>NW_025964224.1:1296450-1944676 GCF_023055435.1 Haliotis rufescens | reverse complement strand
CTTTTGTTCGTATGCTTGAAAGACTGTGTAAGCAGTTTAGAAGACAGATTCACCTAACTGGAGATTAAGCGATTCGTCTTTTGACCTCCTACACTGGTTGAATGGCGAGCATTAGCACCCTGTGTGTATGAGAGGTGTAACTCGTCATAGAGGTTCTGTACAAATGCGTAGTCAACGCACACAACGTACGGTGACCTACAGACCTCACTAGGTTGTCGCCTGGACGGAGTCAACTTGATATATTGGGGACGATGATGCAGGCTCCGTGAGGCAAGGTTGGTGATGTTGGTTGTTGTTGGTGATGTTGGTTGTTGTTGGTGATACATCATTGTACACAAGGATGCAGGTGGTTCGTGTAGGCTGGGATACGTGTCTGTGTCATAGGTTTAATGTCTTAACTTTCAACTTCATTTTCCCCATTCGTGGTATAGTGTCATCAAATCACACTGTTTGTACTTATATTGACGTGAGGTGCGGTGAAATGGGACTTAACGTCGCTTTCATTATTACACTCATATAGTGACGTGCATACAGGTGTGTGTGTGTGTGTGTGTGTGTGTGTGTGTGTGTGTGTGTGTGTGTGTGTGTGTGTGTGTGTGTGTGTGTGTGTGTGTGTGTGTGTGCTTGTACTACTCCGGACTAATGCCGATTTCATAGTGGTAGCCCACATAGATACCATGCCGCAGTTTAACATGAATATCCCACTCAGACACAGTATACTGACTCCGAGCCGACCAGTCCTTGTGTTTGCCCCTAATGCGAGCGCCAGACAGGGTAACAACAAGTACCATCTTTTAACGTCATTTGGTATGACGCGGCCGGGGATCGAACCCCCGTCCTTCCGCTCTCAGGACGGACTCTCTACCACTAGACAAAGGAGGCGGTCGTACTTATATTGAAGTTATCTTGAACGGTTGTATGTTGGTAAGTTAGTGACGGCGTTGTGCTCACGTCTTGGTTCTCTGGAGGAAAAACCGGCACTTGATATATCCAGAGTGATGTACCCAGGGGATCGTGGCACCTCGTACATCCAGACACAAGCGTAGGCGAGGGAACAGAGTTTTACGTCGTTTATATCAAAAGTTCTGCAAAGAGTTTTAAGTTGTACATGAATCATGAAGCAGGGTGAATGTGTGACATGTGTAAAATGTGTGTGACATTATAACAAAATGAATGTGTGTGACATCGGTGACATATTTACACAGTGAATGTGTGTGACATGGGTGACATAATAACAGAGTGAATGTGTGTGACATGGGTGACATAATAACAGAGTGAATGTGTGTGACATGGGTGACATAATAACTGAGTGAATGTGTGTGACACGGGTGACATAATAACAGTGAATGTGTGTGACATGGGTGACATAATAACAGAGTGAATGTGTGTGACATGGGTGACATAATAACAGATTGAATGTGTGTGACATGGGTGACATAATAACAGAGTGAATGTGTGTGACACGGGTGACATAATAACAGAGTGAATGTGTGTGACATGGGTGACATAATAACAGAGTGAATGTGTGTGACTTGGGTGACATATTTACACAGTGAATGTGTGTGACATGGGTGACATAATAACAGAGTGAATGTGTGTGACATGGGTTACATAATAACATAGTGAATGTGTGTGACTTAGGTGACATGATAACAGAGTGAATGTGTGTGACACGGGTGACATGATAACAGAGTGAATGTGTGTGACATGGGTGACATGATAACAGAGTGAATGTGTGTGACACGGGTGACATGATAACAGAGTGAATGTGTGTGACATGGGTGACATGATAACAGAGTGAATGTGTGTGACACGGGTGACATGATAACAGAGTGAATGTGTGTGACATGGGTGACATAATAACAGAGTGAATGTGTGTGACATGGGTGACATGATAACAGAGTGAATGTGTGTGACACGGGTGACATGATAACAGAGTGAATGTGTGTGACACGGGTGACATGATAACAGAGTGAATGTGTGTGACATGGGTGACATAATAACTGAGTGAATGTGTGTGACATGGGTGACATGATAACAGAGTGAATGTGTGTGACATGGGTGACATAATAACTGAGTGAATGTGTGTGACGTGGGTGACATAATAACAGAGTGAATGTGTGTGACACGGGTGACATAATAACTGAGTGAATGTGTGTGACATGGGTGACATATTTACACAGTGAATGTGTGTGACGTGGGTGACATGATAACAGAGTGAATGTGTGTGACACGGGTGACATGATAACAGAGTGAATGTGTGTGACATGGGTGACATAATAACAGAGTGAATGTGTGTGACATGGGTGACATGATAACAGAGTGAATGTGTGTGACACGGGTGACATGATAACAGAGTGAATGTGTGTGACATGGGTGACATATTTACACAGTGAATGTGTGTGACGTGGGTGACATAATAACAGTGAATGTGTGTGACATGGGTGACATATTTACACAGTGAATGTGTGTGACGTGGGTGACATAATAACAGAGTGAATGTGTGTGACATGGGTGACATAATAACAGACTGAATGTGTGTGACATGGGTGACATATTTACACAGTGAATGTGTGTGACATGGGTGACATAATAACAGAGTGAATGTGTGTGACTTGGGTGACATATTTACACAGTGAATGTGTGTGACATGGGTGACATAATAACAGAGTGAATGTGTGTGACATGGGTTACATAATAACATAGTGAATGTGTGTGACTTGGGTGACATGATAACAGAGTGAATGTGTGTGACACGGGTGACATGATAACAGAGTGAATGTGTGTGACATGGGTGACATGATAACAGAGTGAATGTGTGTGACACGGGTGACATAATCACACAGTGAATGTGTCGTACACCGCTCTAAACGCTATTTCAGCGATGTGACAGCGACAGATATATACTGAACAACAAAAGTTCCTGTGACATTGAATAAGAGTAAATGCAAAGTTATGTTTTTTACCAAATCTGAAACAATTTCAGTTTGCCACAGATAAAAGACTCCTGTAAGTTTTCAAATGGTTAAATTTGTCATACTGACTTCAGAAAATGTGTGATTTTATAAAAATAAATAAAAAATGTCAATTTACAAATCAATAGCGTGTGTGTCCACCTCTGGTTGCGATGCAAGCAACACATCTTCGTCTCATGGAATGGACCAGGCGTCGCAGAAAGTCCTGTGGGATATCTGTCCATATCTGCTGGAGCATGTTTCGAAGTTCCTGGAGTGTATGTGGAACACGTGGTTGACATCGAAGGCGTCATCCCCCATGTGCTCGATTGTTGAGAGATCAGGGGATCGAGCCCGCCATGGGATGACATTCATGTTGTTTTGTTGAAGAGAATCCTGAACAAGTCGAGCAATATGAGGCCGGGCGTTGTCATGTTGAAAGGTAATGCCTTGGCCATGACGACGCAAAAACGGTAGAACAACAGCGTCGATGATCTCGTCGCGGTAGCGCTGTCCATTGAGATTTTCCTCTGCCACTATCAAACGGGTCCTCTGTCTTGCTGTAATCCAATCCCATACCATAACGCTGCCGCCCCCGAACCGATCTTCTTCCATAGCACAATGATTGACGTAACGTTCACCTCGAAGTCGGTACACTCGAATCCGTCCATGGCTGTGGCTGAGGTGAAAACGTGACTCGTCAATGTATAGCACTTGTTCCCACTGCATGGCCGTCCAGAGAAGACGCTGTCTGCACCACTGTAGACGTGCTTCACGGTGGTTTCCTGTCAAAATGGGACGTCTGGCGGGTCTTCTGGCGACAGTCCCTGCACATCTGAGGCGGCGACGTACGGTTTGTGAAGATGTTCGTCGAAGGCCACGGATGTTTCTTGCAGTCACTGTTGCTGGTTGGAATCGATTTCGTAGGTGTGTTGTTCGAATCCAGTTGTCTTGTCGATTATTGGTTACGCGTGGCGTGCCACTCCGTGGATGGTCTCTGAAAGCATTCGTCTGTTACCAAAGTAGCCATAAACACCAAATGGTGTTTCTGTGGACGTTAAATTGTCTTACAACATCACGTTGACTCTATCCTGCTTCAAGCATACCACTGGCTCGCTGACGCTCATTTTCGTTATGTTGAATAATTGCCTACTTTTGTTGTTTTTCTGAGTGGTTGTTGTCAGCACGATGCTAAACAAAGCATATGGAATCCCGTTAACGTGCATGTTTGATACCCATTCTTGGGTAGTGAAATGCATGGGGCTTGCATAAAAGTCAACTTTTGCATGGAATCAGCTCCACATCGAAATATTTTTGGTTCACGGTGCTCCATGTGACCTAAGGAGTCGTCCTGCAAAGTCTGAGACCCCTACGACGATTTGACATTTTTGGTCGAAAATACGGCTAAGTCCAACCCCTTGCACTCAAATGCGACTCGGATGTGAAAGATGTCGCAGCGCATTGAAACTTTGCATGCGGGTAGATCTTGACCTCGAGGCCACGTTTTCACCGTCCTTGACCCCCAATCACCTCTGTGAGCGGAGCTATGGGCCATGCTTTTCTGTGGCAGTTGTGTTTTTGTGACTTGATTACATACATGTACTACAATATTGAAAGCCAAATTTTTCTTGTTTGAAAAATACATAAATATATTGGTGTCACATGAACTTTTGTTGTTGAGTATATATTGTACCCAGTATGGACCCGCGTCTTTGGCGATCGATTTAACCACTAGACTAGCCAGCTTTCTTAGTCCAATAAATGTAATGGAGTGTTAATGACAAAGTGTGTCATATAACCTATTTTAAAGACATAGATAAGTCAGTCACAACCACACCATACATATATACCTATCTCACAGAACGTGGCAACGCGGGCGGTCGAGGCATCGAGCTGTGGTTACCGTGTTACGCGATTTACATTTTACAGGCTCGAAGTTGTTGAACCTTAACGAATTTGTACGATTTCAATTCATAATATGTCCTAGATTCACCGTTCTTTATGGCTTCATAGTTACATGTTTGTCAAATTAGCATCTATTGACAGCATCTATGTGATCAGTAATCTATGTGATCAAGGCAGTCATCTATGTGATCAGGGCAGTAATCTATGTGACCAGGGCAGTCATCTATGTGATCAGTGCAGTCACCTATGTGACCAGGGCAGTGATCTATGTGAATAGGGCAGTCATCTATGTGATCAGTCATCTATGTGACCAGGGCAGTGATCTATGTGATCAGGGCAGTCATCTATGTGACCAGGGCAGTCATCTATGTGACCAGGGCAGTCATCTGTGTGATCAGGGCAGTCATCTATGTGACCAGGGCAGTCATCTATGTGATCAGGGCAGTCATCTATGTGATCAGGGCAGTCATCTATGTGATCAGGGCAGTCATCTATGTGAACAGGGCAGTCATCTATGTGAACAGGGCAGTCATCTATGTGATCAGGGCAGTCATCTATGTGACCAGGGCAGTCATCTATGTAACCAGGGCAGTCATCTATGTGACCAGGGCAGTCATCTATGTGATCAGGGCAGTCATCTATGTGAACAGGGCAGTGATCTATGTGATCAGGGCAGTCATCTATGTTACCAGGGCAGTGATCTATGTGACCAGGGCAGTCATCTATGTGATCAGGGCAGTCATCTATGTGAACAGGGCAGTCATCTATGTGACCAGGGCAGTGATCTATGTGATCAGGGCAGTCATCTATGTGACCAGGGGAGTGATCTATGTGATCAGGGCAGTCATCTATGTGATCAGGGCAGTCATTTATGTGATCAGGGCAGTCATCTATGTGATCAGTCATCTGTGTGATCAGGGCAGTCATCTATGTGATCAGGGTAGTCATCTATGTGATCAGGGCAGTCATATATGTGATCAGGGCAGTCATCTATGTGATCAGGGCAGTCATCTATGTGATCAGAGCAATCTTCCATGTGATCAGTCATCTTTGTCATCAGGGCAGTCATCTATGTGATCAGGGCAGTCTTCTATGTGATCAGGGCAGTCATCTGTGTGATCAGGGCAGTCTTCTATGTGATCAGTCATCTATGTGATCAGGACAGTCTTCTATGTGATCAGTCATCTATGTGATCAGGGCAGTCTTCTATGTGATCAGTCATCTATGTGATCAGGGCAGTCTTCTATGTGATCGGGGCAGTCATCTGTGTGATCAGGGCAGTATTCTATGTGATCAGTCATCCGTGTGATCAGGGCAGTATTCTATGTGATCAGTCATCCGTGTGATCAGGGCAGTCATCTGTGTGATCAGGGCAATCTTCTATGTGATCAGTCATCTATGTGATCAGGACAGTCTTCTATGTGATCAGTCATCTATGTGATCAGGACAGTCTTCTATGTGATCAGTCATCTGTGTGATCAGGGCAATCTTCTATGTGATCAGTCATCTGTGTGACCAGGGCAGTATTCTATGTGATCAGTCATCTGTGTGATCAGGGCAATCTTCTATGTGATCAGTCATCTGTGTGATCAGGGCAATCTTCTATGTGATCACTCTTCTATGTGATCAGGGCAATCTTCTATGTGATCAGGGCAGTCATCTGTGTGATCAGGGCAGTCTTCTATGTGATCAGGGCAGTCATCTGTGTGATCAGGGCAATCTTCTATGTTTTCAGTCATCTGTGTGATCAGGTCAGTTATCGACGTGGTCAGGACAGTCATGAATGTGGCTAAGAAGCGGCTTCATAAAGGCTATCATCTTTAGTTTTTGGGATGGTTAAATTTTAGGAAGAAACATTGTTTTTATGGAACCTTTCCCGGGGATGATGTAATCTGTATTGTCTGTGTATTGTCCGTGTATTGTCTGTGTATTGTCCGTGTATTGTCTGTGTATTGTCTGTGTATTGTCTGTGTATTGTCTGTGTATTGTCTGTGTATTGTCTGTGTACTGTCCGTGTATTGTCTGTGTACTGTCTGTGTATTGTCTGTGTATTGTCCGTGTATTGTCTGTGTATTGTCTGTGTATTGTCTGTGTATTGTCTGTGTATTGTCTGTGTACTGTCCGTGTATTGGCTGTGTATTGTCTGTGTATTGTCTGTGTATTGTCTGTGTATTGTCTGTGTATTGTCTGTGTATTGTCTGTGTACTGTCCGTGTATTGTCTGTGTATTGTCTGTGAATTGTCTGTGTATTGTCTGTGTATTGTCTGTGTACTGTCTGTGTACTGTCTGTGTACTGTCTGTGTATTGTCTGTGTATTGTCCGTGTATTGTCTGTGTATTGTCCGTGTATTGTCTGTGTACTGTCTGTGTATTGTCTGTGTACTGTCCCTGTATTGGCTGTGTATTGTCTGTGTATTGTCTGTGTATTGTCCGTGTATTGTCTGTGTATTGTCCGTGTATTGTCTGTGTACTGTCTGTGTATTGTCTGTGTATTGTCTGTGTATTGTCTGTGTATTGTCTGTGTATTGTCTGTGTATTGTCTGTGTACTGTCTGTGTATTGTCTGTGTATTGTCTGTGTACTGTCTGTGAACCGTCTGTGTATTGACTGTGCGGGTGATATTTTGAATACATGAATCCATCGCCCTACAAGATACCGGGTAGAACATCCAAGTTGATGCTGACGGCAGATGGAGGCGGTGCTTCTAGTATGTAGCATGAATACTGATTTGATTGTAATGATGTTTTGATTCATGACATTGTTCGCCATCCATCACACAACCTACATAACCTGGCCTACGGCTTTGAATGGCTACTGTGTTTCTGACGATTAACCAGTACTGTGTGTAAATGGCGAGTAACGAGTGTTGTGTGTATGACGAGTAACAAATACTGTGTGTATATGGCGATTAATGGTATGGGGTTTATGGCGAGTAACGAGTGTTGTGTGTATGGCGAGTAAGGAGTGTTGTGTGTACGACGAGAAACGATTGCTGTGTATGTGGCGAGTATCAAGTGTTGTGTGTATGCGAGTAAGGAGTGTTGTGTGTATGGCGAGTAACGAGTGCTGTGTATGTGGCGAGTATCAAGTGTTGTGTGTATGCGAGTAAGGAGTGTTGTGTGTATGGCGAGTAACGAGTGCTGTGTATGTGGCGAGTATCAAGTGTTGTGTGTATGCGAGTAAGGAGTGTTGTGTGTATGGCGAGTAACGAGTGCTGTGTGTATATGGCGATTAATGGTATGGGGTTTATGGCGAGTAAGGAGTGTTGTGTGTATGGCGAGTAAGGAGTGTTGTGTGTATGGCGAGTAACCAGTACTGTGTGTATATGGCGAGTATCAAGTACTGTGTGTATATGGCGAGTAATGGATGTTGCGTTTATGGCGAGTAACGAGTGTTGTGTGTATGGCGAGTAACAAATAATGTGTGTATATGGCGATTAATGGATTTTGCGTTTATGGCGAGTAAAGAGTGTTGCATGTATGGCGAGTAAGGAGTGTTGTGTGTATTGCGAGTAACCAGGACTGTGTGTATATGGCGAGTAATGGATGTTGCGTTTATGGCGAGTAACGAGTGCTGTGTGTATGGCGAGTAACCAGTACTGTGTGTATATGGCGAGTGGCCAGTACTGTGTGTATATGGCGAGTAATGGATGTTGCGTGTATGGCAAGTAACGAGTGTTGTGTGTATGGCGAGTAACCAGTACTCTGTGTATATAGCGAGTAATGGATGTTGCGTGTATGGCAAGTAACGAGCGTTGTATGTATGGCGAGTAAGGAGTGTTGTGTGTATGGCCAGTATCAAGTGTTGTGTATATGGCGAGGAACGAGTGTTGTGTGTATGGCGAGGAACGAGTGTTGTGTGTATGGCGAGTAACCAGTACTTTGTGTATATAGCGAGTCACGAGTGTTGTGTATATGGCCAGTTACGAGTGTTTAATGTAAGGCGAGTATCAAGTGTTGTGTATATGGCGAGGAACGAGTGATGTGTGTATGGCGAGTAATGAGTTTTGCATGTATGGCAAGTAACGAGTGTTGTGTGTATGGCGAGGAACGAGTGTTGTGTGTATGGCGAGTTATGAGTTATGCATGTATGGCGAGTAACGAGTGTTGCATGTATAGCGAGTAACAAGTGTTGTGTGTATAGCGAGTAATGACTGTCGTGTGTATGGCGAGTAACGAGTGTTGTGTGTATGACGAGTAATGCCTGTCGTGTGTATGGCGAGTAATGAGTGTTGTGTGTATGACGAGTAACGAATGTTGTGTGTATGACGAGTAATGACTGTCGTGTGTATGAATGTATTGTGTGTATGGCGAGTAACGAGTGTTGTGTGTATAGCGAGTAACGAGTATTGTGTGTATGGCGAGTAATGAGTGTTGTGTGTATGGCGAGTAACGAGTGTTGTGTGTATGGCGAGTAACGAGTGTTGTGTGTATGACGAGTTATGACTGTCGTGTGTATATGGCGAGTAATGAGTGTATTGTGTGTATGACGAGTAATAACTGTCGTGTGTATGGCGAGTAATGATTTTTGTGTTTATGGCGAGTAACGAGTGTTGTGTGTATGACGAGTAATGACTGTCGTGTGTATGGTGAGTGATGACTGTTGTGTGTATGGCGAGTAATGAGTTTTGCCTATTTGGCGAGTAATGAGTGTTGTATGTATGGCGAGTAAGGAGTGTTGTGTGTATGGCCAGTATCAAGTGTTGTGTATATGGCGAGGAACGAGTGTTGTGTGTATGGCGAGTAACGAGTGTTGTGTGTATGACGAGTAACAAATACTGTGTGTATATGGCGATTAATGGTATGGGGTTTATGGCGAGTAACGAGTGTTGTGTGTATGGCGAGTAAGGAGTGTTGTGTGTATGACGAGAAACGATTGCTGTGTATGTGGCGAGTATCAAGTGTTGTGTGTATGCGAGTAAGGAGTGTTGTGTGTATAGCGAGTAACGAGTGCTGTGTATGTGGCGAGTATCAAGTGTTGTGTGTATGCGAGTAAGGAGTGTTGTGTGTATGGCGAGTAACAAATACTGTGTGTATATGGCGATTAATGGTATGGGGTTTATGGCGAGTAAGGAGTGTTGTGTGTATGGCGAGTAAGGAGTGTTGTGTGTATGGCGAGTAACTAGTACTGTGTGTATATGGCGAGTAGCCAGTACTGTGTGTATATGGCGAGTAATGGATGTTGCGTTTATGGCGAGTAACGAGTGTTGTGTGTATGGCGAGTAACAAATAATGTGTGTATATGGCGATTAATGGATGTTGCGTTTATGGCGAGTAACGAGTGTTGCATGTTTGGCGAGTAAGGAGTGTTGTATGTATTGCGAGTAACCAGGACTGTGTGTATATGGCGAGTAATGGATGTTGCGTTTATGGCGAGTAACGAGTGCTGTGTGTATGGCGAGTAACCAGTACTGTGTGTATATGGCGAGTGGCCAGTACTGTGTGTATATGGCGAGTAATGGATGTTGCGTGTATGGCAAGTAACGAGTGTTGTGTGTATGGCGAGTAACCAGTACTCTGTGTATATAGCGAGTAATGGATGTTGCGTGTATGGCGAGGAACGAGTGTTGTGTGTATGGCGAGTAATGAGTTTTGCATGTATGGCAAGTAACGAGTGTTGTGTGTATGGCGAGGAACGAGTGTTGTGGGTATGGCGAGTTATGAGTTTTGCATGTATGGCGAGTAACGAGTGTTGCATGTATGGCGAGTAACAAGTGTTGCGTGTATAGCGAGTAATGACTGTCGTGTGTATGGCGAGTAACGAGTGTTGTGTGTATGACGAGTAACGAATGTTGTGTGTATGACGAGTAATGACTGTCGTGTGTATGAGTGTATTGTGTGTATGGCGAGTAACGAGTGTTGTGTGTATAGCGAGTAACGAGTATTGTGTGTATGACGAGTAATGAGTGTTGTGTGTATGGCGAGTAACGAGTGTTGTGTGTATGGCGAGTAACGAGTGTTGTGTGTATGACGAGTTATGACTGTCGTGTGTATGGCGAGTAATGAGTGTATTGTGTGTATGACGAGTAATGACTGTCGTGTGTATGGCGAGTAATGATTTTTGTGTGTATGGTGAGTGATGACTGTTGTGTGTATGGCGAGTAATGACTGTCGTGTGTATGGTGAGTGATGACTGTTGTGTGTATGGCGAGTAATGAGTTTTGCCTATTTGGCGAGTAATGAGTGTTGTATGTATGGCGAGTAAGGAGTGTTGTGTGTATGGCCAGTATCAAGTGTTGTGTATATGGCGAGGAACGAATGTTGTGTGTATGGCGAGGAACGAGTGTTGTGTGTATGGCGAGTAACCAATACTTTGTGTATATAGCGAGTCACGAGTGTTGTGTATATGGCGAGGAACGAGTGTTGTGTGTATGGCGAGTAATGAGTTTTGCATGTATGGCAAGTAACGAGTGTTGTGTGTATGGCGAGGAACGAGTGTTGTGTGTATGGCGAGTTATGAGTTTTGCATGTATGGCGAGTAACGAGTGTTGCATGTATGGCGAGTAACAAGTGTTGCGTGTATAGCGAGTAATGACTGTCGTGTGTATGGCGAGTAACGAGTGTTGTGTGTATGACGAGTAACGAATGTTGTGTGTATGACGAGTAATGACTGTCGTGTGTATGAGTGTATTGTGTGTATGGCGAGTAACGAGTGTTGTGTGTATAGCGAGTAACGAGTATTGTGTGTATGACGAGTAATGAGTGTTGTGTGTATGGCGAGTAACGAGTGTTGTGTGTATGGCGAGTAACGAGTGTTGTGTGTATGACGAGTTATGACTGTCGTGTGTATGGCGAGTAATGAGTGTATTGTGTGTATGACGAGTAATGACTGTCGTGTGTATGGCGAGTAATGATTTTTGTGTGTATGGTGAGTGATGACTGTTGTGTGTATGGCGAGTAATGACTGTCGTGTGTATGGTGAGTGATGACTGTTGTGTGTATGGCGAGTAATGAGTTTTGCCTATTTGGCGAGTAATGAGTGTTGTATGTATGGCGAGTAAGGAGTGTTGTGTGTATGGCCAGTATCAAGTGTTGTGTATATGGCGAGGAACGAATGTTGTGTGTATGGCGAGGAACGAGTGTTGTGTGTATGGCGAGTAACCAATACTTTGTGTATATAGCGAGTCACGAGTGTTGTGTATATGGCGAGGAACGAGTGTTGTGTGTATGGCGAGTAATGAGTTTTGCATGTATGGCAAGTAACGAGTGTTGTGTGTATGGCGAGGAACGAGTGTTGTGTGTATGGCGAGTTATGAGTTTTGCATGTATGGCGAGTAACGAGTGTTGCATGTATGGCGAGTAACAAGTGTTGCGTGTATAGCGAGTAATGACTGTCGTGTGTATGGCGAGTAACGAGTGTTGTGTGTATGACGAGTAATGCCTGTCGTGTGTATGGCGAGTAATGAGTGTTGTGTGTATGACGAGTAACGAATGTTGTGTGTATGACGAGTAATGACTGTCGTGTGTATGAGTGTATTGTGTGTATGGCGAGTAACGAGTGTTGTGTGTATAGCGAGTAACGAGTATTGTGTGTATGACGAGTAATGAGTGTTGTGTGTATGGCGAGTAACGAGTGTTGTGTGTATGGCGAGTAACGAGTGTTGTGTGTATGACGAGTTATGACTGTCGTGTGTATGGCGAGTAATGAGTGTATTGTGTGTATGACGAGTAATGACTGTCGTGTGTATGGCGAGTAATGATTTTTGTGTTTATGGCGAGTAACGAGTGTTGTGTGTATGACGAGTAATGACTGTCGTGTGTATGGTGAGTGATGACTGTTGTGTGTATGGCGAGTAATGAGTTTTGCCTATTTGGTGAGTAATGAGTGTTGCGTGTATGGCGAGGAACGAGTGTTGTGTGTATGGCGAGTTATGAGTTTTGCATGTATGGCGAGTAACGAGTGTTGCATGTATGGCGAGTAACAAGTGTTGCGTGTATAGCGAGTAATGACTGTCGTGTGTAAGGCGAGTAACGAGTGTTGTGTGTATGACGAGTAACGAATGTTGTGTGTATGGCGAGTAATGACTGTCGTGTGTATGAGTGTATTGTGTGTATGGCGAGTAACGAGTGTTGTGTGTATAGCGAGTAACGAGTATTGTGTGTATGACGAGTAATGAGTGTTGTGTGTATGGCGAGTAACGAGTGTTGTGTGTATGGCGAGTAACGAGTGTTGTGTGTATGACGAGTTATGACTGTCGTGTGTATGGCGAGTAATGAGTGTATTGTGTGTATGACGAGTAATGACTGTCGTGTGTATGGCGAGTAATGATTTTTGTGTGTATGGTGAGTGATGACTGTTGTGTGTATGGCGAGTAATGACTGTCGTGTGTATGGTGAGTGATGACTGTTGTGTGTATGGCGAGTAATGAGTTTTGCCTATTTGGCGAGTAATGAGTGTTGTATGTATGGCGAGTAAGGAGTGTTGTGTGTATGGCCAGTATCAAGTGTTGTGTATATGGCGAGGAACGAATGTTGTGTGTATGGCGAGGAACGAGTGTTGTGTGTATGGCGAGTAACCAATACTTTGTGTATATAGCGAGTCACGAGTGTTGTGTATATGGCGAGGAACGAGTGTTGTGTGTATGGCGAGTAATGAGTTTTGCATGTATGGCAAGTAACGAGTGTTGTGTGTATGGCGAGGAACGAGTGTTGTGTGTATGGCGAGTTATGAGTTTTGCATGTATGGCGAGTAACGAGTGTTGCATGTATGGCGAGTAACAAGTGTTGCGTGTATAGCGAGTAATGACTGTCGTGTGTATGGCGAGTAACGAGTGTTGTGTGTATGACAAATAATGCCTGTCGTGTGTATGGCGAGTAATGAGTGTTGTGTGTATGACGAGTAACGAATGTTGTGTGTATGACGAGTAATGACTGTCGTGTGTATGAGTGTATTGTGTGTATGGCGAGTAACGAGTGTTGTGTGTATAGCGAGTAACGAGTATTGTGTGTATGACGAGTAATGAGTGTTGTGTGTATGGCGAGTAACGAGTGTTGTGTGTATGGCGAGTAACGAGTGTTGTGTGTATGACGAGTTATGACTGTCGTGTGTATGGCGAGTAATGAGTGTATTGTGTGTATGACGAGTAATGACTGTCGTGTGTATGGCGAGTAATGATTTTTGTGTGTATGGTGAGTGATGACTGTTGTGTGTATGGCGAGTAATGACTGTCGTGTGTATGGTGAGTGATGACTGTTGTGTGTATGGCGAGTAATGAGTTTTGCCTATTTGGCGAGTAATGAGTGTTGTATGTATGGCGAGTAAGGAGTGTTGTGTGTATGGCCAGTATCAAGTGTTGTGTATATGGCGAGGAACGAATGTTGTGTGTATGGCGAGGAACGAGTGTTGTGTGTATGGCGAGTAACCAATACTTTGTGTATATAGCGAGTCACGAGTGTTGTGTATATGGCGAGGAACGAGTGTTGTGTGTATGGCGAGTAATGAGTTTTGCATGTATGGCAAGTAACGAGTGTTGTGTGTATGGCGAGGAACGAGTGTTGTGTGTATGGCGAGTTATGAGTTTTGCATGTATGGCGAGTAACGAGTGTTGCATGTATGGCGAGTAACAAGTGTTGCGTGTATAGCGAGTAATGACTGTCGTGTGTATGGCGAGTAACGAGTGTTGTGTGTATGACGAGTAATGCCTGTCGTGTGTATGGCGAGTAATGAGTGTTGTGTGTATGACGAGTAACGAATGTTGTGTGTATGACGAGTAATGACTGTCGTGTGTATGAGTGTATTGTGTGTATGGCGAGTAACGAGTGTTGTGTGTATAGCGAGTAACGAGTATTGTGTGTATGACGAGTAATGAGTGTTGTGTGTATGGCGAGTAACGAGTGTTGTGTGTATGGCGAGTAACGAGTGTTGTGTGTATGACGAGTTATGACTGTCGTGTGTATGGCGAGTAATGAGTGTATTGTGTGTATGAAGAGTAATGACTGTCGTGTGTATGGCGAGTAATGATTTTTGTGTTCATGGCGAGTAACGAGTGTTGTGTGTATGACGAGTAATGACTGTCGTGTGTATGGTGAGTGATGACTGTTGTGTGTATGGCGAGTAATGAGTTTTGCCTATTTGGTGAGTAATGAGTGTTGCGTGAATGGCGAGTACCGAGTGCTGTGTGTATGACGAGTAACGCGTGTTGTGTGTATTGCGAGTAATGGATTTTGTATGTATGGCTAGTAATGAGTTTTGCCTATATGGCGAGTAATGAGTGTTGCGTGTATGGCGAGTAACGAGTGTTGTGTGTATGGCAAGTAATGGGTGTTTAAAAAGGATGTGCAGGGGTTTTGAGCGTTATGAAATTGAGATATAAACCCTGGATAATCGAGGATGTTAAACTGTCTCATCACCCCGTGTTGTTTCTTTCAGACGGGTCACGCAATCAATATGGCGGACAAGATGACGGAGGCGGAGCTCAATGAGTACGTGTCGACCTTCGAGGAGACGCTGCAACGCTTCACGGGACTCTCATCAGAGGAGATCTGGGAGCTTCAGCGTATCCTGTTGCGGCGCGTGAGATTCAAGGTATCTGAGACTCTGTCACCGGAAGGGAAAGCTGCCATGAAGCAAGTGAAGCAGGACATGCTGGAGTTTGCCACGAAGAAGCGGGTGTCCTCAGCTACCCTCGTTACTGAAGTGTTCGACCTCGGCAGCAAACAGACAGAGGACACTCCACGGAAGAAGGAGAAATCGGACATTGTACTTGTTGTAGCAGACGACACTGAGATGGCAGCAGACGATACTAACAAAGCAACAGATAAGGCAGCAGACGATACCAACAAAGCAACAGATGATAAGGCAGCAGATACTACGGATTCCACACCAGTGGAAACGATGGTTGATGAAGAAACCAAAGAAGACATCAATGCTAAAGAGACAGAGAAGAATCGTAAAGCAGCAGATGGTTCTGTCAAAGAGGCAGACGAAAATACCAAACAGGTCAAAGAAAGCATTGATCAAATTGCTAATGATGAAAGTGGACCGAAGGATGCACCCACAGATAGTGTGAGAGAAGGTTCCATGAGTTCAAACCAGGACACCCAGCCCCAGCTTGGCCCTGAAGAGAATGGCGGCAGTGAAACGGTTGCAGAAAGAGGAGAAACCAGCTCTGGGGTACCTCAAACAGGCATAGGGAACGATGTTGACTCTCCAAGTGATGTGACTGGTTCTTCTAATGTTGAAAGTGAGTCCCACGAAGGTCAAAGTCAAGGTCAAGAACGAAAGGGCAGCCAGGACACGAACAATGAACAGTCGTCACAATCTGCTGAGAAGTCGGAGACAGAGACGCCCACTTCTTTACCCTCTTGAACTTTGGAGTATTTAAAATTTGTGATGGATGGTCAAATTCGTCCTATGTATTGTGATCTGCAGTGGGCGCGGGTCGCAGCAGAACTGTTCTTACAGATACGAAAACTTTAATTGTGAAAGACCTATACTGTCTCATCTGGTTACCATGGCAATCTCGCCTTCCGGGAGAAATTGTTTCATCTTTGAGATTCATTATTGTGGACGCACATAATCACGCCTGTTTTGTAATCAGTAGTTAGACTTTACATTATTGAATGCACATTTAAATATGGCAATAGTTCATTGATGTTTATAAATTAACAAGTTTAATCTGGACAATTTTGTTAGCAAACATGCCCCCGGAGTATCGAGAGTTGCATGAATACATGTACACAGTCACATCTAGCTATAGTATAAACTTTGTTATACACTGAGTATAGTCAGTCAATCCTGCACTAAATATATCCTAATATTTATTCTAGAGCAAATGTGATTATGATTGATAACTACAATATGTCCAAAATATGGCAGTATATATCATGTAGCAAATGTACACGTCGATGGTTACTCTGTATATAAGTTAGCTGAGCCACAGTTTTGAGATTCGTGACTGTCCAGATAAGATAATTAAACAAATGAAGCATCTCACATGTAAGTGGGCTAACTTCATGTACATGTGTGTCCCATGCATGCATGAGATCACCGTATGTTGCCCTTCTGACACATGTTACTTTCTGTGAAAAATATCACTTCCCAAGGAACATTTTACCTTTTCTACAAATGTTTTCTTCTGGGTAAATGTAATTTTATCTTTCTTGGAAAATATTACCTTTCTGAAAAAGATATTTCCTTTCAAGGAATATGTTACCTTTCTGGAAACGGTACATTAGAAATATGATGACCGACCATCAACGTTCATGAGATTTCCAAGAGAATTTGCATCGTGGCAACATGTTTATGTATCTAATGCTGTGTAGTATTGTAACATCAGAAGATACATCGCACGATACGACTGTTAGACATAAGAATATATCGAGATAAGGCAATATGGGTGAGATATATAACATAATTTGTTTAAGTTTAAGAAGTATCGTGACGTCAACGATAACATGACGCCATCAAAGAATGCCCGTCCAGTTGTTTACGTCATACTGTTTCTGTCTATGTGAAATCATATACCATACGTTATGTATAAATAATAAATACACATATTTACCCAATCTGCGTGCTTTACTGTAAGCTGTTGAAGCAACGAACAATCTGACAATCGATCCCTAATCTACTGATATCACACGACGAGCTTGAGATACTGGGGACCTATCCTGACCCAAAGTCTTCACAAGGAGACAAACATTGGGTACTGAGGACCTAGTAAGACCCAGAATACACAGATGGAGACAAGTATGAGGTACTGGGGACCTAGTTAGATCCAGAATACACAGATGGAGACAAGTATGAGGTTCTGGGGACCTAGTTAGACCCAGAATACACAGATGGAGACAAGTATGAGGTACTGGGGACCTAGTTAGATCCAGAATACACAGATGGAGACAAGTATGAGGTTCTGGGGACCTAGTTAGACCCAGAATACACAGATGGAGACAAGTATGAGGTACTGGGGACCTAGTTAGACCCAGAATACACAGATGGAGACAAAAATGAGGTACTGGGGACCTAGTTAGACCCAGAATACACAGATGGAGGCAAATATGAGGTACTGGGGACCTAGTTAGATCCAGAATACACAGATGGAGACAAATATGAGGTACTGGGGACCTAGTTAGACCCAGAATACACAGATGGAGACAAGTATGAGGTACTGGGGACCTAGTTAGACCCAGAATACACAGATGGAGGCAAGTATGAGGTACTGGGGACCTCCTTAGACCCAGAATACTCAGATGGAGACAAGTATGAGGTACTGGGGACCAGGTTAGACCCAGAATACACAGATGGAGACATGTATGAGGTACTGGGGACCTAGTTAGACCCAGAATACACAGAGATATACATAGAGAAACAATCACGGGGTACTGGGGACCTATCCTGACACAGGATATACATAGAGAGACAATCACGGGGTACTGGGGACCCACCCTGACGCAGAATACACAGATGGAGACATACATGCTCATGAGGTACTGGAGACCTATCCTGACCAAGGATATACATAGAGAGACATACATGAGGTACACAGATGGAGACAATCATGGGGTATTGGGGTCCTATTCTGACCTGGAATTCCACAGAAGACAAGACTAAGGTACTGTGGATGTATTCTGGGTTTGGTACTTTACGCAATGATAGCGGTGAGGGGCGGAATTCAATGTCAAGTGGTCTGGGTGCCGTTGTACGAAGCGATCTTTGCACTAAGGGTGTTTTGTACAACGACACCCAGGAATAGAAATTAGGGTAGCATCTCTGAAATCCCAATGTGATTTTAAACGAGAAATAAATCATAAGTAAAGCTGTATGGAGGCTGGCTTGCATCAAACGATCAGTTTCATGAAAAATATCTTTAAAGTGTTAACACAAAAAAGACCAAAGTTATTGTATTTATAAAGGGCGGTATGTTATCAAAAAAGGGAGAAATTGTTATACAAAGACAGTTATCTGGACGTAGTAACAAGCTATAAATATTTGGGAGTACATTTTCTATTTAATTATCTTGGGAGTTTCATTCAACACAGAATGCAAAGAAAATTCTCTATGGGCTACTAAAACGTCTCAGATGTACTGAGGGTGTAAATTGTAATCTATTTTAAAAATATTGACACATAAATAAAGCCAACTCTACTATATGGGGCTGAGGTTTGGGGCGCACATCAGCTAGAATTGATGGAAAGGGTGCACAAATTAAAGTCATAAAGTACCGGTTAAGGTTTTTAAGGATGCCAAATGACAGGAACCCAAGAAAGTGTTATGAAATGATGGCATTGTATGACAAAAATAGAAACCAAAACTTGGTTTCTTCTGTTAATAAGCTCATTAATGATTTAGGCTTAGGTTATGCTTGCCAAAGACAAAAAGTAGATTGTCCTGAAGATTTCTGAAGACACGTACATACAACAGTGGTATTGTTTGTTAGCTTTATAGTCAAAATGTCAGTACTTTAGTTTGTTTAAAACACATGTTACAACCGCAGAATATCTTTTTAAACCACTCTTGTACAAATATAGATTTGAATTTTCTAGATTCAGATGCTGCGCCCTCATGGTTTATTCTTCTTGCAGCGTTTAATTGCACGATAAACATCTCCCACTCGTCGTTTATTTCTTAAATATGATATCACAATCATGTCTTCGCCTGTTCATGTCACATCCGTTGGTAAATCGATAAGTTCCTCACTTAGAAGATCGTTCTGAATAAAAATTGTTCACACGTTCTGTTTTCAATACGATATAATATAAACTCCCTGAATCTATTCAATACAAACTATCTGAAACGATACAATATAAACTCCCTTAAACGATACAATATAAACTCCCTGAATCTATTCAATACAAACTATCTGAAACGATACAATATAAACTCCCTTAAACGATACAATATAAACTCCCTGAATCTATTCAATACAAACTATCTGAAACGATACAATATAAACTCCCTGAATCGATACAATATAAACTCCCTGAATCTATACAATACAAACTCTCTGACACGATACAATATAAACTCCCTGAATCGATACATTATAAACTCCCTGAATTGATACAATACAAACTCTCTGAAACGATACAATACAAACTCCCTGACACGATACAATATAAACTCCCTGAAACGATACAATACAAACTCCCTGAAACGATACAATATAAACTCCCTGAAACGATACAATATAAACTCTCTGAAACGATACAATATAAACTCCCTGAAACGATACAATACAAACTCCCTGACACGATACAATATAAACTCCCTGAATCGATACATTATAAACTCCCTGAATCGATACAATACAAACTCCCTGAAACGATACAATATAAACTCTCTGAAACGATACAATATAAAGTCCCTGAAACGATACAATATAAACTCCCTGAAACGATACAATACAAACTCCCTGAAACGATACAATATAAACTCCCTGACACGATACAATATTAACTCACTGACACGATACAATATAAACTCCCTGACACGATACATTATAAACTCCCTGAATTGATACAATACAAACTCCCTGAACCGATACAATACAAACTCCCTGAAACGATACAATATAAACCCCCTGAAACGATACAATATAAACTCCCTGACACGATACAATATAAACTCCCTGAAACGATACAATACAAACCCCCTGACACGATACAATATAAACTCCCTGAAACGATACAATACAAACTCCCTGAAACGATACAATATAAACTCTCTGAAACGATACAATACAAACTCCCTGAATCGATACAATATAAGCTCTCTGAAACGATACAATATAAACTCTCTGAAACGATACATTATAAACTCCCTGAATCGATACAATACAAACTCCCGGAAACGATACAATACAAACTCTCTGAAACGATACAATACAAACTCCCTGAAACGATACATTATAAACTCCCTGAATCGATACAATACAAACTCTCTGAAACGATACAATACAAACTCTCTGAAACGATACAATATAAGCTCTCTGAAACGATATAATATAAACTCTCTGAAACGATACAATACAAACTCCCTGAATCGATACAATACAAACTCTCTGAAACGATATAATATAAACTCTCTGAAACGATACAATACAAACTCTCTGAATCGATACAATACAAACTCCCTGAAACGATACAATATAAACTCTCTGAAACGATACAATACAAACTCTCTGAAACGATACAATACAAACTCTCTGAATCGATACAATACAAACTCTCTGAAACGATACAATACAAACTCTCTGAAACGATACAATACAAACTCCCTGAATCGATACAATACAAACTCTCAGAAACGATATAATATAAACTCTCTGAAACGATACAATACAAACTCTCTGAATCGATACAATACAAACTCTCTGAAACGATACAATACAAACTCTCTGAAACGATACAATATAAACTCTCTGAAACGATACAATACAAACTCTCTGAATCGATACAATACAAACTCCCTGAAACGATACAATATAAACTCTCTGAAACGATACAATACAAACTCTCTGAAACGATACAATACAAACTCTCTGAATCGATACAATACAAACTCTCTGAAACGATACAATACAAACTCTCTGAAACGATACAATACAAACTCCCTGAATCGATACAATACAAACTCTCAGAAACGATATAATATAAACTCTCTGAAACGATACAATACAAACTCCCTGAATCGATACAATACAAACTCCCTGAATCGATACAATATAAACTCCCTGAATCGATACTATCGAGCGATGCTTCAGCCATGATCCCTGCGCACAACAGAAGTCTTCACCTTGAGATAGAGGTAACACCATCAGGGAGGCTGGTCAGGCGAGTACGGGGTACAGTTGCAGCCACTGCACTGAAACGTGCTGAAAAAAGGAGTTCACCTGAACAGGTTTTCCCTCGACGTTTTTTCTTCATAGCGTCTCTCAACTGACGCGGCATAGTATTGTCTGACCTCGTTGCAGATAGTCAATGATGATTATCTCTGTCCTCGAAAACTGTAGCCAAGACTTTGTCCATTGACGCTACCGTGTTTCTTTGGTGGCTGTACATGTGTTGCAAATGTTTCCACTATTTGCTTCGTGGTTTTGAATCTTAATCAAAGCGATAAACCCAGGTCCCACCCTTAGCGGCAATTCGCATACTCTCCAAAACTAGAAACGCCAAAGTGATGTATATGTTATATATCATACAAATAATCAACAGATGTAAGCGATCGTTCAAAATTTGTAAACGTCATTGTCATAGACCCAGGTTACACATGACACACATGGAACAGTGAAAGGTGAAGGTCATCTGTTCTCAATATCTTGTATAGCCATCATTAGAGTCCAAAACTGACATGCATCGTCGTCCTGTTGACGCAATCAGATCCCGAATTGTGGCCTTGGGAATGTTCACCCACTCTGCCTGCAGTGCTTGTGCCAACTGTCGGAGGTTCTGTGGTTGTTGCTGATGAGCTCTCTTGGGATACAATCTGGAGACCTGGAGGGCCATGGCAGGACCTGGATGTTGTAATTCCTAAAAAGGTCTGCTGTCAATCTTGCCACCGGAGGCAAGGCATTGTCTTGTGGGTTTCACTTGTTGCATTATGGGAAGGACGTGTGCCTGAAGATCTCGTTCGTGTAGCGTTGTGCCGTTAAACTCCCAAGAACTTGCACCAAGTCTGCTCTACCAGTGTAGGAGATGGTAGACGAAATCATAACGTTCCTCGCGGCGTATAAAACGTGACTCGTCACTGAACCAAACTTGTCTCCATCGCAGTTGTGGTCATCCTCCGTGACGATACCAATGACGTCGCAGCCGACGATGCAGATCTGTCAGAATGACACCTCGAACGGTTCCTCACTGTCAGGGCTGATATCCTACGCAACCCTTGAATGCCCGCTGTTATGGACTAACCAGTCACCCCTTACGAAAAGCATGGGATGCTGAAGACCTACTCTAACCCGGATCTTAACGGGTTGTGTAGTTAGTGTGATCACCTAAGACATTGTACGATGATATGGTTTACCTGAAAATCTTGTCTTCCATTATGTTCATTATATAGACAAATCCCAAAGAACAACTTATCTGTTAATTTCGTCGTCAACTTTGTCATTATATAGAAAAGTCCGGACAAGCATTTGTCAAGCCTCTGCATGGATGTAAATAGATATTTTACGTACGCTTCAAAGGTAACGCGTGATGTATTCATAAACACATGCTCACGCTCTTGTCGGAAGAACACAAAGAACTCTGATTATGGAAAGGATTTTGTCGCTTTTATATATTAGAATAAAGAGAGTTCATAGTTCTTATTATCTTAGCATAAAATTCGGAAACAATGTTCTGATATATTTGGTAAAATAAATAAGACACATCTTGAAGAATAAATGATCTGTGTATGTCATGAAGACGTTGTCAATAAATTTAACATAATATATACCTAAACACAATATATTTCCTCAGTTGTGAAACTGTTGTTTTGTATTGTGACATCACCATGATGAGATTGTTCCTACAAATCTGGAGACTCTAGGTTTCAGTTGTTGCATGAAAGTATACTGTGTTGCCAGCTGTTGCGAGTACCAAGCGTATATCTGCTGCACCCATCAAGTATCCAGTGTATCCAGTATCCAGTGTGTTGTGTAAACGATCCGAACATATAGGAGTGTGAATAATGTTAGTGTATTTCTGTTTAAACGCCGCATTCCATCTACATGACAGTGGCCTGTAAATAATCGAATATTACGAGAGAAGATTCACAGTAGTTGACCTATGGGAATTCGCGTATGAAAAGAAGCTGGAGATATTTAAAACCTTTGTCTGTTCGTGGCATCGTATTTAACCGGATCTTCGTCATACAACGATTGAACAGTTATCAAAAACTTTAAATCGTCAAATTCGTAGCCTAAATATTGCTTTAAGTAATGTGAAGTTTCAACGTGAATATGAAGGTCCCCGTGTCTTGGAAGACACCAAGTAACAGACTGATAACTGCATCTCTTTTGTCAACATGTCCATCCTGGCTTCCATAGCGTGAAGTGCGTCAATGCTACAGTCCCCTGCACGGACCTCTCCGTCTCACAAAACATAGAAAACAAACAACATCTTCTCTCTCTGTGTGTCTGTCTACCGCTCTCAGGTCCTGTCTGAGAGAGAGAGAGAGAGAGAGAGAGAGAGAGAGAGAGTGAGAGAGAGAGAGTGAGTGAGAAAGAGCAAGAGCAATGAGACAACACTAGTCTTCTTTATATGCGCAGTCATGAGCGCATAGCTAGCACAATGTCGCGTCATCATACGTCATGACGTCACAGCCATTGAAAAGTGGCGTCATGACGCGTGCATCAATAAAAAGCTCCTATTGTGATACGTTCATTAGCCACGTCATCGTATCAGTACTTGTCTAGCAAAGCTTAGTATTGGTTGAAATTTACTCTGCAAAAAAAGTAGTAGTTAAATCGGAAAGCAGCATTACAAGACTGTGGAACCATTATCATACTGACGGGGCAAGTGACCCTCATCATCGTCATACAACGTCAACAAACATCAGAACGTTAAATCGACAGGTTTGTCGTCCCACAAATATTTTTTCATGTAATGTGAAGTTTCAACGTGTATATGAAGAGTGTCGTGTCTTAGAAGACACCACGTTATAGACTTCTAACTGCATCTCTTTTCCAGAAGTCAACAAGAGAATTTGACAGGAATGCCAGAACTGCGAAATTACAGCTAGCTGAGAAACGAGCTGACGCGAAGTACCTGCAACAAGAGGGTATGTCAGCAACAGACCTGTACAAAAGTATTGAAGCCCGCTCGGGGATGACTGGTGACATGTTCAACTGTTACGAAATGGACTGATGAATATAAGCGAGGGAGAAGTAGCGCAAAAGATGATCCTGTCGCTGATCGACATAAAGATGCCACGTCTGGTAGAAAGTGGAGGTTGTCCATCGCATGGTTGTGGCTGACTGACAACAATTCAACATATCGCTGCCACACCTGAGATGAGGTTTTGGTTCAGTACAATCCATCTTACACCCTACAGCCCTACACACACCCTACATCCCTGCACACACCCTACAGCCCTACACACACCCTACAGCCCTAAACACACACTACATCCCTACACACACCCTACAGCCCTACACACACCCTACAGCCCTACACACCCTACAGCACTGCACACCCCCTACAGCCCTACACACCCTACAGCCCTGCACACACCCTACAGCCCTGCACACACCCTACAGTCCTACACACACCCTACAGCCCTACACACCCTACAGCCCTACACACCCTACAGCACTGCACACACCCTTCAGCCCTTCACACCCTACAGCCCTGCACACACCCTACAGTCCTACACACACCCTACAGCACTGCACACACCCTACAGCCCTACACACCCTACATCCCTGCACACACCCTACAGCCCTACACACCCTACAGCACTGCACACACCCTTCAGCCCTTCACACCCTACAGCCCTGCACACACCCTACAGCCCTACACACCCTACAGCCCTACACACCCTACAGCCCTACACACCCTACAGCCATACACACACCCTACGGCCCTACACACCCTACAGCCCTACACACCCTACAGCCCTGCACACACCCTACAACCCTACACACCCTACAGCCCTACACACCCTACAGCCCTACACACCCTACAGCCCTGCACACACCCTACAGCCCTACACACCCTCAAACCCTACACACACCCTACAGCCCTACACACCCTACAGCCCTACACACCCTACAGCCCTACACACACCCTACACCCCTACACACCCTACAGCCCTACACACCCTACAGCCCTACACACACCATACAGCACTGCACTCACCGTACAGCCCTACACACCCTACAGCCCTACACACCCTACAGCACTGCACACACCCTACAGCCCTGCACACACCCCACAGCCCTGCACACACCCCACAGCCCTGCACCCAATCTACAGCCCTGAACACACCCTTCAGCCCTGCACACACCCTACAGCCCTGCACACACCCTACAGCCCTGCACACACCCTACAGCACTACACACACCCTACAGCCCTAAACACCCTACAGCCCTGCACACACCCTACAGTCCTACACACCCTACAGCCCTACACACCCTACAGCCCTACACACCCTACAGCCCTGCACACACCCTACAGCCCTACACACCCTACAGCCCTACACACACCCTACAGCCCTACAGCCCTACACACCCTACAGCCCTACACACACCCTACAGCCCTACACACACCCTACAGCCCTACACACCCTACAGCCCTACACACCCTACAGCCCTACACACACCATACAGCACTGCACTCACCCTACAGCCCTACACACCCTACAGCCCTACACACCCTACAGCACTGCACACACCCTACAGCCCTGCACACACCCCACAGCCCTGCACCCAATCTACAGCCCTGAACACACCCTTCAGCCCTACACACCCTACAGCCCTGCACACACCCTACAGCCCTACACACACCCTACAGCCCTGCACACACCCTACAGCCCTACACACACCCTACAGCCCTGCACACACCTTACAGCCCTGCACACACCCTACAGCCCTACACACACCCTACAGCCCTGCACACACCCTACAGCCCTGCACACACCCTACAGCCCTACACACACCCTACAGCCCTGCACACACCCCACAGCCCTACACACACCCTACAGCCCTGCACACCCTACAGCCCTACACACCCTACAGCACTGCACACACCCTTCAGCCCTACACACCCTACAGCCCTGCACACACCCTACAGCCTTACACACACCCTACAGCCCTACACACACCCTACAGCCCTACACACACCCCACAGCCCTACACACACCCTACAGCCCTACACACACCCTACAGCCCTGCACACACCCCACAGCCCTACACACACCCTACAGCCCTGCACACCCTACAGCCCTACACACCCTACAGCACTGAACACACCCTACAGCCCTACACACACCCTACAGCCCTGCACACACCGCGCAGCCCTACACACACCCTACAGCCCTGCACACACCCTACAGCCCTACACACACCCTACAGCCCTACACACACCCTACAGCC
This sequence comes from Haliotis rufescens, assembly GCF_023055435.1. Classification (NCBI taxonomy): domain Eukaryota; kingdom Metazoa; phylum Mollusca; class Gastropoda; order Lepetellida; family Haliotidae; genus Haliotis; species Haliotis rufescens. The sequence continues at coordinate 1,917,807 of NW_025964224.1, read as the reverse complement.
CTACACACCCTACAGCACTGCACACACCCTACAACCCTACACACACCCTACAGCCCTACACACACCCTACAGCCCTACACACCCTACAGCACTGCACACCCCCTACAGCCCTACACACCCTACAGCACTGCACACACCCTACAGCCTTACACACACCCTACAGCCCTACACACACCCTACAGCCCTACACACACCCTACAGCCCTACACACACCCTACAGCACTGCACACCCTACAGCACTGCACACACCCTACAGCACTGCACACACCCTACAGCCCTACACACCCTACAGCACTGCACACACCCTACAGCCCTGCACACACCCTACAGCACTACACACCCCCTACAGCCCTACACATACCCTTCAGCCCTACACACCCTACAGCCCTGCGCACACCCTACAGCACTGCACTCACCCTACAGCCCTACACACCCTACAGCACTGCACACACCCTACAGCCCTACACACCCTACAGCCCTGCACAGATAAATCATCCGCAGGTGTCCATGGCCCTTAAGCAGAATCCTGATAATTTTAATATTTGCGAATTGAGGTAGGGACCTGGGTATATTGCTTTGGCTGAGATTCAAAGCCTCGAAGGAAACAGCGGAAACATTTGGCCACCCAACCACCAAGGAAACCCAATACTTTAAATGGACGAAGTCTTGTTTTCAGTTTTCTAGGACAGTGATAACCATCTGCAGGTTAGGTCAGGTCATCAGTGGGCAATACTATGCCACGTCAGTTCAAGGAAAAGCGTCGAGGGAAGACCCGTTCACGTTATATAGGTTTAACGCACTGGGACGCTCCGGCACATTCCAATTTCGTAGCACTGATGTCCTGACAAACGTTTGACGTCATTAGTACAAGCAAACCTTTTGAGGATTCGAACAGGAACGAGGTCTGAAATGGATTTAGAACACCCTGGGACACACTGGCGCACGCCAAGTTCATATCGTCGATATGCCGCAAGGATTGCCTTACTTGTGATGGCGTTGGTACAAGCAAACCCTTTGAGGATTCGAACATGCACGAGGTCGGAAACGGGTTTGAAACACTCTGGGACACTCCGGCACACGCCAGTTTCGTCCCAAGGGGAGTCGGCGAGCCCGCCCAAAGCGGGGCAGGGATATATCGTTAAAGTTGTCATCACAATCATCGTTAAAGTTGTCATAATCATCATTAAAGTTGTGACCATAGTCATCATTTACGTTGTCATCACAGTCATCGTTAAAGTTGTCATAAGAATATTCACTAAAGTCGTCATCATTTTAAACATTAAATTTATCATCATAATCATCGTTGAAGTTGTAATCATAGTGAAAGTTATCACCGTCATCGATAAAATAGTGATAATAATAAACGTTTAAGTTGTGATTATAATCATCATTTAAGTTGCCATCATTATAAACATTAAAATTATCATCATAATCATCATTAAAATTATCATCATAATCATCGTTAAAGTTGGGATCATAATCATCGTTTAAAATGCCATCATAATAATCGTTGTCATCATATTCATCGTTAGAGTTGTCATAGTCATCGTTAAAGTTGTGATCATAATCATCGTTTAAAATGCCATCATAATAATCGTTGTCATCATATTCATCGTTAGAGTTGTCATAGTCATCGTTAAAGTTGTTATCATAATCATCGTTTATGCTATCTTTATAATTTTCATTAAATTTGTGATCATAATCAGGTGGGACTTAACATCATAACCGTTATTAAAGTTGTCATGATCGTAAACATTTAAATAATCATCTTAATGATCGTTAAAGTTGTTGTCATTATAAACATAAAAAATATCATCATAAACATTGTGAAAGTTGTGTGATCATAATCATCGTTAAAGTAGTCATAATCGTCGTTAAAGTTATTATCATAATAAACTTTAAAATTATCATCATAACCATCGTTTACGTTGTCATACTCATCGTTCAAATTATGATCATAATCATCATTTAAGTCGAAATTTTGATAAACATCAAACACATCATCATAATCATCGTTAAAATTATGATCTTAAGTTTTGTGAATAATCTCGTTTCAACTGCCATCATAATTATCGTTAAAGCTATCATCATAATCATCATTAAAGTTGTGATAATAATTATTGTGAGAAATATCATCATAATCATAGTTAAAGGTGTGATCACAATCATGGTAAAGTTGTGATTATAATCATCATTAATCATAGTTAAAGGTGTGATCATAATCATAGTTAAAGGTGTGATCATAATCATCGTTAAAGCTGTGATCATAATCATCGTTAAAGCTGTGATCATAACCATCGTTAAAGTTGTGATCATAATCATAGTTAAAGTTGTGATCATAATCATCTTTAATGTTGTGATCATAATCATAGTTAAAGGTGTGATCATAACCATCGTTAAAGTTGTGATCATAATCATCATTAAAGTTTTGATGATAATCATCATTAATCATTGTTCAAGTTGTGATCATTATCATCATTAAAGTTGTGATCATAATCATCGTTAAAGTTGTGATCATAATCATTCATTATTATCAGACAAATATTTCTAGAAACTTAAGGCATGACTTATGACGATAATTAATTAACCATACCCTAACATATAGCCGCCTACATCACTGATAATTGATATAGCATACCCTAATATATAGCCGCCTACATCACTGATAATTGATATAGCATGCCCTAATATATCGCCGCCTGCATCACTGATAATTGATATAGCATACCCTAACATATAGCCGCCTACATCACTGATAATTGATATAGCATACCCTAATATATAGCCGCCTGAATCACTGATAATTGATATGGCATACCCTAATATATAGCCGTCTGAATCACTGATAATTGATATAGCATACCCTAATATATAGCCGTCTGAATCACTGATAATTGATGCAGTATACCCTTATTTATAGCCGCCTACATCACTGATAATTGATATAGCATACCCTAATATATAGCCGCCTACATCACTGTTAATTGATATAGCATACCCTAATATATAGCCGCCTACATCACTGATAGTTGATATAGCATACCCTAATATATAGCCGCCTACATCACTGATAGTTGATATAGCATACCCTAATATATAGCCGCCTACATCACCGATAATTGATATAGCATACCCTAATATATAGCCGCCTACATCAATGTTAATTGATATGGCATACCCTAATATATAGCCGCCTACATCACTGATAGTTGATATAGCATACCCTAATATATAGCCGCCTACATCACTGATAATTGATATAGCATACCCTAATATATAGCCGCCTACATCACCGATAATTGATATAGCATATGCTTATTTCTAGCCGCCTGAATCACTGGTAATGTAAAAAGCATACCCTAATATATAGCCGTCTACATAATTGATATAGCATATGCGTATTTCTAGCCGCCTGAATCACTGGTAATGTAAAAAGCATACCCTAATACCACACCCCTACTCTAAATAACCATGATACCCTAACACATACATTTGTATTACAAATAAACATGAAAACATCATCTGATATATACACACGTGCTCTTACATCATTCTCCTTCACTCCTACCATCCATAATCCCACCCGTCCAACATCCACCCTGTTCAATTACAAATATTCGATAATCAAACCTGTTACAAAGAATCTCCCGATGTAAAGTGATGTAACTTGCCACGTGTAATGGAAGTTCCCAGGGCTACCAGATGGTGCATGCATGTCATCCTGTCTCCCACAAGCCGTCAGGTGTCATTTTAGAAAAAAGGGGTACGCAATATGGCATGTTATCCTATGTCGTCCATAGTTCTCTTTCATTAAATTGTTACATGTCGATTCCCAAATTGAAATATTATGTTAACCCAGAAATCTGTACGACAAAGAAATTGTGAAACTAACAAACATACCAACAAGTGGTGTACAATCAAGAAATGTATCACAAAATTAACTAAGTTTAAAACTCAATATAAATTACTGCACAACAAAATTCAGTGATAATGATATATGAAACTGGTTCCAAAGCGATGAAATGCTTGAGAGTTCTGGTGAAATGGCTGGTGAAATGTCGTCTGTTTCACTCATATAACCATGGGGAAAAATATCTTATATAATTATCACAGACACACTCTTATGGCAAATAAACATAAAACAATTAATCTGATATATACACACGGGCTCTGACCTTATTCACCTTCACTCCTCCCATCCAATATCCCACCCTGTTTGTTGCACAAGGATTTCAACAATATCATGAACAGATCTCAGATGCACTGTTTTTTCCCTTTGGTATGAAACTTCACCCATACTCCAAGCTCCACGGACAGACAGACAGACAGACAGACAGTTTATTATAGTCTCACCTCATTACAATGATTTATACATACTTTTAAAATACAAAAAATTATATCTCAAATACATATCATATGTAAAAGTATACAAGTATAAAATGTAACGAGCCACCCTATACAGGGTTACGAGAGACTTTTCATAAAAATAGCATATTAAAATATAAATAAAAGGTACATAAACTACAATGCATATTAAAGTAAAACCATGAATTAAGAATAAAGATAAATTGTTATAGCAGGTTTTGGCACTTAAATATATCACATCTTGGGAAGATAGGATAAAACTGGCTTATCTCGGATCATCGAACTTCTTAAAATCGTCTTCAACATCGCAACATTTTCTTAACAGTTCTTCTCTTTCGGTTTCATAGTTAGGACATCTTAGTAATACGTGCTCTTCGTCTTCTATACCATCAGCACAAAATGGACATATTCTTTCATCTGGGGGCGTGTTTGTGTAGCGTCCAGTCTCTACTTTGAGGGGCGCCACCCCACTCCTGAACTTGGCTAAAGCCGACCTGTATCTCCTCGGCATAGGGGTTCGAACATAATACTCCGTTTCGTAACCTTCCTTGAAACTGTTGTATGTTCTTAGCTTATTTCCGCCGATTCCTCTCTTTCCTTCCTGTTGTGAAACCTCATTCCTCCAATTTTCTTTAAATTGCTGCATAGTCTTATCTTGGATGGTATTCACAATGTACTGACTTCCATATACTTTGTCCAGTGGTATAATGTGAGTTAGGCTTGATTCCTGTAACTTCTTGTGTAGTCGGAAGGTCCAGTTGGATTTTCGTCTTATTGCCCATTGATGACTCCACTTGAATATCTTGTAGTTGAGACGCTGATGGTCCATTCTCCTATGGCGCATGTATAGTCGGGTGACTGACCCCCACTGTCGCACTGTGGTCGGGTCCCAGCCCATGTCTCCGGAAACAGCGTTGTTTGGCGCAAATTGTCTCAACCCTAAGAAGTATCTCATGGCTCGGTTCTGGACAGCTTCTATGCATGACATGTTGTATGTACCCCAAATGCTAGCTCCGTATTCAGTCACCGACCACACCATTGAGTCAAGTCCCAAACTCCATGCCACGTAAAAGCTTGAATTTCGCTATGAAAAGCCCTAGCGTTCTGCTAGCCGAACTTGCTGACGCCTCAGCCATTCTCTTGTAATCTAAGTGCTCTGTGAGTAGTATTCCCAGATATGTATATTTCTCCGTTATTTCCATATATTCATCGCCACACTTGAAAACCTCGGTTGTTCTTTTCACTCTTGCACCACGGAAATGAATAACTTTAGATTTGGAATAGTTCACAGACATATCGTTCTTCAAACACCAACTGTTAAGGCAATTCAACAACATTCACTTTCAGATTCGGCCAGTAGTACTATATCATCAGCATAGGCTAAAAAACCTACTTTACATTCTCCAGTAGATACACCAATGTCCATATTATTAATTAAAGTCATGAGGTCATTTAAGTACAATTAAACAATATAGGTGAGAGTAGGCAACCTTGTTTTAATCCACTGTCTACGTTGAACCAAGGGGTGTGTCTCCAATTTAGCCGAACACAACACTTTACTTCTTTGTAGAGCGACGGTATTGCTCCGAACATCTTGCCTTTGATATCAAGTTCCCGGAGTTTCTCCCATAGAATTCCTCTGTTGATAAAATCGTATGCTTTGCGGAAATCTATAAAAGCTGCGTATGTAGACTTGACCATCGCTTTTCACGTTTCAATTATAGAGGTAATAGAAGTGACGTTGTCAATCGTTGATCTTCCCTTCCGGAAACCGTTCTGGTTGTCTTCTATTATAGAGTGAGATTCTGCAAATCTAGAGAGCTTATTATTTAAAATACTGCAATAAAGCTTGTAGCTTGCGCTAGTCAGCGTCAGTCCTCTGTAGGAGAGAGGATCTCTCCTGTCCTCTGTCGACGACTTCGGTATCGGGTTTATCACAGCCTTTGTCCACTCAGACGGTATGCAGCCTTTCTCAAAACAAATATTAAACAGATTATACATGTATCTCGCACACTACTCATTCTTTAATACTTCCATTGGTATATTATCTAAACCTGGCGCTTTACCCTGTTTAGCCTTCACAATTGCGAATTTTATTTCGTCATGAGAAATAGGGTCACTCATGCTGTCTTCTATCACAGACACACTCTTATGGCAAATAAACATAAAAAAATTCATCTGATATATACACACGGGCTCTGACCTTATTCACCTTCACTCCTCCCATCCAATATCCCACCTTGTTTGTTGCACAAGGATTTCAACAATATCATGAACAGATCTCAGATGCACTGTTTTTCCCTTTGGTATGAAACTTCACCCATACTCCAAGCTCCACGGAACGGAGGGATGTTGTCACAGCAAACCAATTTTGAACAATCATTGTCAGAATGATCATATGCTTCCAAAGGCTATTTACCCTGTAGTCATTACATTTCTATGTCTTGAATCACTTAATTACCTTTACTTTCAGATGCAAATCCCCATTGTTAATCCCATTGTTTGACCGTCTTCCATCCTTAATGAGCTGTGCAACTACGTCACTGATTAAGTATTGTTGTTTATTTGTATGAGACCCGTGAAGATCCGGGGTAGAATAGGTCTTCAGCAACCCACGTTTGCCGTAAAAGGCGACTATACTTGTCGTAAGAGGCGACTAACGGGAACTTGGTTGATGCATGTCACCGTATCCCAATTGCGTGGATCGATGCTCATGATGGCTGGATTGTCTAGTCCAGACTCGATTATTTACAGACCGCCGTCATATAGCTGGAATATTGCTGAGTGCGGCGTTAAACAACAAACAAACAAACAATTGTTTATTTGTATGACTTAATCCTTGTCGGGTGACCTTGGATATAAGCTTTGGTCCAGAGATGGTCTTACCCTTGGTCTAGTTAGGGATAGGTTAGGCGCTCCGGGTCACCAACACCGTCACAACTATCACTATATGCTGACCTGGCACATAGTGAGTGAGTGAGTTGTGTTTAACGCCGCTTTTAACAGTATTCCAGTTATATCACGGCGTGTCAGCTTAATATGGGAGGAAAGCCCGAAGTGATGCAGGTCTCAGACGTTTACCACTTTGGTGAAACCCACGAGCACGGGTATGGTGCTGACAAACCTAGAAACATAATCGGGGTGAACCGGGTGAAACCACAATCATAGATTTCTGGCGTGTCCAGGGGACGCAACTCTGCACAGCGAATCGCGGCGCCTTCGACGACTGGGCCACCCGTGCCCCCTGGCACATAGCGTTCCTTGCATATAAGGGGCGGTCAGGTAGCCTGTTGGTTAAAGCGTCAGCTCGTCACGACGAAGAACCGGGTTCGATTCCCGACATGGGTACATGTGTGAAGCCCATTTTCTGGTGTCTCCCGTCGTGATTTTGCTAAAAGCGTCGTAAAACCATACTCACCCACTCACTCACTCACTCACTCACCGTTTAAAACCCCAATATTGATGTATAAGCGTGGCAAACAACTGAACCAACTGTTATAGGCGAAATGTTTAATAAATATTCTGTATATATTTGAGCATAACTGTAATCCTAAATGAATTTAACTGCCTGCGTATTGACAGTCACCATGCGCTACCAGATGGTGGACAGAAGTAGACATGCCGTCCCAATACCTCCAGCTGCCTGATTCGCCCACACGTTTTACTTTGAAGCCCATAGTTCTCGTTTGTAAAATACACGACTGAAGGGAGATTTTGTAGATATACTCTCCAAAAATAGAAACGCATACGTGGAGTGGTTTTGAAACATCGTCACTGTGAATTACCCTATTACTAGAACCAAGGACCCAAATATACTATGCACAAATGCACCGACCGAGCAAGGACACCGTATGTTGGTGCTCTTTTATGACGTCAGCACCGGCCGAGCAAGGACACCGTATGTTGGTGCCCTTTTGTGACGTCAGCACTGACCGAGCAAGGACACCGTATGTTGGTGCCCTTTTGTGACGTCAGCACCGACCGAGCAAGGACACCGTATGTTGGTGCCCTTTTGTGACGTCAGCACCGACCGAGCAAGGACACCGTATGTTAGTGCTCTTTTGTGACGTCAGCACCGACCGAGCAAGGACACCGTATGTTGGTGCCCTTTTGTGACGTCAGCACCGACCGAGCAAGGACACCGTATGTTAGTGCTCTTTTGTGACGTCAGCACCGACCGAGCAAGGACACCGTATGTTGGTGCTCTTTTGTGACGTCAGCACCGACCGAGCAAGGACACCGTATGTTGGTGCTCTTTTGTGACGTCAGCACCGACCGAGCAAGGACACCATAGGTTGGTTCCCTTTTGTGACGTCAGCACCGACTGACAAAGGACACCGTATGTTGGTGCCCTTTTGTGACGTCAGCACCGACCGAGCAAGGGAACGTATAACAATGTAGGAAAGTCGGGTTTTTTTTAATTTCTCGGTTTAAATAAAATACCAAATTCATTATATTGATTTATTCACCCAGCGGGCGATTGATAATTAGCTCTTAACCTGACACGGCCTCAATTTGGTATTCAACCACGTCTACCTCTGACGCAGTTACAGCGATCCACGTGATCAGTTACAAACAGTAGAAATAAGGCCCCTGGTTGATCCTTGGCAGTAGCTGTTTGAAGAATCAAGATGATGTTCTCCTCCAACTGCTTTGCGTGCCTCCTCCTGTTCGTTCTCGCAACAGCATCAGCACAATTTAATCCATCTTCAGGGTGTCCACCAGCGGGTCTTCTTAACAAGAAACTCAAGATCCTCAGTACGGCACTCGGTGACATTAACACCGGGCTTGATTGCGTCTTGACCATCATCGACGAGCAGTGTCCATGCCCAGGTAAGTGAAAATATATATTATCATACCTCCATGTCAGAATGATGAGATCTGATTGGGCCACGTGATCTTGATAAAATACTGTGTAACCCGCCTTGGAGGGTAATGAATTTATCATCGGGGTAACAAATCTCTTATACCCCGCCACGAGCAATATAAGCCGCACGTGCGTTTCGGAGAGGCAGAATAAATCCCTTATACCCTGCTTCAAAGTAAAAAGCAGCACGCTTTTTCCGAGTCATTTGAAGTCACGTGCCATATCACAAGTTAACCTCAGCTCAATCGAACTGTTGTTTGCAATATGATGGTTTGTAAGGGGCGACAACACGTGGCCGTCGAGCTGCACGGAGACGATTTCTAATCGTCTGACCCGTAACTCGTACTCAACTATCCAGACGAAAGTTTGCAGCTATTTGATTCGCCGTCTGAGCTCGAATTTGCAGAGCATGGTTTCGGATCAATCGATCCTATATTCTTGTCGTCGATCTGAGACGCCCTAAACAGGGGCGATCGTCAACATTTTGTTTTTGTTGCTACCTGTTCCATTGTCTACTAATCCCACAGACTGTGGAACATTGAACGTATTGGCCACTGCATTCTGATTTCTGCCTGTCTGTTGCATGTCAATAGCCTGTAGATTCTCCGCACATTGCAGGCGCCAGTCGCTACAAAGCAGAGACAATTTATGGATAACAACTTCTCTATTTACTGTTAAGGCGACGTTTCGCTATAGATCCTTATACCGATGTCAAGCAAGACTACATTTTAGGAGAGTCGTGGAGGTTGAAATGTTGAGTTCTTTGATTCTGGGAAGAAGAGCCTACAGGAATAGTTTATAAAATTGACTATGGACTACGTAGGTGAAACATCCCGCCCCATCAACACCAGAATCAAAGAACACAAAACTTCAACCATCAAATCAGACAGTAAATCAGCTACTCGGAAAATATCAGCAACTGCCCCAATCACGACATTAACTGGGAAAACGTCCAAATCCTCTCCATCAACCTCAAAGCAGTCTCATAAATTGTCTCTACTTTGTCATCCGTTAACTTCTAACTTCTGTGTGTGGCGTACATGTTACATGCTAGCGGGGCAGTTGGTCATTTTGTCCCCTCCAAACCCACGTGGGCCCATGTGTGCATGCTATTCGGGGAGTTGGTCACTTTGTCTTCTCCAAACCCACGTGGGGCCCATGTGTACATGCTAGCGGGGCAGTTGGTCACTTTGTCTTCTCCAAACCCACGTGGAGCCCATGTGTACATGCCAGAGGGGCAGTTGGTCACTTTGTCCTCTCCAAACCCACGTGGCGCCCATGTGTACATGCCAGAGGGGCAGTTGGTCACTTTGTCCTCTCCAAACCCGCGAGGCGCCCATGTGTACATGCTGGGTGGGCCAGTTGGTCACTTTGTCCTCTCCAAACCCACGTGGCGCCCATGTGTACATGCTTGGCGGGCCAGTTGGTCACTTTGTCCTCTCCAAACCCACGTGGCGCCCATGTGTACATGCTGGATGGGCAGTTGGTCACTTTGTCCTCTCCAAACCCGCGTGGCTCCACAATGAGACAACGCCTGAATTCGACAAATGTTCAAAATCTCGTGTTATCTCCTTGTCGTGCTTTGGTTAATTTTGTCATTTATAACTTGAGCGACTACGCGATCGTGTGCCGTCTAGGAGTCCGTACAGTCTCCATATTTTTAGAGTGTTACTGTTTTAAAGATGAAAACAGTAGTTTAGGGACACAAGCTATCATTGTCCATTGTCATAATTATATATATTGGATGTTTGGATGTATTGTATTATAACATTATCAATGGTGTTGCAGACGACTCCCCCGAGTGTTTCGAGACACGTGTCACAGACTTCCAAACTGCTTTAGGAAACCTGATTGGGGATGTCGCCAATGTCACAGCCGTCGCCCCAGTAGACTGCCCTGAGCGTAGGTCTTTAAGCTACAAGTATTTTGGAATGATAAATCACTGACTCATATAGTATTTACCACAACTTGTTTTCCTTTTACGCCCAATGAAATCTGTTTCGGCAAAAATCGAGTTTGTTCTCTTGACCTTCATATTATTGTTGATTTGACGAACACCTATTTACGGAGCCTAGATTGGCATCTATTGATTCAGATTCTGCATCCCTTAACGAAACAGTTATTATTTATCTTGATGAAGACAACTTAAGCCAGGCGGGCGCTTGCTTATTCACTTCAACTAAATCTATATTAACCTGGCACTGATTCCCACTAGTACCCAGGCTGCCTTGAGACACACGCTGTCCCAGTAAATGATAGCAGATCTAGTGGTGTTTGGATTCCCTGTTCACAAACAGAACGAATTGATAAGATATGTCAGACAACTAATTATATATCTATCAACTATAATTTTAAATGTATATTAACTGTATATAGTGATGTATATCAACTATTCTCTACGTGCGGGACATTAGTAATTCATGTAAACGTTCTTACCTGCAATTTAGACGAGTATTGAGCCTAACATTTCTAATTTACACCTCAAAATGTGTGTTTGTCACGTACGAACTATGTGTTACTTGGATTACAACTATTAGTTTAAAAAAACAAACAAACAAATTCAATATTATTCTGAACAATCCCGCATTACCTGAAACAATCATATTGTAGTTTTAAAGTTACTTTCATGTCCAGTTCATTAACATAAAAAAACTCAAAGTTTTAGAACGTACAAGAACTTTGTTATAGTTATTGTGTGGCTTATTCAACCTTTCCTTTCTATACATTGATGGTATGAGACCAATAAGTACCAAGATCTGATGAAATAGCCGACTCACGAGATAGTTTCTCATTTGTTAACTAAGGTAACTTCTTGCAATCGTTATCTGAATTTCAGAATGATATGTAACTGCAAAATATACACTAAAACTATATGGCTGCTATATACTTGAAGGTACCGGTGCGGTGTTCGTGGCTTCGTGCAATGGAACCGGAAGTGTTGCTGTGGTAGACCCCAATGGTGTCATCCAAAACGACTTCACATTAGACGAGAGTGTAACTAGATGGTCTGTTTTCCCCAACGGTGATACTTATGGGCTTGACTACATTATAAACAACCCGTTTGAAGTTCGATGTCGCGCCACACCAAATGGATCGGAAATCATATTAGGCGATACTACTGGTATGTGTATGACAACCTCGTTCCCACGTTTTGACCTCTCATGTCCAAGTGTGTGTTGTAAAAATGTCCTGTTCAGTCATGCATTGTATACTAATGTTAAAAATCAACTGTCAGGGAACGACCATTTATCATGTTGGGGTTGGCTGTGTTCAACATAGCAGTATACTGTCAGGGAAAGACCATTTATCATGTTGGGGTTGGCTGTGTTCAACATAGCAGTATACTGTCAGGGAAAGACCATTTATCATGTTGGGATTGGCTGTGTTCAACATAGCAGTATACTGTCAGGGAAAGACCATTTATCTTGTTGGGGTTGGCTGTGTTCGACATAGCAGTATACTGTCAGGGAACGACCATTTATCATGTTGGGGTTGGCTGTGTTCAACATAGCAGTATACTGTCAGGGAACGACCATTTATCATGTTGGGGTGGGAAGATCGCTTTGACACTAGGGAACTTGTGAATGCCACAACTATTTCCCAGTTACAGTTTGTCATTTATTTGTTACTAGATGCTCCACTAACAGCTGATGCAGTTGGTACTGGGATTGCGTACAATCCTGACACAGACGAAGACTATGTTGCCATTACGTTGAACGATCCGAATCTGTCTGGCATCTTTTCCTTCAGTAGGATGAACCCTCCAGATATCAACCCGCTTTTCTCATATGCCCCGACCGGACAGATTCAGTTCGTTAACGGGTATGTGCACTCCAACACAAGGTCGTAAACGTCCATATTGTTTTTAAATGCACGCAGTTATGACGGATATCCCGGGATGTATTTACTATATACAGCTATGCCAAGGTGTTAATCACATACATAGAATACGTCATCGGGAGAGATTGCGTAATGTCTGTGACCGATAATAACCATTGTCAGGTATGGTTTATATAATGTTCAACCCAGATATTTTGCATTTGCCAGACATATTTTTATATTTTTTATTCAATAGACTTATCTTAAACATTTTTTTCAAACAATCTGGTACATATAAGTTAGAACAAGACAACGTTTATCCATTTCAAATGTAAATGCTTTCTCTAAGTGCAGTATTATTTTCTCATTCGGTGGTAATGTGTAATACTACAAGGGGCGTGAACTGAAAGATCCAGTGATGACATGTTTCTAGAAATTGTCAGTGCAGACAGACAGTTAGACACATACATACTATTGTAAACGGCGTAGCAGGCCTTGATAATGACACAAAATGCCAAAATTCAATGTAACTCCAGTTAGTTTCCGATTAATACCCCTTCCCTATAACCCCACCTCTTCTTACAACACTACACAACCCCTATAACCCCACCTCTTCTTACAACACTACACAACCCCTATAACCCCACCTCTTCTTACAACACTACACAATCCCTACAACCCCACCTCTTCTTACAACACTACACAATCCCTATAACCCCACCTCTTCTTACAACACTACACAATCCCTATAACCCCAACAGTTCTCCAGCGATACTCCTTTCTTCCTTTAACACTACCTCTTCCGTGTAATCCCGTCTCTTCTTCAAACACGAGGGGTGGTGTCCCTCGCCTTGATATTGCTGGAATATTGCTAAAAATGGCTAACACCATTTCCACTCACTTACTCACTACCCCGCCCCTTCTTACAACACTACTCCTTCTGTGTAACCCCGCCCCTTCTTACAACACTACCTCTTCCGTGTAACCCCGCCCCTTCTTACAACACTACTCCTTCTGTGTAACCCCGCCCCTTCTTACAACACTACCTCTTCCGTGTAACCCCGCCCCTTCTTACAACACTACTCCTTCTGTGTAACCCCGCCCCTTCTTACAACACTACCTCTTCCGTGTAACCCCGCCCCTTCTTACAACACTACCTCTTCCGTGTAACCCCGGACCTTCTTACAACACTACCTCTTCCGTGTAACCCCGCCCCTTCTTACAACACAACCTCTTCCGTGTAACCCCGCCCCTTCTTACAACACTACCCCTTCTTTGTAACCCCGGACCTTCTTACAACACTACTCATTCTGTGTAACCCCGCCCCTTCTTACAACACTACCTCTTCCGTGTAACCCCGCCCCTTCTTACAACACTACTCCTTCTGTGTAACCCCGGACCTTCTTACAACACTACCCCTTCCGTGTAACCCCGCCCCTTCTTACAACACTACTCCTTCTGTGTAACCCCGCCCCTTCTTACAACACTACCTCTTCCGTGTAACCCCGGCCCTTCTTACAACACTACTCCTTCTGTGTAACCCCGCCCCTTCTTACAACACTACCTCTTCCGTGTAACCCCGGACCTTCTTACAACACTACCTCTTCCGTGTAACCCCGCCCCTTCTTACAACACTACCTCTTCCGTGTAACCCCGGACCTTCTTACAACACTACCTCTTCCGTGTAACCCCGGACCTTCTTACAACACTACCCCTTCTTTGTAACCCCGGACCTTCTTACAACACTACTCATTCTGTGTAACCCCGCCCCTTCTTACAACACTACCTCTTCCGTGTAACCCCGCCCCTTCTTACAACACTACCTCTTCCGTGTAACCCCGCCCCTTCTTACAACACTACCTCTTCCGTGTAACCCCGCCCCTTCTTACAACACTACTCCTTCTGTGTAACCCCGGACCTTCTTACAACACTACCTCTTCCGTGTAACCCCGGACCTTCTTACAACACTACTTCTTCCGTGTAACCCCGGACCTTCTTACAACACTGTCTGAAGCCTTAATTGTTAACAGCTTTAAGTATTCTGAACGCCAGGAAAGGGGTTACATTCATAAATCTTTAAACAATGTGTAACACAGTGTTGTTTGCTGCAGGTACCTGTACATGAATGATGGTCTAAGTATCATGAAACGACACCTCGTCGTTGGAGACTGGGCAACAGTACTAACATTTTCATTGCCGCCTCTGTCCTTCGTAGTTCTCGATGATGGTAGGTATCATGTAATTAATCATAATGTGTTTCCGCGTTACTATTTGCCTCATTTTCCTTTGTAATGTCTAGTTGCTCTATCTGTCTGGTGGGGGGCATGGGTGGCCCAGTCGTCTAAGGCGCCGCGATTCGCTGTGCTGAGTTGCGTCCCCTGGACACGCCAGGAACCTATGATTGTGGGTTCGAATCCCGGTTCACCCCAATTATGTTTCTAGGTTTGTCAGCACCATACCCGTGCTCGTGGGTTTCACCAAAGTGGTAAACGTCTGAGACCTGCATCACTTCGGGCTTTCCTCCCACATCAAGCTGACACGCCGTGATATAACTGGAATAATGTTAAAAGCGGCGTTAAACCCAACTCACTCACACTCACTCACTATCTGTCTGGTAACCATACTCCAGCCATGTCAAACACGGACGTTCTTTATTATCAGCTAAAACATGAACATTTAAAACTAATTAGGAAGGAAACATTTTGTCCACACCGAGAACATTTTCTGTGGGCATTTTCCTCTTTAATAAATGGTGTAGTTCTCAATCAGCCCATGTATGAGGCCATTGTTATATCGTGAGTAACGACGGGCTCTTTTCTGTATTCTTTTGTGGTTAGAGATTTTGAAAACCGAATACTAAGGAACGGGGTACGACCAGCATTTTATAGGTGGAAAAGATCCTTGAGTTTGTCAACATGTAAGCCATATCGTGACGAGAGGTTAAACATTAAGAATACATATACTAAATAAAAACCTGTCATCGATGGACAGTAAAATAACTAGAATATTACAGTAATATTTAAAACTAGCATACAAGCATTAAAAGATAACACTATAGGTAACAATACAATATAAACACGGGATCGCCAGGGACCATGGGGACTTGCAGCACCTTTGATACTTGCATGGACCCAAGCAGGATTAACACCATCCCTTCAGGTGTTGGCGCCGATTGGTGAAATTTAGCCGAAATATAAAAGAACACATATTAACAATTAAAACTATGATAGAAATAACGTACTTTGATTGATATGGACTTACTACTATAATTCAATGGTTGACATAAAAAACAGCAAACCACACAATCACTGACGTAACTAGTTTCATAGCTGCGCCTTAGTGGAGGGTACGCGGTCCATTTGCTCTCTCTTTATCATTGCCTAACGGTTCATACATTCAATTTACATTTCTCTAAAACAGGTAGAATAGTGTATTGTGATAGAGCCGGGGCCCTGTACATCTATGACCCTGCAGAGGACACATATAGACAGCTGAGACGTCCAAGAGTTGGGAATTGCTGTGGTTCAATTAAAGTCAGCCCATGTGATTCCCTAATCTACGTCGTCTACAAAGACGATGCGTGAGTAAAATGTTTCATACGATATGAATAGATACGATATGTTACAGTTCGATACAATGAACATTCTTACTTCAAAACTTTTCTTCACTATTGACTGTAATTGTATTGTGTCGTGAGGCCATTTATTTTATTTATATTAAACAGTATTTTGGTTCTTTGATTCATTTGGGAACAACCTCTTTCATATCGTACCTTCTAGAGATAGTCGCAGAAAGTGTTTCACCCTATCAGTGGGGCTGCCTCAGAACGTACCAGATATCAGATTAGGGGTAAGGGGAGTAACTGGGACGAAGAGCCTGGGTCTGGGTCAAGCTTGGTACTGGCCCCACCATTTGATGGTCTCAATGGACGGGAGAGGTGCGGCATCGGATCTTTGGGAAAATGTAATATGTCACTCAAAATGCTGTTTAAATTTTCAGAGACCATCTGATTGAACAGAGATTTTTCCCTGCTTGCATCAGTTTCTGTGACGTGTTATATATATTTGATACAATCCAATCAATTAAGGTGACTAAATGAAGACTTTCTTCTTTCAGGGATATTGAGATCTACGATACTACAATATTTAAATACGTTGGATCTCTAACATACACCTCGTCGACTCCATCGTCATGCCCGTCTATTGCATGCGATCCAACATTCTGGTAGGAATTGTTAAAATTGATCAGTAACATTTTTTCTTCTTATGTTAATTGCACTTTAAAACATCTTAATGATTCGCAATGGTCTTTTTGAACTGTGGTTGTGATTGTTAATCGTTCAATGTCATTATCTTCCAAAATATCAAAAACAAAACAGAACAGTAATTCAGATTATATAATTAGATGTATCTGATATGTTTACCATGTTTACTGCTTGTATATATACAATTCGTTCAACCTTAAATTGTATTTCTGATGTTTATTTTCATGTTTACAGCTGTGCATGAGCGGAGTTCGATGACGGTATATTATTTTTTTGTTTATTTTAGTAGCAACCTCTGAGCGAAGAAATTGTTTTCCATTTTGTGTAACTCAAGCATATGACATATTTGCTAAACGCAGAATTCCTTTGTAGGATTCCTACTATATCGTAAACATGTGTTAATGAGTAACAGTAGTATATCAGATGTTCGCGAAAAGAAAATACAACATTGTCATTACTTAAGATGTGAAAATATTTAAATTTTAAGAAATTGTCGTAACAGAGATTCTTCTTCGCAATGATGAGTGCCTGTGACCTTTTGAATATGTATTTTCGGGAGAATCAAGTACTTCATTTGCTAATATGGATTCGTCTTTCAATTTCAGGATGAGCTGACATCGTGAGCCACGTTATCCAAACGTAATAGAATGCAAAAGAGTGTAGAGGTATTGTTTCGTCAATAAACCTTTTTACACTCACAACATGTTTGTGTTTATTTGTCATTAGTGTGTACGGTATCTGTAAGAAAACAGACAAAGAATATTTGTCATAGTAATATCAATATTCCGAAACAGATTCCAACGCAAAGACAAAATAGCAGTATTCGTAAGCATACCGCGGTGGGGATCATAAGATCAGAATCATAAGATCAGATTAATTAGTTCAATCCTGTGATACCATTTTATTTTTAAACACCACTTTCACAGACGAAACAACTTCATCCATGGGACATGTGTTACTAAAAGTTGTTCCGTAGATACAGTTGCTTATCTATCTTCAAAAACTGAAATCGCTATGGTGTTTAAAGTAGATAAGTGTGTTAGTCAACATTTTTCGGAACAATTCTCTATGCTAAAAAATCAAATTGGCCAAATATCAGAAACATGATATCGAATCAGGTGTGCTTTAGGCCAATGTAAAGAATTTTGTGTAGCTCACGTGGTTGAGGAAGAAGTGAAATCTGATGGTGCTTTGACTTTTATTGAAGAATTTACTGATGTATTGGTTTTAAAGAAATTTGAAGTGGAAAGTGAAATTGGCTATGTTAGAATTGGAAACTGAAAAAGAAAAAATGAAATAGGAATACTGAAAAAGGACATATTAGACGAGGAAGCTGAGATAGCGAAAGACAAAATATATTTGAAGCTGAAAAAGAAAAGGAAGAATTGAATCTGTTAAAAAACTAAGCTGAAACAAAATGAGTCACAGGATGATTTCTCTGTCAGTATCTCAACAGGTTATAGATCGTTTGATCTTTCCAAACAGATTAGACTTGTTCCACCCTTCTCTGAACGTGATGTTCAATTTTTGTCTAACATTCGTAAGAATGGCCTGAGTCTGATTGTTGCAAAGATTATTTAGGGGGAAGCTCAGAAAGCTTATGCAGCCTCACCTTTGATGGGAGTTCTGATTATCAAGCTGAAGTTTTTGAACGCTTATATATGAATTGGTTCCTAAAGTTAAGAAAGAATTGTAGGTATCTTAAAAAAGTGGTGGTTCTACATTGGTTGAGTTTGTTAGTGGGGGGGGGGGGGGGGGGGGGGGGGGGGGGTTCGTTTTGTAGTTGGTGTACTTCAAAAGAGGTCAGTGTTGATTTTGATTGTTTGAGGCAGATGGTTGTGGTGGAGGATTTTAAGCAGTCTGTGTCAGGGGACATTCAGACATATCTTGATGAGCAGAAAGTGGATCAAATACACCAGAATGTCACTTAACCACTAACTCGCAGGGTGAGTTGTAGGCTGCCATTTGCAGGGTTATAAATCTGGAAAGGATAGTTCATCTCCTCCTAGTTCTAGATCTTATTCTAACATCTGTACTGTAGTTGGGTTGTTTTTTTAATAAAAAAGACAATTTCTACTCTTGTTGGTTCTAAAAAAAATCAAGATTTTCGTTGAAACCTACTTGTAGATATTGCCGTAAATATAAAGTGTCAATGCAAGAGAATAACAGCCTAGATTTTCTGCCAAAAGAGATTCCGCTTGGCGTAAAGGGACAATAGCTGTGGAAATTATATGACCACTGAAAATAAACGATGACACCAGGTGTTCGCGAAAAGGGTAGCATGTCCTGGCCATTCATACAATTTGCAAAAAAGAAGTATCTATAATCTGACGCAGCACAGCAGTACTCCAGCCATGCGGCGTCTGCCAAACCAGACAATCAAGTGATCGATGAACCAGAAAATCCAGTGACACGAGAGCACCATTACTGATTTTGTTGAAACAATAGACACAATACATAGGTCTTCAGCAACCCATGCTTGTCGTAAAAGGCGACTATGCTTGTCGTAAGGGGCGACTAACGGGATCGGGTGGTCAGACTCGCTGACTTGGTTGATGAATGTCATCGTATTCAAATCGCGTGGATCGATGTTCATGATGGCAATCACTGGATTGTCTGGTCCAGACTCGATTATTTACAGACCGCCGTCATATAGCTGGAATATTGTTGAGTGCGGCGTTAAACAACAAACAAACAAACAAACATTCTCAAAGTATCAAAAAGTGTCTGTTGCCAAACACTTCACACCAGCACTTCTGCAACACGATGACGCTCTGCAAAAGTCCAACGTGTCCTCTGATTTTTTTAAATCTAAAAACCAAATGTTAATCATAATTTATAAATTACGTCTCCTGCATACAAGAGAGACACTGTAGGGTTATACCCCAAGCCACACCTTAATGCTCCTAGCCAAGAAATTAGATTAAAAATTGTTAGAGACATTTGCTTTCCTGTTTGTTACAGTTTACCAAAACCGCTGTACACATTGCAAACGCCGCATCGCTAGTTCATACACAACAAACAATGAATGAAATCAAGTGAATCACAAGTAATGTGTATGGTAAGCAGAATCAATAAGACTGACAGCAATAATGGTCCACAGGCATTCATAGACCTTCCTTGAAAGTGTCCAAATAAGGAATGGCACCCTACGCACGTGTGTGGCGCTACTGCGTGCGTCACGTGCACACTATAGGGTGTGTTTTGGATTAACGGATCCCAAACATAAACGTTCTTGTGTAGGATGTTTGTCGTCATATATATATGTGTGTACATGTATTCATACATGATTATGAAATGATGGTACTGTATGACAAAAATGGGAAGCAGAACTGGGTTTTGTCAGTTAAAAAGCTCATTGATAGGCTTAGGTTATGCTTGGCAAAGTCAAAAAGTAGATTGTCCTGAACAATTTTGTGAATTGTGTACACGAAGGCTGAAAGATACGTACAACAAAAAAGTGGCATTGTTTGTTAGCTTTATCGTCAAAATGTCAGTACTTTAGTTTGTTTAAAACAAATTTTATAACTGCAGAATATCTTTTGAAACCACTCTTGTACAAATATAGAATTGCATTTTCTAGATTCAGATGCTCATCACATGAATTAAATATTGAAACGGGAAGATATTCCAAAATCCCAAAGGAAATTAGATTATGTAGAATGTGTAATCTACAGCCAATAGATGATAAGTACCATTTTGTTCTCATTTGTCCATTTGATCGGAATTTACGAATTGCATACCTGCATCCAATAATGTATTAATTTCCAAATATATTTAAGTTTAATTAATTAATATCTTCTATAAATATCAATATACTGAAGCCTTTGACTGCGTATGTACTAGTACCGTAATCGACGTAATAAGTGCCCAGGGCGCTCTCAAAATTAGGAATAGGGGTCTCTTATTCGAATATTATTTTGGTGAAAAAAACAGCGTTGAAAGCTAAATTTCGTGGTTTATGCTGACAGCCTGAAATGTTTATGTACGACAGATATATTTTTCCAGAATTACATTCCCCATAAATAGGGGTGCATATAACACACGAGTGTGTATTATACGCGAATAAATAAGTCTTGTGTACATTGATCAATTGGAACGGGTGCTAATTGGGATTGCTTACTAGCCAACATATTAGCAAATATCGCCATGGGCGCTTATTAGAGCGGGGCGCTTATTACGTCGAATACGGTATTCCATGCAATGAATTTTAGAAATGATAAGACGAGGGAGTGAAACAAGAAGAAATCACCAACTATCCACAAAGATATGTACTGTGGGCCCATGGCCTTTCAG
This sequence comes from Haliotis rufescens, assembly GCF_023055435.1. Classification (NCBI taxonomy): domain Eukaryota; kingdom Metazoa; phylum Mollusca; class Gastropoda; order Lepetellida; family Haliotidae; genus Haliotis; species Haliotis rufescens. The sequence goes on along the minus strand of NW_025964224.1, from coordinate 1,896,196 downwards.
AATATCTGTAATAAAGATTGATGGATTGATTGAAGTCATACATGACGAGCAATAAAAGACTGAGTTCCTGTGTAAAATTAACGGGTAGACATGATTGAACAATAGTTACGAGCTTTAAAAAGTGAACATAATGCATAATGATAACTCGATTGTTAGTTATATTTGTTCTCAATGCATTTGACCTGGAAATCTCTTATTAATTTTATAAATGGCATCAACTATTGAAGAATCCTATTTAATAATGACCCAAAACAGTTTCCTGTGTCTCCCCTTCTGTGTACTGCGAACACTAAAATACTATCTCTGGGATTTTTTTAGATACCGTCAAAGTGATTCGAGATGTTTAGAATACTGCCTGCTCTAGTTCTATACTATGTAAAGTATAAATAGGTAACTGAACACATTTAATAATAATAATAACTACAGATTTATATAGCGCTGGTATCCAGTTCGAAGACTACTCAAAAGCGCTTTATTTGAGTCTACACAAAAAAGAGACATTAAACAGCTAGGAAACACAAAGCCTCAATACTCCAAGAAAGATTTGGTGAAAAGATAGGTTTTGAGTCTTGATCGGAACAAAGTAGGACTGTCAATGTTCCTGATATCCAATGGCAGCCTATTCCATAGCTCAGGGGCAACTTTGGCGAAACTCCGACCTCCAAAAGTCACCAAGATCTAGTTAGTTTCCAATCATACTGACTCGCTGTCTTGTATAAACAGCCACACACTAAAGGGCACGTACGTTCTATATAACTGCAATAACCTTGAACGTTTAACCCCAGTCCACCTCACATAATCATGTCCTACCACGTTCAAAACTGTAAAGATGCTTCTTTAGCCACGGCAGGGGGCATCAGAAATTGCCTCACAAAATGTACCCATATGGGAAATCGAACCCGGACCTTCTGCGTGACGAGCGAGCGTATTAGCCTTTAGACCATCCCATACACCCCCCCCCCCCCTCCCACCCCACTAGCCCACTGAGATATCATGCCGCAGTTTAACATGAGCACCCCAATCAGACAAACCATACTGACTCCGTGCCGACCACTCCGTCTTTTATCCACATGATGCCGTGCACCAGGCAGGGTAACAACAAGTACCATCATGTAACGACTTTTTGGTGTGGCGCGACCGGGGATCGAAACCCGCACCATCCTGGTGCTCTATCAACTGCAATGCGGTCCGATGAATGGCACCTGATAACAGAGGATCCAGGCTAGGGACAAAGTCACACCACCAAAGATTCGTTAGATTCGTAAATCAGGCCCTGATTTCGTCATTCCATTACCTCTGATGCGCACATAAAATCTCTATTTTTATATCAGAGCACGTGTACCCGAATACGCTTGACAAAATGTCAGAACGGCCACTCTAATTTCGTAATTTGTAATGGTCTTTTTGACATCAGTAAAACACTGCCAAGCTACGACAATCACTTGCCTTATCTCTTCACTTGTTGTTATTTGTAAAACTGTACGTGGTTGTAAAACTGTACGTGAGTGTAAGACTGTACGTGTGTGTTACGTACAGGAGTATAAAAATGTACGTGAGTGTAAAGCTGTACGCGAGTGTAAAACTGTACGTGATTGTAAAACTGTACGTGAGTGTAAAACTGTATGTGAAAGTAAACCTATACGTGACTGTAAAACTGTACGTGACTGTAAAACTGTACGTGAGTGTAAAACTGTATGTGAAAGTAAACCTATACGTGACTGTAAAACTGTACGTGACTGTAAAACTGTACGTGATTACAAAATTGTACGTAAGTGTAAAACTGTAAGTGAATGTAAAACTGTACGTGACTGTAAAGTGTACGTGAGTATAAAACTGAACGTGACTGTAAAACTGTACGTGAGTGTGAAACTGTCCGTGAATGTACAACTGTACGTGAGTGTAAAACTGTACGTAAGTGTAAAACTGTAACTGACAGTAAAACTGTACGTGAGTGTGAAACTGTACGTGAATGTAAAACTGTACGTGAGTATAAAACTGTACGTGGTTGTAAAACTGTACGTGGGTGTAAAACTGTACGTGGGTGTAAAACTGTACGTGAATGTAAAACAGTAAGTGAATATAAAACTTAACGTGAGTGTGAAACTGTACGTGAGTAAAACTGTACGTGAATTTAGTCATTTAGTTTCTGTATTATTTAAAGGGGCACTGATCTAACGCAATTCCCCGGGACTGGTTGTTGCCTTTGTTATTGTTTTTTCCCAGTGAATACCCGGATGTATAGCAGAAATCTAGACTAGTTCGCGACCTCTGCTGCGCCATTCGTAAGCGCATTAGTCACTTTATGGGTAGTAATAAGGGCGTATGGTCACATTGATCAACAAAATGAAATACAGTTTTCGAGATAATAAGGAAATGTAGGTATCTTTGTGAGTATCATCGGTAATGGTGACGAAGTTTTGATAAGTCACTTGCTTGGTAATTTTGCGATTTTCGTTTACACTATTTTGACTTGCAACACAAAGTAAATATTTCACCTGAGCATATGCTATTTTTATAGTGTGTATATTTTTTTACTGTCAAATGTGTAACAAATTTATTAAACGTCTAAATATTCAGTTATTTTACAAAGTGACGGAAAGACATTTCCATCTGTATTATTATGACAACGAATTCCAAACATTTTGATGTTTAATGTCATCACCAAGAGACTGAAAATGTAACGTTGAAAAGTACATTTCTAAGTTGTTTGGCTTTTAATCCTACATAATAATCTGTTGTGATGTTTGTAGGCCCTTTTGATCGTCTTGATCAATCTGGACAGATTTTTTAGTCAAAATGACTGAACCCAACCAAGACGTAGAGAAACAAGAACGAATCGGTTCAAATGAAGGAAAACAAAATGCAGATATCATAATTACAACCTACCAAATTTATGTGTATAAGTTTTAGGCAGCTTCCTTTTTCGAGGAATATATCCGTGAATATCCACACAAAGGAACAATATCCCACTCGTCTGCAGCTGTACAAAGAAACTTATTCGATGTCACGTGTCTCAGTAACAATCAAATATTTTAAAAGATATATATCGTTTCGGGATATTATAACCCGTGTTCGTTTCTCAACTGATCGCTTGGATTGTTTCAGGTGTTTTACATAGGTATCAAGTCTCAATGGTCGGCTGAGAAAGCCCACGTGACAACTATTTTCATAGCGTCCACGGTTCCTAAAAAATCCATTGAGTGATAGATAACAATGATCAATCAATCAACGTATTATCAGTTAACCCTTTGAACAAAGTATGTTGTTTTTACATCGGCACTTCGCGCCATGATATGAGTGTATTCCCTTTGTTTTAGTAAACCTAGACATGTAAACACTCACTCTTGACATATCCACTGTGCAAGATAACAGTGATTAATCAATCAACGTATTTTCTGTTAATCCTTTGATGACTAGGAACGATCCGCTGATTTACAAAAAAAAGTAAATCAACTGATCATTCATCTCTTGCTGGGCTGCCACGTGCATATTACATAACACACATTTCACCTCACTTCAAACCTGGATTTAGATTGAATAATTACCCCAGACACAATAAATGCCAAATGGGAACCTTTGTCAGGTAATATAAGTGGTGCTACCACTAACTGTACCTGTAATAAATTCATTAACTGAGCATCAAGTGAATGACAACAAATACACAAGTGTAGGGTTATACGAGAAAACGTGGATGACAACAAGGGAGTAGTAATCGTATTATCGACGCAAGCCGAAATCCGAAAAAGGTTTCACTGCATCGATATTTTTTTTAGTATTAAACTATAACCATCTGGGGTATTTCCAAATGACGACATCCGATGAGCTCCCTTGTTTTTTTTGTCTGTTTGTTTAGGCTGCGTAAAACAAATATTGCCTCCAGCCTCCAAGTTTATTTAGCTGTCCTTGCAGACGGTACCCCAGTCTCTGGTCACGCTCAGTTGCGTTGCGTATCATCCGGGTACTCACGGGGGGAAAACAATAACAAAGGCAACAACCAGTCCGTTAGATCAGTGCCCCTTTAACGTTGTATTTTGCCTTGTTTGTTTGCATCTACTATGAAATGAAAACATTTTGGGATTGACAAAAGCTTCCTGTGTTTTTTCTTATTGAACAAATAAAATATTACAGATGTTCACCACACACTTTTTAAGGTTTATTTACATGTTAGCAACAAAATATCACAATCAACAGATAATCCTGAAATTATGTGTATGATGTAAATTGAATATAAATAGAATATCGGAAACTTCAAATGAAGTATTGTCAAAAAACATATTTCCAAAGGTTCAGAACCAGATACATATTTATATAGGGGCGTTCATCAGTTCGGATCCAATGAAGGATGCGTATACACGTACACCAGGTCGATATGACAGAACGCTACTTCAGAACAGAGTACCCGTGACACAGGTATATATGACAGAACGCTACTTCAGAACAGAGTACCCGTGACACAGGTATATATGACAGAACGCTACTTTAGAACAGAGTACACGTGACACAGGTATATATGACAGAACGCTACTTTAGAACACAGTACACGTGACACAGGTATATATGACAGAACGCTACTTTAGAACAGAGTACACGTGACACAGGTATATATGACAGAACGCTACTTTAGAACGGAGTAGGCGTGACACAGGTATATATGACAGAACGCTACTTTAGAACAGAGTACACGTGACACAGGTATATATGACAGAACGCTACTTTAGAACACAGTACACGTGACACAGGTATATATGACAGAACGCTACTTTAGAACAGAGTACACGTGACACAGGTATATATGACAGAACGCTACTTTAGAACGGAGTAGGCGTGACACAGGTATGTATGACAGAACGCTACTTTAGAACGGAGTAGGCGTGACACAGGTATATATGACAGAACGCTACTTTAGAACAGAGTACACGTGACACAGGTATATATGACAGAACGCTACTTTAGAACAGAGTACACGTGACACAGGTATATATGACAGAACGCTACTTTAGAACGGAGTAGGCGTGACACAGGTATGTATGACAGAACGCTACTTTAGAACAGAGTACACGTGACACATGTATATATGACAGAACGCTACTTTAGAACAGAGTACACGTGACACAGGTATATATGACAGAACGCTACTTTAGAACGGTGTAGGCGTGACACAGGTATGTATGACAGAACGCTACTTTAGAACACAGTACACGTGACACAGGTATGTATGACAGAACGCTACTTTAGAACGGAGTAGGCGTGACACAGGTATGTATGACAGAACGCTACTTTAGAACACAGTACACGTGACACAGGTATGTATGACAGAACGCTACTTTAGAACGGAGTAGGCGTGACACAGGTATATATGACAGAACGCTACTTTAGAACGGAGTACGCGTGGCACAGGTGTGTATGACAGAACGCTACTTTAGAACGGAGTAGGCGTGACACAGGTATATATGACAGAACGCTACTTTAGAACGGAGTACGCGTGGCACAGGTGTGTATGACAGAACGCTACTTTAGAACGGAGTAGGCGTGACACAGGTATATATGACAGAACGCTACTTTAGAACGGAGTACGCGTGGCACAGGTGTGTATGACAGAACGCTACTTTAGAACGGAGCACGCGTGGCACAGGTATGTATGACAGAACGCTACTTTAGAACGGAGTAGGCGTGACACAGGTATGTATGACAGAACGCTTCTTTAGAACACAGTACCCGTGACACATGTATATATGACAGAACGCTACTTTAGAAAGGACTTCGCGTGGCACAGGTATGTATGACAGAACGCTACTTTAGAACACAGTACCCGTGACACAGGTATGTATGACAGAACGCTACTTTAGAACGGAGTAGGCGTGACACAGGTATGTATGACAGAACGCTACTTTAGAACACAGTACACGTGACACAGGTATATATGACAGAACGCTACTTTAGAACGGAGTACGCGTGGCACAGGTATGTATGACAGAACGCTACTTTAGAACACAGTACCCGTGACACAGGTATGTATGACAGAACGCTACTTTAGAACGGAGTACGCGTGGCACAGGTATATATGACAGAACGCTACTTTAGAACGGAGTACGCGTGACACAGGTATGTATGACAGAACGCTACTTTAGAACGGAGCACGCGTGGCACAGGTATATATGCCAGAACGCTACTTTAGAACGGAGTAGGCGTGACACAGGTATGTATGACAGAACGCTACTTTAGAACGGAGTAGGCGTGACACAGGTATGTATGACAGAACGCTACTTTAGAACACAGTACGCGTGGCACAGGTATGTATGACAAAACGCTACTTTAGAACACAGTACACGTGACACAGGTATGTATGACAGAACGCTACTTTAGAACGGAGTAGGCGTGACAAAGGTATGTATGACAGAACGCTACTTTAGAACGGAGCACGCGTGGCACAGGTATATATGACAGAACGCTACTTTAGAACGGAGTAGGCGTGACACAGGTATGTATGACAGAACGCTACTTTAGAACGGAGTAGGCGTGACACAGGTATGTATGACAGAACGCTACTTTAGAACACAGTACACGTGACACAGGTATGTATGACAGAACGCTACTTTAGAACACAGTACGCGTGGCACAGGTATGTATGACAAAACGCTACTTTAGAACACAGTACACGTGACACAGGTATGTATGACAAAACGCTACTTTAGAACGGAGTAGGCGTGACAAAGGTATGTATGACAGAACGCTACTTTAGAACACAGTATCTGTGACACATGTATATATGACGGTTTGGTACTTTAGAACAGAGTATCCGTGACACAGGTACACAGTACCCGTGATACAGGTATGTATCAGAGTACGGTACTTTAGAACACAGTACCCGTGACACAGGTTAGTATAACAGTACGGTACTTTAGAACACAGTACCCGTGATACAGGTACGTACTTTAGAACACAGTAGTCGTTGCAAGGCAACAGTTCCAACATCCCAAATATGGTGTTCTAATACAGTAGCCACTGTAGTCGAAAGCATCGACCTGAGGGGGACATTCCTCCAGGGTTAGTCCAGGTGATGTACTTCCACATCAGCAGTAACCAGCATCCCAGGTCCGTCACACAGAACATCTTCATTTTGAAAAATGTCAGTCGTCAGATTCGGTCCACTGAGATTTGTACATTCTGGGGCAACAGCAGGATAATCATCTGGCGACAAGGACAAAATGGAGGTCTGGCATGACCAGATTTCCCGACTAGATCTTGATGCTGCCGAGTGCGTCCTCAGGCCATCTTCCTCTTCTCCATCTATACTCTGCAGTGACATCGACGACATGTTGACGGACTCCCTATCCCCAGTACAGAACTGTGTGTCGACCTTTGACAAGCGTCTGCTACCATCCCACTGTTTTTTGTTGAGGAGGAAGTTCATTTTGGTCCTGACGATGATTTTAAAGTTCCTGACGTTTCTCCTGAGGTACTTGGACTGGCGAACGACTGTGGGGATGTCGAGGATGATGATGCAAACGAGGATGAGGATGAGGATGGACATTGCCACAGTCCCGAATGCCAGAGATCCCTTTGCCTCCACTGGTGTGGCTTCAAACTTCCTCCGCATGGCTGCATCAATAGAAATAATTAGTCTTAATATACAAAGGAAGCAATAGAGCCACTCTCGTAAAATGGAATGGAATTCTGTGTAAGCATGCACCGTTGAATATCAATTCATAATATTTTGAATGAAATTTTACGACTTATTGCATATATACACTTGACTGAATCTTGTTACATTGTGAAATGTTAGTGAAGGCTGGTCCGATACAAGGAATTATACTAGATATATGTGTATGTGTGCACAGTCATTATGCATATATTCCACAGAACAGGACAATCCAAATCTGTCTTGATATTGGCGTTACACACGCGACTACATGTAACACTAGAGCACAAGGTGTCTGAGGCCCTTGCAGAATACTGTTGCATGTAGAACTAGATGGTATACATATAGGATGACGCGACTACATGTAACACTAGAGCACAAGGTGTCTGAGGCCCTTGCAGAATACTGTTGCATATAGAACGAGATGGTATACATATAGGATGACCGTGCATTTTCCAGGAATAACGAAGGTAAGTTAGAAGCTCACGTCTTTACATGACGTATTATCTTAGACTTATACCTGTCCACAAAACTACAGTCCCCACAACCATCTCACCTGTACCTGTCCACAAGGCTACAGTCCCTACAACCATCTCACCTGCACGTTTGCCCTCCTGTCCTGTCCACAAGACTACAGTCCCTACAACCATCTCACCTGCACGTTTGCCCTCCTGTCCTGTCTACAAGACTACAGTCCCTACAACCATCTCACCTGCACCTGTCCACAAGACTACAGTCCCCACAACCATCTCACTCACTCACTCATTTGCCCTACTGTCCTGTCCACAAGACTACAGTCTCCACAACCATCTCACCTGCACGTTTGCCCTCCTGTCCTGTCCACAAGACTACAGTCCCTACAACCATCTCACCTGCACGTTTGCCCTCCTGTCCTGTCCACAAGACTACAGTCCCCACAACCATCTCACTCACTCACTCATTTGCCCTCCTGTCCTGTCCACAAGACTACAGTCCCTACAACCATCTCACCTGCACCTGTCCACAAGACTACAGTCCCTACAACCATCTCACCTGCACATTTGCCCTCCTGTCCTGTCCAAAAGACTACAGCCCTTACAACCATCTCACCTGCACGTTTGCCCTCCTGTCCTGTCCACAAGACTACAGTCCCCACAACCATCTCACCTGCACGTTTGCCCTCCTGTCCTGTCCACAAGACTACAGTCCCCACAACCATCTCACCTGCACGTTTGCCCTCCTGTCCTGTCCACAAGACTACAGTCCCCACAACCATCTCACCTGCACGTTTGCCCTCCTGTCCTGTCCACACGACTACAGTCCCCACAACCATCTCACCTGCACGTTTGCCCTCTTGTCCTGTCCACAAGACTACAGTCCCCACAACCATCTCACCTGCACGTTTGCCCTCCTGTCCTGTCCACAAGACTACAGTCCCTACAACCATCTCACCTGCACGTTTGCCCTCCTGTCCTGTCTACAAGACTACAGTCCCTACAACCATCTCACCTGCACCTGTCCACAAGACTACAGTCCCCACAACCATCTCACTCACTCACTCATTTGCCCTACTGTCCTGTCCACAAGACTACAGTCTCCACAACCATCTCACCTGCACGTTTGCCCTCCTGTCCTGTCCACAAGACTACAGTCCCCACAACCATCTCACCTGCACGTTTGCCCTCCTGTCCTGTCCACAAGACTACAGTCCCCACAACCATCTCACTCACTCACTCATTTGCCCTCCTGTCCTGTCCACAAGACTACAGTCCCTACAACCATCTCACCTGCACCTGTCCACAAGACTACAGTCCCTACAACCATCTCACCTGCACATTTGCCCTCCTGTCCTGTCCAAAAGACTACAGCCCTTACAACCATCTCACCTGCACGTTTGCCCTCCTGTCCTGTCCACAAGACTACAGTCCCCACAACCATCTCACCTGCACGTTTGCCCTCCTGTCCTGTCCACAAGACTACAGTCCCCACAACCATCTCACCTGCACGTTTGCCCTCCTGTCCTGTCCACAAGACTACAGTCCCCACAACCATCTCACCTGCACGTTTGCCCTCCTGTCCTGTCCACACGACTACAGTCCCCACAACCATCTCACCTGCACGTTTGCCCTCTTGTCCTGTCCACAAGACTACAGTCCCCACAACCATCTCACCTGCACCTGTCCACAAGACTACAGTCCCTACAACCATCTCACCTGCACATTTGCCCTCCTGTCCTGTCCACAAGACTACAGTCTCCACAACCATCTCACCTGCACCTGTCCACAAGACTACAGTCCCCACAACCAACTCACCTGCACATTTGCCCTCCTGTCCTGTCCACAAGACTACAGTCCCCACAACCATCTCACCTGCACCTGTCCACAAGACTACAGTCCCTACAACCAACTCACCTGCACCTGTCCACAAGACTACAGTCCCCACAACCATCTCACCTGCACATTTGCCCTCCTGTCCTGTCCACAAGACTACAGTCCCCACAACCATCTCACCTGCACCTGTCCACAAGACTACAGTCCCTACAACCATCTCACCTGCACATTTGCCCTCCTGTCCTGTCCACAAGACTACAGTCCCCACAACCATCTCACCTGCACCTGTCCACAAGACTACAGTCCCTACAACCATCTCACCTGCACATTTGCCCTCCTGTCCTGTCCACAAGACTACAGTCTCCACAACCATCTCACCTGCACATTTGCCCTCCTGTCCTGTCCACAAGACTACAGTCCCCACAACCATCTCACCTGCACATTTGCCCTCCTGTCCTGTCCACAAGACTACAGTCCCTACAACCATCTCACCTGCACATTTGCCCTCCTGTCCTGTCCACAAGACTACAGTCCCCACAACCATCTCACCTGCACATTTGCCCTCCTGTCCTGTCCACAAGACTACAGTCCCTACAACCATCTCACCTGCACATTTGCCCTCCTGTCCTGTCCACAAGACTACAGTCCCCACAACCATCTCACCTGCACCTGTCCACAAGACTACAGTCCCCACAACCAACTCACCTGCACATTTGCCCTCCTGTCCTGTCCACAAGACTACAGTCCCCACAACCATCTCACCTGCACCTGTCCACAAGACTACAGTCCCTACAACCAACTCACCTGCACCTGTCCACAAGACTACAGTCCCCACAACCATCTCACCTGCACATTTGCCCTCCTGTCCTGTCCACAAGACTACAGTCCCCACAACCATCTCACCTGCACCTGTCCACAAGACTACAGTCCCTACAACCATCTCACCTGCACATTTGCCCTCCTGTCCTGTCCACAAGACTACAGTCCCCACAACCATCTCACCTGCACCTGTCCACAAGACTACAGTTCCTACAACCATCTCACCTGCACATTTGCCCTCCTGTCCTGTCCACAAGACTACAGTCCCTACAACCATCTCACCTGCACATTTGCCCTCCTGTCCTGTCCACAAGACTACAGTCCCCACAACCATCTCACCTGCACATTTGCCCTCCTGTCCTGTCCACAAGACTACAGTCCCTACAACCATCTCACCTGCACATTTGCCCTCCTGTCCTGTCCACAAGACTACAGTCCCCACAACCATCTCACCTGCACATTTGCCCTCCTGTCCTGTCCACAAGACTACAGTCCCTACAACCATCTCACCTGCACATTTGCCCTCCTGTCCTGTCCACAAGACTACAGTCCCCACAACCATCTCACCTGCACATTTGCCCTCCTGTCCTGTCCACAAGACTACAGTCCCTACAACCAACTCACCTGCACATTTGCCCTCCTGTCCTGTCCACAAGACTACAGTCCCTACAACCAACTCACCTGCACATTTGCCCTCCTGTCCTGTCCACAAGCCTGCAGCCTCGCACACCCTGTCCCATTTGATGATGTTGTTTTCGTCCTCCTGGAGGTAGCACTCGTATGTGACGATGTCGGTGTAGTTGAAGCCGGTGGCGTTAGACTTTGCCCCGCCAACAATGGGCGGCTCCCCACACGAGATGACTGAAATAGCAGTTAGAGGAAATTGTGGCTAATCTAAACATATACCAATGTTTGTTTGTTTGTTTGTTGTTTTACGCCGCACTCAGCAATATTCCAGCTATATGACGGCGGTCTGTAAGTAATCGAGTCTGGACAAGACAATCCAGTGATTGACAACATGAGCATCGATCCACGCAATTGGGATCGATGACATGCATCAACCAAGTCAGCGAGCCTGACCACTCGATCTCTTTAGTCGCCTCTTACGACAAGCATAGCCGTCTTTTACGGCAAGCATGGGTTGCTAAACTATTCTACCCCGGATCTACAATGTATCCCCATTCTAAACATCGCTATCCCCATTCTAAACATCGCTATCCCCATTCATCACATCGCCATCCCCATTCTACACATCGCCATCCCCATTCTAAACATCATTCTAGATGTATCAATGTACTATTGAAAATAATTACAAGAAACTATAAAGCGCTGGTTTCAGCACGACCACAACTCATAAAACTGTGTGACTTTGTAAACTGATATAATGCTATTATCTCAAAGTCAAAACGTTCAAAGGGGGTAATTCGAAAATGACTTAGTGAATGAATGCTATCTAACGCCGCAGTCAGGAATATTCCAGGCGCTTGTAAATAATCAGTCTGGAACAGGCAAACCGGTGACCGAGATCAACGCTCCACGCTGTGGGATCAAGACACCGAGCTTGGACCAAATGATCCAGTACTTAGTCGACAAGCCTTGGCTTGTTGGGACTAATTCTACCTCAGACTAAGAGACGTTACGCGAATACGCAAGACGCAGAGTATTAAACAGGTTTGACAACCAACAGTGAATGAACTTCTGCAAAATTCATAAGTTGTACGTTAGGTTATTACGACTCTACTGTCCCCATGGGGATTTGGGGTTAGAACGCAACCTTGGCTGGTCGTAAAGACTTGATAACTCGAGTGTTCAGGCTCAGTGATACTGCGTGTAATCGACCACCGACAGCGTGGATCGTTGTTCATCTTACCAATCTGGATTATCTGTTCCAGGCATAAAAACACTTTCCTTTCTAGAAATCAAAACAATCATGTATGATTATAATGACGAAATGATTGCCTTCAAAATGATCGCAACTCACTTGTGCAAACCGGTTCGTCACCGCTCCATAATTGGGTTTCCAGACAGACACGTGACAGGTCACCTGACGTGTGGTTGTAGCCAATCAGACAGTGGTATGAGGCACGTGACAGGTAGTGGGTCGTCGTGTGGCTCAGCGTAGCGTGTGTCACAAAGACCGGAACAGGGCAGTAGATAACTACAATTGACGTCGTGTTGTAATATAACTTAAATATGGTTTTCAATATTTTATGTTAACGTCTTACGTTTTTCAAATATTCTCCACAGCATCTACAAAGATGGAATATTACTCAGCGGTACAAATGACCATATTTCTCTCTAAGGTCTTGGGACGTGTATGACAAGGGCTCATTATGGCCGCAAGGTCTGAATGAGTAAAGCAGTGAACTATTGGACATTCTTTTTGACGGTATTCAGGAATATTCATATGAACGAGAATTTCACATTGTCCTTTTTCAACCTTGTATGTCTTTTTTACTTTTAATAGCACCAAATGTAGCGGTTAGGCTATAAGATGTCAATTGAAACCAACACAAGCGTTAAAGCAAGTATTTAACCCAAGCTGAATATTTCTTTCTTGGAAATATGTAAAGATAGTAAATACAACGGTAAAATATTCATCTTCAGGCAACTTTTTTTACACGTGGGTACATTTTTCGTTTCAATCTGCCTTTTTCGCTTATTTAAGCCATAAATCTTTATTTGGTTATGTAATCAGTCCAGTACTGGCAGAACTGAACCTTTCCATTAACTTGACCATACCATATTCCATAACTTATCCCCCTAACTCATTACATTGTTTATCTTTCCCAATTCAGTATGGGTGCAACTGCGGCAGGGCAAACCTTGCAGTTTTGCCAAGAGAGTTTATCACAGGAGGCTCCAAGTGACGGCTCCTGTGTTATCTAACGTAACAGGTTAACATATTGAAACACCGACTCACTGGTGCAGACAGGATGACTGCCACTCCACTGCCCGCTCAGTTGACAACGTCTTTGTAGATCACCGTCGGTGTGGTTGTAGCCGATGTTGCAGCTGTACTCTATGGTTGTGTTGTAGACGTTGCTGCTGCCAATCCTGGATGCATGTGACACCACAGGAGGCCCAGGACATCTGATAACTGAAATGCATTGACTGGCGTTGAGTGAGTGAGTGAGGGAGTAGGTTTTACTCCGTGTTTAACTTATCAGGGCGGGAAGAGTACAATGAGCTCCCTCTTTGTACCTGAGGCCTCACACCCCACCTACTCTCCCTGAACTCGGGTAGACGATGCAACTATTACGTGTCTCTAAAAATACCTGACAGGCAAATGAAACAACACTTGGAAGGTGGATTTGGCCAAAACATGATATGCGTTATGAAAACGTTACTTGGCCGAAAACAATCGCCGAAACACTGCACACTTAAGGTCCAAATCTCAACTTTGATACCCGTGTCAAATACATGGCAAGTATCAGGTCATACGCAGGTTTACTGAATATGTGTAGGTTATGACTTTATTGATGGTCTTTGACTGGGTAGAACTGGTGCAAAGTGTAGAATCAGGATAGTGATGTGTAGAATGGGGATAGTGGTGTGTAGTAAGGGGATAGTGATGTTTAGAATGGGGATAGTGATGTGTAGAATGGGGATAGCAATGTTTAGAATGGGGATAGCGATGTGTAGAATGGGGATATCGATGTGTAGAATGGGGATAGCGATGTTTAGAATGGGGATAGCGATGTTTAGAATGGGGATAGCGATGTTTAGAATGAGGATGGCGATGTTTAAATGGGGATGGTGATGTGTAGAATGGGGATAGTGATGTTAAGAAAGGGAATATTGATGCGTAGAATGAGGATAGCGATGTGTAGAATGGGGATAGTGATGTGTAGAATGGGGATATCGATGTGTAGAATGGGGAGTGTCAGTTTGCGGTTCTGTTGTAGGCAGAACAGGTGGAAGTTTCGTTAAAGGGGGACTATGAGTGTGTCAGTTTGCGGTTCTGTTGTAGGCAGAACAGGTGGAAGTTTCGTTAAAGGGGGACTATGAGTGTGTCAGTTTGCAGTCCTGTTGTAGATGGAACAGGTGGAAGTTTCGTTAAAGGGGGACTATGAGTGTGTCAGTTTGCGGTTCTGTTGTAGGCAGAACAGGTTCGAAGTTTCGTTAAAGGGGGACTATGAGTGTGTCAGTTTGCGGTTCTGTTGTAGGCAGAACAGGTGGAAGTTTCGTTAAAGGGGGACTATGAGTGTGTCAGTTTGCAGTCCTGTTGTAGATGGAACAGGTGGAAGTTTCGTTAAAGGGGGACTATGAGTGTGTCAGTTTGCAGTCCTGTTGTAGATGGAACAGGTGGAAGTTTCGTTAAAGGGGGACTATGAGTGTGTCAGTTTGCAGTCCTGTTGTAGATGGAACAGGTGGAAGTTTCGTTAAAGGGGGACTATGCATGGGTCAGTTTGCAGTCAGCAATATTCTAACAATATTATGGCGGCCTGAAGCCAACCGTTTTCGGGCTATATCACGGTGGCTTGTAGTTAGCAATATTCCAGCTATATCACAGCGTCAGGTACATAACCGTGTAAACCAGTGATTGATATTAAGAGCAAAGTCCCACGTCGATCAAGAACAGCTCACTGGCCACCTTGTTTAACTAACCTGGAGTCTATACGGGGGTTAAACAAAACTGTAATCAACAGCAGTTATGTGTAAATAATGTTGTCTGTGCGTGTTGTATTTGTAAGGGAACATTTACAGCGATGTTTGTGACGTGATCAACTAATCCCTTCTGACACAAGATAATCCTTTGACAAATTGCGTCTTTTGAAATACTTTCAAAGATTACATCTTTCGTAAGTTATATGGGGATAGCAATGTTTAGAATGGGGATAGTTGTGTGTAGAAAGGGGATAGAGATGTGTAGAATGGGAATATTGATGCGTAGAATGAGGATAGCGATGTGTAGAATGGGGATAGCAATGTTTAGAATGGGGATATTGGTGTGTAGAAAGGGGATATCGATGTGTAGAATGGGGATAGTGATGTGTAGAATGAGGATATCGATGTGTAGAATGAGGATATCGATGTGTAGAATGGGGATATCGATGTGTAGAATGGGAATATTGATGCGTAGAATGAGGATAGCGATGTGTAGAATGGGGATAGTGATGTGTAGAATGGGGATATCGATGTGTAGAATGGGGAAAGTGATGTGTAGAATGGGGGTAGCAATGTGTTGAATGGGGACAGTGATGTGTAGAATGAGGATAGCGATGTGTAGAATTGGGATAGTGAAGTTTCGGATGGGGATAATTGTATTTAGAATGGGGATAGTGATGTGTAGAATAGGGATAGTGATGTGTAGAACTGCAATGTAAAATAGAGGTTCAGCGCTGTAATAGCTCCATCTGGGGCAACTATGATGTTGACAAGAAAAGACGGGACGAAGATAATTTTGCTGCGTTTTGAAAAGAGGAAGTTTGAAGAAGCAGTAGACCCATCCTTGCCCCATACCTCAGACACCCGAGTCCATCAGTGTGACGAGACACAGATATAGCCGTCAAACTCTCTAAGTATAGGCTAGCATGCCACCAAGGAACACATCCACCGCAATAACCAGCACAGTGTGTCTGTACAATGGCTGAGAGCATCAGGATCCTGAGCTATGTATCTCCGCACACATCTTGTAAACCCTGACTGGAGATCTCTATCCGTCTCAGCTGATAATGCAGGTGGATTGTCCTGTCAAGGGCCAATATATGTGTATGTGTCAATTACAGGTGATAGATGGCAGCACTGCGTGTTGTATCGGTTGCTGGAATTAATTGGAGCGATGTAATTGATAGTATTAGCATTGGGGCTCACACACCATGATTACTTCGTACTGACAACAGTGACAGATGTGACGTTGTCACGACGGAACGGCTTCCAGTTTGTCGTTGGAATAGAATGACTCTTTTGGACAGGGTTTCGCCGACATGTTTCAGAAATAGTCCTGGCACATCACTAACAATTCTTCTTTCAAAGTTTCCAGGCGTGACATAAAAGCATTGTTCAAGAAAGTGTTACACAAGCTGGATAAAAGTGTATTGTAGGTGGAACAGGTGGAAGTTCGTTAAAGGGGGACTATGAGTGTGTCAGTTTGCAGTCCTGTTGTAGGCAGAACAGGTGGAAGTTCGTTAAAGGGGGACTATGAGTGTGTCAGTTTGCGGTTCTGTTGTAGGCAGAACAGGTGGAAGTTTCGTTAAAGGGGGACTATGAGTGTGTCAGTTTGCGGTTCTGTTGTAGGCAGAACAGGTGGAAGTTTCGTTAAAGGGGGACTATGAGTGTGTCAGTTTGCGGTTCTGTTGTAGGCAGAACAGGTGGAAGTTTCGTTAAAGGGGGACTATGAGTGTGTCAGTTTGCAGTCCTGTTGTAGGCAGAACAGGTGGAAGTTCGTTAAAGGGGGACTATGAGTGTGTCAGTTTGCGGTCCTGTTGAGGCAGAACAGGTGGAAGTTTCGTTAAAGGGGGACTATGAGTGTGTCAGTTTGCGGTTCTGTTGTAGGCAGAACAGGTGGAAGTTTCGTTAAAGGGGGACTATGCATGGGTCAGTTTGCGGTTCTGTTGTAGGCAGAACAGGTGGAAGTTTCGTTAAAGGGGGACTATGAGTGTGTCAGTTTGCGGTTCTGTTGTAGATGGAACAGGTGGAAGTTTCGTTAAAGGGGGACTATGAGTGTGTCAGTTTGCAGTTCTGTTGTAGATGGAACAGGTGGAAGTTTCGTTAAAGGGGGACTATGAGTGTGTCAGTTTGCGGTTCTGTTGTAGATGGAACAGGTGGAAGTTTCGTTAAAGGGGGACTATGAGTGTGTCAGTTTGCGGTTCTGTTGTAGGCAGAACAGGTGGAAGTTTCGTTAAAGGGGGACTATGAGTGTGTCAGTTTGCAGTCCTGTTGTAGATGGAACAGGTGGAAGTTTCGTTAAAGGGGGACTATGAGTGTGTCAGTTTGCGGTTCTGTTGTAGATGGAACAGGTGGAAGTTTCGTTAAAGGGGGACTATGAGTGTGTCAGTTTGCAGTCCTGTTGTAGATGGAACAGGTGGAAGTTTCGTTAAAGGGGGACTATGCATAGGTCAGTTTGCAGTCAGCAATATTCTAACAATATTATGGCGGCCTGAAGCCAACCGTTTTCGGGCTATATCACGGTGGCTTGTAGTTAGCAATATTCCAGCTATATCACAGCGTCAGGTACATAACCGTGTAAACCAGTGATTGATATTAAGAGCAAAGTCCCACGTCGATCAAGAACAGCATACTGGCCACCTTGTTTAACTAACCTGGAGTCTATACGGGGGTTAAACAAAACTGTAATCAACAGCAGTTATGTGTAAATAATGTTGTCTGTGCGTGTTGTATTTGTAAGGGAACATTTACAGCGATGTTTGTGACGTGATCAACTAATCCCTTCTGACACAAGATAATCCTTTGACAAATTGCGTCTTTTGAAATACTTTGAAAGATTACATCTTTCGTTAGTTATATTTTCATATATCTGGCCCTATTATTTATTCTTTGAGTCCGTTAAACCAGGTGTTGCTAAATACCATTGTTGGGTTACATGTACGCGAGACGCTGTTATCCCCATGCAATGCATGTGTCGAGTGACGGGGAGGAACACTGAGCCATGTGAGCAGTTTGACCAAAGCTGTGAACTAAACCGTCATGATCAAATTAAACCTCAGAAATCATAGCAGTCCTTTCAAAACACGGACAGCTCACGTTCTCTTTAATGATTACAATATTTCATCATTTTACAGAAATATTCCTTGTCCACGATCGCAGATAAATTAATTCCATTAGTATTATGATATTACACCGTAGGTACTCTGAAATATTTGGTGACATCTTGTCAACAAAATGACTAGATTATTGAAAGCGGCTTACCAAGCCACAAAATGCACCTCAGTGTACAAAATGTCCGCGCTTGTACAGGGCTTTATCGATTGGATTGAACGCAAACGCAATAGATATGTAACGTCATGATTAGGGTTATTCGTATTCTAGCTCCGTTACAGGAGATGCGTGCACGGACTGTTGTATTATGGCTCATGTTGTACGCATGATCTCTTCAACACGGTGTGTCCTAAACGTCTACTCGAGACCTCCATGGAGACCACGCGACTAATTTGTCAATATAACGTGAGTAATGTCATTCTTCTGTAGCTTTACGGTATTTAATTCAATATTCGTAATCTCTTCTAAGTAGCCTAATGATAAAAAAAAATAAGCGGTCCCTGTCGTTTATGCGTGAGAGTTCCAAGGGTCGTTTGACTGCTCTATCAACGCGGTGTGACCTTCCCTGATCTGACCACAGATAACAACGTAGCGATATATCAGATTCACAGATCAGAGAGTTTCCCATACCTGGTCTGAGGCAGGGTGGTTGTTTCCCTCCGTTGTTATTGTCCGGGAATTTACTGGTTGACTGGGCCAATCTGTTCCCTGCATACTCAGTGATATGATTTGTTTGACATGACTTAGTAATGATAGGTAGCCTCAACTGATCTATCAGCATGCAGACCGAGTGTGTGACATGCATGTCCCTTTAGACGTGTCCTGATTGGAGATAACTTCATTTGAGCATGGTTTTGTTCTAACTGTACGATAATCAAAGTATTATATAGTCTCTCACCACTCAGTACTGAGTGTACCACATACATGTCTTGCGAATGCATTTTTACACCATTTATCATAGAGAAAGGGGTAATATACTCCCGAGCAAAAGAAAGTATACACCAATGTTTGATGGTGACTAAAATGAAAACAAGAAATGTCTTTGGTGAAGTATTTGAGACGAGTATCATAGTTGTGTTTTGACTTTAAGTTTGCTGTGTTTCGGCGTATGTTTTCAGCCAAGAACACTCTTCAGAAAAAGAAACGCACAGGTAGTTCATTGAACCTGACTACACAAACAAGCCGGTATATAAATTGGATATATGTTATTGGAAAATGTTGGTGGCCTGATATTCGACAAACGGTACGTCAAAACGCGATTTGCAATGTCTTAAATACTTGTTCAAAAATGTCATGGGGGAAACAGTAAAGCAAAATGCACGTGCAAGTTATGGCATTCGTAACTCGTGGTAATGGCTATAAAAAGGCAAGCATAACCCAATTGTCCTTCAATTGCCAACACTTTTCAAATTCGAAAATGCCAAGACAGCGCTGCCGATCGGGACATCGCCAGAGGACGTATCCAAAAAGGGGAATCGTAGTTTTCAGTTGCACGCCACTTCAACGTCCACCACAGCACTATTCTGGGAATCCGACCCAGAAGACCAGTTATCGTCCCTGTTTTGCATCAGATTAATCGACAGCGACGCTTGCGTTGGTACCATACCTTACAGCCTTAAAATTTGAGAAACTGGAGACGAGTGTGGTTTAGCGATGAATCACGATCTTTTCTTCACCGGCGAGATGGAAGACAACGTTTTTATCGTCGTCGAAATGAGCGTTTTTCCGCACGTTGTGTACGTGAATTCGACAAATTCGGTGGCGGTAGTGTCATGGTGTGAGGGCCATGTCCTACACTACGAGATCTGACTTGGTTGTGGTTCAGGGAAATTTGACATCAAATCGCTGCAAGAATCAAATTCTTCAACCCCACCCTCTTCCAACCATTGACCTCCAGAGGGAGCTGTTTCAACAGGACAACGCTACACTGCACACAGTGTCACGGTAGACTACCTTCATAAGGCCAACGTTAACGGCCTGCCCTGGCCGCCGCTATCTCCAGATCTCAACCCAATCGAACACCTCTGGGATGGACTAGATCGACGTGTACTTCAACGTCAGAACACGCCGCAGACACTCCCACAACTGGCCAACGCGTTACAAGCAGAATGGCGCAGAATTCCGCAGGGACAGAATTCGTACACTTATCCAGTCAGTCCCGAGGATATGCAGAGCCGTGATTGCTCCCCGGGGCGGTCACACGAGATATTGAGTTCAGCGCAACCTTGTGGGTTTATGTGACATGACAATGAACAGTTTTCAATGCCTTTGTACAACGACATGTGACTATCGAGCTCCAAAATTTCATACTTGTATCTATGATATTAAATTAGAAATATCGATTTTATTAGGTACAATAAATTTCCTAAAAATCTACCTGTGAGTTTCTTTTTTTGTTGAAGAGTGTATTCGTTTTGATAACGTTCGTAATGTTTTGGTCAAATCAATTTTCAAAATTGTCAAAAGCTAGAATTAAGCTGGGGTGTTAGCGATGACGAGTTAGTTTGTCGGTTATTGTAATGTACCAACACTCCCATTTGTTGCAAATGTATTCAAAAACATAATTTGAAACTGGGCAGTGTACAAGTTGTAAAAGCTCAAAGTTACATCGTCACATTAATAGTGATTAAATTCAGCTTTAGAAATCATAAACTGTGTGAGAAACCTGTACCTTCACAAACAGGCAGGGAGCCATTCCACAAAGCCGACTCGTTACAGGTGCGTACCAGGTGTCCAGCTGATCCCTTGTATCCCAAGTCACAGGTATATGTGACTACAGACTCGTACAGTGTGGAGGTATGCATCGTCGTCCCATGCTGGATGGCCGGGGGGTCGCCACAGTCCACGCCTGTAGAAACACCTGTTTGTACTTCACCCCACTCAGCCACAAAGCATAATGTACACCGTGTTCACAAACCTATGTCCTCATACAACGCTCCACTACGAACTTCCGGCTTAAAGTGTTTCAGTAATGAAGAATATGGCGAAAAGGAAAACATCATCGTATTAATATATTTTCTCAGAAACAGATCCCAAAAGGTCCCAAAGGTCCATTTTATGGTCACCGACTATCAAACTAATGTCCTCTTCACTCAAATACATCCCTTTCAAACCTTAATGTTCATATGAGTAAGAACATAACAAATCAGCTATAGGCGTTTCATGACCCATTGGCATAACCGCATCGCCATACTCTCCCTGATCATGTTTCTAGGTTTGTCAGCATCATACGTGTTCTCGTGGGTTTAACCATGTTTAATTAGAAATGTTTAGGAGACAAATTAAATTGAATTAACATCGCATTGCCCTCGCTCTCCAACATGAAATGTTTTCAACCTATAATAATGGGCCGATTTCCTACGAAAATTTCTTGAACAGAATTCTTTTATTCTACTAAAGCGGTCAACGTCAATGCGTCACGCCAGGTCTTCGTCCCACGTCAAGCCGACGCGCCGTGGCATGTGACTCAAAGCGGTGTTATATTCTGTCAACAGCTGCCCATACTTACGCTGACATGAGACTCTGGTATCAAAGAACTGATCAACGATCCAGGAACCTTCTTTCCCGCACAGCTTTCTGCCCTTGTTGGCCGGAACCACCGACTCGTATCCAGGGTTACACACCTCGTCAACTGCCGTTAGGTACCACAACTCCGTGGTAGACAGGCCGGCGTTAGCGTCGATGGGTGCGGGGAGTGTAGGGCAGGACGCTGGAGAAATAGACACAGCCACAGTCACCGTTAGGCTGTATGGGGGAGTTGTCATCAATTAATGATATGAACACTGAGTTCGCCGCTCTGTGTATAACAGTCTTGGGTGAAATTGCCTCTATGATTGGCTATTTCTTCCTAAACCCTTCACGTAATGCCGAGTAACCAAATGTGTTAATTGTCAAGTAATTCAACACTACTTGAACTGCAAAATAATTGTCATGATATTTGTCTGGGAACACCTGGTGTCTTCATTGGTTTTCAGTGATCAATTCATATATTTTTTATCATTTTTGTTTGGGCTTTTAGATCCAATGAAATGTTTTGGCAGAACATCGAGGCTGATTTTTTGTCTGGCATTGACGTATTGAATTTACAAACAATTCAATGAAAGGTAGATATTTGGAATTCAAAACGTCAAAACGCTTTAGCGTTCTTCCAACAGGCTGACCTATCGTAATATAACTGAAATATGGTGCTGAACCAACTTACACATTCAATAAATGTATTGACTGTCTATATGATAATATAGTTAAAAAATTCTCCTTTTTTAATCTATTTTCTCACTCGGTTCGATATATTTGACCCATAATGTGTCCCTAGTTGAGACATATTTGACTCACTTGTCAATCTGGTGTCACACGTGGTTTTACAGATGTTGTTAAGGTAGATCTGGTTCGACTCACACTCTCCGTTCTTGGCCCTCAGGAGACAGTCACACGCCGAGTCCAGGGTGTACACATCTGCAGTAGATATAGCTCAGTATAGCCATCATCATGTCACGTGGTCAACACTTAACCAGGACACTCGCAGGATAGTCATCGCCATGTGACAGACACGTGGTCAGCACTAACGAGGTCGAAAAGTTATAAGCCTGACTAACTTTCAACTATGGGCCATAACAATGTCAATGTAGTCAATGCAGTACATTGTTTGAGTAGTTCATTGCAAGTATAATTGGTCTGTTCAGGTCGTTTGT
This sequence comes from Haliotis rufescens, assembly GCF_023055435.1. Classification (NCBI taxonomy): domain Eukaryota; kingdom Metazoa; phylum Mollusca; class Gastropoda; order Lepetellida; family Haliotidae; genus Haliotis; species Haliotis rufescens. The sequence continues at coordinate 1,873,019 of NW_025964224.1, read as the reverse complement.
ATATTAGTGACGGCCAGTTGAACGTAATAGGGGTCAAATGGAAGTGGAAAAGAACAAGTACCGATCAGTCATCAAGTTTTTGACTTTAGAGAAAATGACTCTCCAAGAAATTCATGACCGCATGTCACAAGTGTATTGGGACTTACTTGGACACTCGCAGTGGTTGTCAGAGAGACAAGAGGTCAGCACTTACCTGGACACTCGCAGTGGTTGTCAGAGAGACAAGAGGTCAGCACTTACCTGACACACGCAGTGGTTGTCAGAGAGACACGTGGTCAGCACTAATCCGGACACTCGCAGTGGTTGTCACAGAGACACGTGGTCAGCACTTACCTAGGACACTCGCAGTGGTTGTCAGAGAGACACGTGGTCAGCACTTACCTAGGACACTCGCAGTGGTTGTCAGAGAGACAAGAGGTCAGCACTTACCTGGACACTCGCAGTGGTTGTCAGAGAGACACGTGGTCAGCACTAATCCGGACACTCGCAGTGGTTGTCACAGAGACACGTGGTCAGTACTTACCTGGACACTCGCAGTGGTTGTCACAGAGACACGTGGTCAGTACTTACCTGGACACTCGCAGTGGTTGTCACAGAGACACGTGGTCAGTACTTACCTGGACACTCGCAGTGGTTGTCACAGAGACACGTGGTCAGTACTTACCTGGACACTCGCAGTGGTTGTCACAGAGACACGTGGTCAGTACTTACCTGGACACTCGCAGTGGTTGTCACAGAGACACGTGGTCAGTACTTACCTGGACACTCGCAGTGGTTGTCACAGAGACACGTGGTCAGTACTTACCTGGACACTCGCAGTGGTTGTCACAGAGACACGTGGTCAGCACTTACTTGGACACTCGCAGTGGTTGTTACAGAGACACGCGGTCAGCACTTACATTGACACTCGTAGTGGTTGTCACAGAGACACGTGGTCAGCACTTACTTGGACACTCGCAGTGGATGTCACAGAGACACATGGTCAGCTCTTACCTGGACACTTGCAGTGGATGTCACAGAGACAAGAGGTCAGCACTTACCTGGACACTCGCAGTGGATGTCACAGAGACACGTGGTCAGCACTTACCTGGACACTCCCAGTGGATGTCACAGATACACGTGGTCAGCACTTACTGGGACTCTCGCAGTGGTTGTCACAGAGACAAGAGGTCAGCACTTACCTCGACACTTGCAGTGGATGTCACAGATACACGTGGACAGCACTTACTTGGACACTCGCAGTGATTGTTACAAGACCAAGGGCACGTGAGTAGCATGTAGGCAGGGTTCAACTCGCACTGGTGGATACTGGCCCAGTAGCCACACCGGAAGTCGTTGTCTAGACAGGCTGAAAACATCATCCAATATTGAGCGTCCTAATATGATTTCGGTGTTTAAACACTCAAAACATGAACTACAAAGTAGCAACAAATGTTATATTTGGGATAACACTTTCTTAGTTAAGTACAAATTCTAGTACTTTTGGGGGATTGAGTCATATCCGGGTTCGAACTTTTGGGGATGGACTCCCATCCGGGTTCGAACCAAATTGGAATCAATCCCCCAAAAGTACTAGAATCTGTACTTTACTAAGAAAGTGTTATCCCAAATATAACATTTGTTACATTTGACGACATTCTAAATGGCATTGTGTATTCATACAAAAAAGTTATAAAATAATTTATATTTAAGTTACTGGAACCATAGTTGAGAGGGCAGGTAGGGAGGCCTTGTGGTTAAGGCGATCGCACGTTAAACCGAAGGTCCAGGTTCGATTCCCCACATATGCGTGCAGAATATGTGAAGCTAGGTTCCCAGCCATGGAAAACCCTACTCACTCACTAACTCACTCACTAACTCACTCACTAACTCGCTCACTAACTCACTCACTAACTCAACACCTACTTCCACAAAGGATAATGTGCACACACAGTTTCTCAAAGCGTCACAAAATCAATAATATTGTTTAGTCTTTCACTATGTATCTTTGAATGTTTTGGAATTTCACTTAATAATGACGCTAGGAAAATATGTGCGGAAGGAAGTGAGGGGAAACAATAAAGTTGTTGAACTAGAAGGTTTGTTTGTTTGTTTGTTGTTGAACGCCGCACTCGGAAGTGAGGGGAAAGGAGTAGCCTTGTACAACAATAGAGTTGTTCAACTAGTAGGTTTGTTTGTTTGTTTGTTGTTGAACGCCGCAGTCGGAAGTGAGAGGAAAGATGTAGCCTTGTACAACAATCAAGTTTAACGCCACAATTTTCTGAATGAAGCAAGGACTTCTAATGACCCCTGAAATACAAAGAACACACGATGTACTGAACAATAAAGTCTGAAGAGAATACCTATGTCATGATGGTTATTCTAGAGGCAGTCTGTACACAGCCAATGTCACCGAATAGCAGTGATTCACCTGAGTGCATTACACGGCACATTTTTGGCCAACTCCTTCCCACACAGTTATTGCTGAACATTTCGAGGACATGTTGTGAGAATATACACATGTACTGGACCCTTTGTGTATATGTAGATAAGTCCATGTTTATCGACTCTGTGCATACCTGTATTATATACTTGATTGTAATCGCGGATTTACACAGAATCGAAGATCTACACAGCTGTTCCCCTGGCTATTCGTGAATCAGAGAGAAATTGTGTCCTGGTATGTGTAACCTCATCGACTTATGTCGCATGTCATCCTTGTCATGGCACATCTTGAAATCAGAATAACATTTTCTACATGCAATAAAACTATATCAAATTATATTATTTAACAGTTAATTCAATATTTTTTAGTAAAATATTTAACAAGCAGTTGTGGACTTTGAATGAATGTTGAACTCATTGAACTCCTATGAGATACTAGTATACTGTGATGAGTAATTTATTTTGTAATAACATCTGGTGACAACTTTACATGAAACTTTAAGGATTAAATACATCACTTTCGTATTTGAGACCATACTTGTAAACAAATACCTTAATCTGCGATTTTGTGTTGACATATACTTTTCTAAATAATAACACCTGTATACGGTAGACTTTTGATCGATTGTTTTACGTACAAGAACAATCAATGAACATTGTGAATTTTTTACCAATGTGTGCAAAAGATCAATTCCAACCAACAGCAGCTATCGCTACTCGAACGCTACAGGGACGCTACAAGATCACTCTATGATCGCTACTCGAACGCTACAGGGACGCTACAAGATCACTCTATGATCGCTACTCGAACGCTACAGGGACGCTACAAGATCACTCTATGATCGCTACTCGAACGCTACAGGGACGCTACAAGATCACTCTATGATCGCTACAGGGACGCTACAAGATCACTCTATGATCGCTACTCGAACGCTACAGGGACGCTACAAGATCACTCTATGATCGCTACTCGAACGCTACAGGGACGCTACAAGATCACTCTATGATCGCTACAGGGACGCTACAAGATCACTCTATGATCGCTACTCGAACGCTACAGGGACGCTACAAGATCACTCTATGATCGCTACACGATCGCTACAGGGACGCTACAAGATCACTCTATGATCGCTACACGATCGCTACAAGAGCGCTACAAGATCACTCTATGATCGCTACTCGAACGCTACAGGGACGCTACAAGATCACTCTATGATCGCTACACGATCGCTACAGGGACGCTACAAGATCACTCTATGATCGCTACTCGAACGCTACAGGGACGCTACAAGTTCACTCTATGATCGCTACAGGATCACTTTATGATCGCTACACGATCGCTACAGGATCACTATAGAAACGCTATAGGAACGCTTCACGATCGCTATGGAATCGCTACAAGAACGTACACAGAAATTGAACTCACCCGCGCTTGAAGTTTTGAACACAAAATACAAGGCCAAAAACATCCGTTCAAAAAACTCCATTCCGTTGGGTCATCACGTTCGGAAGATGATTGAACGTTTATCCAAATGTCTGAGACTCTCACAGAGAAAACCACAAGTCCATGAAATAATATTTGTCAAATTTCTCCAGTAAGAACCACAAACAGCGAACAGCACCCTTCTCGTCATGGTAAGGTGAATTAAAAAAATCGATCTTCAGTTACACTCCTTCTTCACATAAAACTGCTGGTCGTGGCGATGTTGTTGTCGGTGTGGACGTAACAATGTGACCATGTCCCCAGGGCATCCATGTCGCCACCGACACACGCAACGTGGCTGTGGTCACAGACCCCGTGGTCCTACTACAAGATTTATTGTGGGTCGTATTGACGTTTTCTTAGTTGTTACTTGACATCAATGGTGTTAATTACTTTTCTGCACTAACATACACGATGTGTAACCAATTCATCTCGGAATGGCACAGTTCGCTGTTCATATATCCTGACCTGCAACGGACTGTCAGTGCTGAGAGTATTGTTATTTGGGGAATTGGACAACAATTCATTGTATTTTTTCGTTTCGGTGATTCATTTGGCTTACAGTTTGGATATGTTTTCCTTTCGACAGAATATCCTGGGAGTTAGACGTCACCAAGAAAACATGACCAGATGGGGAAGGCTTAATTGATTTATTAGATTCTTTTCATGATCCAGTTCCCTCACTGTATGATTTGTTTGTTTGTTGTTGAACGCTGCACTCGGCAATAGTCGAACTCTTTGACAGCGGTCTGTAAATATTGGAGCCTGTGCCAGACAATACCATTGCATGAGCTGTGGTATCTCCTTGGTGGCTTATGGTTTGTTTTGTGTTTGCTTTGCCGGGTTGATAAGGTTATAACGTATATATATACTCAACAACAAAAGTTCCTGTGACACCAATATTTTAGTGTATTTTTCAAACAAGTAAAGTTTGGTTTTCAGTATTGTAGTACATGTATGGAATCAAGTCACAAAAACGCAACTGCTACAGAAAAGCATGCATTCCATGCAAAAGTTGACTTTTATGCAAGCCCCATGCATTTCACTACCCAAGAATAAAGACGTGCGTTAACGGGATTCCATTTGCATTGTTTAGCATCGTGCTGACAACAACCACTCAGAAAAACAACATAATTACGCAATTATTCAACATTACGAAATGCCACGCCTGTCCGAAGATGAGCGTGTGCGAGCCATTGGAATGCTTGAAGCAGGATCGAGTCAACGTGATGTTGCAAGACAATTTAACGTCCACAGAAACACCATTTGCCAACTTTTTGGCAAAGTTGGCAACAGACGAATGGAGTCAGAGACCATCCTCGGAGTGGCAGGCCACGCGTAACCAATAATCAACAAGACAACTGGATTCGAACAGCACACCTACGAAATTGATTCCAACCAGCAACAGTGACTGCAAGAAGCATCCGTGGCCTTCGACGAATATCTTCACAAACCGTACGTCGTCGCCTCAGATGTGCAGGGATTGTCGCCAGAAAACCCACCAGACGTCCCATTTTGACAGGAAACCACGTCTACGCAGTGGGCACAAGTTCTATTCACCGACGAGTCTCGTTTTCACCTCAGCCACAGCGAAGGACGGATTCGAGTGTGCCGACGTCGAAGTGAACATTACGTCAATCATTGTGTCATGGAAGAAGATCGGTTCGGGTGCGGCAGCGTTATGGTATGGTGTGGGATTACAGCAAGACAGAGGACCCGTTTGATAGTGGTAGAGGGAAATCTCAATGGACAGCGCTACCGAGACGAGTTCATCGGCCCTGCTGTTCTACTGTTTTTGCGTCGTCATGGCCCGGGCATCACCTTTCAACATGACAACGCCCGGCCTCATATTGCTCGACTTGTTCAGAATTCTCTTCAACAAAACAACGTGAATGTCATCCCCTGGCCGGCTCGCTCCCCTGATCTCTCACCAATCGAGCACATGTGGGATGAGATGGATCGGCGCCTTCGACGTCAACCACGTGTTCCACAGACACTCCAGGAACTTTAAAACATGCTCCAGCAGATATGGACAGATGTCCCACAGGACTTTGTGCAACGCCTGGTCCATGCCACGAAGATGTGTTGCTTGCATCGCAACCAGAGGTGGTGGACACACACGCTATTGATTTGTAAATTGACATTTTGGCATGTCCATGTTTTTTTTATGAAATCACGCATTTTCTGAAGTCAGTATGGCAAATTAAACCATTTGAACACTTACAGGAGTCTTTTATCTGTTGCAAACCGAAATTGTTTCAGATTTGGTAAAAAACATAGCTTTGCATTAAATCTTATTCAATGTCACAGGAGCTTTTGTTGTTCAGTATACATAAACTAGTGTCCAAAAGAAACGATACCAACTTATTTTCAAAATTGTTTTTTACAAAGTGAATTGTCAAGTATGAAAACATGCCAATTCGTATTGCACATCCCAAACACAGCATAGTCGATAAAAAATACCGGGAACACGTGATCACTTCCGGGAAAAAACGTAAATTTCGTGAAAGTGACATTTCCCTCTCTAGCATGTTCTGCACGTGCAGAAAAACTGTATAAAACGGCTGATCAGACACGTTGATATCACAGCAACAAAAAGAACACAAGATATGCCACGTTTGACAGCCATCGAGAGAGAGAGAGCCGTTGGAATGGTCCAACAAGGAGCGTCACACGTCGACGTCGCCAGAAGGTTGGGCTGCGCACGCATCACTATCACCAGGTTGATGCAGCGGTTACGTCAGACAGGTCAGACGTCAGACAGGCCCAGGAATGGAAGACCACGAGTAACCACGCCCCGTGAAGATCGTTACATCCGGGTATTACACCTGAGGAACCGCACCGTAACAGCGACGTCCACGGCGGCTACAGCACTGGGACACAGGATCAGTCGACAGACCGTCTACAGGAGACTACGGCAGTATGGTATCCGGCCACGTCATCCCTACCGCGGACCGCTCCTGACGCCTCGACACCGGAACAACAGACTGATCTGGGCCAGGCGAGTTCGACGTTGGCAACGGCGGGACTGGGCACGTGTTATGTTCTCTGATGAGAGCAGATTCCTCATCTTCAGAAACGATGGACGGCAGCTTGTATACCGACGATTTGGTGAACGTTTGGCGCCTAACTGTATCCAACAGGTCCGGCCGTTTGGAGGTGGAGGGTTAATGGTTTGGGGTGGCATATGTGGTGACGTCAAAACGATGCTTGTCGTAATCCGTGGAAACCTGAATGCACAGCGTTATCTTGATGACATCCTACGGCCTGTTGTGGTGCCCTTTATTCAGCAACAGCCTCGTGGACTCCTTTTCCAACATGACAATGCAAGGCCACACACAGCAAGATTGACACAGAACTTCCTTGCGAACGCCAACGTACCCGTTTTGCCATGGCCCGCATGTTCACCGGACATGAATCCCATCGAGCACTTATAGGACCACCTCGATCGGCAAATCCGACGTCGCCGTGTGCCTCCAGTCAACGTCCAGGACTCGGAACGATGTCTCCTCGAGGAATTGCAACGCATCACTCTCAACGTCATCAGACGTTTGACGTCATCAGTCCGTAGGCGTGTTCTGGCATGTATTGATGCTCACGGTGGACATACCCGCTACTGACTTGACTTTGAGACGTGTGGTGTGACATTTCCCGTTGTTTCTGTGATCATTGGTCTAACGAAATGTTCATTTTTCGACCCCACCCATCTTTAAAGGCTTGTCATATTGGTTGTACAGATTTTATTGAAATGAAATTTGTGTACAGATGTTGTGAAAGGATTTCTCAAAAGCATAACACCAATCCTAAACTTCTGCATTGTTTAGTTTTTCTTTTATGTCGTTGCAAACAGGTGGTATCGTTTCTTTTGGACACTAGTTTATATACCTTTTATTCCTCCATAGGAGAGTTACAAGGTATAGCATTAAGAATAATTACATGATAATAATAACATTGTCAGAGAATACCACCTACTCCAATGTGGTGACACATTTTCTTGTTAAATTTCGTCCATCTATTGAAAGCGGTAGAGTCCTCGAATTACAGACCGTGTGTAAGAATGACTGGTATCTGGGTCAGTATCCAAAGGTGGCTTACAGGACAACAAACAAGCTACAAGATCATACTCTGATTTGCTATGGAGTTCAACGCTGATGTCAACAGGACCTATACACACAATGTCACGCCATGAGTTCACTCTTATTGTTCCTGAACTCACACAGTGACACAGTGTGAGTCAGTAAGTCATGGGAGTTGATACCACAATGTGTACAGGTACCATGTTATTTCCAGGTCTCCACATCGCACACATCTGGACAACAAAGCTGTCTTTAGGTCAGGACACTCTCTAGCTATCCTCCACGCCATGTGTGGAGTCACATCCGGATAAATACTATCAAAGTGCACAGTATCAGGGTCTGATGAAAGTCTTTCTCTCGTACTTCAAAAGTATTCACGGCTTCTTTGACTGTTATTTCTTTTCATATATTCCGTTCCAGGAATGTACCAGAACTAAGAAATGCCTCATCTCATCCTCCAAAAAACGTCTCGATCGCAATATGGCCCTCCTCACCAATACAATGTATGTCATGAAAAAGCCATTGTCATTGACATCGAGACATGAACATGATAGACAGTATACCTGTGATACTTATTTATTAATAATCATTTCAAATCTTCCTTTTTTAAGATGTCATATCATGCAAGTCACTGTGTCGTACCCTTAAATAAGGTTATTGGCTCCGCTTGTCAGGCTGTGACATAACTGAAACAGGTGTTGATTGATGTCAAATGCCCATTAAGCATCATTTACTCTTACTTGGGAAAAAATATAACAGAAACATACTTGTTTTGTCAAAAGACTTGAATTATATACTGAGTCAAATTAAAAACTTCACATTTTTAAAAGTAATCCCATATATGATATACAATGGACAAATGTATCAGAGAAGGTAATTTTTAATCATTAATGTCCAAAGAAGGATTTTAATTAACGGTGGTAACCATAATTTGTTCCAAGCACCAACGGTATTCGGTAATAACATCAACAGTTTAAATCATAAGTCCCAAGCACGAGAATCTGATGGCACACAAGTTCAGTAGCGTGTATGGCCACCATGTGCGTTGACAACTGCCACACAACGCCTCCGCATGGACCTTGTGATGCTTGTGAACACATGATTGGAAAGATGACGCCATTGTTGCTGCAAAACGGTGCCAAGATCTTGCAAATTCAGTGGTTGGTTCTGGAGAGTGTGCAGACTTCTGCCAAGAGCATCCCAGACGTGTTCGATGGGATTGAGGTCTGGAGACCTTGACGGCCAGTCCATGACGTTGACTCCCGCATTCTGAAGGAAAATTTCTAGTCAAAATTGCTGTGTGGGGTCTGGCATTGTCGTGTTGGAAGATCAAACCGGGTCCATGTGCTGCCATAAAAGGCAGAAGTTCTTGTGCCAGTACCTGGTCGCGGTAAGCAGCAGCGTTGAGGTTGCCACGGATGACAAGAAGCCTGGAACGTGCATTGCCACAGAAAGCACCCCACACCATGACACTTCCGCCTCGAAATCTGTCAACTTCCTGTACACTGTACACTGTAACACTGGGCGTAACGTTCATGACGGCGCCTCCACACCCTCGCCCTACCATCAGCAAATCGAAGATTAAATCGGGATTCATCACTGAAGACGACTTGATTCAAATTCCTCTGAGTCCATCGTAAGTGTGGCTGTGCCCACAATTGACGTTGACGTCTGTGTAATTGAGTCAGAATCTGTAGATCCTCTGCATGTGACGTCACACGTGGTCGACCTGGCCCAGGGCGATCAGCGGTGGTACCCATTTGCTGTAGATGCGTCTGTAAATCATAAACAGTCCGTTGACTACAACCCATCGTCCTTGCAATTTCAGCTACGGACGTTCCCGTCTGCAACATGCCGATGGCACGTTCAAGTGGCATGACATATGGCTGAAAACATGTGCGGTATTATGGCCACGTGACCAGTTGCACGTGAAAAAACACTTTTGCCACTATAGTGCTGTGCACATGATTTTGATCGATTCACCTGCACAAAAACGGGTGTTATCTGAAGTCAATACGTGGCAATTACTGTTGAAATACACAATAAGGGCCCACAATTATAAAGGGACAAAATGTTAAAATTTTAGGATTGTGAAGTTTTTAATTTGGTTCAGTATATATTAGCATCATTACAAGTTATGCCATGAATGAGAAAACAAAAGAAAGTGTGTCCTCAAGTTGGAGTGAGTGAGTGAGTATAGTTTTACGTCGCTTTTAGCGATATCACGGCAGGGGGACACCAGAAATAGGCTTCACACATTGTACCCATGTTGGGAATTGAACCCGAATCTTCAGAGTGACGAGCAAAAGCTTTAACCACTGGGCTAGCAGACCGCCCTCCTCAGTTTGGAGGATGGGGTCAGTTGCTCAGTGTATGATCAACCATCGAGACTGAAATCAGCACATGAAACTCTCTATTATCCTTCAGAATGTCACAAATGTCAGACTTAATTGTGTATGCCCTCCACGGGAATCATTGCACGCCCCAACTCGACCATGAGAAGAAGATGTGATACGTCTGATTACAGGAAATAGGATTCAAAACCATTCTTCGTAGAGGGACTGTGCTAGCTGATCCTTGTAAGGGAGACCTGGTCGTGCTCTAATTTAAGAGTACAAAAGGTGCTTCCACAAGAGTCCTATCGGTGATAAGTAGGCTGATTGTGCTGACCAATGCAAGATGTTGTATGTGGCCTTGAGTTATCTTGTTGAAACAGGGTTTAGAAATTGATCAATGTAATGCTGTCCAGTAATGTCTGCTTCCCAAATCACCAGATCTGTCTTAACTTGGCTACAGAAGATGCATTGCAGGACTAATGATGCCGCACTGACTTGGCTACAGATGCCGCCTTGACAGTGCTAATGATGCCGCACTGACTTGGCTACAGATGCCGTCTTGACAGTGCTAATGATGCCGCACTGACTTGGCTACAGATGCCGTCTTGACAGTGCTAATGATGCCGCACTGACTTGGCTACAGATGCCGCCTTGACAGTGCTAATGATGCCGCACTGACTTGGCTACAGATGCCGTCTTGACAGTGCTAATGATGCAGAATTGACAGAGCTACAGATGCTGCCACCTCCAAACGTTTCGACATCTTGAGGCAACAACGTTCTCCTTGTCGGAGGTTGACACAATATCTTCCGTCTGCCAGTAAAAGCTGGAATCTGTTCTCTCTTGTGAACATAACTGTTTCTGTTCTACCAGCACTGCAGTGGAACTTCGGGCTTGGAACATTCATGGCCGCTACACTATGATGTATTTATATTTAAAACACAATACAATTTGGTTGTATTTGTTGGTGTTCCTTCTCCTTACGTAATGGTAAACCATTTAAACCATACAGTGTCAGAAGGTAATTATATGTTCCATATGCAGCTATGAACCTATGCTTCCTTTCATGATAGAGTGATGGACACTCCTACACACCATTTACGAGGGGCGTTCAATAAGTTTTGCAACTTCAATATAAGACCAAGTCGCAGAATATCTTTTGCACTTTTATTTTTCAATGTAATCTCCATTCATCTCAATACACTTATTCCATTTGTCCTTCAAGCTTTTAATACCACTTTTATAGAAATCTGCAGATTGGCCCTCTCACCACGCCTCTGTGGCAGCCTTTATGTCCTCGTCATCCTGGAAGCGTCTTCCACGTAGGGCAGATTTCATTTGCAAGAACAGGAAATAGTCACTGAGGGTTAAGTCTGGGCTGTAGGGTGGGTGATTTAACTGTTCGAATCCACATTCACATATGGCGGCCTGTGCAATTCCCGACTTGTGAGCCTGAGCGTTGTCATGCAAAAGTAGAATACCACGTGTTAACATCCCACGGCGTTTCTGGCGAATAGATTTTCACAATTCTTTCATTACATTAGCATAATACTGTCCATTGTTTGCAGTTTTTGGTAGCATGTAATCAACCAGTGATATGTCTTGCATCCCAAAATATGGTGGCCATTACCTTGCCAGCCGATGGTTGAGTGCGAAACTTCCTTGGAGGTGGAGAATTGGGGTGCTTCCATTGCATGGATTCCAATTTAGTTTCTGGGTCCCAGTGGTGGATCCATGTTTCATCACCTGTCACTAGACAAGAAAGAAATCCGGTTTCATCAGCAGTATAGAGATCCAGGAGGTCTCAACAACTTTCAGTTCTCTGATGGCAATCTTGAGCTCTGAGGTTTCTAGGTACCCATCTTGCAGACACCTTGGACATACCAAGATGGTTCCAACAGTTCCAACAGTTCCAACTGATATTTGTAAAGTTCAGATACTTTCACTCGTCGGTCAGACAAAATTCTTCTTTCTACAGCAGCAATGGTTTCCAGTTGGGTGGCATCTGAAGGCCTGCCTGCCCTTGGGTCATCGTCTATGGACTCACTACCCATTTTAAACTGGATAGACCAACAACAGTAAAACTATATCATGCATGCTTGAGTAAAGTATGGAGAGTTAGTGAAGACGTATTTCCCCATGTACGAGTATACATGCCTTAGATATAGAAATTACCCATGTTATAAAGGATAACCTGCCTTCAGTTTTCATTAACTTTATAAATTTTGTCGTTGTGGAAAGTTTATACAAATATGTTAACTCACTACTGCGGATGCTGGAGTATTGTTCATTTATAAACAACATGTTGGTTGATGGTTGATGTTGTTTAATCCGTACTGAGGCCACCGGCCCATTATACAAGTATATACACACTCACATATGTATTTGACAAAGAGCGCCAAAATGTTTGCCTTATGGTGAACAATAGTGGACAGTATTACTACTTAGGATAATAAATGACATCTTAAAAATATCTATTGCGTTTCTTAAGTGCTAAGAAAATATATTTCCCTAGACTGTGAAGTAAAGGCGGATTCGAGCTTGAGAATAGCATTTGTAGTTTTTACTGGTTTGGATGGACACAGTAATACTTTGGTAATATGCTTTCTTTTAAATATGCATAAAATGGACATTGGAGGCAGGAATGGTATTCTGATTCCACTATTAATACCATGAAAATTGATAGAATTTTAAATTTCTGTTAATATTTTACCGTCGACCTATTTCTATCATTAAAGTATGACTAGAACATCTAAATTTAGCTAATACTTTACGATACTATTAGATCATATTGTGAATACAAAATATATAATCATCCAAACCATAAACTATTTTAACATGTCTGTAAAAATCTAACTATCGTTCCATATCTGAACATCAATATTTTCACAGCGTTTTACAAATTTGTCAATAAACTTGGTATTTATCTTCATCATAGGTGTGGTCGTTGCAGTATTTTTCTTTCTTTCCTCATAAAGGTGTTTTCCAAGCTCCTCGTTTAAACGAAAATTGTTACATATATACTTTGAAATTAACAACTTTATGCGGAGGAATGTCCAAAGTTAATTAGTGTTGAGAAAAAGATCGTTGCTGAAATTAATGTAGAAATTATAGTGTAACATGGCGGAGTTCTTATAACCACACCGGGTCAGTCGAAGCCTGAACTAAACAGAGTACTTATGAGCACGGTGTAGGATCGCTATGCAGTAGGGATTACACGTGGTTCACTGAACACATTGCTCCAGCAGTGTGCGCCAATTCGGAAGTAGCAGAGTCAGGTAAATGCTTGAAAAACATGTTTGAATGATACTGATATGTATCTACGAATTTAAAACTTTTTAAAACTACCCATGCAAGGCCGTAGTTAAGTTTTTTTGACAGGGGGGGGCACATATTTGTACAAGTATCACTTGTCCCCAACTTGTATTTTCATGATTCAAATAAAACTGTTTTCTAAAAAAAAAAAAAAAAAAAACAGGGGGGCAATATATGACTACTTGAAATGTCATATAATGAATATAGATTTAGAACGAAAAAACGCAGGGAGCTTGGTGCTGCTCCCATAAATTCACGAGCCTGCAAAAACAAGTTTGTGTCCTCGTGGAGTCTTTTGGACTACTCATGTAGCGGCGTTAATACGTTAACAATACATGGATTACCTCCCTTCTACAGGTCAATGCGCCTGCGCTAGCGGAAACCCGCTTTATACAAAACAAACTGATTTTGCCAAGTTTTATCGAAGTGTGTGACTTTGTTGACACGTATAATGTCAATATCAGTGACCATGACATACTCTAGACTATCATAGCAGTCATACTGTGTATGTCTCAACTCATGATCAAACATGGATACGATGAATTCTTCGTTTACAACTGTGCCCGCAGCGAGCATGATGCCAGGCCACGGGACCTCGTCAAATTCGTCTGCATCAACGACCGGAATAAACAACAGTGCCATGGATGAGTGTTCTAATCTTTCTGCTGCAAGTTTAAGACAGAGTAGCAGAGAGTTTTCTGAACAGATAAGAAGACTGGAACTTGAAGGAAATAAGCTACGAGAAGTGACATTAGCCAGTTTATCAGGTAAAATAATGACAGCAAGGCATGAATGGGCATGTCAAGGCAAATCCGCCAAGTATGAAATCTGAACTTTGACGAAAGTTTGCGTTCATGTCATAGAAGAGAGATGATCTTTTGTGTCAGGCAACAGGGTGTCGCTTGCATTTGAATGGCAGACACTTGATATTTGTCTGACTGGGAGTTATGAATATAAACATTGAACTAAAAAAGAATGCGCGTTAACCAGCATAAGACCTACTCGCTTTCATGACTAAACTCAGCATTGATACTTGATAGGTCAGTGATCTAAGCCTTGGGCCCTACGCTAATGAAAGCTAACCTGGATTTCGGGCTTAAGTTAATCTGACATCAAACAGTTGAAGTGGTATTATATTTCTCACAGGACAAATTGTTTTCATGAGTTCACTGTTTATGATGTAAGGAACACTTTAAGATCTTTGCTGAAATGTTTCCTCAGTACTTTGTCTCATAATTCATTAATACTAAGACTTGAATGCATACATGCTTATTCTGCGTACTAATAATTTTTGTTATTGATAATCATGATAATAGCTGTATTGAGAAAATTGCACAGGATATATTTTAAATAGGTTGAGTAATAATGATTGTTTTTGTTGAGTGTTCACTAGTACCTTATATTAAAGACTTAAAAAATGATTTTTTGGAAGGATGCTGTAGAAAACAAATCGCTCTCCTTGTTCTAATGTAGGCGAGTGTAGTCATGTCATGATCATGTTGATTGTGTCTGTTTTAATTCAAACAGGTCAGCAAACGTGATGAAGTTCATTGAGAAACTTGGTCAAAACATTTAAAAAAATATAGAATTTCATGTGCATGACTGGAATCCACATTGCTACAATATAGATTTGTCTACTAGAAAAACAAATGGTTAGAGTTAATAACATAAGAGGAACTTCAACATGTTCAAGGTTGGCGCTGAAAAATAGCCTGTGGGGGAAAGTACCCTCTGTGCAAAACTTAATGTGTTTTTCATCCGGGTAATGCAATTTCTACAAATATTAATAAACAAAAAAATTTCCAGAACTTTGTGAAATAATTAATTTTCCTGACAAGTTTGAGACAACCCATATATATAATGATGATGCACATTGCGCTATGGTTTCACCCTCATGTGAATTGATTAGAATCAATCTTTCAAGAAATAATGCATTACAAGTAGAATGTACTGATAAAAAATGACTTAAAGTGACCCCTAACATCTGAAATTTGTTTGTAACAGAATGCACAGTGTGAGGTTTCAAATATTAAATTAAACCAAAGTGCTGTTAAATCTACAGATGACCTTCCTAACCTAGCTCTACATTGAAAACACAGTAGGTTTGTGTCCATTCTACCATGCCAAAATAAAACATGAACACTTTGGGGTTAGGGGTAGGGAGAGAGGATGGGGTGATAGGATAGGGAAAAAGGATACAGAGAGAAGCGGCATGTGTTGAGCCCAATGTTAGAGTGGGTTGTCATCGATAATAGCCTTTGAAAATAGTATGGTATTGTATTTGCTCAAACATTGTTTGTTCATATCATTATCCCAGACTTTTTTTGATGTTTTACAGATTTTGATGTTGTTGGTTGGTAAAAAAAAAAGGCCTTTAATGCATACATTGTACATAGAATATATTAATCACTTAAAGTTTGATTTGGATAACGGTGATAAATTTTTTTTAAAGTTTTAATTTGATTGTTTTGAAGTTGGCAGATCTGTAAATCAAGCTATAAATTGTAAGCCCGTATGTTTTACTCCGTTTGACACCATGTGTCACCTATGATGCCACATCAATCATTGTGACACAAGAGATATGCCATGCCAGTCAGATGGAAAGGCACCAATTATTAAGCTCTCTGTTCCCACTGTTGCATTTTGGAATTACAGAAACATTTTGAAGGTACATGTATTTGGCAAGTGTATAACATTAAACACATGTTAAAAATCGCTATTTGAAATCACCCGATTAACCAAGCATTAAAGCATATTGTGATACGTATCGTGGAAAAAATTAATCACAATTTACCGATATACTGGTAATACCACGCACCCTTACTTTCCAGTTGTATTTGTAGTGCTGTGATCATTTTGTGAGTTATAAGCGCTGTTTAAGATGGCAGAGGGAAGTGCTATTACAAACCAGAAAGTTATTTTGTGTCCACTGCAACCATATCTGAATTTCAATCTATCTGTGTTATCAGTAATAAGGTAATAATTTCATCAGGTGTGGCATTTAGTAATGTTGAATAATTGCGTAATTTTGTTGTTTTTCTGAGTGGTTGTTGTCAGAACGATGCTAAACAATGCATATGGAATCCCGTTAATGCACGTTTTTATACCCATTCTTGGGTAGTGAAATGCATGGGGCTTGCATAAAAGTCAACTTTTGCATGGAATGCATGCTTTTCTGTAGCAGTTGCATTTTTGTGACTTGATTCCATACATGTACTACAAAGTACAATATTGAAAACCAAACTTTACTTGTTTGATAAATATACTAAAATATTGGTGTCACAGGAACTTTTGTTGTTGAGTATATTACAAGAAGCATGCACAAGAAATAGATAAAAAAGATATTTTTCAAGTAACCAACCTAACTCATGAAAAGCAAGCATGACAGTGGGTATTTCAGATCAGGATAATCTGGTAATGTACACACAATTCCTATTTTAGATGGCACTACACGGTGTGTAAGTAGACACCCTGTTTTGTATACTCCTCATGTGCTTGTCTTGTGTGTCAATCAATCAATCAATCTTTATTGTATGAAAGGCCATTGGCCCATATACACATACAGATAAACAATATCATTTACAGCTGTACAGCGCATTATATAATTATTGGATAACTAATATGATGCTTGACATGTAATAGAGGTATTGTAATAACAGTGGTAATAACCACAGTGGCAGCAGTAGTAGTATAAAATACAAAAGGAATACAAAAGGAATGGAATGGAAATATGAAGTTTTACGTCGCAAAGGCTTTCAGCCATAGCACGACGTTCAATACAAAAGGATCTATCAGTAATATACTCATCATGTCATGACAATTTGACAATTTAAATGTATATGCATTTCTAGTAGAAACAAACAGACAAAAATGAAATGTAGATACTCCTGATCTAGATGCGAAAGTTTCAAGACAACTAATTATTTCTGGACATATCGGATTTACTATGTAATTTACTACGCACTCGTAGACTTTGATAGATGTATTGTAATATCTTAGTTAATTTGTTGACTAGGGATACCATTAAAAGATAATATTTTTTGTTCATGGAATAGTGGTTCTTAGTGATATCAGGCATATATTTCAATCTTAGGTTGTCGTAAATTGGACATACATGTATAAACAAAAAGTGTAATTCGTTTTCAATATGGTTTTCGCAGACTGGACAAAAACGCAATCCTTAGGAATAGAGGAGAAGCGACCCCTGTTGCACATCAAATCATTTAACCCTAGCCTAATTTAATAAATGTGTCTCTAATTTTTCTCTCTGTTACCATGGTTACAGTATGCAGGTAAACCTCTGGTGTTAGACAATATTTAAAGGTTTTATAGACATCATAGCGTGTACTGTTATCTAGTGACGACCTCCAGTTTTGAGTAAACATATCAATTGCTACCTGCTTAAAAGAGCTAAGAAAATACATTTTGTCTCCAATGCTTTGATTAAGCCAAACATATCCAAATCCGTGAGAGAAGAGTAAATGCTTTATGTTTGAATAATGTGTCTGAGAAACCATGTTGAGATTCCATCTTGTCCATGTGTCAGTATAAATATCAAATGTAGTGACAGTTGTGATGGTAACAGCGTTAGAAATTGGCACAAGTCCTATAGTCCTTGCCAAACTGCCCAATAGTAATGGTACCATGAGCACTAGTAGAAATTTGCCATTTTTGTGTGTTTTACTCTATGTTATCATTATAAGGACCAGTGGAATGAAACTGTTAGTTTCTTATGCTGTGGTAATCAGTAGCAACAGGCATACGGTAATCAACACTTCAGAAGATGAACAAGGATTAGTGTGTTCTAGTCATGCTGAGGATGTAACATGAGTTCTGACTTTTCAGGAAATTTGAGTATGGACGCAACAGATACAAGTTTCGAGGTGAGTCCGGCTTCCTTCCAGGACTACCAGTAACTATACGCTAAATACAGAGCTCCAGATAAGCTATTGGTGTTGTGGGTATTTTACCCATGCATTTTAAAATCATTGGGTATCAGTAATTCTATCTGCGTATTCAAATTTCTGTTACCCACTAGTTTTTACGCATGTGGGTATTTAAGTTAAATATTTAAAAACACTATTCATCTAGTCCCTGCAAACTGGTGTCGTGTGGGTTCGAGAGCTTTATAGGACTAAAAAATACCACGATACTTCCACAAGAAAGTGTGATGGCAAATGATCATGATGTGACTGTCATCGTGGAGTTTGGCAAGGTTGACGGAATGCCAACTTATAATTTCAAAATAAGTTGCTCATCTGCTAATCGAATACGCAGGGTTACTTCACAATATTTTGATGATACGCACAAGTTTTATTTTTGTAGCGTATCTGTAATGTTCGTTGCGTATTTGATACGCTTGGATTATATTTTACTGCGTATTTCTGCATTTCTGATGCGTATTTCAAGCAGATACGCAGCTTATCTGGAGCTCTGTAAATAGTTGACTACAGATTGCGTCCATTGCCAGTTGTCCGAAGCCTAAGTCCAGGAAAATCCTGTTTGATCAACATGATCAAGTAATCTCAGCTAATATAGTCCATATTGTAGAACTAAAATGTACTGAGAATAGTGCTGAGAGTGTGGAGCCATGTTTGGGCTTGTAGACTTAAAAGTTCTGGGCCGCATAGACTTTATCTGACAGGACTATCGTGGACAAGTCCAGATTACTGCTCCTTGCACTGCTGTCCATGCCACAGTCATCATGTCTGTCCCTGGTTGTGGTTTGTGACACAGCATGGTGACAGAGACATCCACAGCAGTAATGCATAGGAACTTTGTGCTGTGACCCTGCTGGAGACAAATGGCATGAGACATTTTCATGATTTAACAACTTTAGATAAGACACTATATCCTTACGATGTGTGTGTCACTGTATATGTACCGATTGTTAAAAGAGTGCATTTTGTTTTGCACGTCTCATAGGCCATTTATTGGCTGCATGGTAGTTAAATTGTTCATTTACACGTTTTTATTTTACCTGTAATTATGACAGTATATAAGTTACAATGATCAATTAAAAATAAATTAGGAAGCTTGGTTAGTAGTTCCTGTGAAAGGATGTGTTCAGCATGTCAAGAAGAAGAACAATAATTGTGTTGTGAAACCCGTTTTTTCAGACGGTCAAGTCTGTAGTTCCTCCTGCATCCCTTGCATCCCTTGTCGACATCTCATCGGAACAGAAGACCATCTCAGACCTCAGGTACACCATTCATATGTAGACGCAGTTGCACTTTCAGAAACAGTATGATTTCACAATCCCTCATTCCTGGGAGTGGAGATTTTTTTTACAAGACATTTAGAGTCATAATTTAAACGTGATGGAATTACCACAAGACTCAATTATACTTGAACATGTTCACTCAGCCTATTGAAAACAATATGTTTATGTAAATTTCAATCTCTCTCCCTTCCCTTCCTCCCCACCATCCCCTTTCTGACATCTTCTCGAGGCAAAGAGTTAACTGACTATAAAAGTCTAGTTTCCACCCTTGCCAAACTAGACTGATTATGGAGTTACGATTTGGCTGGACTAATGAGTCTATGCATAGTCCAATCAAAATTGCGCAATGAAATTGAAATCCGGTTCGTAAACCGTCGTGCAGATTTCGGTCAATTGCAGGATTTACAAAACATGTGCACCACCAACTCGTTGTCAACAGATATTTTCAAAATCTTTTCATGTTTTTAACATGTATTTAATCTTTTGTTAATCAAGCTGCTTGCGTGATTTGATTCACTTCGGGATGTACGACCCGTTTTATCACAATATAGATATTGATTATCATTCAGATTGTCTTGACTTTTGTTTGAAGCAAAGGCAAGTGATACAAGAGGTGGAATTTGATTGGCCCATAAGAGAGGCATAGAAGGGACATAATTCGTAATAGCCAGTGGTGGCGCTACGATCGAGCCCAGGAATTCCAGCCGAGTTCGGCAAGGGTGGAAACTGGGCTTTTATGGTTAGTTAACTCCCTTTGCCTCAGGAAGCTGCTTTCTGACAGAGGTAGAATAAGCTCTGATGGAGCAGGCATCTGATATGGAATCAGTGATGTTTCTGCCGTCTACCTGAAAAATTATATCTATATATTTATATGCCTGACTAAGTTCGATATTGACTGTTTTTGCCAGGGCGCAGCTGGAGTAGTTAGTGGTTAGTGTTAAGTTGCTGACTATTCCTTGACTTAGTAGCCAGGGTGACTGTTGTTGCCAGGACACAGTTGTAGCAGTTAGTGTTACACTGCTGACTCAGTAACCATGGTGACTGTTGCCAGGGTGCAGCTGGAGCAGCAACGGAAGGAGACTGACCGGTTGCAGTCACAGCTGCTAACGGACCTCCCTCCCAGCCACAGCTTCACCAGTGTTCCGTCCAGCCCCTCCAAGTCAGCCTTTTCCACACTGCCACAAACACCGGAACTCTCCACCTCCAGGAACAGAGCCTTCGAGTTTGTTCCACCGTACGTTCCACACTCGTCTCTCACAGGTTCCAATTCATAGATACTAGCACTAAGATCATTGATGATTGTAGGTCTGTGCTGGGGTACGGAGTTAGATGGTCTTGGTAACTTGGTGATAAAAGAATATTTTAGGTCTGTGCTGGGGCAGGGAGTTATGATGGTCTTGCTAACTTGGTGATAAAAGAATATTTTAGGTCTGTGCTGGGGCAGGGAGTAATGATGGTCTTGCTAACTTGGTGATAAAAGAATATTTTAGGTCTGTGCTGGGGTAGGGAGTAATGATGGTAAGTAAGTAATATAAGAATATTGTTTGACTGTGCTGGGGTACGGAGTTATGATACTCTTAGTAACTTAGTGATATAAGAACATTGTAGGTCTGTGCTGGGGTACAGAGTTACGATGGTCTTAGTAACTTAGTGATATGAGAACATTGTAGGTCTGTGCTGGGGTACAGTGTTACGATGGTCTTAGTAACTTAGTGATATGAGAACATTGTAGGTCTGTGCTGGGGTACGGAGTTATCAGTAGAGGACATAACGTGTACGTGAGACGGGTCTCCCAACCAAGAGGGGGGTCACTCGTATGCGTGACTGTCTCAGTGGACCATGGATTTCTGCATGTTGCACAGATATGGTTGCTTTGTGAATGTGACCCTGGAATATAACTTGTAACTTGCAACTTGTACAGTCATCTAGAGGACTTGCACATTAACAGGAGAGCTTGTATGTTTCATTACCTTCTTAATTTGGCTTGAAAGAAATTTTTATATTTCCTTATTGTTTTGTTTCACCACTTAAACATTTGAAATTGATTTTTTGCCATGAAATATGTATATATGTTTGTCACTGCATTCAGTTATACCCTGTGGGACATGAGCTGTTTCATATGTATTGTGTAGGTCTCATCTAGAATGAGGTCTGGGGGAATCTTGAGTGGGACATGGGCTGTTTGACATGTACTTCCTGACTTGTGTTGTGTAGGTCTAAGACCTTGACATGTACTCCCTGACTTGTGTTGTGTAGGTCTAAGACCTTGACATGTACTTCCTGACTTGTGTTGTGTAGGTCTAAGACCTTGACATGTACTTCCTGACTTGTGAATGTAGGTCTCATCTAGGATGAGGTCTGGGGGAATCTTGAGTGGGACATGGGCTGTTTGACATGTACTCCCTGACTTGTGTTGTGTAGGTCTAAGACCTTGACATGTACTTCCTTGAGTGGGACATGGGCTGTTTGACATGTACTTCCTGACTTGTGTTGTGTAGGTCTAAGACCTTGACATGTACTCCCTGACTTGTGTTGTGTAGGTCTAAGACCTTGACATGTACTTCCTGACTTGTGTTGTGTAGGTCTAAGACCTTGACATGTACTTCCTGACTTGTGAATGTAGGTCTCATCTAGGATGAGGTCTGGGGGAATCTTGAGTGGGACATGGGCTGTTTGACATGTACTCCCTGACTTGTGTTGTGTAGGTCTAAGACCTTGACATGTACTTCCTGACTTGTGTTGTGTAGGTCTAAGACCTTGACATGTACTCCCTGACTTGTGTTGTGCAGGTCTAAGACCTTGACATGTACTCCCTGACTTGTGTTGTGTAGGTCTAAGACCTTGACATGTACTTCCTGACTTGTGTTGTGTAGGTCTAAGACCTTGACATGTACTTCCTGACTTGTGTTGTGTAGGTCTAAGACCTTGACATGTACTCCCTGACTTGTGTTGTGCAGGTCTAAGACCTTGACATGTACTCCCTGACTTGTGTTGTGTAGGTCTAAGACCTTGACATGTACTCCCTGACTTGTGTTGTGTAGGTCTCATCTAGGATGAGGTCTGAAGGAATCTTGAGTGGGACATGGGCTGTTTGACATGTACTTCCTGACTTGTGTTGTGTAGGTCTAAGACCTTGACATGTACTTCCTGACTTGTGTTGTGTAGGTCTAAGACCTTGACATGTACTTCCTGACTTGTGTTGTGTAGGTCTAAGACCTTGACATATACTTCCTGACTTGTGTTGTGTAGGTCTCATCTAGGATGAGGTCTGAAGGAATCTTGAGTGGGACATGGGCTGTTTGACATGTACTTCCTGACTTGTGTTGTGTAGGTCTAAGACCTTGACATATACTTCCTGACTTGTGTTGTGTAGGTCTAAGACCTTGACATGTACTTCCTGACTTGTGTTGTGTAGGTCTAAGACCTTGACATGTACTCCCTGACTTGTGTTGTGTAGGTCTAAGACCTTGACATGTACTCCCTGACTTGTGTTGTGTAGGTCTCATCTAGGATGAGGTCTGAAGGAATCTTGAGTGGGACATGGGCTGTTTGACATGTACTTCCTGACTTGTGTTGTGTAGGTCTAAGACCTTGACATGTACTTCCTGACTTGTGTTGTGTAGGTCTAAGACCTTGACATGTACTTCCTGACTTGTGTTGTGTAGGTCTAAGACCTTGACATATACTTCCTGACTTGTGTTGTGTAGGTCTCATCTAGGATGAGGTCTGAAGGAATCTTGAGTGGGACATGGGCTGTTTGACATGTACTTCCTGACTTGTGTTGTGTAGGTCTAAGACCTTGACATATACTTCCTGACTTGTGTTGTGTAGGTCTCATCTAGGATGAGCTCTGAAGGAATCTTGACTGGGACATGGGCTGTTTGACATGTACTTCCTGACTTGTGTTGTGTAGGTCTAAGACCTTGACATATACTTCCTGACTTGTGTTGTGTAGGTCTCATCTAGGATGAGCTCTGAAGGAATCTTGACTGGGACATGGGCTGTTTGACATGTACTTCCTGACTTGTGTTGTGTAGGTCTAAGACCTTGACATATACTTCCTGACTTGTGTTGTGTAGGTCTCATCTAGGATGAGGTCTGGGGGAATCTTGACTGGGACATGGGCTGTTTGACATGTACTTCCTGACTTGTGTTGTGCAGGTCTCATCTAGAACGCGCTCTGAAGGAGTCCCAGGAACAAGTGTCTGACCTGAGGAAGAGGCTGCAGGAGGTGAGGCTTCACGTTGCAGGTCATACGGAAATTTATTTTTAATTCTGTCTGATTGATGATCCTTGCTTGAAATCTTAATTCTCCACTAGATAGGCTGGCACAAATTGATATAATAACCAATATGCATCATGAACGGAAAGACTGTCAGTCTCAGAAATGACCTTGTAATGTTTCAGACACTCATTATACAAACTGTTTTTGACATTGTCCTCCCTTGTTTCCTAGATGTAGGTTATCTGTGAATGACAGCCATTAACATGGTTAATACTTTCTACATATACAGTTACGGTTTCTTACTCCTCTGTATAGGGGGCTCGGGTGGCCCAGTGGTCTGTGCTGAGTTGCGTCCCTTGGGCACGCCAGAAACCTATGATTGTGGGTTCGAATCCCGCTTCGCTCGGATTATGTTTCTAGGTTTGTCAGCACCATACCCGTGCTCATGGGTTTCACCAAAGTGGTAAACGTCTGAGACCTGCATCCCTTGGGGCTTTCCTCCCACATTAAGCTGACATGCCGTGATATAACTGGAATACTAGAGGCGTTAAACCCAACTCACTCACTCACTCACTCACTCACTACTCCTCTACGTAGCCCTAGACATCCTGTTACCGGAGTAAATCAGCACCCAATCACAGGAAGCAACTGTTAACATGATGAACACTGTACCCATCCACCCCTACCCATAAATCACAGCCACAGCCATGGACATACATAAGGGTCTTTCAGAGGCTCAAGTAGTTATGTGTATGGACACATTCCTATGAGAAGCACAGGCCGACCAAGTAGCTCTGTGTAGCAAGTCATTGGAGGGGTAACCTCTAGCAGGGGCTCCTATATCACTGGAATGTGTGTGATGTAGGTGGTAGCATGTCCTAGTGGTCGGGTAATCCATTGTCTTGGTTTGTTGACACAGGATCATGATAAAAGCCATTAGGGATTAGGTTGATAAGGGATATTACGGCAGGTGAAAGTGAAGTAAGGCTTTGTTATTGCATGTATGTGGGTGGTGTAATTTAAACCATGATCAACATGATCAACAATGACTTGAGGACGACTTCATTTCTTTATTTTGTTTTAGGCAAGACTGTTCTTGTGTACAAAAATTGCAAAGTTAAAATAAAAATTAAATGCTGTTTTATTTTGAATGTGCATTTTATGACCATTTCTAAGTTATGATTATGGGAATCTTGGGACAATTCATTTGGCTTGTTAACAGGTAAGCATGCTCTTGTTCAGATGGCATGCTCTTCGTTTAGCACAAGTAAGCTAAAGCAATGTGCTGCGTGTGATTTAGAATATGCGTATTACCATGAATTTGGAAAATACTCAATTCTGATTGGTTAATCAGAGGTATCAAATCACAATAACCACCTCTTACTGAAACAGGTGATTGCATTGGCTGCATCACTCCGGAAGCTAATATTCATGAAATACTTACTTCTCAATTATTGTCGATAGACATTTTGAAACAATGACATGTATTATACATGTATTATAAGTTACAAGAAGCGGTGTTGTGTTTACTGTAATTTTCAATGTATGTGTGGCAGGATAGATTTAGGGACAAAGAGAGCTTGAAATTTGGCGCTTTTCTGTATCTGACCGTGACATTATCTCTTTTCCATCACAATGAGCAGTGGGAGGTGGTATTAGAATTTAACCTTCCAAGGCTTGTTAAACTTTCTTGAGTGTGAACTTAAGTTTGTCTTACAAAGTATCTTTGCTTTACACTGCCAGTGACTGTAACATATGCAGTTAGGCATAATGATGGAAACAATGTTTGAGCATAGATAGCACCTTAGTTTGTTGAAAGGCTGTGTTGGCCTTTCCTTAATTGAGATTGACACTCACTAACAACATTGGATTTGATATTGATTTTCTCTGCAGGGTAGTGACATGACTGAAAGCCAAAAACGCCAGTTCCGTGTCAACATCGAGGAGCTGAAGTCCAAACTCCATGAGACGATTGTGAACCGAGACACAATACTGGAACTCAGGTAGCACATGTTGACAGTGTACAAACAATGTAGCTAGCTGTGTGTCTGCTGCACACAGGCAGGGAGACTTCCATCATTTGTCTACTGCTGGGGGGGCACGGGTGGCCCAGTCGTCTAAGGTGCCGCGATTCACTGTGCAGAGTTGCGTCCCTTGGGCACGCCAGAAACCTATGATTGTGGGTACGAATCCCGGTTCACCCCGATTATGTTTCTAGGTATGTCAGCACCATACCCGTGCCTGTGGGTTTCACCAAAGTGTCTTATTTGTGGTAGTTTGACGATTCTAGGTCAACAATAGTTCTCACGATTACTTGTGCTGGAGCCTTGACGGTGACTAAGGAAATTGTTCCATGTAAAAAAAATATCCAGCAATAGCGATCAGCTGCACTGAAATGCTACGCTTATGGTTATTAATATTTTAATATGTATAGTAAAAGCTGCAACTAAAATAACACACTGTTGGAATATATTTTTCCTCAGAATAAAATAGTTTTGGATACAATTTTTCCCAGTTAATGCATCAAATACTCTAAAGTCATATTATCGGGTAAGTTTTAACCGAATTACCGGGAGATTCCAACAAAATGTGTGTACAGCTGATTACTGTTTCCAGCTTAGTTTACGAGAAAATACACAAGGTACCGGTAACCTTATTCTCTGCATGTTAAATAATGCATGTTAAATAATTTAAACGTAAATTAACATGTCTGGTGATTTTATATCTCAAATTTCAAATTTGTACTGACCAAGTTTCTTATCACCCGTACCTTTACCTGAATTCACTGAAAGGGTGCGGTGTAATTCTTTTCTACGCATAATATGCTCCAAATTGTTTTGCCAAAATACTGAATCCCCTAGAGGGTGATGCGCATTATACTTGGGTGCGCACTATACTCTAGAAAATATGGTAATATCTAACAATGAGAAGTATTTGTCACAACTTGTATTCCCGTTAGTTTTCAGCATGTAACAAATGTCACTTGTAGTGTAGTCACTGCTGGTCATAAGAGGCGATCAAATGGTCAGGCTCCGTGACTTGGTTGATGGTGTGTCATGTTAACCTGATGGAAGGAATGTTAACCTGATGGCAGGAATCGTTGCTCAAAATAGTGAAGACTAATTACTGACAGCTGTCTTATGACTGGAACACAAAAACCCACACCCACCAACTCACATCCACACACACCCACACACATAAACATTTTGCAGCATGCAACAAATGTGGCTTGTGTTGTGGAAGTTTGGTCTGTGCTTGCAGACAGAAGGAGGCAGCGAGCCAAGAGGGTGTCATCGCCAAGCTCAAGTCCTCTCTCCAGCAACAGCATGAACGCAACAAGCAGCAGGAGGCCTCCCTCTCGGATGCCAAGAAGAAGCTGGAGGCTGTCACCCACACCAGCAACATCGCCGACACTGCCATCACTCAGATCCAGACACTACTGGCTGAGAGGGAGAAGTGTCGGGGCAAGCCGTTCTTTGAGTCCAACTTCGTGTCCAGCCAGGGCCCGGCCATGTTGATCCACACCCTGGAGAGATGTCTGCAGGACCTGGATACGGAGCTGGATACAAAACGGAGCAAGGTTATTGAGGTATGGGACACTACTGTCCACTGATATGTTACTGAGGTATGGGTGCTTTATTTGCCTTACCCTGCTAAGTGTTGTATGTCTGGTTAACTGTTGTATATACGTATTGTGCTGGTGCTGCAGTACTCCCTGGTTACTGTTGTATATCCATGTTGTGCAGGTGCTGTGTTACATCCTGGTTAACTGTTGTATATCCTCGATTGTGCAGGTGCTGCATTACACCCTGGTTAACTGTTGTATATCCGTGTTATGCAGGTGCTGTGTTACATCCTGGTTAACTGTTCTATATCCGCGATTGTGCAGGTGCTGCATTACACCCTGGTTAACTGGTGTATATCTGTGTTGTGCAGGTGCTGTGTTACACCCTGGTTAACTGTTGTATATCCGTGTTGTGCAGGTGCTGCATTACACCCTGGTTAACTGTTGTATATCTGTGTTGTGCAGGTGCTGCATTACACCCTGGTTAACTGGTGTATATCTGTGTTGTGCAGGTGCTGCATTACACCCTGGTTAACTGTTGTATATCTGTGTTGTGCAGGTGCTGCATTACACCCTGGTTAACTGTTGTATATCTGTGTTGTGCAGGTGCTGCATTACACCCTGGTTAACTGTTGTATATCCGTGTTGTGCAGGTGCTGTGTTACACCCTGGTTAACTGTTGTATATCTGTGTTGTGCAGGTGCTGCATTACACCCTGGTTAACTGTTGTATATCTGTGTTGTGCAGGTGCTGTGTTACTCCCTGGTTAACTGTTGTATATCTGTGTTGTGCAGGTGCTGCATTACACCCTGGTTAACTGTTGTATATCCGTGTTGTGCAGGTGCTGTGTTACACCCTGGTTAACTGTTGTATATCTGTGTTGTGCAGGTGCTGCATTACACCCTGGTTAACTGTTGTATATCCGTGTTGTGCAGGTGCTGTGTTACTCCCTGGTTAACTGTTGTATATCTGTGTTGTGCAGGTGCTGCATTACACCCTGGTTAACTGTTGTATATCCGTGTTGTGCAGGTGCTGTGTTGCTGTGTTACACCCTGGTTAACTGTTGTATATCTGTGTTGTGCAGGTGCTGTGTTACACCCTGGTTAACTGTTGTATATCTGTGTTGTGCAGGTGCTGTGTTACACCCTGGTTAACTGTTGTATATCTGTGATGTGCAGGTGCTGTGTAACACCCTGGTTAACTGTTGTATATCTGTGTTGTGCAGGTGCTGCATTACACCCTGGTTAACTGTTGTATATCCGTGTTGTGCAGGTGCTGTGTTACTCCCTGGTTAACTGTTGTATATCTGTGTTGTGCAGGTGCTGCATTACACCCTGGTTAACTGTTGTATATCCGTGTTGTGCAGGTGCTGTGTTACACCCTGGTTAACTGTTGTATATCTGTGTTGTGCAGGTGCTGCATTACACCCTGGTTAACTGTTGTATATCCGTGTTGTGCAGGTGCTGTGTTACTCCCTGGTTAACTGTTGTATATCTGTGTTGTGCAGGTGCTGCATTACACCCTGGTTAACTGTTGTATATCCGTGTTGTGCAGGTGCTGTGTTGCTGTGTTACACCCTGGCTAACTGTTGTATATCTGTGTTGTGCAGGTGCTGCATTACACCCTGGTTAACTGTTGTATATCTGTGTTGTGCAGGTGCTGTGTTACACCCTGGTTAACTGTTGTATATCTGTGATGTGCAGGTGCTGCATTACACCCTGGTTAACTGGTGTATATCTGTGTTGTGCAGGTGCTGTGTTACACCCTGGTTAACTGTTGTATATCTGTGTTGTGCAGGTGCTGTGTTACACCCTGGTTAACTGTTGTATATCCGTGTTGTGCAGGTGCTGTGTTACTCCCTGGTTAACTGTTGTATATCTGTGTTGTGCAGGTGCTGCATTACACCCTGGTTAACTGTTGTATATCCGTGTTGTGCAGGTGCTGTGTTACACCCTGGTTAACTGTTGTATATCTGTGTTGTGCAGGTGCTGCATTACACCCTGGTTAACTGTTGTATATCCGTGTTGTGCAGGTGCTGTGTTACACCCTGGTTAACTGTTGTATATCTGTGTTGTGCAGGTGCTGTGTTACACCCTGGTTAACTGTTGTATATCTGTGTTGTGCAGGTGCTGCAATAATCCCTGGTTAACTGTTGTATATCTGTGTTGTGCAGGTGCTGCATTACACCCTGGTTAACTGTTGTATATCCGTGTTGTGCTTGTGCTGTGTTACACCCTGGTTAACTGTTGTATATCTGTGATGTGCAGGTGCTGCATTACACCCTGGTTAACTGTTGTATATCCGTGTTGTGCAGGTGCTGTGTTACACCCTGGTTAACTGTTGTATATCTGTGTTGTGCAGGTGCTGTGTTACACCCTGGTTAACTGTTGTATATCTGTGTTGTGCAGGTGCTGCAATACTCCCTGGTTAACTGTTGTATATCTGTGTTGTGCAGGTGCTGTGTTACACCCTGGTTAACTGTTGTATATCCGTGTTGTGCAGGTGCTGCATTACACCCTGGTTAACTGTTGTATATCTGTGTTGTGCAGGTGCTGTGTTACACCCTGGTTAACTGTTGTATATCTGTGTTGTGCAGGTGCTGCATTACACCCTGGTTAACTGTTGTATATCCGTGTTGTGCTTGTGCTGTGTTACACCCTGGTTAACTGTTGTATATCTGTGATGTGCAGGTGCTGCATTACACCCTGGTTAACTGTTGTATATCCGTGTTGTGCAGGTGCTGTGTTACACCCTGGTTAACTGTTGTATATCTGTGTTGTGCAGGTGCTGTGTTACACCCTGGTTAACTGTTGTATATCTGTGTTGTGCAGGTGCTGCAATACTCCCTGGTTAACTGTTGTATAGCTGTGTTGTGCAGGTGCTGCATTACACCCTGGTTAACTGTTGTATATCCGTGTTGTGCTTGTGCTGTGTTACACCCTGGTTAACTGTTGTATATCTGTGATGTGCAGGTGCTGCATTACACCCTGGTTAACTGTTGTATATCCGTGTTGTGCAGGTGCTGTGTTACACCCTGGTTAACTGTTGTATATCTGTGTTGTGCAGGTGCTGTGTTACACCCTGGTTAACTGTTGTATATCTGTGTTGTGCAGGTGCTGCAATACTCCCTGGTTAACTGTTGTATATCTGTGTTGTGCAGGTGCTGCATTACACCCTGGTTAACTGTTGTATATCCGTGTTGTGCTTGTGCTGTGTTACACCCTGGTTAACTGTTGTATATCTGTGATGTGCAGGTGCTGCATTACACCCCGGTTAACTGTTGTATGTCCGTGTTGTGCTTGTGCTGTGTTACACCCTGGTTAACTGTTGTATATCTGTGATGTGCAGGTGCTGCATTACACCCTGGTTAACTGTTGTATATCTGTGATGTGCAGGTGCTGCATTACACCCTGGGTAACTGTTGTATATCCGTGTTGTGCAGGTGCTGCATTACACCCTGGTTAACTGTTGTATATCTGTGTTGTGCTGGTTCTGTGTTACACCCTAGTTAACTGTTGTATATCTGTGTTGTGCTGGTGCTGTGTTACACCCTGGTTAACTGTTGTATATCCATGTTATGCAGGGGATGTGTTACACCCTGGTTAACTGTTTTATATCCGTGTTATGCAGGGGATGTGTTACACCCTGGTTAACTGTTGTATATCCATGTTATGCAGGGGATGTGTTACACCCTGGGTAACTGTTGTATATCTGTGTTGTGCTGGTGCTGTGTTACACCCTGGTTAACTGTTGTATATCTGTGTTATGCAGGGGATGTGTTACACCCTGGGTAACTGTTGTATATCCATGTTATGCAGGGGATGTGTTACACCCTGGGTAACTGTTGTATATCTGTGTTATGCAGGTGCTGTCTTACACCCTGGGTAACTGTTGTATATCTGTGTTATGCAGGGGATGTGTTACACCCTGGGTAACTGTTGTATATCCATGTTATGCAGGGGATGTGTTACACCCTGGTTAACTGTTGTATATCTGTGTTATGCAGGGGATGTGTTACACCCTGGGTAACTGTTGTATATCTGTGTTATGCAGGGGATGTGTTACACCCTGGGTAACTGTTGTATATCTGTGTTGTACTGGTGCTGTGTTACACCCTGGGTAACTGTTGTATATCTGTGTTATGCAGGGGATGTGTTACACCCTGGGTAACTGTTGTATATCCATGTTATGCAGGGGATGTGTTACACCCTGGGTAACTGTTGTATATCCGTGTTATGCAGGGGATGTGTTACACCCTGGTTAACTGTTGTATATCCATGTTATGCAGGGGATGTGTTACACCCTGGGTAACTGTTGTATATCTGTGTTGCAGCTCCAGCAGGACCTGGATAGAGCTCAGTCAGTGTCTTCCCAGAAAGTACAAACTCTTGCCAAAGACTATCATGAGAAGTAAGTGTCCATGTATAAAGTAATGTATAACTGTCACCTAACCCTGACTCATACGAACTGTTTACCTCTTCTTATTCCTGATAGGTAGTGGAAACTTCCTGTGCTGTGTTCTCGGATAACAGAAAACATCTCATCCAAATGCACCCGTCACACGCAGGTGCACACGAACCACATGACAAACCCGTCTGATACAGCACAAGAGGTTTCTACTACCTAAGCAATTAGTATGAGTCAGGATTAGTATACATGATTCCTTTCCTCTTAAAAATATCTTATGTTGCATGTATTGCACAAGACCGCCTCCGTGGTCTGGTGGTAGAGCGTCTGCCTGGAGAGCATCTGCCTGGAGAGCGGAAGGTTGGGGTTCGGTCCCCGGCCTTGTCATACCAAAAGATGTTAGAAGATGGCACTTCGTGTTGGTGCTCGGCATTAAGGGGCTAAAACAAGGACTGGTTGGCTAAGTCAGTGCACTGGGTCTGAGTGGGGTATTCATGTTAAACTGTCATATCTCAGTGGGCTAGCACTATAAATCGGCATCAGTATGGACTAGTACAAGCAGCCACACATGTGCACACTCCCGTGCATGCACGTCGCTATGTAAGTGCAGTAATCTTGAATGTTAAACCACATTTTAACAATGATCATACATAAACTACCACATCGGTAATCTGGTCTCAATCTCATTAATATCAGATCTTAGCTGTCGTTACTGCCAAACAAAGATCGGAGGGCATCTATCCCATTACAGGTCACGTCACTAACTTGAAGAAGTCAACATTTGCCAATCAGAAAACAGTATTTTTTAGCGTTACGGCATTCATATGGCACACAAACTGGTGACATCCAACCAGGCTATGCTTTGAATGTCCGTGCATGTATGGTAGAACTTACTGGCAATGGAGAGTCTCTTCCGTTTCGAAGTTTGGTCTCACTGAAGCAAGAGATAGATGTTGATGTCTTAGGTAATCAGTTGCAAACCCTGTAAATGTCGTTCAGAATACCCCGTGTTAACCTTTTCAAGGTTCAATGCATGTTTAGAAAACACATTCGGACTGTTTAGCGACGCTCTGATTGGTCAGATGAAAGGTCCGTAATGGGAGAGCTCAGATCTTGGTTCTGTGATAGAATAGGTTCCTAGCAACCCTAGGTGGCCTTTAGAGGTGACCAAATGGATCGGGTGATCACCCTCGATGTCTTGGTTGATGGCATATCGTCTTTCCCCAATCGTGTGCATCGTTGCTCTCAATATCAATCACGGTGTCGAGTCCAGATTTGATTATTTTACATGCGCCACCTAACAGCTGGAATATTGCTAAGTGCAGCATTAAATGACAATCAACATCGAATCCTATATAAGGTGATAAAGAACATTGTATCAAAATTAAAAGATATTCTTTTACACCAGATCCGTAACATGTCAGGTTTGAATCAGGTGCTGGTATTGATGTTCGAAAACTACACAAATCACAAATGCATGTATTTTTTTCTTTTTTTGTCAGTTTGCAAAGAGAATCAGAAGATGCTTTAAAAAGGTAACTAAATATTGCCATGTTTAGGTCATTTTGAACTGTTCCCTTGTTTTTTTCGAGTGAGGAGCAGGGTTTTAAGTGACGACCAAAGGATGCACAGTAATATTCATTGTACCTGCTGCTCATCAAGGGCAGTTATGGGCGTCTGTCATTTCATCCATCAATCATGACCACTGTCCACATTATTATTAATTCATTCTAAAGTAATTATCAAAACATACAGTACACTACACCATTTCATTACTTTACAGGACCCTCACGTTGCCTGCAGGAACTCTCAAAATAAATTATTGGGGTCCCCACTTTTGTAAGTCAAGGTAAAATCCTGGAGGATTGATATCCTTGTGTTACCTAAACATAGGCTGTTTTCTGTCAGAGTGGCCCAGATGACATCAGAGCATGAGCTGCAGCTTGAGGCCGCCAATGAGAGAGCCACCAACGCCCGCAAACAGGCCGCATCCCTGCAGAACCAGCTCCAAGTACTTCAGTAAGTCTTGTCAGTCTTCTCAGAGACCTATGTTTATGTCTGATGACAAGATATTTGTGTCTGATAGCAAGATATTTGATGACCAGATGTTTGTGTCTGATGGCGAGATATTAGCATCAGATGGCTAGATGACTTCTTCAAGTGGCTGGTATGGTGAACAAAGGAGACAGCTCTATGGATATGCAACACTTTATTACAATGAGTGCAAAGTTTCAGAGTAGATACTGACACTGCTATGAAGCAAGTGATGCGATGGCTGGATGTTTGTGTGTCCTTCAGGAGCCAGTATGACCAGCAGATGAAGCTGAAGGACGACCTCATCACGGACCTCGAGACCAAGGTACAGCGGCTGAAGGAGGACCAGTCTGATGACCGGAGCAAGTGGCAGGAGAGGGTAACTGTCCACAGCAACTTCATATTTTACTCCTGTTTCTTCCAAACGTGCAGATTTCATGGTAACATCTTCTCAAAACCAACATCCTCCACTTCTCAGGCTCAGTAAACTGTGTGTGAAGTCGTTTATGGTTTAAAGGAGGTAACTCTGAGCAATACTTGAGGAGATCATAAATTTGTACTGAATAGATTTGTCTTACAGCTGTTTCTAGTTTTGATCCAAGTCAGCTGTGAAGTAACTGATCATCATTATCTGTTTATGTTGATGCTGTTGAAACTATAGCATTGTACATGGTATAGCTTGTGGACCAAGTTGCTGGTGTTTTGTCCATAATGAGAATTACTGTATTAATACGTGTTTCCAATTAGTACTTAGACCTGTGTTTATTGTCATCAGAGCTAGGTATCCACTGAACCAAGGCATGATAAACTGACCCTTTGTCCCAGAATTTCAGTACTGTATTTTTAAAGGAATTCCACATTAGGCAGAATGTACTTTATGATAAGTTAACATTGTCTTAGTGGGACCATGCACTTGGTCCAGTATTGAGTCTGACGTACACAGTTTCCAGTGTTTCAGTTTAACCATCTCTGGTCAAGTCAACATTGATTTAAGAATTGATCTCAATATATTTTTGCGTTTATGGAGGTAGATAAGTAAGAAATGTCCTCACCATTGTTATGTTTTTACCTCCATAAACG
Source organism: Haliotis rufescens (assembly GCF_023055435.1). Classification (NCBI taxonomy): domain Eukaryota; kingdom Metazoa; phylum Mollusca; class Gastropoda; order Lepetellida; family Haliotidae; genus Haliotis; species Haliotis rufescens. Next base: position 1,837,851 of record NW_025964224.1, on the reverse strand, counting down.
CAAATATATATTGGATTTAATTCTTATCAATGAATAAGTTAACAATACTTACTTCTCTCTTTAATCAATTACACATAAAACCACTGTAGACAGCAATAGGAAATCAGTGATACCTTTCAGAGCAGACCCATGAAGATCCGGGGTAGATAAGTCTTCAGCAACCCATGCCTGCTGTAAAAAGCAATTATGTATGACCAACAGGATTTGGTGGTCAGGCTCGCTGTCTTAGTTGATGCATGTCATCATATCCCAATTGCATAGATCGATGGTCGTGATGTCAATCACTGGATTGTCTGGTCCAGATTTGATTATTTATGGACCGACGTCATACAGCTGGAATATTGCGAGTGCAGGGTTAAACAACAAACAAACAAACAAACAAACATACCAACAATTAAGTACAATATTCATTGATGCAACACAAGCCTCGGCCACACTATTATCAGGGGCGGTCGGGTAGCCTAGTGGTTAAAGCGTTCGCTTGTCACGCCGAAGACCCCGGTTCGATTCCTGACTTGGGTACAATGTGTGAAGCCCATTTCTGGTGTCCCCCGCCGTGATATTGCTGGAATATTGCTAAATGCGGCGTAAAACCATACTCACTCACTCACTCACTCACTCACACTATTATCAGGAAACAGAAGTCCACTGGTGGGCGTGGCTTAATTTCTTTTTGGTTTCTGGAAGCGTAAGCAGCTTGGTTAGCTAATCAAATGACATGGAATCGCATGCAATTTGTTTAGTTCAATTTAGTCTGATGTGCTTTCAAATAAATAGTTTTAATTAATTATTCCTCAAATCAGCAACAGTGCAAGGGTACTCAGAAGCAGAAGGAGTTTTAGTTCAAGCAGAACAGTTTACATTATGAAGGAATTTTGTCAGGAATTCATTTTATCATGTTTATAGTACTCTTTACATGACAACATACTAGGAATAATAATAGGTATAATAGTAGGTATTTCAGTTGATACATGTACAGTTTAAACAAAGACACAGGATCAGACATGTAACCATGGTAACCTGTGTCCTGCCAGAGAGACGCCCTGGAGCACAGCCTGGACAAAGTGCAGAGAGACCTCAGTGTGATGAGAGCTGACCGAGAGGAGACCGGCAGGAAATGTGGTGCCATGGAAACGCATATACACGACTTCCAGGTAGTGAGTTATTCCTAGACTATCTTATGCAGGTGTACCATGGTTGAGAGGGTAGCATTTTAGAAGCAAGGGATTCCCTTACTGATGGGTTATGACCAGGACTGCTGAGCTTTGATGCTTAATGCGACTGCCGTCTTCTAAGTGGAATGACCCAATGCTGAAAGGTGAAATGGGCTTAACGTCGCGTCCGAGAATATTGCACTTAAATAGCAACTTGTCCAGACTGATGCCGATCTACAATGCTAGCTCACTGAGATACCATGCCGCAGTGTAACATGAATACCCCTCTCAGACACAGTATACTAACTCCGAGCCGACCAGTCCTTGTTTTAGCCCCTTAATGTCGAGTGCCAGACATGGTAGCAACACAAGTACCATCTTTTAACGTCTTTTGGTATGACGCGGCTGGGGATGGAACCCTGGACCTTCTGCTCTCTGGGCGGACACTCTACTACTAGACCACAGAGGCGGCCAATGTTGAAATGTTGAAAGGGGAACCTGTATGTGATGACGCTCCTCATCTGGTAGGTGAGCGGATGTGGTTCCAGTCAAGTGAAATACTTATCAGTTTGTCAAGATTTACATCATGTTTAGTGGGTTTTTTTCCAGATTTTGTTCCAAAATTTATTTAACTTTTACAGAAATGAATAAGAAATCGATAGATATAGAAGTTTAAAAAATTGGTGCCATATACAATGATTCATTAATTTTGCTTTGAGAAACGTGTATTGCCATATTGTGCATTTGACTTTTTTTTATATTGCATTGGATTGAAAATGTCTGCTGGTGTGCTTGCGTAATCACTGCTCAATGGTATCTCAGTCAATCAAGTTCCGATAGTGAAACTGTGCACCAAGAATCATAGAGTCAGACATGAAGATGCATCTTTTTTGGTATATGTCTTAAGTTATTCCCATTATATGATATGTCGCATATTTCAATCAATGGGGTTGTTGCAGAAGCATTTCTAGACTATAGCGTCACTGACTTACAATTGAATGTTGCTGCATATTGATATTCTTAAAACAAGTAATGTGTGGATTAGGGATGGTTATGAAGAAATGCAGCTTATTAGAAGTGTGTGGCGGAAGGGCTGTGTGTCGAGGCTGGAGACGGAGCGTGTGTGTCTGTGTGTGCGTGTCTATATGTATTTTATAAGAAGTGTGTGGCAGCAGGGCTGTGTGTTGAGGCTGGAGGCAGAGCTGGAGACGGAGCGTGTGTGTGTCTGTGTGTGTGTGTATGTATATATATATTTATAAGAAGTGTGTGGCAACAGGCCTGTGTGTCGAGGCTGGAGATGGAGTGTGTGTGTGTGTATATATATATTTATAAGAAGTGTGTGGCAACAGGCCTGTGTGTCGAGGCTGGAGATGGAGCGTGTGTGTCTGTGTGTGCGTGTCTATATGTATTTATAAGAAGTGTGTGGCAACAGGCCTGTGTGTCGAGGCTGGAGATGGAGTGTGTGTGTGTATATATATATTTATAAGAAGTGTGTGGCAGCAGGGCTGTGTGTCGAGGCTGGAGATGGAGTGTGTGTGTGTGTATATATATATTTATAAGAAGTGTGTGGCAACAGGCCTGTGTGTCGAGGCTGGAGATGGAGTGTGTGTGTGTATATATATATTTATAAGAAGTGTGTGGCAGCAGGGCTGTGTGTCGAGGCTGGAGATGGAGTGTGTGTGTGTGTATATATATATTTATAAGAAGTGTGTGGCAACAGGCCTGTGTGTCGAGGCTGGAGACGGAGCGTGTGTGTCTGTGTGTGCGTGTCTATATGTATTTATAAGAAGTGTGTGGCAACAGGCCTGTGTGTCGAGGCTGGAGACGGAGCGTGTGTGTCTGTGTGTGCGTGTCTATATGTATTTATAAGAAGTGTGTGGCAACAGGCCTGTGTGTCGAGGCTGGAGATGGAGTGTGTGTGTGTATATATATATTTATAAGAAGTGTGTGGCAGCAGGGCTGTGTGTCGAGGCTGGAGATGGAGTGTGTGTGTCTGTGTGTGCGTGTCTATATGTATTTATAAGAAGTGTGTGGCAGCAGGCCTGTGTGTCGAGGCTGGAGACGGAGCGTGTGTGTCTGTGTGTGCGTGTCTATATGTATTTATAAGAAGTGTATGGCAGCAGGCCTGTGTGTCGAGGCTGGAGACGGAGCGTGTGTGTCTGTGTGTGCGTGTCTATATGTATTTATAAGAAGTGTGTGGCAGCAGGCCTGTGTGTCGAGGCTGGAGACGGAGCGTGTGTGTCTGTGTGTGCGTGTCTATATGTATTTATAAGAAGTGTGTGGCAGCAGGCCTGTGTGTCGAGGCTGGAGACGGAGCGTGTGTGTCTGTGTGTGCGTGTCTATATGTATTTATAAGAAGTGTGTGGCAGCAGGCCTGTGTGTCGAGGCTGGAGACAGAGCGTGTGTGTCTGTGTGTGCGTGTCTATATGTATTTATAAGAAGTGTGTGGCAGCAGGCCTGTGTGTCGAGGCTGGAGACGGAGCGTGTGTGTCTGTGTGTGCGTGTCTATATGTATTTATAAGAAGTGTGTGGCAGCAGGCCTGTGTGTCGAGGCTGGAGACGGAGCGTGTGTGTCTGTGTGTGCGTGTCTATATGTATTTATAAGAAGTGTGTGGCAACAGGCCTGTGTGTCGAGGCTGGAGACGGAGCGTGTGTGTCTGTGTGTGCGTGTCTATATGTATTTATAAGAAGTGTGTGGCAGCAGGCCTGTGTGTCGAGGCTGGAGACGGAGCGTGTGTGTCTGTGTGTGCGTGTCTATATGTATTTATAAGAAGTGTGTGGCAGCAGGCCTGTGTGTCGAGGCTGGAGACGGAGCGTGTGTGTCTGTGTGTGCGTGTCTATATGTATTTATAAGAAGTGTGTGGCAGCAGGCCTGTGTGTCGAGGCTGGAGACGGAGCGTGTGTGTCTGTGTGTGCGTGTCTATATGTATTTATAAGAAGTGTGTGGCAACAGGCCTGTGTGTCGAGGCTGGAGACGGAGCGTGTGTGTCTGTGTGTGCGTGTCTATATGTATTTATAAGAAGTGTGTGGCAGCAGGCCTGTGTGTCGAGGCTGGAGACGGAGTGTGTGTGTGTGTATATATATATTTATAAGAAGTGTGTGGCAGCAGGGCTGTGTGTCGAGGCTGGAGACGGAGCGTGTGTGTATATATATATTTATAAGAAGTGTGTGGCAACAGGCCTGTGTGTCGAGGCTGGAGATGGAGTGTGTGTGTGTGTATATATATATTTATAAGAAGTGTGTGGCAACAGGCCTGTGTGTCGAGGCTGGAGATGGAGTGTGTGTGTGTATATATATATATATTTATAAGAAGTGTGTGGCGGCAGGGCTGTGTGTCGAGGCTGGAGATGGAGTGTGTGTGTGTGTCTATATGTATTTATAAGAAGTGTGTGGCAACAGGACTGTGTGTCGAGGCTGGAGATGGAGTGTGTGTGTGTGTGTTGATATATATTTATAAGAAGTGTGTGGCGGCAGGGCTGTGTGTCGAGGCTGGAGATGGAGTGTGTGTGTGTATATATGTATTTATAAGAAGTGTGTGGCAACAGGCCTGTGTGTCGAGGCTGGAGACGGAGTGTGTGTGTGTGTATATATATATTTATAAGAAGTGTGTGGCAGCAGGGCTGTGTGTCGATGCTGGAGATGGAGTGTGTGTGTGTATATATGTATTTATAAGAAGTGTGTGGCAACAGGCCTGTGTGTCGAGGCTGGAGACGGAGTGTGTGTGTGTATATATGTATTTATAAGAAGTGTGTGGCAGCAGGGCTGTGTGTCGAGGCTGGAGATGGAGTGTGTGTGTCTGTGTGTGCGTGTCTATATGTATTTATAAGAAGTGTGTGGCAGCAGGCCTGTGTGTCGAGGCTGGAGACGGAGCGTGTGTGTCTGTGTGTGCGTGTCTATATGTATTTATAAGAAGTGTGTGGCAACAGGCCTGTGTGTCGAGGCTGGAGACGGAGCGTGTGTGTCTGTGTGTGCGTGTCTATATGTATTTATAAGAAGTGTGTGGCAGCAGGCCTGTGTGTCGAGGCTGGAGACGGAGCGTTTGTGTCTGTGTGTGCGTGTCTATATGTATTTATAAGAAGTGTGTGGCAACAGGCCTGTGTGTCGAGGCTGGAGACGGAGCGTGTGTGTCTGTGTGTGCGTGTCTATATGTATTTATAAGAAGTGTGTGGCAGCAGGCCTGTGTGTCGAGGCTGGAGACGGAGCGTGTGTGTGTGTATATATATATTTATAAGAAGTGTGTGGCAGCAGGGCTGTGTGTCGAGGCTGGAGACGGAGCGTGTGTGTGTGTATATATATATTTATAAGAAGTGTGTGGCAACAGGCCTGTGTGTCGAGGCTGGAGATGGAGTGTGTGTGTGTGTATATATATATTTATAAGAAGTGTGTGGCAACAGGCCTGTGTGTCGAGGCTGGAGATGGAGTGTGTGTGTGTATATATATATATTTATAAGAAGTGTGTGGCAACAGGCCTGTGTGTCGAGGCTGGAGATGGAGTGTGTGTGTGTATATATATATTTATAAGAAGTGTGTGGCGGCAGGGCTGTGTGTCGAGGCTGGAGATGGAGTGTGTGTGTGTGTCTATATGTATTTATAAGAAGTGTGTGGCAACAGGCCTGTGTGTCGAGGCTGGAGATGGAGTGTGTGTGTGTGTGTTGATATATATTTATAAGAAGTGTGTGGCGGCAGGGCTGTGTGTCGAGGCTGGAGATGGAGTGTGTGTGTGTATATATGTATTTATAAGAAGTGTGTGGCAACAGGCCTGTTTGTCGAGGCTGGAGATGGAGTGTGTGTGTGTATATATATATTTATAAGAAGTGTGTGGCGGCAGGGCTGTGTGTCGAGGCTGGAGATGGAGTGTGTGTGTGTGTCTATATGTATTTATAAGAAGTGTGTGGCAACAGGCCTGTGTGTCGAGGCTGGAGATGGAGTGTGTGTGTGTGTGTTGATATATATTTATAAGAAGTGTGTGGCGGCAGGGCTGTGTGTCGAGGCTGGAGATGGAGTGTGTGTGTGTATATATGTATTTATAAGAAGTGTGTGGCAACAGGCCTGTGTGTCGAGGCTGGAGACGGAGTGTGTGTGTGTGTATATATATATTTATAAGAAGTGTGTGGCAGCAGGGCTGTGTGTCGAGGCTGGAGATGGAGTGTGTGTGTGTATATATGTATTTATAAGAAGTGTGTGGCAACAGGCCTGTGTGTCGAGGCTGGAGACGGAGTGTGTGTGTGTGTATATATATATTTATAAGAAGTGTGTGGCAGCAGGGCTGTGTGTCGAGGCTGGAGACGGAGCGTGTGTGTGTGTATATATATATTTATAAGAAGTGTGTGGCAACAGGCCTGTGTGTCGAGGCTGGAGATGGAGTGTGTGTGTGTATATATGTATTTATAAGAAGTGTGTGGCGGCAGGGCTGTGTGTCGAGGCTGGAGATGGAGTGTGTGTGTGTATATATGTATTTATAAGAAGTGTGTGGCAACAGGCCTGTGTGTCGAGGCTGGAGACGGAGTGTGTGTGTGTGTATATATATATTTATAAGAAGTGTGTGGCAGCAGGCCTGTGTGTCGAGGCTGGAGACGGAGCGTGTGTGTCTGTGTGTGCGTGTCTATATGTATTTATAAGAAGTGTATGGCAGCAGGCCTGTGTGTCGAGGCTGGAGACGGAGCGTGTGTGTCTGTGTGTGCGTGTCTATATGTATTTATAAGAAGTGTGTGGCAGCAGGCCTGTGTGTCGAGGCTGGAGACGGAGCGTGTGTGTGTGTATATATATATTTATAAGAAGTGTGTGGCAGCAGGGCTGTGTGTCGAGGCTGGAGATGGAGTGTGTGTGTGTATATATGTATTTATAAGAAGTGTGTGGCAACAGGCCTGTTTGTCGAGGCTGGAGATGGAGTGTGTGTGTGTATATATATATTTATAAGAAGTGTGTGGCGGCAGGGCTGTGTGTCGAGGCTGGAGATGGAGTGTGTGTGTGTGTCTATATGTATTTATAAGAAGTGTGTGGCAACAGGCCTGTGTGTCGAGGCTGGAGATGGAGTGTGTGTGTGTGTGTTGATATATATTTATAAGAAGTGTGTGGCGGCAGGGCTGTGTGTCGAGGCTGGAGATGGAGTGTGTGTGTGTATATATGTATTTATAAGAAGTGTGTGGCAACAGGCCTGTGTGTCGAGGCTGGAGACGGAGTGTGTGTGTGTGTATATATATATTTATAAGAAGTGTGTGGCAGCAGGGCTGTGTGTCGAGGCTGGAGATGGAGTGTGTGTGTGTATATATGTATTTATAAGAAGTGTGTGGCAACAGGCCTGTGTGTCGAGGCTGGAGATGGAGTGTGTGTGTGTGTATATATATATTTATAAGAAGTGTGTGGCGGCAGGGCTGTGTGTCAAGGCTGGAGACGGAGCGTGTGTGTGTGTGTGTGCGTGTCTATATGTATTTATAAGAAGTGTTTGGCAACAGGCCTGTGTGTCGAGGCTGGAGATGGAGTGTGTGTGTGTGTATATATATATTTATAAGAAGTGTGTGGTGGCAAGGGTGTGTGTCGAGTCTCGAGACGGAGTGTGTGTGTGTGTGTGTGTGCGTGTACATATGTATTTATTAGAAGTGTGTGTGTCAGGGGTCCGGAAAATTTAAAATCCCAATCGGACATTTACATTTATGCCACGCCCCCTTCAAACAGCGTGTTTTAGTACGACTTTTTACACACAAATTACAAGTTGTTACGTATTCATAATATGATGAATTATGAATTGTTTCAATTTAAATTGTTTAATTCACCGGACAATTAATAACAAATAATATCATTTTAGATATATATGGAAAACATACGTTTGTTTCTGTTATAATAACGATCTGTCAACGTTGTGAACGGTCTAATTAATATTCATGAGTCTGCTCAAGTGTACGCATTGTAACATTTGGATCGAGACTATTATCCCATATTTGGTTATCACGTGACCTCACGGGAAAAGGGTTTTTTTAATTTAAAGATTATTTAAAAACAAGACAGATAATATAATTATAAATCCTAAACTATCGTTGATAGCAATAGTTATTTGAATACTTTTTCATCTGTACTTAATTATTGACCATAAAAAAATTTGATATCGATCGTCACAGAAAGCAAAATGGCGGTCAATCAAGATTCAATATACGACTAGCTACTGAAAACAATAAAATCTGCAAAGCCTCATAGTATGTCAACCAAGTGAAAGTCGTTAGCCACGACTTACAAAATGATCATTCAGACTTTGAGGGTTTGGCAGATCCGCTCGACTGATCTGCATCGGTCGACTGGCTGTCGTCACGCTTTCGCTTCTTGTCTGAGGTTACGTATCGTAGCATTGTGAGGATAATGAGGTACATCGATGATGCAAGGTATTTATGTACAGTTGTAAACACATTTTACTCAAATTAACAAGATGTTCTCAGTAATTAATCCTCGATTAATCAGTGTCAACTCAGTTTATTGCCTATTACAGTGATTGACCGATTGGACTATCATTGTAGGTACGATGTATTTACAGCAATCAAAACAAACAAAGCTTGTCAGTGTAGATAATCTTCATTGTGTTACAACTGCAGACAGAAACTGCTCAGTCCTAACTGTTGATCATGTCCGGTCAAAATTTAAGAATGTCCGGACAATACTTTTTAAAATGTCAGGACAGAAAAATTTAAATGTCCGGTAAGCAATATTTTAAACCGGACATTTGAGATTCCCAATCGGACATGTCCGGCGCATATGACGGTTTCCGGACCCCTGGTGTGTGTGTGTGTGCGTGTGCGTGCGTGTGCGTGTGCGTGCGTGTGTGTGCATGTATATATATATATATATATATATATATATATATATATAAGAAGTGTGTCCCGGCAGGGGTGCGTGTTGAGCCTTTAGACGGAGCTGGAGACGGACCGTATGTGTGTTTGTATGTATATAAATGTATTTATAAGAAGTGTGTGCCGGCAGGGGTGTGTGTCGAGGCTGGAGGCAGAGCTGGAGATGGAGCGTGTCCGCATCAAGAAGCAGCTGGAGCGTGAGGAGGAGCTGAGGAGCAAGCTGCTACTGACGGAGAACTCGCTGACCGGCAGGCAGCAGGACGTGGACAGGCTGGAGAAGATGCTGGACGTGGTCAAGCAGGAGTGTTCCACACAGCTGCAGGACCGGGTGAGATCTGCTTACATCTGGATCAGGGCCAGAACATCCCCTTCTTGGCATAGTGCCAACTAAACTGCGGATCAGATGATTGTGTTACATGCGTGTGGCATGTTAATCAAAGGGTACTTTAGATGGTTTGTAAGCCAGTTGTCTGTGTAGCATGACACACTTAATCCAAGACTTACTCCACTCAAAATGGTGGCAGGGGACAGATTGTACCCCTGTAGGTCTTGGGTGCGACATGCAAGTTTTGACCTATAGGCTACCTGCTTGTCCCCACTCAAAATAAGTATGTAGGTCTTAAAACATTGGTCACTTAGTAAAATTAGGTATCTATACAATTAATACCAAGATGGTTGTATTCCTACAGATACAATATATTGATACAATTAAGTGACCAGTGTTATGAGGCCTACCCCGTGAAGATCTGGATTAGGGTTCGTCTTCAACTACTCATGCTTGTCGTAAGAGGCGAATAACAGGTTTCCAGGCGTCTTGACTTGATTGATGCATATCATCGTGTGTCAATCACTGGATTGTTTGGTCAACACTCAATTATTTACAGACTGCAGTCATACAGTTGAGGTAATGTGGCTTTAAACATCACACAAGCAAAATAATTCTGATCTGGATGTTCTTTTTGTGACAATCCTCAAGGTATCAACTGCGGAGAAGACTGAACGAGATCGCAGCAATGACCACATCCGGAGCCTGATGGCCCAGCTGACCAGTCAGACAGAGAAGTGCAGCAAGGTCACTGTGGAACTTGAGGTGGCCAAGTCCGAGATGGCCAACTTCAAGGAGCAGGTGAAGGAACTCACCGAGAAACTAGAGTCTGCTCGCATCCAGCTCGAGGCTGCCATGAGTGAAAAGAGGCATCTGTCTGAACTAGTCAGTGATCGGAAGGGAGATGTTGAGCGAGTGTCAAAAGAAAAAGACTACTATTTCAGCCTCCTTGAACAGAAGAATGAGGAGCTTTCACAGCTGAAGGCTACCAAAGAGAAACTTTTAATGCAAGTGGACGAGAAGGAGAGAAATGTTTTGGCTCTGAAGCAGCAGTCAGACAACATATCTCAGCTTGTGGAAGCCAATTCTAAGACTAGTGAAAATATTCGTGAGGAGAAAGAGAGGATTATATATTTGTTAAATGAAAAGTCGGCGGCAGTTGATGAATTGAGGACGGGGCAGGACAGCTTGGGGAAGAAATTGCGGTTGAGGGAAAAACGTGTTCGAGATTTGGAGGAGGAGAGGATGAGGCTGACGGAGGACTTGGCTCTCAAGGTGCAGGAGATGGACATTATGCATCAGGAGAAGGACAACCTGTTCAAGGAGCTGAAGGACAGCCGGCTGGAGGTTGCCAATATAACTCAGACTAAAGACATGATTAAGAAGGAGCTGTCGAAACTGAGGTCAAGTTATGAGAAGGAAATAAGTAAACTGCAATCCAAGTTAAAAGGTATTGAATGTGCTATAGATGCTTAGTATTGTGTTGACCATCTTTTCAGCCTTAGAAGTGTATTTATTAAAGACGAGCACAAAAGACTATTTGGAAAGTGTAAGGTTGTAGTGAGGCCTGCTTGCAGGAGGCGGCAATGTTTACTTTATTATAATTACAGTTTGGTTAAGTTCCAATTTGAAGCCAAACTGAAGCATTGAGTAATGGGTCAGGAGTATATCCTCAAGTGCTGGTAGTCAATGAGGACAGCCGTTGTTGGATTTTCACTTGTGCTCAGCACAGTTTCGTAATCTTGGGCCAGTGGACTAGTATGAATTTTGAGGGCTGTGTTTATCATGTGGATGTAGCAAGTTCCCCACTGTGTAGGAAAATCTCAACTCATGGCAGGTGGGTAGAATTTCTATTAGGTTATGTTTGCCGAAACACTTGTGCCAGTATTTGAGATATAAAACAATGCCAGGCTGCCATCAGGACGCATAGACTAAGCTCTTCAGGGCCTGAAGTTCAGGCACTTGTTTGAAAAATTAAAGTATATTGTGGCAAAAAGGTCAAGACATAAATTTACTGCAGGCCATGAGGCCACATACAAACTTGAAACTACAGGCGCAACACAAGACCATTTGTTGGTGACTACCAGTATAAAGAGTATTAATTGTCACATGTAACTTGTTATAGGTGCAGAACATGACGTGAAGTTAGCCCAGAAGACTCTGAGAAGCAAGGACTCGGTCGACAATAAAGGTGGGTGCAGCTGATACTGATATTCTCATAATCATCATAATAACCATCATAAACATGATGAGTACATCAATATACTGATTTGTGCATCATCACCATCACATCGAAATGTCAAAATAGACATTTATTACGTCAAATTAGCATGCAGAATGGGGCCTGACTCGGTTGCCTAATTGGTTAGATCCTGGGGCCATCCCGACCCAGACGGAAGATTTGTGTCCTGGGGAGTCCATGACCCTGATGAGGTCGCTGAAATATCCCCCTATTATGTCATCAGTAGTGATGAATTGTAGGAATAACTTCAGGTTTCGCCACACAATTGTAGGGTTGAGGTGTATTTTCCAGGCACCAGAGAAAATGTTTTAGACGTGTGTGTGTCTGTAACCAAGGAAACATGTTGTAGAGGTATGTGTGTCTGTAACCAAGGAAACATGTCGTAGAGGTATGTGTGTCTGTAACCAAGGAAACATGTTGTAGAGCTATGTGTGTCTGTAACCAAGGAACCATGTTGTAGAGGTATCTGTGTCTGTAACCAAGGAAACATGTTGTAGAGGTATGTGTTGCTGTAACCAAGGAAACATGTCATGGAGGTATGTGTTGCTGTAACCAAGGAAACATGTCGTGGACGTATGTGTTGCTGTAACCAAGGAAACATGTTGTAGAGGTATGTGTTGCTGTTGCTGTAACCAAGGAAACATGTCGTAGAGGTATGTGTGTCTGTAACCAAGGAAACATGTTGTAGAGGTATGTGTTGCTGTAACTAAGGAAACATGTTGTAGAGGTATGTGTGTCTGTAACCAAGGAAACATATTGTAGAGGTATGTGTTGCTTTTGCTGTAACCAAGGAAACATGTTGTAGAGGTATGTGTGTCTGTAACCAAGGAAACATGTTGTAGAGGTATGTGTTGCTGTAACTAAGGAAACATGTTGTAGAGGTATGTGTGTCTGTAACCAAGGAAACATGTTGTAGAGGTATGTGTGTCTGTAACCAAGGAAACATGTCGTGGAGGTATGTGTTGCTGTTGCTGTAACCAAGGAAACATGTTGTAGAGGTATGTGTGTCTGTAACCAAGGAAACATATTGTAGAGGTATGTGTTGCTGTTGCTGTAACCAAGGAAACATGTTGTAGAGGTATGTGTGTCTGTAACCAAGGAAACATGTTGTAGAGGTATGTGTTGCTGTTGCTGTAACTAAGGAAACATGTTGTAGAGCTATGTATGTCTGTAACCAAGGAAACATCTTGTAGAGGTATGTGTTACTGCAACTAAGGAAACATGTTGTAGAGGTATGTGTGTCTGTAACCAAGGAACCATGTTGTAGAGGTATGTGTTGCTGTAACCAAGGAAACATGTTGTAGAGCTATGTGTGTCTGTATCCAAGGAAACATGTCGTGGAGGTATGTGTGTCTGTAACCAAGGAAACATGTCGTGGAGGTATGTGTTGCTGTAACCAAGGAAACATGTTGTAGAGGTATGTGTTGCTGTTGCTGTAACCAAGGAAACATGTTGTAGAGCTATGTATGTCTGTAACCAAGGAAACATCTTGTAGAGGTATGTGTTACTGTAACTAAGGAAACATGTTGTAGAGGTATGTGTGTCTGTAACCAAGGAACCATGTTGTAGAGGTATGTGTTGCTGTAACCAAGGAAACATGTTGTAGAGCTATGTGTGTCTGTATCCAAGGAAACATGTTTTAGAGGTATGTGTTGCTGTTGCTGTAACTAAGGAAACATGTTGTAGAGCTATGTATCCCTGTAACCAAGGAAACATCTTGTAGAGGTATGTGTTACTGTAACTAAGGAAACATGTTGTAGAGGTATGTGTTACTGTAACTAAGGAAACATGTTGTAGAGGTATGTGTGTCTGTAACCAAGGAAACATGTTGTAGAGGTATGTGTTGCTGTAACCAAGGAAACATGTTGTAGAGGTATGTGTTGCTGTAACCAAGGAACCATGTTGTAGAGGTATGTGTTGCTGTAACCAAGGAAACATGTTGTAGAGGTATGTGTGTCTGTAACCAAGGAAACATGTTGTAGAGGTATGTGTTGCTGTAACAAAGGAAACATTTTGATGTGTATACTGCTGTAACCAGGATAACTGGTGTCGTAATGGTGTGTATTGCTGTACCCATGGTAACTGGTGTGTTGTGGAGGTTAATGTTGCTGTTATAATGATCACTGGTGGTGTAAAGTCTGAGTTATACTCCCCAGCTGTGAGGTATGCCGACAAGATGCAGAAGGAGATGACCAACAAGCGAGGTGAACTGGATTCATTATTGTCAAAAGTCAGGAAGTTTGAAGACAAGCTGGAAACATTAGCTAAGGTAATTATTTCTGTAACCTAGTTGTCAGTTGAACACTATGTACTAGACTTGAGTTCCCTCTAACTGTTTTCCAGGGCACTGTTTTACAAAGCAATTATGGTGTATCCAGACCATGTACTGTAGTGTGTGTACCTGAAACGTGTATCCAGACCCTGTTTAGTGTGTATTGTCTGTGTGCCTCTAGGGTATATCCAGACCCTGTTAAGTGTGTAGTGTATGCATGTGCCTCTAGGATGTATCCAGACCCTGTTTAGTGTGTATTGTCTGTGTGCCTCTAGGGTATATCCAGACCATGTAGTGTATGCATGTGCCTCTAGGGTGTATCCAGACCCTGTTTAGTGTGTATTGTCTGTGTGCCTCTAGGGTATATCCAGACCCTGTTAAGTGTGTAGTGTATGCATGTGCCTCTAGGGTATATCCAGACCATGTAGTGTATGCATGTGCCTCTAGGATGTATCCAGACCCTGTTTAGTGTGTATTGTCTGTGTGCCTCTAGGGTATATCCAGACCCTGTTTAGTGTGTAGTGTATGCATGTGCCTCTAGGATGTATCCAGACCCTGTTTAGTGTGTATTGTCTGTGTGCCTCTAGGGTATATCCAGACCCTGTTAAGTGTGTAGTGTATGCATGTGCCTCTAGGATGTATCCAGACCCTGTTTAGTGTGTATTGTCTGTGTGCCTCTAGGGTATATCCAGACCCTGTTAAGTGTGTAGTGTATGCATGTGCCTCTAGGATGTATCCAGACCCTGTTTAGTGTGTAGTGTATGCATGTGCCTCTAGGATGTATCCAGACCCTGTTTAGTGTGTATTGTATGCATGTGCCTCTAGGATGTATCCAGACCCTGTTTAGTGTGTATTGTCTGTGTGCCTCTAGGATGTATCCAGACCATGTAGTGTATGCATGTGCCTCTAGGATGTATCCAGACCCTGTTTAGTGTGTATTGTCTGTGTGCCTCTAGGATGTATCCAGACCATGTAGTGTATGCATGTGCCTCTAGGATGTATCCAGACCCTGTTTAGTGTGTAGTGTATGTGTGCCTCTAGGGTATATCCAGACCCTGTTTAGTGTGTAGTGTATGCATGTGCCTCTAGGATGTATCCAGACCCTGTTTAGTGTGTATTGTCTGTGTGCCTCTAGGATGTATCCAGACCATGTAGTGTATGCATGTGCCTCTAGGATGTATCCAGACCCTGTTTAGTGTGTATTGTCTGTGTGCCTCTAGGATGTATCCAGACCATGTAGTGTATGCATGTGCCTCTAGGATGTATCCAGACCCTGTTTAGTGTGTAGTGTATGTGTGCCTCTAGGGTATATCCAGACCATGTAGTGTATGCATGTGCCTCTAGGGTGTATCCAGACCCTGTTAAGTGTGTATTGTCTGTGTGCCTCTAGGGTATATCCAGACCATGTAGTGTATGCATGTGCCTCTAGGATGTATCCAGACCCTGTTAAGTGTGTATTGTCTGTGTGCCTCTAGGGTATATCCAGACCATGTAGTGTATGCATGTGCCTCTAGGATGTATCCAGACCCTGTTTAGTGTGTATTGTCTGTGTGCCTCTAGGGTATATCCAGACCCTGTTTAGTGTGTAGTGTATGCATGTGCCTCTAGGATGTATCCAGACCCTGTTTAGTGTGTATTGTCTGTGTGCCTCTAGGGTATATCCAGACCATGTAGTGTATGCATGTGCCTCTAGGATGTATCCAGACCCTGTTTAGTGTGTATTGTCTGTGTGCCTCTAGGGTATATCCAGACCCTGTTTAGTGTGTAGTGTATGCATGTGCCTCTAGGATGTATCCAGACCCTGTTAAGTGTGTATTGTCTGTGTGCCTCTAGGGTATATCCAGACCATGTAGTGTATGCATGTGCCTCTAGGATGTATCCAGACCCTGTTTAGTGTGTATTGTCTGTGTGCCTCTAGGGTATATCCAGACCCTGTTTAGTGTGTAGTGTATGCATGTGCCTCTAGGATGTATCCAGACCCTGTTTAGTGTGTATTGTCTGTGTGCCTCTAGGGTATATCCAGACCATGTAGTGTATGCATGTGCCTCTAGGATGTATCCAGACCCTGTTTAGTGTGTATTGTCTGTGTGCCTCTAGGGTATATCTAGACCCTGTTTAGTGTGTAGTGTATGCATGTGCCTCTAGGATGTATCCAAACCCTGTTTAGTGTGTATTGTCTGTGTGCCTCTAGGGTGTATCCAGACCATGTAGTGTATGCATGTGCCTCTAGGATGTATCCAGACCCTGTTTAGTGTGTATTGTCTGTGTGCCTCTAGGGTATATCCAGACCATGTAGTGTATGCATGTGCCTCTAGGATGTATCCAGACCCTGTTTAGTGTGTATTGTCTGTGTGCCTCTAGGGTATATCCAGACCCTGTTTAGTGTGTAGTGTATGCATGTGCCTCTAGGATGTATCCAGACCCTGTTTAGTGTGTATTGTCTGTGTGCCTCTAGGGTATATCCAGACCATGTAGTGTATGCATGTGCCTCTAGGATGTATCCAGACCCTGTTTAGTGTGTAGTGTATGCATGTGCCTCTAGGGTGTATCCAGACCCTGTTTAGTGTGTAGTGTATGCATGTGCCTCTAGGGTATATCCAGACCCTGTTTAGTGTGTAGTGTATGCATGTGCCTCTAGGGTGTATCCAGACCCTGTTTAGTGTGTATTGTCTGTGTGCCTCTAGGGTGTATCCAGACCATGTAGTGTATGCATGTGCCTCTAGGATGTATCCAGACCCTGTTTAGTGTGTAGTGTATGCATGTGCCTCTAGGATGTATCCAGACCCTGTTTAGTGTGTATTGTCTGTGTGCCTCTAGGGTATATCCAGACCATGTAGTGTATGCATGTGCCTCTAGGATGTATCCAGACCCTGTTTAGTGTGTATTGTCAGTGTGCCTCTAGGGTATATCCAGACCATGTAGTGTATGCATGTGCCTCTAGGATGTATCCAGACCCTGTTTAGTGTGTAGTGTATGCATGTGCCTCTAGGATGTATCCAGACCCTGTTTAGTGTGTATTGTCTGTGTGCCTCTAGGGTATATCCAGACCATGTAGTGTATGCATGTGCCTCTAGGATGTATCCAGACCCTGTTTAGTGTGTAGTGTATGCATGTGCCTCTAGGGTGTATCCAGACCCTGTTTAGTGTGTAGTGTATGCATGTGCCTCTAGGATGTATCCAGACCCTGTTTAGTGTGTATTGTCTGTGTGCCTCTAGGGTATATCCAGACCATGTAGTGTATGCATGTGCCTCTAGGGTGTATCCAGACCCTGTTTAGTGTGTAGTGTATGCATGTGCCTCTAGGGTGTATCCAGACCCTGTTTAGTGTGTAGTGTATGCATGTGCCTCTAGGGTATATCCAGACCCTGTTTAGTGTGTAGTGTATGCATGTGCCTCTAGGATGTATCCAGACCCTGTTTAGTGTGTAGTGTATGCATGTGCCTCTAGGGTATATCCAGACCATGTAGTGTATGCATGTGCCTCTAGGATGTATCCAGACCCTGTTTAGTGTATAGTGTATGCATGTGCCTCTAGGATGTATCCAGACCCTGTTTAGTGTGTAGTGTATGCATGTGCCTCTAGGATGTATCCAGACCCTGTTTAGTGTGTATTGTCTGTGTGCCTCTAGGGTATATCCAGACCATGTAGTGTATGCATGTGCCTCTAGGGTGTATCCAGACCCTGTTTAGTGTGTAGTGTATGCATGTGCCTCTAGGGTGTATCCAGACCCTGTTTAGTGTGTAGTGTATGCATGTGCCTCTAGGATGTATCCAGACCATGTAGTTTGTATAACTGTAACACATATCCAGACAATGTTTAGTGTCTGTGTGCCTCTAGGGTGTATCCAGACCCTGTTAAGTGTGTAGTGTATGCATGTGCCTCTAGGATGTATCCAGACCATGTAGTGTATGCATGTGCCTCTAGGGTGTATCCAGACCCTGTTAAGTGTGTAGTGTATGCATGTGCCTCTAGGGTGTATCCAGACCCTGTTAAGTGTGTAGTGTATGCATGTGCCTCTAGGATGTATCCAGACCATGTAGTGTATGCATGTGCCTCTAGGGTGTATCCAGACCCTTTTAGTGTGTAGTGTATGCATGTGCCTCTAGGGTGTATCCAGACCCTGTTTAGTGTGTAGTGTATGCATGTGCCTCTAGGGCGTATCCAGACCCTGTTCAGTGTGTAGTGTATGCATGTGCCTCTAGGGTGTATCCAGACCCTGTTTAGTGTGTAGTGTATGCATGTGCCTCTAGGATGTATCCAGACCATGTAGTGTATGCATGTGCCTCTAGGGTGTATCCAGACCCTGTTTAGTGTGTAGTGTATGGATGTGCCTCTAGGGTGTATCCAGACCCTGTTTAGTGTGTAGTGTATGCATGTGCCTCTAGGGTGTATCCAGACCATGTAGTGTGTGTACCTGTAACACATATCCAGACAATGTGTAGTGTCTGTGTGCCTCTAGGGTGTATCCAGACCCTGTTAAGTGTGTAGTGTATGCATGTGCCTCTAGGGTGTATCCAGACCCTGTTTAGTGTGTAGTGTATGCATGTGCCTCTAGGATGTATCCAGACCATGTAGTGTATGCATGTGCCTCTAGGGTGTATCCAGACCCTGTTAAGTGTGTAGTGTATGCATGTGCCTCTAGGATGTATCCAGACCATGTAGTGTATGCATGTGCCTCTAGGGTGTATCCAGACCCTTTTAGTGTGTAGTGTATGCATGTGCCTCTAGGGCGTATCCAGACCCTGTTTAGTGTGTAGTGTATGCATGTGCCTCTAGGATGTATCCAGACCATGTAGTGTATGCATGTGCCTCTAGGGTGTATCCAGACCCTGTTAAGTGTGTAGTGTATGCATGTGCCTCTAGGATGTATCCAGACCATGTAGTGTATGCATGTGCCTCTAGGGTGTATCCAGACCCTTTTAGTGTGTAGTGTATGCATGTGCCTCTAGGGTGTATCCAGACCCTGTTTAGTGTGTAGTGTATGCACGTGCCTCTAGGGTGTATCCAGACCCTGTTCAGTGTGTAGTGTATGCATGTGCCTCTAGGGTGTATCCAGACCCTGTTTAATGTGTAGTGTATGCATGTGCCTCTAGGGTGTATCCAGACCCTGTTTAGTGTGTAGTGTATGCATGTGCCTCTAGGGTGTATCCTGACCCTGTTTAGTGTGTAGTGTATGCATGTGCCTCTAGGGTTTATCCAGACCCTGATTAGTGTGTAGTGTATGCATGTGCCTCTAGGGTGTATCCAGACCCTGATTAGTGTGTAGTGTATGCATGTGCCTCTAGGGTGTATCCAGACCCTGTTTAGTGTGTAGTGTATGCATGTGCCTCTAGGATGTATCCAGACCCTGAAGTGTGTTAACCTGTGGAGTGTGTGTACCTGTGTCAGGTGTTTCCCGTGTGGAGTGTGTGTACCTGTGTCAGGTGTTTCCCATGTGGAGTGTGTGTACCTGTGTCAGGTGTTTCCCGTGTGGAGTGTGTATACCTGTGTCAGGTGTTTCCCATGTGGAGTGTGTGTACCTGTGTCAGGTGTTTCCCATGTGGAGTGTGTGTACCTGTGTCAGGTGTTTCCCATGTGGAGTGTGTGTACCTGTGTCAGGTGTATCCCATGTGGAGTGTGTGTACCTGTGTCAGGTGTTTCCCGTGTGGAGTGTGTGTACCTGTGTCAGGTGTTTCCCGTGTGGAGTGTGTGTACCTGTGTCAGGTGTTTCCCATGTGGAGTGTGTGTACCTGTGTCAGGTGTATCCCATGTGGAGTGTGTGTACCTGTGTCAGGTGTTTCCCGTGTGGAGTGTGTGTACCTGTGTCAGGTGTTTCCCATGTGGAGTGTGTGTACCTGTGTCAGGTGTTTCCCGTGTGGAGTGTGTGTACCTGTGTCAGGTGTTTCCCATGTGGAGTGTGTGTACCTGTGTCAGGTGTTTCCCGTGTGTACCTGTGTCAGTTGTTTTGTGTGTACCTGTGTCAGGTGTTTCCCGTGTGTACCTGTGTCAGGTGTATCGATTGTGTACCTGTGTCAGGTGTCCCCTGTGTGTACCTGTGTCAGGTGTCCCCCGTGTGTACCTGTGTCAGGTGTATCGATTGTGTACCTGTGTCAGGTGTCCCCTGTGTGTACCTGTGTCAGGTGTATCCCGTGTGTCTCTGTGCAGGAGAAGCTGCTGGTGGAGAAGGACAAGGACAGTCTGAAGAAGTCCCTCAGCAAGTCGCTGCTACACACCCAGGAGCTGACGGTGCAGCTGGAGACCAGTGCTGCCAAGAACCATGACCTTCGGGAGCGCCTGGCTCTTATGGAGGCTGAGCTGGAGAAGGTAGGGGACTTCTCACCACTCCTGCATGTTACAAGCAGAGTTTGTTAGTATAAGGGTAACGCTATTTTTCAGGGCATTATCATTTGCAGAAGCCCGAGGTCTTCCATTAACTGCCCGACGAAGGAGGGCAGTTGAAAAGACCGAGGGCTTCTGCAAATGATAATGCCCTGAAAAATAGCGTTACCGTTATTATAGCTAAAATGGATGGAATTTGTTATCAAATAAAAAGAAACAACAATGTCGATTTTGAAACATTTACTGCAATCAACACGAATATCACTGACCCACTTTTACAAATATGGAAACGTCATAGAACAAACCAGATGACATCACTATTGAACGTTACGTCAGCTATCCTATCCTATGACGTCACCTAACAACGGGCGTGATAATGGGCCCGTCGTCAAGTAATATGAGGGCATTATCAAGTTACAGTGGCCCGCTCATTTCTGATAACATGCGGGCGTTTTTTATGATAATTCTATCCGTTTAGCTATAATTATGGATAAAACATGACTCCAAGGTTGGGGTTGAAAATGTAAAACTGAGAGCAAAGGAAAAACCTTTCTTGAACTGCCCCCGGTGGCTCAGTAGGAAAACAGTGGGTTACAACACTTAACATATGTGAGGTTGCAGGATCAATTCCTGTCATCCATAATCAAAAAATGTGAGTTCTTGTCTTCGATTTCTGAACATTGGATGTTTGAAACACTGAATCCAAATTTCATGTGCGCCCTAGCTCTTCTGGTCTTACTTCTAAAAAGTAAAACCTCATACCAGGTCTAACTTCTAAAAAATAAAACCTCATACCAGGTCTAACTTCTAAAAAGTAAAACCTCATACCAGGTCAAACTTCTAAAACGTAAAACCTCACAGTCAAACTTCTAAAAAGTAAAAACTCACACCAGGTCAACCTTCTAAAAAGTAGAACCTCATACCAGGTCTAATTTCTACAAAGTAAAACCTCATACAAGGTCAAACTTTTAAGAAGTAAAACCTCATACCAGGTCAAACTTCTAAAAAGTAAAACCTCACACCAGGTCAAACTTCTAAAAAGTAACACCTCATACCAGGTCTAACTTCTAAGAAGTAACACCTCATACCAGGTCTAACTTCTAAAAAGTAAAACCTCATACCAGGTCAAACTTCTAAAAAGTAAAACCTCATACCAGGTCAAACTTCTAAAAAGTAACACCTCATACCAGGTCTAACTTCTAAAAAGTAATACCTCATACCAGGTCTAACTTCTAAAAAGTAAAACCTCATACCAGGTCTAACTTCTAAAAAGTAAAACCTCATGTCCGGGATGAGGTCTTACTAGGAAAAAGCAAAATCTCCCAAGAGGTTATTACGAGATTTGTCAAAAGTGGCAGAAGGTTTATGAGTGTATGTCTTCACCAAACCCCAATACGTTGTAAGGAACAGATAATTTGAAGAACCATTATCTGTTTTATCTGGTCATGAGCATCTATTCAAACTCATGACTGTCTTCACATGGAGCTACTATAATCAATCTGCTCATGGAATATCTATTCATGTACATGACACCATGTGTGACAACAGACCAATAACTAATTACCATGACAACAGACCAATAACTAATTACCATGACAACAGACCAATATCTAATTACCATGACATCATGTACGACAACAGACCAATAACTAATTACCATGACAACAGACCAATAACTAATTTCAATGACATCATGTATGACAACAGACCAATAGCTAATTACCATGACATAATGTATGACAACAGACCAATAACATATTACCATGACAACAGACCAATAACTAATTACCATGACAACAGACCATGAACTAATTATCATGACAACAGACCAATAACTAATTACCATGATATCATGTATGACAACAGACCATCAACTAATTATCATGACAACAGACCAATAACTAATTACCATGACATCATGTATGACAACAGACCATCAACTAATTATCATGACATAATATATGACAACAGACCAATAACATATTACCATGACAACAGATCAATAACTAATTACCATATTATCATGTATGAAAACAGACCATCAACTAATTATCATGACAACAGACCAATAACTAATTACCATGACAACAGACCAATAACTAATTACCATGATATCATGTATGACAACAGACCATCAACTAATTATCATGACAACAGACCAATAACTAATTACCATAACATCATGTGTGAAACAGACCAATAGCTAATTACTATGACCTAATGTATGACAACAGACCAATAACATCTTACCATGACAACAGACCAATAACTAATTACCATGACATAATGTATGACAACAGACCATCAACTAATTATCATGACAACAGACCAATAACATATTACCATGACAACAGATCAATAACTAATTACCATATTATCATGTATGAAAACAGACCATCAACTAATTATCATGACAACAGACCAATAACTAATTACCATAACATCATGTGTGAAACAGACCAATAGCTAATTACCATGACATAATGTATGACAACAGACCAATAACATATTACCATGACAACAGACTAATAACTAATTACCATGACATCATGTATGACAACAGACCATCAACTAATTATCATGACAACAGACCAATAACTAATTACCATGACAACAGATCAATAACTAATTACCATGATATCATGTATGAAAACAGACCATCAACTAATTATCATGACAACAGACCAATAACTAATTACATAACATCATGTGTGAAACAGACCAATAGCTAATTACCATGACATAATGTATGACAACAGACCAATAACTAATTTACATGACATCATGTATGACAACAGACCAATAGCTAATTACAATGACATAATGTATGACAACAGACCAATAACATATTACCATGACAACAGACCAATAACTAATTGCCATGACAACAGACAAATAACTAATTACCATGACAACAGACCAATAACTAATTACTATGACATCATGTACGACAACAGACCATCAACTAATTATCATGACAACAGACCAATAACTAATTACCATGACATCATGTATGACAACAGACCATCAACTAATTATCATGACAACAGACCAATAACATCTTACCATGACAACAGCCCAATAACTAATTACCATGATATCATGTATGAAAACAGACCATCAACTAATTATCATGACAACAGACCAATAACTAATTACCATGACATCATGTGTGACAACAGACCAATAACTAATTACCATGACATAATGTATGACAACAGACCAATAACTAATTACCATGATATCATGTGTGACAACAGACCAATAACTAATTATCATGACAACAGACCAATAACTAATTACCATAACATCATGTGTGAAACAGACCAATAGCTAATTACTATGACATAATGTATGACAACAGACCAATAACATCTTACCATGACAACAGACCAATAACTAATTACCATGACATAATGTATGACAACAGACCATCAACTTATTATCATGACAACAGACCAATAACTAATTACCATGACATAATGTATGACAACAGACCAATAACTAATTACCATGACAACAGACCAATAACTAATTACCATGGCATAACGTATGACAACAGACCAATAACTAATTACCATGGCATAATGTATGACAACAGACCAATAACATCTTACCATGAAAACAGACCAATAACTAATTACCATGACATCATGTGTGACAACAGACCAATAGCTAATTACCATGACATAATGTATGACAACAGACCAATAACATCTTACCATGACAACAGACCAATAACATCTTACCATGACATAATGTATGACAACAGACCAATAGCTAATCACATACCTCCATGTGTGACTTCAGTCTGGTCTAAAGACGGCAACGGCGCAGGCCAAGATGGAGCAGTTTGAACAAGACATTGCCCGACTGAAGCTCAACCACCAGCTGGACCTCAAGGTCAGACAGCTACTGTGGGAAACAATCTTGTTCGGTCATCATATATTTTTATATGTCAAGCTTGTGTTACTTTTTTCCTCCCGTTTTGAAAATAACAAATCCAAAACCATCAAAAGGCACCAGCTCACCACCAGACTGAACTGTATAGCAAGTTGCATCTTGAAATATTCAACAGTTTTTAAGCTTTTAGCATGTCTGTATGTCTGTCTGTGTGTCTGTTTGCCGTTTCAGGGGCAGAACTCCTATACCGTTGAATATAACATGATGCAAGTGTATAGATGTAAGTCTAGTGGTGGAAGGGTGCCTTTGATTTGGGATTTCTTTTCGAGGGGGTTATTGATAACAAGTTGGACTTGTACTGAAAACAAAGGGAAGTTCCCGAGAGCAGAACTCCAAAACCATTGAATATTTCTGGATGAAACTTGCTGTACAGATCTGTCAAGTGGGGTAATGGTGCCTTTTGATGATTTAGGATATTGAAAAATACAGATCAGCATTACTTTTTTCTCTTTACTGAACTGAAGGTGTCCAATGTCAATGAACCAAAAGTGGAGTGAATGTAGTCCAACTCCATTTCTGAATTGCACCAGAAAGGGAGGATATGTCATCTTGTTAATTTTTGTTAATCTTCATAGTGGTCTAGATAAGCTGTGAATCTGCATGAGGTAAAGCATTTGTATCAGAGTCACTTCAAACTGTCTGGTCATTATGGGTACAAATAGATTGGACCCAGGGGAGTTAGACTATATCTGATATCCATTGAAAACACTGGGAGAATGATAACATGTGATGAGTAAATGCACAATGTCTCCACTTAAGGATTGACTGTGTATCTTTTTCAGTTCATTGAGGTATGAATCGAAAAAACGGTGTGCACACTGTATGAATCCGCTTAGAAGGCGGCTGTTTCAAATGACATGGTCAGTTTCCGCCAGATTCGAACATTCGAACAAATGGTAAAACACAGTTGGAAAATGCTAGTTAGAAATGAAACCGGAAGACATGAGGCGAGCGGGGAAAAAATCAGGCGAATAAGCCTGCACGTTTGCTGTTTCATTCTTTCTCGGCCTTCGGTTTCAAAGGGTACTTTGAACAATGAATATGCATAAATGTCGCTAAATGTCCTGTGCATGATGATACTTGGAGCAGAAAGGGAATTCCCTGCTCTGTAATATGGGGATTCCCTAACATTCCGCAGTAATGAAAGTAGTGGGAAATGGGAAAAGAATGCAATAACACGTGACCAATTCAGCTAATCAGAATGCAGGAATTACCATGAACACAACGAAAATTTAATTAAAGTATCTTGGTCTTAACAGCACAGAAAATATGTCATCATCAACAAACCGTATATGTCATGCGTAAAGGAACATCCCAATCCAGGGGTTACACAAAGCAACTAACCGATTCCCTGGTACCGCGACCATGCTTGTGTAATCCGCAGATTTGGCACACATCATTGCGTAATCTCACAGAAAGAGCAACGACTTACATTGATGAACAGAAATCTTTCAATGTAAAAGTTTAGGGCATTTGTTTACATGATGACGTAAGATAAGTCTAGCTATCTAACGTTTGCGTAATCTGCGGATTGGGCAGTTCCTTTAATTACACACGATTTGTATACATGTACATGTAGCTTTGTGTGATATGTGTATTATGATTGAAGAAGAATCTTGCTGTGAGGATTCCGGGCTGGAGCAAGTCCCCAGCTGGCCCTAAGAGGCTATCAAATGGATTGGGTGGTCACGCTCGGTGACCTGCTTGATGGAGTGTCAATGTGCCCAGACGGCATGGGTCATTGCACTCAGTATTGTTTTGCTGTCTGTGGCTTAGGATTGTCATTTTCTTTCACACATAGGGTTGTTAAGGCAATCAGAGCTCAACTGGTACAAAAAAAAACAATTTAGGAATCTGATTTTGTACCTTTGACATGGTCTATCTATTATAGAATGTTTTCTATCACAGAATGTGATGATGTTTTGATGTGTTTACAGGAGGCAGAGCAGGTAATGAGTGGAAAGACCCCCTACTCTGGCATGCCACCCACAGGTCAACCCAGCAGAACCAACAGCCCTGTGTCCCGGCAGGGTAAGGAGTCCGGGGGATTCACCTACCTCAACAAGCCACGGAGCAGCACCACTCCTGTACCCCGGCAGGGTAGGGACTCCGTGGGATTCACCCACCCCCACAAGCAAGGGAGCAGTGTTCCACCACAGGAACACAAGGTGGGGTGTTGGCAGCACATCACATACAGTGTACTAAGTTAGGTTAACCTGATGTGCCTCCCTTGGCCAGTCCATCGCTTTCAGATTGTTAACTCTTCATCTTCAGCTAATACTTTGTGTGATCACCCCATCATGAAATCAGTGTACTTTCAAACTGTGTTCTCAGCTCAAGTCATATCATGATTCCAGTAGGGCATCTAATGGTTATCATCCACGTTTGCTATTCTGGACCAATGATTCAGTTAGTTTTCACAAACTGCGATTTCAGCCACTAATCTGAACCAAAGTCAAATGTTTTGTTTGACCTGTTACTCTCATCTATTAACAGTCCATATATTAACACTAAATCCACTCCCCCTGGGCAGGACAGGTTAGAATAGGTCCCCATGCTGGTCATAAAATGCGACTTTATAGATGAGGTGATAAGGCTCGGTGATTTGGTTGATGGTGTATCTTTGTACCCTGACAGTGTGGATCGTTCATCACAATGTCAATCAGACCGCGTCCGTGGTCTAATGGTAGAGCGTCCGCCTATAGAGCGGAAGGTCCGGGGTTCGATCCCTGACTGCGTCATACCAAAAGACGTTAAAAGATAGTACTTGTTGTTACCCTGTCTGGCGCTCAGCATTAAGGGGCTAAAACAAGGACTGGTCGGCTCGGAGTCCGTATACTGTGTCTGAGTGGGGTATTCATGTTAAACTGCGGCATGGTATCTCAGTGAGCTAGCACTATAAATCGGCATCAGTCCAGACTAGTACAAGCAGCCACACAAACACACGTACATGCACGTCGCTATACAAGTGCAGTAATCTTAGACGCGACGTTAAAACCCCATTTCACCTGACCTCACCTCACAATGTCAATCACTGGAATGTCTGGTCCAGACTCAATTATTTACTGTGGTCAACCTTGGCCTCAACCTTGGGACCTCAAAAATGTTTTCCTGAGGATTCACAAGGACTCAATAGTCCCAAGTAAATCGCTGGTTAAAGAGATACATATATTAATATTTTTATATGACTCAGTTATGATTGTGTATGACAACCAGAATCCCCAGGAACCAAGGGAGAACTATGCAGTCGTCGGCCAGGAGCTGAAGGATCTGCTGACGGAGATGAGGTCACTGATTGCCGGGCAAAGGGAGGTGACTCACAAGTCCAACCTGCGTCCTTCAGTGTACCATTCCTCACCTGTACCAGCCAGAGATAGAAGGTACATCATTCATCTTTCCTTTCTTAACCTTATATACAGTATTGTTCCTAACATCCCCCTCTGAGACCCGTGAAGATCCGGGGTAGAATAGGTCTTCAGCAGCCCATGCTTGTCGTAAGAGACAACTAACCGGGAATGGGTGGTCAGGATCACTGACTTGGTTGATGCATGTCTTCGTATCCCAATTGCGTAGATTGATGCTCATGATATCAATCACTGGATTGTCTGGTCCAGACTTGATTATTTACCGACCGCCGTTATATAGCTGGAATATTGCTGAGTGCAGCGTTAAACAACAAACAAACAAACAAAAATATTCCCCTATGGAGATTTCAGGTTTGAAGAGGTCTTAAGTGACAACGTCTTGGATGGGGTGGTCAGTTTCAGTGACTCGATTAGTTACAGGCTGCCTTCACATATTGCTGTGTACATCTTGCATTTATACATGCAGTGATCAACAGCACCTTCCTCCACGTACCGCTGCCCATTTTAAGTCAGGTTCTAGGCTGTCACTGGTGCCATGTGTGTAACACAGATATTGCAGGACATTCTGCATGTCCTCATGTCCGACATCTTTGTTGTATTCCAAAGTCGCAAGGAGTAAATTAGTCAACAAACCTGTGACTGAAATAACTGCCTGCCCGCTGCCCGTGGCTGGTAACATTTCTCTCGGGCTGCATGAAGTTTTCCTTCACCTGCCCGACTGTCAGGCAGATAATCTTATGTATACACATGTGCTCAGTTTTATTATAACTCGTGGTATATGTTAAAGTTTGCATTTTTTCAATTCAATCAAGACTTGATTTGTCTCTTGGTTTTTGCGATTTTTCAATATTTATAATGCCTGAATGCAGGCAGGTAACTTTGAAGATGGGCAGGCAACATGTATGGGTCACCTGCCCGACTCTCTTGTTGGGTTTTAATTATTTGAAACACTGCAACAAACAGTCCTTAGTTACATCTTGCATCATCTTCTTCCAGGTCTAAGGACTCTGGGTCATCTCCTGACCTGGACTCCCTGTCTGACTCCGAGATCGAACCAACCTGGCTGAGGGCAAGGGCAAGGGCAAGGTCGCATATAGACTTTTCAGGTGTATCATCTGTGAGAGGTAAGGTGATGACAGTCACTTAGCATGCAGAATTCACAGTATTGATTTTGTTAGCAGTTCTGTGTTGACTATTTTGGGGTCCTGATAATATTCCCTGGCAGTTGCATCTCCTTTGGATTACATTCCACAAAGTGGAATTGGTGTTACGACTATCAACATAAACATTATCAAATAATACAACAGCTATACATGGACCCTGAGTCAGACAAAGCATGGCTTAACGCCGATCCATTGAACTAAAATTGAATTTTTATCTCAAAACTATCCACCCGCAAGGCATGAATGACAAGATCTAATCCTCAAGGTGAAAAGTAGTAGTGCTAAGATTTCCTTGTAGAATTGGTCCCTGTGTTTAATTTCATGCTTCATTTCATAAAATCATTGTTAATTTTACAATTGACATCTTTCAAGGAAACAGAAAACTTGATCCCTGGGGCTCTTCATCTATATATTATTGGAAAATCAACTATATTTTTGACATGAATCATTTTTTTCACTGCTTCAAATTCAGGAATATTTTATTGTATCTGCACAGACTTCTCCTCAGCTCACACTAGAAGGACCCGTTGTTCCATTTCCTTTTTACACTCATTCCAGAAGTCAACTCAGCCCCACAAACTCCTCAGCGTCGTCATCGCAGAAGTTGCTCCGCAGATCTCAGCAGTTCTCGGAATAAACCTCGACAAGACAGTCGGTATGAGTCCAGCCATATGTCTGTGGCCAGCTCCCCGGGGCGGTCAGCGTACTCCGGATCTCCCTACAGGAGCAGAGGTGAGTCACAGTGACCCTGGTCAGTCTCTTAACAATGCCATGGATCAACACTTCACACGTCTGTACTAACTCTGAAGCTCTCGACAAGCATATAGGCGAGCACGTCTGTACTAACTCTGAAGCACTCGACAAGCATATAGGCGAGCACGTCTGTACTAACTCTGAAGCACTCGACAAGCATATAGGCGAGCACGTCTGTACTAACTCTGAAGCTCTCGACAAGCATATAGGCGAGCACGTCTGTACTAACTCTGAAGCACTCGACAAGCATATAGGCGAGCACGTCTGTACTAACTCTGAAGCACTCGACAAGCATATAGGTGAGGATGGTCGACAAGCATAAAGGTGAGGATGGTCGACAAGCATATAGGCGAGGATGGTCGACAAGCATATAGGTGAGGATGGTCGACAAGCATATAGGCGAGGATGGTGGACAAGCATATAGGCGAGGATGGTTGACAAGCATATAGGCGAGGATGGTCGACAAGCATATAGGTGAGGATGGTCGACAAGCATATAGGCGAGGATGGTTGACAAGCATATAGGCGAGGATGGTCGACAAGCATATAGGCGAGGATGGTTGACAAGCATATAGGCGAGGATGGTCGACAAGCATATAGGTGAGGATGGTCGACAAGCATATAGGTGAGGATGGTCGACAAGCATATAGGTGAGGATGGTCGACAAGCATATAGGCGAGGATGGTTGACAAGCATATAGGTGAGGATCGATGGTTGACAAGCATATAGGTGAGGATGGTTGACAAGCATATAGGCGAGGTTGGTTGACAAGCATATAGGTGAGGATGGTCGACAAGCATATAGGTGAGGATGGTTGACAAGCATATAGGTGAGGATGGTCGACAAGCATATAGGTGAGGATGGTCGACAAGCATATAGGTGAGGATGGTCGACAAGTATATAGGTGAGGATGGTCGACAAGCATATAGGTGAGGATGGTTGACAGCATATAGGTGACCCGTGAAGATCAGGGGTAGGATAGGCCTTCAGCAACCCATGTTTACAGTTCGTCTTGACTGGGTGCTGCCATTTTGTTTGAAACAAATGCAAGTGATATGAGAGGTGGAATCTGATTGGTCAGTAGGAGAGACATAGAAGGGACATAACTTGTAATAGCCACTGTTGGCGCTACGTTTGGGCCTGGAATTTCCCACCTAGTCTGGCAAGGCTGGAAACTTGACTTTTACTGTCAGTTAACTCCCTTTTCTCGGGAAGATGTTCAAATACTCCTTGTCATCACTGTGTCTACATGTGTTTCTCTGTAGACTGAAACTTCATGGAGTATCATTTGGAAGGATCCATTCAGGCCTGTAAACTCAATGAGTTTAGGAAGAATCTGCAACTGTTGAAGGCAACACATGTTTGTTAATGAGTTACCTCCCTTACACTAATTCCTCCTCATCTATCCGGTGTGATCAGCAGTAGAAACTGACTCATCTACAATCTTTGTCATGTTCAAAGTGTTTGAACAATGACCTGAAAACCTCTGTCAGTGTGTGTACACTTCTAACTCTTCCTTTGGTGTTGTTATTAGTCCATAAGATGTTGAAAAGTGTTGAAAAGTATGATGCCTAATTCTCATTGATATGAGCACAAGCATTTCATGACAATTTCTAAAAGCTTTGCTCATCTCTTACATTACACCGACACTGAAAATGTCCTCATCATATATCAGTCTTTCAGTAAGTTCTAACTATTTGTCCACTGGACACTTGAAACATGATCAGATCAGACCATTTGGGTGTAGCCATTTAAGAACGTGTCAGAATGGTATTGTAGAGTGCTTCAGTCAATTTGATGGATGAAAGTGACACAAGGACATTTTCATGATTGTATAACTTTTGATAAGACATTCTACTACAGCGTTAGAAATTGGCACTCGTCCTGTAGTCCTTGCCAAACTGCCCAATAGATGGGTGTACCTGTAAGACAATCAGTGGTCCCCAGATCTTCAGATAATTGCGTATTTGCGTAAAAATAAAACTATTCAAAACCCAATTACCGGTACTTTTAATTAACTTGCATACAGAGACACATGCATTAAATGAAAAACTCAGCTGTTTGAAAACAGCACGCGTAAATACCCAATGAAGCTTTTTCAGCATGCGTACAACAGAGCTAATTTCCTAAACACAATTACGAGCTAATTTACTTTTCAAGTCAAGCCTATATTTAGAACAGTTATATACAGCTAAAACATTTTTTCCATTTTTTTTTAAATCTCAAAATGCTTACTCATTTTGGGAACAACACAATAGAGTGATGAATAGATGAGTGAAAAAATATTGGTTACTCAATGAAAAATGTTATAACCCAATTGAAATAGAAACCTTCAAGTAAAAACTCAATTGCTCAAAAAGTTATCTGGAGCTCTGGATCCCGCTAACATCAGCTCACTGTCTACCTCTTCCTGCTCACCAGATGGCGCTGTCTCCTCCTGCACCTGTCCTCCATCCTTCCCCGGGGATGCCATGCCTCTACTTACCTCCCTCTGTACCCCGCCCCGCTCACTCCACCCTTCTCAAACACACCCTGCCACTCACCTCGTTGTCTCACCTGTAGACAGCACACCTGTGTCACCCTCATCTAACCCAGATAAAGACATGGACATCAACAGCTTTGATCCAGGTACATCGTGGCTGCTTTGGTACAAACTTGATTGCTGGTATCCATGGTAACATTTCTTGTTTGGAATACAAAGCAACTATTCATACGTTTTACTTTTGATGTATTTATTTTCCCCGGCATATAATGCGGGGGGGAAAAGTCGACACCTCATCTGTATGTCCGTCCTTCTGTATGTCTTTTCATCCAAACCTGGTACATGTATTAACCAAAGGCTGAATTGCTGACTTTTGCTATTTAGGAATTTTTCAAAATTTAATATTACCCTGTTTCAATGGAAACAAGTTAGACTTATCTGCAACGCAGGTAGGTGTTGTTTCCAGAGCAGAACTAAAGAACATTTCGACATTGTTCATCCAAACTTGTACATGTATTAACCAAGGGCTGAAGTTGTGCCTTTTGCATCTTATGATGACTTCTGATGACTCTTGTTTTCTTCAAGTGAAATTGTATTTTCTGCCTTCTTGAATTGTTGTGTGACAGAAATTCTTTTTTTTCATTCTTGAATCCCTAAATTTGTCAGCATTTGTACATATAAAAAATAAGACATATATATTTTGTCAGTTGCCTGCCTGTATGTGATGTTTGTAGGTAGGTGCTTGAGTGTTGTCCCTTCTGTCCTGTGTGACACAGTGTGGTCGAGAGGTGACATCAACAGTAGGGTTCACTCACTCACTCACACATGGACAAATGTTCACTTCTTGTGAATCGCCCTCATTCTCTTGTGATCTTCACAGCCCAGGGGTCTTTGGAATGATTTTGTTTATGAAATAGTTCTAACTAAAGTACTCACGCAAATGAAAAAAACCTGTTTTTTGGACCTCAGATCTTAAATAAATGCAGTTAATATACAAAATATGTAAATATTCAAACAACTAAATTAGTACTAATTGGGCCGTGGCACAAATACAGCGTATCAAATGTTTTTATGCCTTTTTACACGTAAAAGTGTGTAAAAATGTGAATAAAACAGACTATTGTGAAACAGGGCATAACCAGGTGTAAGTAGACCAAGGTGACCTATGACACCTTGACGACAGGTGAGAACAGGTGCATAATGCCTATAGTCTGTTTCTGCTATGTCAATTTGGACTTAGTTTTATTTTTGAATGTTGAAAGTCCCGACAAATAACCTCCTGTAAAGTACATTTTGTATTGTTCACTGAGATCAAACTAGCAAATCCAGACTAGTACTTTTTGAGTTGTTTTGTTATTTCGTATTTACAGCTACGTAACACTTTGTGTCGATTTTTAAAATTGAGAAAAACATGTTTTTTTCATTTCCGTGAGTACTTTAGTTTCTTATATACAATGGTTCTATTCTATCTTTAAGTGGGATTATTAATATCATTAATCTAATGATATTAATGTCAAGTACAAATAAAACCAACAAGCTGATTCCATTGGTGTCATGTAAATATATTCCATCTCACAACCAACAAGCTGATTCCATTGGTGTCATGTAAATATATTTAATCTTACAACCAACAAGCTGATTCCATTGATGTCATGTAAATATATTTTATCATGGCGTGGTATGTGTACGACTTGCCTCTGTGTGCAGCGTCCATGTCCTCCCTTACCCCCGACACACAGGTGCTGTGCAAGAGACTGGAGGAGAAGATCGAGAACCTCACCAAGATGGGGGGCAACCTACAGCGTGAGAACAGAGGTAGGTCTCCCACGATCAAGCCACCATGTTCATTTATACAAGGGGGATAACTCTAAATTCCACTCACTGTCGCTGACCGCTGATAAAATCTGGCCACGACAGCACTTGATATTTATTACTAGTAGTTCAATTATTTTCTGCCACTGGTAATTACTACAAATATATTTACACCAGTTTCTACCACCACTAAGATTACTTACATATAACAGTGTATTCTGAAGGGGCCAACTGGTCAGGGGCAAACCCAGGCTAGTTTCTTTAATAAATGTCCCTGTCTTCAGTCCTGCTATACGTGTGATGGAATTTAGGAAAACTGCAGATCTCTTTCAAATTCTCATTTCACGTCATTTGAAATCAACTTACGGAAGCCTTTTAGGGCCATTTGGGTTTTTTCCTTGAAATTTCAAGATACTAAGTTGAAATTTCAATATACGTACTGGTTTGACATTTCAAGATAATGAGTAGGATTATTACTTGAAATGTCAAGGTACTATGTTGAAACATGAGGATGCTATGTTGAAACTTCAATATGCTAAGTTGAAATTTTTATTAAGTTGAAATTAAAAGATGCTGTCTTGAAATTCCAAGATGCTAAGTTGAAATTTCAAGATACATGTATCTTGAAATGTCAACCCAGTACGTATATTGTAATTTCAACTTAGTATCTTGAAATTTCATTTAGTATCTTGAAATTTCAAGGGAAAAAACAAAAAAACAAATGGCCCTTTATAACAGGCTTCCGTAAATATATTTGTAGTAATTACCAGTGGCAGAAAATAATTGAACTACTAGTAATAAATATCAAGTGCTGTCATGAATTTGTGTTTGTTGTGTCATTGGTACTGATGCATATGAGTCTCTCTCGGAGAGCAATGACACATTCCACAAACATATGGTTATAAATATTTCTTATTTTCCTGCTCCAGAAATGGCCAACTTGATGACAATGCATGGGAGGAAGATAGATTCAGTGCGGGAACATGAGCGCAAGCTGCGGAAGAGTCCCAGATAGCCTCCCTGTCTTCCAGATCCGTCCGCCACCAAACATGTCTGTGATACCTTGTACAGTGAAGCAGAGGAACACCCTGTCCTCCGCATCTTATCATCATTGTATTTAGTATGACTGTATTTTTATCCAAATTGTATCAGAACTTTTTTGAGGATGATACCTTTCACATGCGTTTTCAATCCCTGCTGTGACGATTCCGTGAGGACATGCTCCAGTCATTGATACATGTAATCATGGTAATACATCTTCCAGTGTCATTGTTCAAAGGTGTACAAGTCTTATGTGTGAAAAGTATATTGTTAATATTATATTATTGTGAATATACTGTTGAATGACAGACCCCGTATGTTTGAAGACATAGCAAAAATTCCTGAACAACTTTCCAAGAGACGGTAATTTTATTTTCAAATTGAAAATTGTATGGTTCCTGAAAAATTGTAGTGAAATGGACATGTGAAAGTTGTCTATGAGAACAGCCAGCAGGGATCAGATTGATGCTGTTACATTGTCTCTTCTGTACATCAGATGAATGAAAGGTACTTTGTAATATAGAATAGTGTTACACTGCCATACACAGGAATTGAAATTAAGTCTGCTGGTACAAGACTTGTACAATTCTGGAAGGACTAGTGACATGTCCTTGTGGATGACCACTTTTACCATTATTTAGATGGCAACGTTGTGGAGATCCTTTTTGCAGACTTGTGACACTATAAACCAACTCTAACCCTGAAACACACAGGACAAGCACCAGGAAGTAACTCGGTAGGCAGTGCTAGGTGTAATTTCAGTCTTTTCTAAAGTTCATGAACTCCTTTATTCCAATGTAGAGCACTGAACTCAACCCAGAAATCAACAATGCTTATAACAGCAAACTGAACTCCATATCTATCAACAACTATTGCGAAATGTTTTAAAGGTTTGGAAAGTATTGAAAGTCTGATCATGTTACCACAGCAGTACATTACTAAAAGGCCAATATGATATCTAATTTCCTGTGGAGACAAGATAAGCTGCACTGAAAGGATAGATTTCCTTGTCATGTGATCACCACTGATGTAGTCATCACTGTACACACGTCACATGGCCTGTATCAGCGGTACTTGTGTGTCTCAATATGGCCAGTGACAGTCATCACTGTACACACGTCACATGGCCTGTATCAGCGGTACTTGTGTGTCTCAATATGGCCAGTGACAGTCATCACTGTACACACGTCACATGGCCTGTATCAGCAGTACTTGTGTGTCTCAATATGGCCAGTGACAGTCATCACTGTACACACGTCACATGGCCTGTATCAGCGGTACTTGTGTGTCTCAATATGGCCAGTGACAGTCATCACTGTACACACGTCACATGGCCTGTATCAGCGGTACTTGTGTGTCTCAATATGGCCAGTGACAGTCATCACTGTACACACGTCACATGGCCTGTATCAGCGGTACTTGTGTGTCTCAATATGGCCAGTGACAGTCATCATCAGTAGCAGAGATGGAATCTGTCTCAGGATAATGGTGTCACTTTAGGAAGGTGCTCCTTGCATACCTAGAAACCTCAGACGACCAAGTGATCGATGATATGTAATGGTCGATTGAAGATGTCTGTGACTGATTCTGGAGAATTATGATATTATCATATGTTATGTGAACGTTGGTGTTTTGTTTGTGTGACGCTGTGATACATTACCAGTAAACATAAGGCTGCAACCGTCATGTCTGTGTGAATAGCTGGGGTCTGTCTGCCCTGAAGTCTGGTGAATGAAAGGATCAAGTGTTAGGAGGTATGCCAGTACGTACAGTCACCTTGGAAGCAGATCTTTTCTGACAATCAGTTCTGCAAGGACCCATTTTTTGTTTATGACACTTTACTCAGTGAGGGTATGACAGACAGATCTATGCCGGTTTCTTGCATCGTAGGATACAGGATGCCATATTTTAACATTTTTTTAATGATGTTCAAAACGACATATTTCATTTTCCCAAGGCAAGGGAGTTAACTGACTATAAAAGTCAAATTCCCACCCTTGCCGAACTAGGTTGGAACTAGTTCGGAATTTCGGTGTTACAGTTCGGCTGGACAAAGAGTCTATGCATAGACCAAACAAAATTGGATTTCAGCCTGCAGATTTCTGTTGACTTCATTATTGGCAAAGCGTGTGCACTGTCAACTGGGCGTTGAAAGATATTTTCCAGATCTTTTCATGTTGTAATCA
The DNA here is from genome assembly GCF_023055435.1 of Haliotis rufescens. Classification (NCBI taxonomy): domain Eukaryota; kingdom Metazoa; phylum Mollusca; class Gastropoda; order Lepetellida; family Haliotidae; genus Haliotis; species Haliotis rufescens. The sequence continues at coordinate 1,800,944 of NW_025964224.1, read as the reverse complement.
AGGTGCTCAAATGATTTGGTGCACTTCACAGGGTAAGACACGTTTCATTACAACACAGATCTTGATTATAGATCAGATCATATTGACAGGGCACATATTTTTGTACAAGTGATGCGAGAGGTGGAATCTGATTGGTTAATAGGAGGGACATTACACATAATAGTCACTGGTGGCAACTGGACTTTTGTAGTCATTTAACACCCTTGCCTCGGGTAGATGAAATATTTTTGTTCATGGGTGGGTGGGGGACATTTACATTATTGATACACTGAGGGATAAATATTGATACAGTAATACAAGAAGTGGTATTATGCACATGAAAAAAAAGTTGATAAAAGTATGCTTCACAAACTTGTGAAATAGAAGTACTCATTCCTACAATATTTTTGTACAGAGATTTCTCTCTAGAGAAAGTTGCATGGATTAGTATGTATTTATTCTATATGGTTTATACAATATCTCGTATTTGTATTTATTTTATCATCTTTGTACAGTGTCAGCATTAAAGCATATACTGAAATGAGTCTCATGGGTTCTTGAGTACAACAATATACATCATTTAAAAGGACACACGCAAAGCTGGAAATTTACTCTAGATTTACTAGATATTTTCGTTTCCCAGTAGGCACTGCCTGTTGTCTGGAGAATGTGATCGCCTCTGTGGTCGAGTGGATAGAGCGTTTGTTCAAAGAGGGTTCAATCCCCATCCGGGTCATACCAAGAGGTGTTAACACAGGATACTTGTTAACCTGCGTGGTGCCCTGCCGACACATCGGCTTGGAGTCGGAGTAGGATGTCCACGTGAAATTGTGGCACGGTGGGTTAGAACTCTACATATTACTGGCATTAGTATTGACTGGTACAAGCACGCTGGCCCACACACGCAGGCACGCACGCACTAGCACTCTAAGTATGCAGTTTCAAATTCAGTATATGATAACCTAGCCCAATGCTGAACACACAGTTAATGTTTCTATTAATTATTTCTTATTTCATTCATGATATTTATGGGAGAATTTGTTTTTCTTCCTATGAATATCACAGACAAAATGATTAAAAGATTACAAAATACTGAAAACTACAATAAACAATGGATATCCTCCGTGATAGTGTGTCCACCCAGAGAGTAGAAGGTCTGTGCTCGATCCCCGATCGCGTCATACCTATAGACGTTAAAAGATGGTACTTTTTCCTATCTGGAGGACCGCCTCCGTGGTCTAGTGGTAGAGCATCCACCCGGAGAGTGGAAGGTTCGGGGATGGATACCCCGGCGCGCCATAATATGGTACCTTTTGTTACCCTGCCTGGCGCTCGGCATTATGGGGCTATGACAAAGAGTGGTCGATTCCGAGTCTGAGTGGGGTATTCGTGTTAGACTGCAGAATTGTATCTCGGTGGGCTAGCACTATAAACTCAACCTTAGTCCGGACTAGTACATGCAGCCACAAACAAATGCCTGCAATTGCTATATAAGTGCCATAATGTTGAAGGCGAAGTTAAACCCCATTCCACCTCAATAAACTATGTTAGTCAACCTCACTGATGTATCAATACAACTCTGACTGAACCCCTTCACATCCGTGTTCCAGGTGTGTTAGACTTTATACAGTTGTTGCTATATGCCTCACAAAGTATTAAGCATCACAATTGTTTTGCTGATAACTTAACTATTATTAAGGCAAGTTCCTGCTCACAATTGATGCAAGAAGGAACTTCCATTTGGATCCCGGGTTAGAACTGACCTCTGTGCTTGGCGTAAGAGGTGACAATCGGGTGGTCAGGCTCAGCGAGACTGTGGATTGGATCATTGCTCACAATATCGATCACTGGATTGTTTGGTCAAGATTCAGTTGTTCACAGGCCGCCGTCATATTGCTGGGATATTGCTGAGTGCTGCGTTAAGCAACAAAGAAACTGAAATGTGAATTATTTTGGATATGTGTGGCTTCAAAAACAGTATGCTAAACCAAGGAGAATCCCTTGATGTGTTAGGAAAACCCAAAGTGACGCGATAAAAGTCATGGGGGCGCCACAGCCTCGGGACGCTCTATCCCCACCGGGGGGCACGGGTGGCCCAGTCGTCTAAGGCGCCGCGATTCGCTGCGCAGAGTTGCGTCCCTTGGGCACGCCAGAAACCTATGATTGTGTGTTCGAATCCCGGTTCGCCCCAATTATGTTTCTAGGTTTGTCAGCACCATACCCGTGCTCGTGGGTTTCACCAAAGTGGTAAACGTCTTAGACCTGCATCACTTCGGGCTTTCCTCCCACATTAAGCTGACACGCCGTGATATAACTGGAATACTGTTAAAAGCGGCGTTAAACCCAACTCACTCACTCACTCACTATCCCCACCGGACTGCTTCATACTGTCAGTGAGGTCCGACGTGTTGTCAGTCGCTCTAGTCTGTTTTGTTAAATGGGGTAAGTTTTATAATAAAAAGGGTTTTAATGGGAGTTTCATGTCACCATGGTAAGTTTATTTCACTGTCAGCATCAAATATTGGCTTATTTTGTTGCCCTATCTGCTTTTGTTTGGTATTGTCGCGGCAGCACGCACTTCTCGCCCCACGTTGCTGGCATCAGTTTTCGCTGGCTGTGTTTTGGGGAGATCGTCGTTGGTTGTAAATCGCTTCAATATGGGTAGCGATTGTGACGGGGATGGTGAAAAGATATTTCAAATACAAATCACTTTGAAGAAACGTATACTGATGCGGAATTTGCAGAAATTATATTACCATGGTCTAAAAAAGACGCAAAGATCAAGACATGACTCAAAATGAAACGGCTATTATGGATGTTCCCATCAAATTTGTGGTGCTATTGACAACTGATGCCCCGAGATTCGACTTCAAACAATTAAGTCCCATATCTTTAGCTGGTGGTATTAAGAAAAGTATCGGTGATGTTAGGTTCATGAATATATTACAGCAATATCACGGCGGCAGACACCTGAAATGGGCTCCACACATTGTACCCATGTCGGGAATCGAACCCGGGTCCTCGGGGTGAAGAGCGAACGCTTTAGCCACTAGGCTACCCGACCGCCCTCAGGATGTACAAGATACGGTAGGAACCATAAGGTTGAAAACTGTACATCTTCCAGAGGCTAGGACGTTAAGTGACCATAGCAGTCATGCGGAGACTGGACTTTAATAGTCAGTTAACGCCCTTGGTCGGGAAGATGAAAATCTAAGCTGTCGGCATCTCAGAATGTCGTAACTGAGGGGTAATTACAGTGCTGCTTACCGAGGATGTGGGAAGAAAAAGGAGGCATTATCTGTTCAGCGAGTTTGAGTTGAAAAAAATTATCGCATGCCGAATCCACTCGCATTGTCCACTCGGAGCTTTTTGTTCGAGGTCATTGCTGGTTACTTCAAAGCATCCAACAAAGAAAATGAAAAAGATCGAGTTGTGTCAGCTGCTGAATCTCATCTGACTGATGTCTCTACAGATATATTATACAGTTTACACGTTGACAAGGTTGGTTGGTTGTTTAACGCCGCTTTCAGCAATATTCCAGCTATATGACGGCGGTCTGTAAATAATTGAGTCTGGACCAGACAATCCAGTGATTGACACCATGAGCATCGATAATGATCATTCGATAATTTACAGACGGTCGTAATGTAGCTGGAATATTGCTGAGTGCGGCATAAAACAACAAACAACAAGGATAATGTAAGTACTCATGGCTGACTCGAGTTGTTGGGAACCTAATGTGTTGGACGACGTTTCTCTCGACAGTCACCCCCTTTGCCACCACTGTGAACACTGTCCAGGATAAACAAGAAACTCAAGGCGTTGTTGCCCCATACAGAGCACACTTACGTTCTAGACAACCCCAAACACCAGGATAATGGATCTGCTTATCCCTGTCTATCAGATTACGGCCCAGACTGTTCCCAAATGGAGATATTGGACTATTTTGAAGTTCATTATTGTAGATAAGAAGGAATGTTTCTTCCCTCGTGTCAAAGAATGGCGATGGTGTCACGTGGCTGTCTCCAGTGTCACCGACGTCCTAGCTCACATGTTTCATGTCATCTGTTGTCACCTGCAACATTTTAGATTTCCACTGTTTCACAGCACCCCCCATACTCGGTCACGTGGTGCAGCTTGTGATATTGTAGCGGAAATAGGCCTTTTGAACACCAGTCTGAACTTGAGAGTGTTCTGAGACACATGTGGCTGCTGCTAGTCCTCAGACATTGAAGCAATAAAGTTTCGTGTTTGGTCGTAATTCCCACATTATTCCTATATCTGTCACAAGACGGACAAGATGAAGGATATACGTGTATTGCAGTATCTACGGCAAGCTGTAACTGGCATACTGTTACTGACGTGCTGTCACTGACGTGCTGTTACTGACGTACTGTTACGGACGTACTGTTACTGGCATGCTGTTACTGACGTGCTGTTACTGACGTGCTGTTACTGGCATGCTGTTACTGACGTGCTGTTACTGGCATGCTGTTACTGGCATGCTGTTACTGACGTGCAGTTACTGACGTGCTGTTACTGGCATGCTGTTACTGGCGTACTGTTACTGGCATGCTGTTACTGACGTGCTGTTACTGGCATGCTGTTACTGGCATGCTGTTACTGACGTACTGTTACTGACGTACTGTTACTGGCATGCTGTTACTGACGTGCAGTTACTGACGTGCTGTTACTGGCATGCTGTTACTGACGTATTGTTACTGGCATGCTGTTACTGGCGTACTGTTACTGACGTGCTGTTACTGCCATGCTGTTACTGACGTGCTGTTACTGGCGTACTGTTACTGACGTGCTGTTACTGACATGCTGTTACTGACATACTGTTACTGGCATGCTGTTACTGGCGTACTGTTACTGACGTGCTGTTACTGCCATGCTGTTACTGACGTACTGTTACTGACGTGCTGTTACTGGCGTACTGTTACTGACGTGCTGTTACTGCCATGCTGTTACTGACGTACTGTTACTGACATGCTGTTACTGACATACTGTTACTGGCATGCTGTTACTGACGTGCTGTTACTGGCATGCTGTTACTGACGTACTGTTACTGACGTACTGTTACGGACATACTGTTACTGACGTACTGTTACTCGCATGCTGTTACTGACGTACTGTTACTGACGTGCTGTAACTGACATGCAGTTACTGACGTGCTGTTACTGACATGCAGTTACTGACGTACTGTTACTGACATGCAGTTACTGACTGTTACGGACATACTGTTACTGACGTACTGTTACTGGCATGCTGTTACTGACGTACTGTTACTGACGTGCTGTTACGTACATATTGTTACTGACGTGCTGATACTGACGTACTGTTACTGGCATGCTGTTACTGACGTACTGTTACTGACGTGCTGTTACTGACATACTGTAACTGACGTACTGTTACTGACGTGCTGTTACTGACGTACTGTTACTGACGTACTGTTACTGACGTGCTGTTACTGACGTGCTGTTACTGACGTGCTGTTACTGACATGCTGTTACTGACGTGCTGTTACTGACATGCTGTTACTGACGTGCTGTTACTGACATGCTGTTACTGACGTACTGTTACTGACGTGCTGTTACTGACGTGCAGTTACTGACTGTTACGGACATACTGTTACTGATGTACTGTTACTGACGTGGTGTTACTGTCATACTGTTACTGACGTGGTGTTACTGACATACTGTTACTGACGTACTGTTACTGGCATGCAGTTACTGACGTACTGTTACTGACATACTGTTACTGACGTGGTGTTACTGACATACTGTAACTGACGTGCTGTTACTGGCATGCAGTTACTGACGTACTGTTACTGACATACTGTTACTGACGTGGTGTTACTGACATACTGTTACTGACATGCTGTTACTGGCGTGCTGTTTATTGACATGCTGTTACTGACATACTGTAATTGACGTGCTGTTACTGACATACTGTAACTGACGTGCTGTTACTGGCATGCAGTTACTGACGTACTGTTACTGACGTGCTGTTACTGACATTCTGTTACTGACGTGCTGTTACTGGCATGCAGTTACTGACGTGCTGTTACTGACGTGCTGTTACTGACGTGCTGTTACTGGCATGCAGTTACTGACGTACTGTTACTGACGTGCTGTTACTGACATACTGTTACTGACGTGCTGTTACTGGCATGCTGTTACTGACGTGCTGTTACTGACGTGCTGTTACTGACGTGCTGTTACTGACATACTGTTACTGACGTGCTGTTACTGGCATGCTGTAACTGACGTACTGTTACTGACGTGCTGTTACTGACATGCTGTTACTGACGTGCTGTTACTGGCATGCTGTTACTGACGTACTGTTACTGACGTGCTGTTACTGACGTGCTGTTACTGACATACTGTAACTGACGTACTGTTACTGACATGCTGTTACTGGCATGCTGTTACTGATATACTGTTACTGACGTGCTGTTACTGGCATGCTGTTACTGACGTACTGTTACTGACGTGCTGTTACTGACATACTGTAACTGACGTACTGTTACTGACATGCTGTTACTGGCATGCTGTTACTGATATACTGTAACTGACGTACTGTTACTGACGTGCTGTTACTGACATACTGTAACTGACGTACTGTTACTGACGTGCTGTTACTGACGTGCTGTTACTGGCATGCTGTTACTGACGTACTGTTACTGACGTGCTGTTACTGACGTGCTGTTACTGGCATGCTGTTACTGACGTACTGTTACTGACGTGGTGTTACTGGCATGCTGTTACTGACGTACTGTTACTGACGTGCTGTTACTGACCTACTGTTACTGACGTGCTGTTACTGACGTACTGTTACTGACGTGCAGTTACTGACTATTACTGACATACTGTTACTGACGTACTGTTACTGGCATGCTGTTACTGGCATGCAGTTACTGACGTACTGTTACTGACATACTGTTACTGACGTGGTGTTACTGACATACTGTTACTGACATGCTGTTACTGGCGTGCTGTTTATTGACATGCTGTTACTGACATACTGTAACTGACGTGCTGTTACTGACATACTGTAACTGACGTGCTGTTACTGGCATGCAGTTACTGACGTACTGTTACTGACGTGCTGTTACTGACATACTGTTACTGACGTGCTGTTACTGGCATGCAGTTACTGACGTGCTGTTACTGACGTGCTGTTACTGACGTGCTGTTACTGGCATGCAGTTACTGACGTACTGTTACTGACGTGCTGTTACTGACATACTGTTACTGACGTGCTGTTACTGGCATGCTGTTACTGACGTGCTGTTACTGACGTGCTGTTACTGACGTGCTGTTACTGACATACTGTTACTGACCTACTGTTACTGGCATCCTGTTACTGACGTACTGTTACTGACGTGCTGTTACTGACATACTGTTACTGACGTGCTGTTACTGGCATGCTGTTACTGACGTACTGTTACTGACGTGCTGTTACTGACGTGCTGTTACTGACATACTGTAACTGACGTACTGTTACTGACATGCTGTTACTGGCATGCTGTTACTGATATACTGTTACTGACGTGCTGTTACTGGCATGCTGTTACTGACGTACTCTTACTGACGTGCTGTTACTGACATACTGTAACTGACGTACTGTTACTGACATGCTGTTACTGGCATGCTGTTACTGATATACTGTAACTGACGTACTGTTACTGACGTGCTGTTACTGACATACTGTAACTGACGTACTGTTACTGACGTGCTGTTACTGACGTGCTGTTACTGGCATGCTGTTCCTGACGTACTGTTACTGACGTGCTGTTACTGACGTGCTGTTACTGGCATGCTGTTACTGACGTACTGTTACTGACGTGGTGTTACTGGCATGCTGTTACTGACGTACTGTTACTGACGTGCTGTTACTGACCTACTGTTACTGACGTGCTGTTACTGACGTACTGTTACTGACGTGCAGTTACTGACTGTTACTGACATACTGTTACTGACGTACTGTTACTGGCATGCTGTTACTGACATGCTGTTACTGACGTACTGTTACTGACGTACTGTTACTGACGTGGTGTTACTGGCATACTGTTACTGACGTACTGTTACTGACGTGGTGTTACTGGCATGCTGTTACTGACGTACAGTTACTGACGTGCTGTTACTGACCTACTGTTACTGACGTGCTGTTACTGACGTACTGTTACTGACGTGCAGTTACTGACTGTTACTGACATACTGTTACTGACGTACTGTTACTGGCATGCTGTTACTGACATGCTGTTACTGACGTGCTGTTTATTGACATGCTGTTACTGACATGCTGTTGCTGACGTGCTGTTACTAACATACTGTTACTGACGTGCTGTTACTGACATGCTGTTACTGACGTGCTGTTACTAACATACTGTTACTGACGTGCTGTTACTGACATGCTGTTGCTGACGTGCTGTTACTAACATACTGTTACTGACGTGCTGTTACTGACGTACAGTTACTGACCTACTGTTACTGGCATCCTGTTACTGACGTACTGTTACGGACATACTGTTACTGACGTACTGTTACTCGCATGCTGTTACTGACGTACTGTTACTGACGTGCTGTAACTGACATGCTGTTACTGACGTGCTGTTACTGACATGCAGTTACTGACGTACTGTTACTGACATGCAGTTACTGACTGTTACGGACGTACTGTTACTGACGTGCTGTTACTGACATACTGTAACTGACGTACTGTTACTGACGTGCTGTTACTGACGTACTGTTACTGACGTACTGTTACTGACGTGCTGTTACTGACGTGCTGTTACTGACGTGCTGTTACTGACATGCTGTTACTGACGTGCTGTTACTGACATGCTGTTACTGACGTGCTGTTACTGACATGCTGTTACTGACGTACTGTTACTGAGGTGCTGTTACTGACGTGCAGTTACTGACTGTTACGGACATACTGTTACTGATGTACTGTTACTGACGTGGTGTTACTGACATACTGTTACTGACGTGGTGTTACTGACATACTGTAACTGACGTGCTGTTACTGACATGCTGTTACTGACGTGCTGTTACTGGCATGCAGTTACTGACGTACTGTTACTGACGTGCTGTTACTGACATACTGTTACTGACGTGCTGTTACTGACGTGCTGTTACTGGCATGCAGTTACTGACGTGCTGTTACTGACGTGCTGTTACTGACGTGCTGTTACTGGCATGCAGTAACTGACGTACTGTTACTGACGTGCTGTTACTGACATACTGTTACTGACGTGCTGTTACTGACGTGCTGTTACTGACGTGCTGTTACTGGCATGCAGTAACTGACGTACTGTTACTGACGTGCTGTTACTGACATACTGTTACTGGCATGCTGTTACTGACGTGCTGTTACTGACGTGCTGTTACTGACGTGCTGTTACTGACATAATGTTACTGACGTGCTGTTACTGGCATGCTGTTACTGACATACTGTTACTGACGTGCTGTTACTGGCATGCTGTTACTGACGTACTGTTACTGACGTGCTGTTACTGACGTGCTGTTACTGACATACTGTAACTGACGTACTGTTACTGACATGCTGTTACTGGCATGCTGTTACTGATATACTGTTACTGACGTGCTGTTACTGGCATGCTGTTACTGACGTACTGTTACTGACGTGCTGTTACTGACATACTGTAACTGACGTACTGTTACTGACATGCTGTTACTGGCATGCTGTTACTGATATACTGTAACTGACGTACTGTTACTGACGTGCTGTTACTGACATACTGTAACTGACGTACTGTTACTGACGTGCTGTTACTGACGTACTGTTACTGACGTGCTGTTACGTACATATTGTTACTGACGTGCTGTTACTGGCATGCTGTTACTGACGTACTGTTACTGACGCGCTGTTACTGACGTGCTGTAACTGACGTACTGTTACTGACATGCTGTTACTGATGTTCTATTACTGACGTGCAGTTACTGACTGTTACGGAGATACTGTTACTGACGTACTGTTACTGGCATGCTGTTACTGACGTGCTGTTACTGGCATGCTGTTACTGACGTACTGTTACTGACGTGCTGTTACTGACGTGCTGTTACTGGCATGCTGTTACTGACGTACTCTTACTGACGTGGTGTTACTGGCATGCTGTTACTGACGTACTGTTACTGACGTGCTGTTACTGACCTACTGTTACTGACGTGCTGTTACTGACGTGCTGTTACTGGCATGCAGTAACTGACGTACTGTTACTGACGTGCTGTTACTGACATACTGTTACTGGCATGCTGTTACTGACGTGCTGTTACTGACGTGCTGTTACTGACGTGCTGTTACTGACATACTGTTACTGACGTGCTGTTACTGGCATGCTGTTACTGACATACTGTTACTGACGTGCTGTTACTGGCATGCTGTTACTGACGTACTGTTACTGACGTGCTGTTACTGACGTGGTGTTACTGACATACTGTAACTGACGTACTGTTACTGACATGCTGTTACTGGCATGCTGTTACTGATATACTGTTACTGGCGTGCTGTTACTGGCATGCTGTTACTGACGTACTGTTACTGACGTGCTGTTACTGACATACTGTAACTGACGTACTGTTACTGACATGCTGTTACTGGCATGCTGTTACTGATATACTGTAACTGACGTACTGTTACTGACGTGCTGTCACTGACATACTGTAACTGACGTACTGTTACTGACGTGCTGTTACTGACGTACTGTTACTGACGTGCTGTTACGTACATATTGTTACTGACGTGCTGTTACTGGCATGCTGTTACTGACGTACTGTTACTGACGCGCTGTTACTGACGTGCTGTAACTGACGTACTGTTACTGACATGCTGTTACTGATGTTCTATTACTGACGTGCAGTTACTGACTGTTACGGAGATACTGTTACTGACGTACTGTTACTGGCATGCTGTTACTGACGTGCTGTTACTGGCATGCTGTTACTGACGTACTGTTACTGACGTGCTGTTACTGACGTGCTGTTACTGGCATGCTGTTACTGACGTACTGTTACTGACGTGGTGTTACTGGCATGCTGTTACTGACGTACTGTTACTGACGTGCTGTTACTGACCTACTGTTACTGACGTGCTGTTACTGACGTACTGTTACTGACGTGCAGTTACTGACTGTTACTGACATACTGTTACTGACGTACTGTTACTGGCATGCTGTTACTGACATGCTGTTACTGACGTGCTGTTTATTGACATGCTGTTACTGACATGCTGTTGCTGACGTGCTGTTACTAACATACTGTTACTGACGTGCTGTTACTGACATGCTGTTACTGACGTGCTGTTACTGACGTGTTGTTACTGACATGCCGTTACTGATATACTGTTACTGACGTGCTGTTACTGACATTCTGTTACTGACGTGCTGTTGCTGACGTGCTGTTGCTGACGTGCTGTTACTGACGTGCTGTTACTGACGTGCCGTTACTGACGTGCTGTTACTGACATGCTGTTACTGACGTGCTGTTACTGACGTGCTGTTACTGACATGCTGTTACTGACACGCTGTTACTGACGGACTGTTACTGTCGTGCTGTTACTGACATGCTGTTACTGACATACTGTTACTGACGTGCTGTTGCTGACGTGCTGTTACTGACGTACTGTTACTAACATACTGTTACTGACGTGCTGTTACTAACATACTGTTACTGACGTGCTGTTGCTGACGTGCTGTTGCTGACGTGCTGTTGCTAACATACTGTTACTGGCATGCTGTTACTGACGTGCTGTTACTGACATGCTGTTACTGACGGACTGTTACTGACGTGCTGTTACTGACATGCTGTTACTGACGTGCTGTTTATTGACATGCTGTTACTGACGGACTGTTACTGTCGTGCTGTTACTGACATGCTGTTACTGACGTGCTGTTACTGACGTGCTGTTACTGACATGCTGTTACTGATATACTGTTACTGACGTGCTGTTACTGACATACTGTTACTGACGTGCTGTTGCTAACGTGCTGTAACTGACATGCTGTTACTGACGTGCTGTTACTGACATGCTGTTACTGACATGCTGTTACTGACGGACTGTTACTGTCGTGCTGTTACTGACGTGCTGTTACTGACATACTGTTACTGACGTGCTGTTGCTGACGTGCTGTTGCTGACATGCTGTTACTGACATGCTGTTACTGACGTGCTGTTACTGACGGACTGTTACTGTCGTGCTGTTACTGACATGCTGTTACTGACATACTGTTACTGACGTGCTGTTGCTGACGTGCTGTTACTGACGTACTGTTACTAACATACTGTTACTGACGTGCTGTTACTAACATACTGTTACTGACGTGCTGTTGCTGACGTGCTGTTGCTGACGTGCTGTTGCTAACATACTGTTACTGGCATGCTGTTACTGACGTGCTGTTACTGACATGCTGTTACTGACGGACTGTTACTGACGTGCTGTTACTGACATGCTGTTACTGACGTGCTGTTTATTGACATGCTGTTACTGACGGACTGTTACTGTCGTGCTGTTACTGACATGCTGTTACTGACGTGCTGTTACTGACGTGCTGTTACTGACATGCTGTTACTGATATACTGTTACTGACGTGCTGTTACTGACATACTGTTACTGACGTGCTGTTGCTAACGTGCTGTTGCTGACATACTGTTACTGACGTGCTGTTGCTAACGTGCTGTAACTGACATGCTGTTACTGACGTGCTGTTACTGACATGCTGTTACTGACATGCTGTTACTGACGGACTGTTACTGTCGTGCTGTTACTGACGTGCTGTTACTGACATACTGTTACTGACGTGCTGTTGCTGACGTGCTGTTGCTGACATGCTGTTACTGACATGCTGTTACTGACGTGCTGTTACTGACGGACTGTTACTGTCGTGCTGTTACTGACATGCTGTTACTGACATACTGTTACTGACGTGCTGTTGCTGACGTGCTGTTACTGACGTACTGTTACTAACATACTGTTACTGACGTGCTGTTACTAACATACTGTTACTGACGTGCTGTTGCTGACGTGCTGTTGCTGACGTGCTGTTGCTAACATACTGTTACTGGCATGCTGTTACTGACGTGCTGTTACTGACATGCTGTTACTGACGGACTGTTACTGACGTGCTGTTACTGACATGCTGTTACTGACGTGCTGTTTATTGACATGCTGTTACTGACGGACTGTTACTGTCGTGCTGTTACTGACATGCTGTTACTGACGTGCTGTTACTGACGTGCTGTTACTGACATGCTGTTACTGATATACTGTTACTGACGTGCTGTTACTGACATACTGTTACTGACGTGCTGTTGCTAACGTGCTGTTGCTGACATACTGTTACTGACGTGCTGTTGCTAACATACTGTTACTGACGTGCTGTTACTGACATGCTGTTACTGACGTGCTGTTACTGACATGCTGTTACTGACATGCTGTTACTGACGGACTGTTACTGTCGTGCTGTTACTGACGTGCTGTTACTGACATACTGTTACTGACGTGCTGTTGCTGACGTGCTGTTGCTGACATGCTGTTACTGACATACTGTTACTGACGTGCTGTTACTGACATGCTGTTGCTGACGTACTTTTACTGGCATGCTGTTACTGACGTACTGTTACTGACGTGCTGTTACATGCATGGTATCTCAGTGGGCTAGCACTATAAATTGGAATAAGTCCGGACGAATACACACACACACACACACACACACACGCACACGCACACGCACACGCACACGCACACACGCACACACACACACACCACACTCACATACATGCTTGCTCGTCGCTATATAAGTGCAATAATCTTGGACGCGACGTTAAACCACATATCACCTCACCTCACCTTATAGTGAATGTGTCATGCCATGACATGACGTTAAACAACAAACAAACATAACATGTAATATAATTATTAATAACGTTATTATTATAGTAAACTCTTTCGACACTACTGGTATATAATCAACTCAACAGACCAGGGATGCTGTGGAACTGCGTACCCCTGGGAATCGGTTACCAGAATGTGAGGCTGAAACAGTCAAGATTGTCCCATTTGTGAAATCCCCAATTCTTGCTAAGTGATCTTTACTCGTGTGAAACTTTTAGGTTACAGCTTAAATGTGAACATATCTCAGTGGGGATGGTGGTTCTGCCACCTTTAATGCTGTAATGTTTGCATGCTGGCTTTGTATATCATTGACAATGTATTCTAGCAGCCGAGCTCTGCCTCTCGGGAAAAGCCTGCTGTCAGATGTGGTGATTGGTAAAAAGAAGTTCTTGAAAATAAAATGTGTCCGAGCCTTGTGTGTGAGATAATGGAGACGTCTTTGATCGTGGCGATGTTGCCGTTGTCGATGCTCCGTGTATACACTTCCACGCGAATGCCAATATTGCCAGAACCAGAGTTGTTTTCACCTGAATTGCAACTTATGAGGTGTCCGACAAATCCATCTTAACTCCTTTCACCTTTTTCACGTTCTACTGAAGCGTGCACTGGTTCATGAGCGACGTAGTTTAGGCTCGTTTCGCAGTTCGATCCCTGCGCTGTGGATGTCTAAAGTCAATGGGGTGGGTGAGAATGGTTTTACGCCGCTTTTAGCAATATTCCAGCAATATCACGGCGGGGGACACCGGAACTTGGGCTTAAGTCAATGTTAAAGTATTGGAGTAAAGATTACCATAGCACTAACAACCATTTTTGGAACGGTGCCCTGGGCCACGTTAGGCAGATCGATCTTATGCCGGGGCCAAGCATTTGGGGTCACGATAGTTGTAGCGCTAACATCGCTTTGGGAAACGGGGCCGAGCATGTGGGGTCACGATAGTTGCAGAGCGAACATCGCTTTGGGAGACGGGGCCAAGCATGTGGGGTCACGATAGTTGCAGAGCGAACATCGCTTTGGGAAACGGGGCCAAGCATGTGGGGTCACGGTAGTTGCAGCGCTAACATCGCTTTGGGAAACGGGGCCAAGCATGTGGGGTCACGGTAGTTGCAGCGCTAACGTCGCTTTGGGAAACGGGGCCAAGCATGTGGGGTCACGATAGTTGCAGAGCGAACATCGCTTTGGGAGACGGGACCAAGCATGTGGGGTCACGATAGTTGCAGAGCGAACATCGCTTTGGGAAACGGGGCCAAGCATGTGGGGTCACGGTAGTTGCAGCGCTAACGTCGCTTTGGGAAACGGGGCCAAGCATGTGGGGTCACGGTAGTTGCAGCGCTAACGTCGCTTTGGGAAACGGAGCCAAGCATGTGGGGTCACGGTAGTTGCAGCGCTAACGTCGCTTTGGGAAACGGGGCCTAGCATGTGGGGTCAGGAAAGTTGCAGCGCTAACGTCGCTTTGGGAAACGGGGCCAAGCATGTGGGGTCAGGAAAGTCGCAGCGCTAACGTCGTTTTGTGGACGGGGCGAAGGTTGTAAGTTTCCATAACACTGAAGAGGAAATGAGCGTGGAATCAGACTCCAGTGCCAGCAGGCCCTTACTGGCTTCTATTAGAGAGGTCTGTCCGCGTGTCATCGACAGTCATTTTCGATTTCAAAACCGATTCAGGTCGTTATCCGTGAATTCAGGCGCCGGCCCTCATCCGAAGAGGAAGGTAGTTTCTATGTGGGCTGCATGCTGCTCGTGTGGTTCGACAATAGGCTTCAGCGAATGGGATCCCTTTCTTTCATTGGAAACGGGTTTGCAACAGACGTATTTCAGTAAACTGTGGAACTGGTTATATGTTACTGTATGTTCTGGATAACATCCCAACACTGATCACATCGCCACAAGAATATGTCTCGACACAGAAAGACCGTTATGCATGCACCAATTGATCCTGACTGATAAAGACCGCCTCCGTGGTCTAGTGGTAGAGCGTCCGCCCGGAGAGCGGAAGGTCCGGGGTTCGATCCCCAGCCGCGTCATACCAAAAGACGTTAAAAGATAGTACTTGTTGTTACCCTGTTTGGCACTCGGCATTAAGGGGCTAAAAACACGGAGTCAGTATACTGTGTCTGAGTGGGGTATTCATGTTAAACTGCGGCATGGTATCTCAGTGTGCTAGCACTATACATCGGCATCAGTCCGGACTAGTACAAGCAGCCACACACACACATACACGTGAATGCACGTCGCTATATAAGTGCAATAATCATGGATGCGACGTTAAACCCCATTTCACCTCACCTCACCTCACTGGTAAAGATAAGCTCCTTGCACTGTGGGGAATGACAAACCGCTGTGTGGAGCCTTGTTGAGATTGTGGGTAAAACATGATGTAATCAGAACACGAGAAAGACAAAAAAGAAGAGTTGCTCCTATATACTCACACGGAGTCTTCCGTGAAGTAGACCTTTGGGTATGCGGTAAAATCCTTTGATTCTGTGTGTTGTGATAGTAGTGAGTGAGTGAGTGATTTGGGTTTAACGCCGCTTTTAACAGTATTCCAGTCATATCGCGGCGTGTCAGCTTAATGTGGGAGGAAAGCCCGGAGTGATGCAGGTCTAAGACGTTTACCACTTCGGTGAAACCCACGAGCACGGGTATGGTGCTGACAAACCTAGAAACATAATCGGGGTGAACCGGGATTCGAACCCACAATCATAGGTTTCTGGCGTGCCCAAGGGACGCAGCTCTGCACAGCGAATTGCGGCGCCTTAGACGACTGGGCCACCTGTGCCCCCTGTTGTGATAGTAAATTCTATTGGTACGGGTTATACTAAATTCGGAACTGCAGGCCCCCGGAAAACGAAACATGAACCTACCATGCTCTGTTATTTCACTGCGAAGACTGAGTGATATAAAACATGTGACAAATGAAACGTCAAATGTGTTCAGCTATTAATCTGCACAACATAAGGTGATTATGTCAAAGGAAACATGAGCATACAAATATTAAATGACACATGAAATCATGATTCATTTCTTTGACACTTCATATTTTTAACTTACCCCATCGTTTGTAACTATGCATTAGCTCTATTGTCCGGCATTAACAAACCCCGAAGCCTGTTTTTTTGTTTTTGCACCCTCGCCAGGTCAGCTTTACAGGAATGAACCTCTCACACAAAATTCGACAGCGGTGGGCAATCAACACCATTTCCAGATATGAAGTGAGGTGAAAAGGGGTTTAACATCGCGTCCAAGATTATTGCACTCATATAGCGACGTGCATGCACGTGCATGTGTAGCTGATTGTCCTATTCCGGACTGATGCCGATTTTATAGTGCCAGCCCACTGAGATACCATGCCAGTGTAACCTGAATAACCCACTCAGACACAGTATACTGACTTAGAGCTGACCAGTCTTTGTAATGCCGAGCACCAGACAGGGTAACAACAAGTACTATCTTATAACGCGGCCGGGTATCGAACCCCGGACCTTCCGCTCTCCGGGCGGACGCCTTACCACTAGACCACGGAGGCGGTCCTCCAGATGTGAAAAAGAATGGGACGGCATCTGAACTGAAGGGATGTAGCTTTACCGGAACTTAGAGGTTGACAGAACATGAACACACGAAACTGTATAGATAACTACGTCGTTATTGTTTCAGGGCTACCCCATGCCCCATCATCAGATGAATACTGAGTGATGCGTGGAAGCCACTGCGTGATGCCAACTCTCCATGACGACCACCCACATCAATATGCGTGGAAGCAGGCTGTCTTTACCCATTGCGTGAATCCAACTCACTCTATGAGTTTCAAGCAACACGCCCTTAAATGATTTTATACATCATTAAGAATTATCAAATCCATTTATCAAATTTCAAAACTGCATTTCGTATTTTTAATATTCTCAAAATGTGTTGAGGAAACTCAGGCAGGCAATGCGTACTTTAAACCTTCCAGAAACCTTCATCGCTGGGATTGGTTTCTGTTGATTCTATGACGTAACATAAGATGGCTTATCAGTGTCCCGAACAATGAAGGCTCTCGAACAGTTTTATTCCTTAACTCGATTGATGCGTATTAGGGGACCATGAGGCAACCCGGGGGGACAACGCTGCATCACATACATCATTAGAACTGGTTCGTGTAAAGTAAATATCTCTCCACGATCGTGGGGTAGCCTAGGGGTTAAGCGTTCGCCCGTCAAACCAATTCCCGGTTTCGTTCGGCAAGGTGAAAACTTGACTTTTATAGTCAGTTAATTCCCTTGCCTAGGGAAGATGGTAGCAGCTTGTCTACAACAAGTCAGAGCAGCGCCTTGGTGAAAGTCAAATTATCAGAAACATTGTCCAATAAACGCCTTTAACCAGATCAAAGTATGACACATGATCAGTCTTGTACTCGAGACTTCTTGATAGAATTATCATCAGATTTTTATTTAAGTTGAATTAAATATCCGATTATTTTCAGCTACAATATCAAGGTGTCAAATTGTGGATTTGTAGGTGAGCTAATGAACACACAATTTGCGTCATGTTTGTCAGCTGTATCAGAAAACGACAACAACGATGATTTAATTGCCGTGCCGGACGTCACTGGGAGATGTCAACAATGTCACTGTGTGTACCGAGAGTCGAGTAGATGTCATCTTTTTCTCAAGAATGTGTAAGAAATGTCACAACGTTTTGTTGTCAACCCATCTATCCAAAAAAAATCCTATCTTTGAAAGACTTTGATGAAGTGCAAATGTCCCTCAATATTTCTATTGTCATTGAATGCAAATAGATTTTATAGAAAAATATGACCTCGGCTTTTAGAACAACCCATGTTTTGCTGATAGCTTAGCGCGATGCTGAATAGACGCGGGGAAATAGTGTTGGCGTTTTGATATAGGTTATTGAATGGTAGCTATTATATACTTAGTGAGAGCGTGTTTTTAAAAATATACCCTCTCCTGCTTTGAGTAGTTTATTTTGACAGAAAACTAGTCGTGTAATATTATGTATTAGAACTTTCCATTATTAAAATTTAGTTTGATAATAGTTTCCTCTTTTAGCCTCGACATGAAAGCAGGTCTTTACGTTACGAATTCAATGAACTGATTCCACAGAAAGAAAATATCTTACTTATGAGATTCTAACAACGACGAAAGGTTTGGCTTTGTATGGCCAGAACACGTGCCTAATACATCGTGTTATGTTTACTGTTTGTATGCCATGACTATGTCAATGTTGACAAAGCACAAAGCCGATCTCTGCAAGCACCGAGAGAGCCCTGCATCGCACTACTGTCATCAACTACTTCTCACACTACCCGCAGCATGAAATCAGACGACGATAGACGGGATGATATATCCTTTCACGTTTCATTATGAAAGCATCGGCCAAATCGACCATTGTCGGCCCTTTTAGAACTTAACAGCTAATTAAGATTGAGAAAAACAAATTGCGGCTTTGAAGACAATGACTATTACGTGACATCTAGATTGAATTTAAGCAATGAATGTTAACAATGACAGTAGGATTTGGTCTTGTATAACTTGTGTATAATCTTAATATGGCATGTTATGATAAGCGTTTGTAAGTAGTTACTTAATCAGTTTAGAGTTGGTGTTTAGTCGACATTGAATGTATCTGCAAACTTATCAATCTAGCTTGTAGCACACCATGAAACAAGATAGTTTTTTATTTTACCGTCGTAACAAAAGTGGGATTTGTATTTACTCAATTTTAGGCTAATGCAGTAGCAAGGTTTGTGGTGAATAGACACATATGCTCTACTGTTGTATTCGTGGAGACATCAAGTAGGACATTATTAGATAGGAAAAGTGACGATCAATCAGGCCTATCGCTCGACATTGAAGTGAGTCCATGCGGTAATGAGTGCAAAGTGAGTCAGTATGACGCCGCCTCTTAGTGAGTCGATCTGTCAACGAGTACAAAGTGAGTCAGTATGACGCCGCCTCTTAGTGAGTCGATCTGTCAACGAGTACAAAGTGAGTCAGTATGACGCCGCCTCTTAGTGAGTCGATCTGTCAACGAGTACAAAGTGAGTCAGTATGACGCCGCCTCTTAGTGAGTCGATCTGTCAACGAGTACAAAGTGAGTCAGTATGACGCCGCCTCTTAGTGAGTCGATCTGTCAACGAGTACAAAGTGAGTCATGTGACGCCGCCTCTTAGTGAGTCGACCTGTCAACGAGTACAAAGTGAGTCAGTATGACGCCGCCTCTTAGTGAGTCGATTTGTCAACGAGTACAAAGTGAGTCAGTATGACGCCGCCTCTTAGTGAGTCGATTTGTCAACGAGTACAAAGTGAGTCAGTATGACGCCGCCTCTTAGTGAGTCGATCTGTCAACGAGTACAAAGTGAGTCAGTATGACGCCGCCTCTTAGTGAGTCGACCTGTCAACGAGTACAAAGTGAGTCAGTATGACGCCGCCTCTTAGTGAGTCGATCTGTCAACGAGTACAAAGTGAGTCAGTATGACGCCGCCTCTTAGTGAGTCGTCCTGTCAACGAGTACAAAGTGAGTCAGTATGACGCCGCCTCTTAGTGAGTCGTCCTGTCAACGAGTACAAAGTGAGTCAGTATGACGCCGCCTCTCAGTGAGTCGATCTGTCAACGAGTACAAAGTGAGTCAGTATGACGCCGCCTCTCAGTGAGTCGATCTGTCAACGAGTACAAAGTGAGTCAGTATGACGCCGCCTCTCAGTGAGTCGATTTGTCAACGAGTACAAAGTGAGTCAGTATGACGCCGCCTCTCAGTGAGTCGATTTGTCAACGAGTACTGTATATGATATGGCTTATCATATTGCCTCACTATATGCTCATGGTATATTCAAAATCGTACAGTGGACCCAGATGAAAAATCTGAGGAGTTTCCTACTCTGGTTGTTTCAAAATGTCAAGCCCGTGAAGATCCGGGATAGAATAGGTCTTCAGCAACCCATACTTGCCGTAAAAGGCGACTATGCTTGTCGTAAAAGGCGACTAACGGGATCGGGTGGTCAGGCTCGGTGACTTGGTTGATGCATGTCATCGGTCCGAATTGCGTGGATCGATGCTCATGTTGTCAATCACTGGATTGTCTGGTCCAGACTCGATTATTTACAGACCGCCGTCATATAGCTGGAGTATTGCTTAGTGCGGCGTTAAACAACAAACCAAACCAAAATCAAAATGTTAAAGACAATTCTACCAAATAATTTATTGGCTTCTCATAAAAAAAACCCGATAAAATATCTAGTTAGTTTACTTCAAAATTTCAAATTCGTATTCAATTTTACCAAAAAATTTATGAGTTTCTTAAGCAGGACATAGATGAACACCAGACCAGTTACTTTTGGCTTTGAATGTGAAGATAAAAAGTATTGCCTATGGATATTCTGAGAAAATATTCTGAGAAAAACAAGGGTGACTTCCGGGCGATATCAGACAATATATCATGGTACTCAAGGGGTATCCGACACATTAAGCAAACAATACACCATGGTATTAAAGGGTTACCCGAGTCATGAAATACACAATATATCATGGGTTTAAAGGCACATCCGACTCATCAAAAGACACTACTTTTGAATTAAAGGGAATTCCGAAACGTAAATAATGTCATAAATAATGGTCTCAATAGAATAATCACACGCGATCAAATAAAGTATGTAATGTAATAAGATTACCTAGATTCAAAGTAAATAAACTCATCAAAACCCTGATAATCTGAATGGTAAATGTGAAAAACTTCCATTATCAAATGGCCGGATTCACAATTACAGTCACGAAGTCTGTACCTCTGTGTGCGTGTGCGTGTGCGTGTGCGTGTGTGTGTGTGTGTGTATGTGTGTATTCGTTATGTGTATGAGTGCCTCTGTGTTTCTCTCTCTGTCACTTCCTCAATGTGTATGTTATATCTGTGCCTGTGTGTCTGTGCGTGTGCCTGAGTGTGTCTGTGTGTGTATGTGCTATGCGTATGCCTGTGTGTACGTGTGTCTATGCATGTGTCTGTGCCCGTGTGTGTCTGTGCCTGTGCCTGTGTGTGCCTGTGGGTGTATGTCTTATGTGTGTGTCTGTGCGTATGCCTGTGGGTGGATGTGTTATGTGTGTGCCTGTGTGTACGTGTGTCTATGCATGTGTCTGTGCCTGTGTGTGTCTGTGCGTGTGCCTGTGTGTGCCTGTGGGTGTATGTAGTATGTGTGTGTCTACGTGTGTGTGCCTCTGTGTATGTGTTGTGTGTGTGTGTTCTGACGTTCCTGACAGTCGCTCTGGTGGATAACAGGTTAATCAATGGTGATCACATATAATCATAGCATTGAGTTTCATTAACCGAGTATTGCCTGTGCTTGTTCATCAATAGGATTACATGCTGGCGACCAATATGGCCACTTCACTTGGTCCACGCATCATTAGAACATCGACAGCAGCACCTCCACGTGAACACGACTACCGCAGCGTTTGCTGCTGACAGTGCCCTGCAGGGCCCAGTCTCATGTTAAATGTCGGGAGTATGTTATGCAGCATGCCTCAGCTACCACCTTTGATTCCTCTCTGATAAAGATAGACGGCTGTATTAGAATAGGCGTGATCGATGCATAAAGCTGGCCGACACAAGAAACCACAGCACCAGTAACGACCCCCACTCCCACACTGCAGCACGGGATTGTCAATACACGGAGACATCTGGGACGACAGAATACAAGAATAACAAAGGACGAGATACAATGAAACCCTTTTAGTTCGGACCCCGTTACCAATGTCAACCTCGTTCCCGGACGGTTGAACATACTAAGTGGTCCCTCACTCGCGAGGCTCATTATTCAGTAACAGCACATATCTACACATAACAGCAATCGTCTAGGAATATCACGACGAGGGACGCCTGAATAGACTTCACACATTACACAAATAAAAGCGACAAAAACTTGCTAAAGTCACAAGACAACTCTGCTGAAATCAGAGTCGATTGTACGACTCCGACTGTATCATGAACATGTGTTTATGAATCATGAACACACATATGCAAAGGCAAGTCAATTGTTGACCTGAAAATAAACCCATGTGGGGAATAGAACCAGGGTTTTCATCCCAAGGAGAGAACGCTTTAGCATCTCGGCTACCCTACCGTCTCCATAGCATTTAGTGACATCAAGTAAAATGTAAAGACACAAAACTGATGTTTCCATGGTTTACTGATGTGCCATCGGTGGGACCTTTTCGCGAACACCTAGTATCATTACTATTTGACAGTGATTCATAAACACACGCTCATGATATAGTCGGAATCGTATAATCGACTCTGGTTTATGCAGATATTTCTGTTGGATATGGAAAGGGTTGGAAACTCAGTTAGGATCAAATTGTATTATTAAAGTGTTTAGAACTTTAAATGATAGGTTCTGGAGTCAACTGAAATGGACATTCTTGAAGGACATGCATTGATCAGATGCTTACAGAAAAAAAGGTTTCACACCACAAGCTATCCTTAAAGATATGCGTACAACACTTCTGAAGGGTGTCCGCTCCAGTGCCACTGTAAAGAGGTGGGCAGCAGTGTTTTTAAGCGTGGCGTTGAGAGCGCCCTGGAAAGCCTGTGACACAAGCAACATCAGGAATTATCAAGAGAAACCACGACATGGTGACGACCGACCGGCGAATGACTGGACGTTATAGTGAAAGCGCTGTAAGCATTTCCCATCAGAGAATGCATTCCATTATCACACTAAACTTTGGCAATGAAGAAAGTAAGGCTCTTTCGGTTGAAAGCTTCTAACATCTCATTAAAAATGCACCAGGCACAACATGTCTTTTAATCCAGCTCTGTTTGAAGTTGACCAGAAATGTTCTTGCACCCATTTGTGACTGAGGAAGGACGAAATTGGGATAAAATACCTACAACATCGTTGGCAAACGTATATCAATGTGGAAAGAAGGATAAGATATATGGAGGAACAATTTCTTTATTACAATCACGAGCGACGTTTCAGTGTAGGTTCTAACACCGTTATCAAGCAAGTGATATGCAGAGTAGGGATGACAAGTATATATTCAGGTATGAGGCAGTGTTTATACAGTAGAGTAGATTGTGATGTAGTAACACTGGAGTGGCGAAGCATGTATCAAAGTGGAAGAGGATTATGTTGCAAATGAAATTTTAATTTCTTTAGATGTCGTTCTATGTGAGGCTCACCAGTTCTCAGTCAAGCATCGTATCCCTTGATTTCACTTTTCTTTTGTTCCAAATCGCCCTGGCGTCTGACTATGCACTGAGCACTGGCCATAGTGAAGGACCTGCCACCATCAGCAAGCATGCCCGTTTTCGTCGGTGTCCCCAAAGTAGTATATACGACCTGCATCACTTCAGGCTTTCCTCTCACATCAAACTAACGACAGGTCGTGAGGTAACTGAAATACTGTTCAAAGCAGCTTTAAACTAAATGCTCCACAGGCCAAAAGTAGAAACACGTCGGGTGACCTCTGTGTATTGTGGAAGTAATAAAATAATTACTTTGATTTAAACAAACAACAATTGACTGAAATGTAAACACAAACCTATGGTCAGCGATGGACAGTTTGTAGGTATACCCTTGATTGGACAATGTATATGTGTGGACGGCGTAATGACGCTACGTATTCCATCATTTCCAATTGAAAACTTTTAAAACAGTACAGGAAACAAAGCATAATAGTTTCCTTTTGTGAAAATGTTCTTAACTTTACTCTCAATGTTTTACAAAATCTAATTTCCTCATTCATTCGACCTCATGATGTTCTAAAACGTTCTGCCTTTTGAGAACTATTTTTTGGTGATAATCCTTAAAGAGTGTAAAGATGCGGACATGGAATCAGTTCTTTAAGTAACCAACGCAAAGAGACGAACAAAATCCAAGTATGGTGGCACCTACTTAGAACTCTTTCATGTGGAAGTCAGATTTTTCTGTTATCAAATATAAAATTATGTTGAAGGAATACCCCAGAAATCCTTTTTATCACCGATGACCTCAAGCTGGGAATCTCATTTTCTCATTTGTAATCTCCGTCTTTGACTTCTTAGACCTGAAATCTGTGCAAAGTAGACCTAAGCTATTTCAAGACATGTTGTTGTCTTTCTAAGGAAATATTACGAAGTTCAGTTCTAGAGGACAACTGTTAAATAGTTGCTCCTAAAGACTGAACTGCTTTATGTCAGGGACTTGAATGGAGCGGGGCTCTGTGATATCAAATCCCTTCTTTCACTGAAGGCATATGAAAGGATAATGCCGACGCAAACACAAGTTTTTTGTCAAAAGAAAATAAGCGTGTTGGCTATACAGAAGAATAAATACATTGCATATCCAAGAATGGGAAGCGATACGAGATCTACATGTTTTTGTCTTTGGGGCCGACCACTTGATATTCTGGGGGAGGGGGAGACTTGGATTTTGTATCGACATTAGATATATTTTCAACTTCAGCTACAAAACCAGATATTTGTTTTATTTAAAGCTGTGAGTTTGAAAAACACCTTGCAGTAATGTATTTTTGTGGCAGGCAATTAATTTTTTTTCAACAGTCTGAAGCATTATTTTTTTCAAGGATTTTCGGGGACAATATTTTTAGAAATAAAATGCCAGCCTCTCCCCAGCCACCCCATCCCACCGACCGCACCTCAGCAACACACACACCCAACCATCACCCACCCCCCGAATATCAAATGGCCGGTCCCTTAGACACTTCCAGTATGCCACGTGTGATGCGTGTTGTTCGATATTAAAGGACTGTGAAAGTAACAGTTTCTTTGAAGAACAGAGACTGCCTAATCCCTATGACGTTCCACCTCCACGCCCACATAATGGGGAATCCACGGCAGTTGCAAACAACTTGAAACTATTCTGCACATACTGGGCTTCTGAGTAAATTAGATCCAAAACTAAGCGATATCATTTGAATTGAATATGATGTTTAAGAAGCATAAACTGCTCCGGAAAATAAATGAATTATCATTGATTTAATACGGACATGGTACTTTGATCGCTAAAGCATGACCGATTATGGTGCCAATGCGATGTTTTATGACTTTTCTCTACATTAGGAATGACAGCATGATGGGAATAGGGCCGCTGTAATTGTAAGTGTCTCTTAAATACAGTTTTGATAAATGCTTTGGTTAAATCTTTGCGCATATTGATTCTTGGAAGTGTAGTAAATCGGTCCCTATTTTTGTTAGGTCACATCCGAACAATATTGTCGCTGAATTTATTGTTCCGCAACCCATTATGCATAATCCTTTTATGTATTTTCGGTGTTCCTTTCAGAGGAAAACCATGCACACTCACTTATAGTATTGGTGATGATCTGGGTAATATTGTTATATGCACTAAAGGTTATGAAAGTACCCTTTCTGAGTAACCAAGGATTATGACTTTTGAAAGTATCGGCCCAATGTTGTTCGTAGTGCTATTGAGAGGACCTCCTTCATTTGGACATTGTTGCTCAAGCTGTAGAGCGAGTGGTACTAATCTTCTTCAATTACATTGGAAATGTCTTTCATTGAGCGGAAGTTGTTTTTATAGGCTGTTGATGCTCTCTTTATTTTTTATGACAATAAAAACAAACTCCGTTTCATTACATCATTGTCATAGCTGGGGATTGTCATGTAGTTCGAGGAGCTATGATGGTTATCTTTGATGAGCTTCAACTGACAACTATAGATTATAGAGTCACCTGTGCTGGTACCGCTGACGTGAATGTCCACAATACAACTGCCTGGTGCCTCTCATATGGGGGTCTGTAGAAAATAGTGGGGAGTAAAGAAGAACGTGGAGTTCTTAGTGAGGTTTCCTTTTTAAGAATTTCTATTTTCATTTGACCTCATCAGTGTCAATACTATTCGATCGGTATCTGGACGGAGCTAAACAAGAACGGCATTTCCCTCATCCCTGTGTTATTTCGGAGATTTGAATTCAGGACGATTGATGCTGGGACGCCTGTATGAAGAATTACCTCGTTCTGAAGATTTCACTCGGAAGGGTGCCGTCAAAGTTATCGTTCTTTCAACTGTACATGAAAATCATTGCAAACCTTATGATCGTACAGTAAATTACGTTTATAACGTTTATATTTTTCAGTCCAGGTCATTTGTTGTATATTCGTTATAACCTTAGGTTACTTGGGGCGGTCGGGTAGCCTAGTGGTTAAAGCGTTCGCTCGTCACGCCGAAGACCCGGGTTCTATTCCCGACATGGGTACAATGTGTGAAGCCCATTTCTGGTATCCCCCGCCGTGACATTGCTGTAATATTGCTAAAAGCGGCGTAAAACCATACTCACTCACTAGTTGGTAGCTACAAAACGGTATACTGTCTAGAGCATCGTGTTGGCGATTGTGACTTTGAGTGTTTATACTTGTATGGAGAAAGTGAGACATACATTCCAGAATTACAAGTCCAGCAACAAGCTGATGCTTCAGTGTCTACTTGTAATCATGCTGTATTGTGATAGACAGGCGTTGACTGGATACCCTCTCACACCGAAAGATACATACCTGATAAGTTCTGACTGGACCAAAATAACTAGTCTTGTGTATCTTCAATATCAAATATCCCCATCTACGCTAGAGTCTTAATAACTTACTCACGCCACCACGACACACTAAGCCAATTCATTATGGCTATGATAAGCTGGCGATTTGAGATAATCTTTCGCTCCCAGTGCTAAGAATTGTTGCTGATTCAACAAGGAGATTAAACAAACAATACACCATGGTATTAAAGGGTTACCCGAGTCATGAAATACACAAAATATCATGGGTTTAAAGGCACATCCGACTCATCAAAAAGACAATATTTTTTGTATTAAAGGGATTTCCGAAACATAAATAATGTCATAAATAATGGTCTCAATAGAATAATCACACGCGATTAAATAAAGTATGTGATGTAATAAGATTACCAAGATTCAAAGTAAATAAACTCATCAAAACCTTGATAATATGAATAGTAAATGTAAAAAAACTTCCATTATCAAATGGCGTGTGTGTGTGTGTGTGTGTGTGTGTGTGTGTGTGCGTGTGCGTGTGTGTGTGTGTGTCTGTGTCTGTGTGTGCGTGTGTGCGTGTGTGCGTGTGTGCGTGTGTGCGTGTGTGCGTGCGTGCGTGTGTGTGTGTGTGTGTGTGTGTGTGTTATATGTGTGTGTGTCTCTGCCTCTGTGTCTATCTCTCGGTCATTTCCTCAATGTGTATGTATCTGGGAGTGCCTGTGCCTGTGTGTGTTTTTTGTGTATTTGTTGATTGTGCCTGTGTGTACGTGTGCCTGTGCGTGTGCCTGTGTGTGTGCCTGTGGGTGTATGTGTTATGTGTGTGCCTGTGTGTCTGTGCGTGTGCCTGCGTGTGCCTGTGGGTGGATGTGTTATGTGTGTGCCTGTGTATACGTGTGTCTATGCATGTGTCTGTGCCTGTGTGTGTGTCTGTGTGTGTGTATCTGTGTATGTGTGTGCCTGTGTGTGTGTTCTGACGTTCCTGACAGTCGCTCTGGTGGATAGCAGGTTAATCAATGGTGATCACATATAATCATAGCATTGAGTTTCATTAACCGAGTGGTGCCTGTGCTTGTTCATCAATAGGACTACATGCTGGCGACCAATATGGCCACTTCACTTGGTCCACGCATCATTAGAACATCGACAGCAACACCTTCACGTGAACACGACTACCGCAGCGTTTGCTGCTGACAGTGCCCTGCAGGGCCCAGTCTCATGTTAAATGTTGGGAGTATTTTATGCAGCATGCCTCAGCTACCACCTTTGATTCCTCTCTGATAAAGTTAGACGGCTGTATAAGAATAGGTGTGATCGATGCATGGGCTGGCCGACACAAGCAGCCACAGCACCAGTAACGACCCCCACCCCCACACTGCAGCACGGGACTGTCAATACACGAAGACATCTGGGACAATAGAATACAAGAATAACAAAGGACGAGATACAATGGAACCCTTTTAGTTCGGGCCTCGTTACCAATGTAAACCTCATTCCCAGACGGTTGAACATACTAAGTGGTCCCTCACTCGCGAGGCTCATTATTCAGTAACAGCACATATCTACACATAACAGCAATCGTCTAGGAATATCACGTCGAGGGACGCCTGAATAGGCTTCACACTTTACGCAAATAAAAGCGACAAAAACTTGCTAAAGTCACAAGACAACTCTGCTGAAATCAGAGTCGATTGTACGACTCCGACTGTATCATGAACATGTGTTTATGAATCATGAACACACATATGCAAAGGCAAGTCAATTGTTCACCTGAAAATAAACCCATGTGGGGAATAGAACCAGGGTTTTCATCCAAAGGAGAGAAGGCTTTAACATCTCGGCTACCCTACCGACTCCATAGCATTTAGCGACATCAAGTAAAATGTAAAGACACTAAACTGATGTTTCCATGGTTTACTGATGTGCCATCGGTGGGACCTTTTCGCGAACACCTAGTATCATTACTTTTTGACAGTGATTCATAAACACACGCTCATGATATAGTCGGAATCGTTCAATCGACTCTATTGGATATGGAAAGGGTTTTGTCGCTTTATTTACACAAGTAAGATGTAGGTTCATGTTACGTATACCAATGTCCTTACATACGTCTGCATTGTTGGAAGTAGCTGTTGAATGACTCAACGAAGGTTTATATTTTCTTGATCTGGTTTTCAACACTTTAGAGTAGAACAATGCATGTAACATTTGGAAACTCAGTTAGGATCACATTGTTTTATAAAAGTGTTTGGAACTTTGATTGATAGGTTCTGGAGTCAACTGACCAAACCTGTAAAACAGGCAGGGGTACCTTTGGAAATGGACATTCTTGAAGGACATGCATTGATCAGATGCTTACAGAAAAAAAGGTTTAACACCACAAGCTATCCTTAAAGATATGAGTACAACACTTCTGAAGGGTGTCCCCTCCAGTGCCACTGTAAAGATGTTGGCAGCAGAGTTTTTTTAACGTGGCGTTGAAAGCGCCCTGGAAAGCCTGTGACACTAGCAACACCAGGAATTATCCAGAGAAACCACGACCGACCGGCGAATGACTGGGCGTTATAGTAAAAGGGCAGTAAGCATTTCCCAGCAGAGAATGTATTCCATTATCACTTTAAACTTTGGCAATGAAGAAATGGGCTTTAAAGCTTCTAACATCTCATTAAAAATGCACCAGGCACAACATGTCTTTTAATCCAGCTCTGTTTGAAGTTGACCAGAAAGGTTCTTGCACCCATTTGTGACTGAGGATGACAAAATTGGGATAAAATACCTACAACATTGTTGGCAAAAGTATATCATTGTGGAAAGAAGGATAAGATATATGCATGAACAACTCCTTTATTACAATCACGAGCGACGTGTCAGTGTAGGTTCTAACACCGCTATCAAGCAAGTGATATGCAGAGTAGGGATCATAAGTATATATTCAGGTATGAGGCAGTGTTTATACAGTAGATTAGATTGTGATGTAGTAACACTGGAGTGGCGAAGCATGTATCAATGTGGAAGAGGATTATGTTGAAAATGAAATTTTAATTTCTTTAGATGTCGTTCTATGTGAGGCTCACCAGTTCTCAGTCAACCATCCTATCCCTTGCTTTAACTTTTTTTGGTTCCAATTCGCCCTGGCGTCTGACTATGCATTGAGCACTGGCCATAGTGAAGGACCTGCCACCACCAGCAAGCATGCCCGTTCTCGTCGGTGTCCCCAAAGTAGTATATACGACCTGCATCACTTCAGGCTTTCCTCTCACATCAAACTAACGACAGGGCGTGAGGTAACTGAAATACTGCTTAAAGCAGCTTTAAACTAAATGCTCCACAGGCCAAAAGTAGAAACACGTCTGGTAACCTCTGTGTATTGTGGAAGTAATAAAATAATTACTTTGATTTAACAAACTACAATTGACAGAAATTCAAACACAAACCTATGGTCAGCGATGGACAGTTTGTAGGAGTACCCTTGATTGGACAATGTATATGTGTGGACGGCGTAATGACGCTACGTATTCCATCATTTCCAATTGAAAACTTTTAAAACAGTACAGGAAACAAAGCATAATAGTTTCCTTTTGTGAAAATGTTCTTAACTTTACTCTCAATGTTTTACAAAATCTAATTTCCTCATTCATTCGACCTCATGATGTTCTAAAACGTTCTGCCTTTTGAGAACTATTTTTTGGTGATAATCCTTAAAGAGTGTAAAGATGCGGACATGGAATCAGTTCTTTAAGTAACCAACGCAAAGAGACGAACAAAATCCAAGTATGGTGGCACCTACTTAGAACTCTTTCATGTGGAAGTCAGATTTTTCTGTTATCAAATATAAAATTATGTTGAAGGAATACCCCAGAAATCCTTTTTATCACCGATGACCTCAAGCTGGGAATCTCATTTTCTCATTTGTAATCTCCGTCTTTGACTTCTTAGACCTGAAATCTGTGTAAAGTAGACCTAAGCTATTTCAAGACATGTTGTTGTCTTTCTAAGGAAATATTACGAAGTTCAGTTCTAGAGGACAACTGTTAAATAGTTGCTCCTAAAGACTGAACTGCTTTATGTCAGGTACTTGAATGGAACGGGGCTCTGTGATATCAAATCCCTTCTTTCACTGAAGGCATATGAAAGGATAATGCCGACGCAAACACAAAGTTTTTGTCAAAAGAAAATAAGCGTGTTGGCTATACAGAAGAATAAATACATTGCATATCCAAGAATGGGAAGCGATACGAGATCTGCATGTTTTTGTCTTTGGGACCGACCGCTTGATATTCTAGGGGAGGGGACTTGGATTTTGTATCGACATTAGATGTATTTTCAACTTCAGCTACAAAACCAGATATCTGTTTTATTTAAAGCTGTGAGTTTGAAAAACACCTTGCAGTAATGTATTTTTGTGGCAGGCAATTTATGTTTTTTCAACAGTTTGAAGCATTATGTTTTTCAAGGATTTTCGGGGACAATATTTTTACAAATAAAATGCCAGCCCCACCCCACCTCTCCCAAGCCACTCCACTCCATCCAACCGACCTCACCTCAGCAACACACACACACCCAA
The DNA here is from genome assembly GCF_023055435.1 of Haliotis rufescens. Classification (NCBI taxonomy): domain Eukaryota; kingdom Metazoa; phylum Mollusca; class Gastropoda; order Lepetellida; family Haliotidae; genus Haliotis; species Haliotis rufescens. The sequence continues at coordinate 1,768,994 of NW_025964224.1, read as the reverse complement.
CCATCACCCACCCCCCGAATATCAAATGGCCGGTCCCTTAGACACTTCCAGTATGCCACGTGTGATGCGTGTTGTTCGATATTAAAGGACTGTGAAAGTAACAGTTTCTTTGAAGAACAGAGACTGCATAATCCCTATGACGTTCCACCTCCACGCCCACATAATGGGGAATCCACGGCAGTTGCAAACAACTTGAAACTATTCTGCACATACTGGGCTTCTGAGTGAATTAGATCCAAAACTAAGCGATATCATTTGAATTGAATATGATGTCAAAGAAGCATAAACCGCTCCGGTAAATAAATGAATTATCATCGATTTAATACGGACATGGTACTTTGATCGCTAAAGCATGACCGATTATGGTGCCAATGCGATGTTTTATGACTTTTCTCTACATTAGGAATGACAGCATGATGGGAATAGGGCCGCTGTAATTGTAAGTGTCTCTTAAATACAGTTTTGATAAATGCTTTGGTTAAATCTTTGCGTATATTGATTCTTGGAAGTGTAGTAAATCGGTCCCTATTTTTGTTAGGTCACATCCGAACAATATTGTCGCTGAATTTATTGTTCCGCAACCCATTATGCATAATCCTTTTATGTATTTTCGGTGTTCCTTTCAGAGGAAAACCATGCACACTCACTTATAGTATTGGTGATGATCTGGGTAATATTGTTATATGCACTAAAGGTTATGAAAGTACCCCTTCTGAGTAACCAAGGATTATGACTTTTGAAAGTATCGGCCCAATGTTGTTCCTAGTGCTACTGAGAGGACCTTCCTTCATTTGGACATTGTTGCTCAAGCTGTAGAGCGAGTGGTACTAATCTTCTTCAATTACATTGGAAATATCTTTAATTAAGCGGAAGTTGTTTTTATAGGCTGTTGATGCTCTCTTTATTTTTTATGACAATAAAAACAAACTCCGTTGCATTACAGTTCGTCAGTGCCACATCATTGTCATAGCTGGGGATTGTCATGTAGTTCGAGGAGCTATGATGGTTATCTTTGATGAGCCTCAACTGACAACTATAGATTATAGAGTCACCTGTGCTGGTACCGCTGACGTGAATGTCCACAATACAACTGCCTGGTGCCTCTCATATGGGGGTCTGTAGAAAATAGTGGGGAGTTAAGAAGAACGTGGAGTTCTTAGTGAGGTTTCCTTTTTAAGAATTTCTATTTTCATTTGACCTCATCAGTGTCAATACTATTCGATCGGTATCTGGACGACGCTAAACAAGAACGGCATTTCCCTCATCCCTGTGTTATTTCGGAAATTTGAATTCAGGACGATTGATGTTGGGACGCCTGTATGAAGAATTACCTCGTTCTGAAGATTTCACTCGGAAGGGTGCCGTCAAAGTTAACGTTCTTTCAACTGTACATGAAAATCATTGCAAACCTTATGATCGTACAGTAAATTACGTGTATAAAGAACACTCTTATAACGAACTGACCGATATAACGAACTTATTTTTCAGTCCAGGCCATCTGTTGTATATTCGTTATAACCGTAGGCGGTCGGGTAGTGTAGTGGTTAAAGCGTTCGCTCGTCACGCCGAAGACCCGGGTTCTATTCCCGACATGGGTACAATGTGTGAAGCCCATTTCTGGTATCCCCTGCCGTGATATAGCTGGAATATTGCTAAATGCGGCGTAAAACTGTACTCACTCACTAGTTGGTATTTACAAAACGGTATACTTTCTAGAGCATCGTGTTGGCGATTGTGACTTTGAGTGTTTGTACTTGTATGGAGAACGTGAGACATACATTCCAGAATTACAAGTCCAGCAACAAGCTTCAGTGTCTACTTGTAATCATGCTGTATTGTGATAGACAGGCGTTGACTGGATACCCTCTCACACCGAAAGATACATACCTGATAAGTTCTGACTGGACCAAAATAACTAGTCTTGTGTATCTTTAATATCAAATATCCCCATCTCCGCTAGTCTTAATAACTTACTCACGGCACCACGACACACTAAGCCAATTCATTATGGCTATGATAAGCTGGCGATTTGAGATAATCTTTCGCTCCCAGTGCTAAGTATTGTCACTGATTCAACAAGGAGATGGTTAGCTGACTTCTTTTGTAGACTCACACGAAGATGATTCTGCAATTGTTGAACACAAATATAACACTATCTACAGAGAAAGGTGCAATTAAGTTTAGAGTCTCGTCAGAATACAACCTGAAAACTCGCCAGTAAAATCTCTGTATCTGGCAGTGGGCTGGTGGTGGTGGTGTAGCGCATGTCCTAATTCTCTTCTATTATGGATGAGATGTCAGGTATCCGTTACACAAAACAACATAATTGGACAAGTGACAAATCTGTGCTAACAGAGGCTTGTCAAATTTACATAACATATTTCTTTCTCCTTATCCCTTAAGCTGAGTTTTGCATGGAGAGGTGTAACGACATCGGAGGCCAGATCTGCACATTGTTTCCATGACTGACCTGGTGGATGACTTGCTCCGTCAAACTCCGAGCACGACTTCATTGTTGTCCTCATTCCGTTCTGTTACAGATGGGGAAACACAGCATCTTGCAACAACGTGGACACCGGTAGAGATTATATTTCTTTTTGCCATTCATCACATGTAAATAGCATTCAGGTAAAAAGTAAGTTATCGGTGTGTGGTACAAGATTCAGACATAAATCGGGCTCTCATTTACATAATAGCGAATATGATACATGCCAAAAGTGACATCTCACCAAGATGGATATGTCATGCTTGACAGTGGATGTTTTTAGCCCCTGCTTCAGCTTTTTTCAGGAAATAAGAAGCTTTATAGCCAAGTGTTTTGTCAATATATCGTTTTTTCGTAGAAAGGTAATTGATTGTTCTCCTTATAAAAATTCAAGTACCGCACAATTATTTTTTGTCACTGGCGACCTGTGAAAAAGTGGTCTTTGTTTCTCATGGTTCATGACTTCTTTTTCCTTTCATTAAAAATTTAGGAAACAAACAATATATTTCACCATTTTTTTCTCTTTGTTGACGAATAAGAAAAAAATATTTACACCTAAAATGGAAAGACAACCCAAAGTCAATGAAAGGACTAGCTTCCGTTCCGTCCACACAATCAGTTGTTGGTCGTGTAATGTTAAGCCTTGCTTTTAGGAATGTTGCAGCGATATCACTGGGAAATCCCCAGAAGAAAACTTTTGTGTTGGACGATGAAACAAGGTCTTGGTCGTGATAACTCAATGCACCGACGTGATCTTATTTGAAACAAAAAACGCTACTAGACTTCAATTCCAATGCGTAAAATTTGCATTGAATTTTAAATGATTGAAAATTTTATTGCTTGCTTTGTGTTTCCTTTACCGGTTGAGACTTCGGTTGTCGATAAAGTTTAGTTCCTAAATGTGAAATCCTAAAACCCGTCCTTTAATTAATTCGTCAAAAAGGCTTTTCATTATAAAGATGATCAATAATTGGAAAAGAGTTCCATTTTCATTAAGTTTAGGATAACAGCAGGCAGAACATTGACAATTATTTTTTACAACATGCTTCCAGTTCACAGCGTTTGCGGCAAATATTGCCTGAGGCAGTCGTAAGGTATAAACACCGACACATAAAGGAATGGACTCTTTGTTTATTGTGTTAACGCCGCAGTCACCAATATTCCAGCTATTAGCATAGCGGCCTCTAAATAGTCGAGCATGGACCAGAAAAACCAGTGATTGATATTATGAGTACAGAGGTACGATGACACGCAACCGACCACGTTACCGAACATTGCCTTTTATCTATTTAGTCGTCTTTTACAAGCATATATAACGCAAGACCGGTTCTAACCTTGATTTCCCAGGGGATCTGAATGTTATGGTAAGTGATTGAGCTATGATTACGTGTCGAACTCAGGTCTTTGGTGTGACGTTAATGCTGAGCTACCACATCGCCCGATCACAAACGGTAAAGAGCGATTCCTAGTCGGCCTGTGTGGTATGATTAGTTTGCGATCATTTTCTCCTGGGCTAGATATGCAAGAGAAAGAGGCAATGTATGAAATAGGCTGGGGTAGCAGTGTTACGTCTTGGGCGTTGGAACTGATTATCTCAGCTTTCTTCTCTCTCCTCCTTATATAACTATCCACTGTAGATGCGTATCTGCTCATATATAACTCTCTGCCCTAGACGCGCACCTCCTCTACGTATATATATATATATATATATATATATATATATATATATATATATATATATATATATATATATATATATATATATATATATATTAAGACGAGAGTTGGGGAATAAGCGCGCTTAGCAGTTTATCAGACAGTTTATTAGACAGCCACAAAATCTTATTATTACAGTCAATTATTAAAGCATGTTGACAATCAGTTGTAGAAGTACATATTTGTGAAGAACATTAGATGAACATGATATAAAATCATTACACAAAATACATACTACATTAGTCACGATACATTCTAAGGTACACAACGTAATACAACAGCTTACATATGATTGACTATGTTATACCCGACACACTCGAACTATTACATTACCCGAGTGGGCATTCACACAAGATACATTCAGTTCTGCCACAATACACATTCCAAACGGTAAAGAATGTAATACAATTAACAGAATTGGCATAATCTATACACAGAAGTAGTATATGGGAATATCTAAGAAATACACTCAAGTAGGACATTTTCAGTTACGAATTACATTTGCAGGTATTGCCAAGGGTAATAGCACATGGTCAAGAATTAACATAGTACAAGATGGTAATATTAGACAGCCACAGAATGATTTGTAACTTCGTCTGAATTTATATCTACTTTAGCTACTACAGATAATCTCAATGACTGATTAAACTGACGATAAAGTTGTTATTGCGAACTTTAGTGGCGCCATGTAGACAGAATTATATAATTTAGTTTGACCGAGGCATTGATGATAAAAGTGTTTATGAGTGAAGTTTAGTAAGAATGATAGTTTTCCAGTTGCTAGTATGCAACGAATGTATACGCGGTACGGGTGATTTGATAAGGGTGGGTGGTAAAGATATTAACGTCATATATTTGTTTGCCTAACTCTATCAGACCAGCACCATGAGAGATGCCGGCCCTGTCCGACATGATGTTTCTAGGTTTGTCAGCACCATACCCGTGCTCGTGGGTTTCACCGAAGTGGTAAACGTCTGATACCTGCATCACTTCGGGCTTTCCTCTCACATTAATCTGACACGCCGTGATATAACTGGAATACAGTTAAAAGCGGCGTCACACCTAATTCACTCACTCACCTGTCCGACATGCGTTATCGGGTCGACCCTTGGCAGTCTAAAGATAATGGAACGTGGTCGTTAGTTGTAATATTCCCTTATTTCACATTTTCCTATTCTTAATATGTGGCATTTAATGTGATGAAATATTTCTCAAACTTTGTTCATTTTACCCATGTTGGTATATACATGTAATTCCCTACTGTAGACGTGTATCTTCTCCTTATATAACCTTCCTCTGCAGTCGCATCTCTCCTCAGTAAATTATTCTCAGATGTTGTCGTGTTGACGTTGCTCATGTGATGACGACAAATGACTTGACTGAACATAGAAGATGGAAACAATTAAAGGCAATCGTGAGTTCATTCCGAGTTTGGATAGAATACTGTGTCTGTACAGTACCTCATTTACGGGTGAGTGAGTGAGTTTGGTTTAACGCCGCTTTTAACAGTATTCCAGTTATATCACAGCGTGTCAGCTTGATGTGGGAGGAAAGCCCCAAATGATGCAGATCTTAGACGTTTACCACTTTGGTGAAACCCACGAGCACGGGTATGGTGCTGACAAACCTAGAAACATAGTCGGGGCGAACCGGGATTCGAACCCACAATCATAGGTTTCTGGCGTGCCCAATGGACGCAACTCTGCACAGCGAATCGCGGCGCCTTAGACGACTTGGCCACCCGTGCCCCCACATCATCTACGGTTAGTGTTTTAGCACTATAAAAGTCAATCAATGGAACTCCGGTAAAATGTTATACATTCTTGTGAATGGTGATAATGGTTTGAACGTACGCGGATTATCGGAACAATCTACTGATATTTTTGCGATGCATATCTTTCTGTGATTAAAAAACAACTTTCTTAATTTTTTTAAAGTGCGTAGCAGGAGACTTTTTCAAGATCAATGGAGTAGAGAAAAAAATACCTCTGTAGATATATTTCTCTTTTATTTAGAGTCGGAATCAATTCACTTCTACATTCGACTACAGTAGAGTCCTTTGAAACACGTGCATGAAAGCCGTCAAGACATTGACTGCCTCGACGGGGACTTATGCGTGACGTCACAACAATAGCCCACGCCTTCTTCCTGCTGTTTGGTTTGGAGAATGAAACACAATGGATGATGTTAGTCATGACGGTAATATCGTGTTGCCGAGTATCATGACAATTGTATCTGATGAAACGACCGGGGTTTTAGCAACAATCTACATGCCTTGATCAGCACGGAACAAATACAGATTTCCAATTTCACAACACCTTGATCCAGTCAGTCTGCAGTATGCATTCCACTGACGCACGTTCCCTTCTCAAATCTACGTAGATCTGCTATTCCTAAACCAGAGTATTAGAAACGTGTACATATTTCATGACGCACCTGAGGAAAAATACCTCCAAAAGCCGCAAGTAGCAGTAAATAGCTCTATTAATAGAATACGCCAACGCCTTGAAGACAAAACAGACAAAAGTTTTCCATAATTATAATATTGAACGTCAACGCCAGGGACCAATCAGTCTCCATTATCTGCCCAAAAGAATGCCATTAGGCGTACACTAATGAAAATATACAGTAAACTACGGTTATAACGAACTCAAAGGGACTACTAATTTTAGCTCGTTATAACCGTAATTCGTTATAAGTATATATTCAGCTTAACAACAGCATATAGTCTGGACTAAAAAGTTAGTTCGTTAGTTCGTTATATCGTTCACACGAAGTTTTAAAATATATGTCAAGTTGTGTTATGTGCATGTAGGATGAAGCAGATATCTCACGCATGTTGCACAACATATATTTCACAACTCCAGCACGGAAGGATTGGTAGTCAATATCTTTACTCCTGTAGTTGATTCTAAGGAAAAAGGTTTCCTGATTTGTTTTCTGAAATCACAAAGCTCCTATTTTAGACGTGTGTTTTGAACAACGCAGGTAGTACACACGATCAGCACTATCAGAGCCATTGATATACGCATCTCCCAAAGTCAACACGGTCACAGCACTCTGTACAGAGAATCTGTTAGTCCAGGACCAATGCCCCGCTCATGATCACCACAGAATTGGTTATATTTTTACCATAATCTTACTGCTGATAAAAGCGAGATATAGTTAGTAAAGTTCTCTAATTCGGTTGGTGAGTTTCACTGTCCACTCAGACATGTTGGTTGACTTTAATAATCAGTAAGTATTTTTTTCCAAAACTAAAATAGGTTCAGTAGTAATCAGATATACTACCATTGTCGGCTTCTGTGTAAGCAGAATACTATAAGGCATACAGCAACAGCACATTTATGAATACAAAGGTTTTATATCCTCGGTGGGATTCGAAACTGCAACCTCTTGACATGTAGTCCGCCACGCTACCCCCTGTGCTATGGAGACTGTTGTCGTCAGTAGTGTTAATATTCTTAGTCTCCATTAGGTCTGTTTATTTGTACATATGTCAATATTGTACCAAGTTCGTTGTAAATCCTGGTGGTTGGTTGGTTGGTTGGTTGGTTTTTGTTTAACGCCTCACTCAGCAATATTCCAGCTATATGACGGCGGTCTGTAAATAATCTAGTCTGGACCAGACAATCCAGTGATTAATATCATGATCATCGATCCACGCAATTGGGACCGATGACATGCATTGAGCAAGTCAGCGAGCCTGACCACCCGATCCCTTTTGTCGCCTTTTACGACAAGCATAGTCGCCTTTTACGGCAAGCATGGGTTGCTGAAGCCCTTCTCCACCCCGGAATCTTCACGTGTCCCCTGGTGGTATGTGTGTTATGCAAGTGCCTGTGAATCTGTGAACATCTCAACCATATTTGACTGATATCCTCCGATATGCACTATATTAAACATGTTATAATTCTAAACATGTTTAAAGGTATTTAAATTCTTAACATGTTTAAAAGTGTTAAAATTCGGCTTTTGGCCATGCAACGTTTAGGTGGTGTTGAGGTTATGAGATGATAGCTCATTTCATGTGTTTAGACCCTAAACGTGTTTAAATAGAACACATCAAATGTGCATACCGATTAGGATTTAAACACATTTTTTAACAGAATTTGTATGTGTTACATTCATAACATATTTTTACAGTATGGTTTAAGTAGTGAGTCATACCATCGTAATTATACTAATCTTTGACATCGTCGTGCAAGCTACCAGGCAGGGTAGTACATTCTTTGTTTACTTTCCTTCTGACCGCTGTTACTAATTAAATTAGAAGACTTTTTTCTCAGTGTAGATTTCTGGGTTAACTTATTATTTTAATTTGGAAGTCGACACAGAACAATAAGACTCAATCAAAACCAAAAACAAATACCCAAATGTCTCTTTACAAATGTCAATATCACATCATTTTACATAGATGTGGCGACATGGGGACTTCAAGATGTAGGGCGTAATGTAATTACGGTACATCAGAGGTGAAATAAATGAGAATTGCTTCTTCATTTTTATTTGCTTTTAGTTTAATTTAATAACATAAAGGTTTTGAGGGAAAAGTATGCTGATACCGACCTAATCCCGCTGAGCGTTTTAGGAACTGAACCAACAAAATGAATGGATGTGTATACTTTTACGCCGCATTTAGCGATATTCTAGCAATGATACCAGGCATTCGTGAAGAGCTGAGCATAGCCTCTGTCCCACCAGTGTCAACATTCACAAACACAAGCAAAGGCAAGTCAATTGTTCGATTTCGACTAGTTCATGAGCATGTGTTTATGAATTACTATCAAATAGTGATGATACGCGAAAAGGTGAGCGTATCCTGCTACTTCCCGTCACAAACACATGGCAAGGCAAGGCAATTGTTCACTGTAAAACACTGAGTCATATGGCACAAGTACAAATATGGAAATGCATCCTACATCATTTCTGTCACTGATGTGGGGGCACGGGTGGCCCAGTCGTCTAAGGCGCCGCGATTCGCTGTGCAGAGTTGCGTCCCTTTGGCACGCCAGAAACCTATGATTGTGGGTTCGAATCCCGGTTCGCCCCGATTATGTTTCTAGGTTTGTCAGCACCATAACCGGCTCGTGGGTTTCACCGAAGTGGTAACGTCTGAGACCTGCATCACTTCGGGCTTTCCTCCCACAATGAGCTGGCATAACGTGGTATAACTGGAATAATGTTAAAAGCGTCGTAAAAGCCAACTCACTCACTCACTCACTCACTCACTCACTGTCACTGATGCGTCAAATCTCGAACTGTCCCCCACATGTGTATCAGAAATTCCTTTGAACGCTCCACTGAGCATTTGAATGACACCCCGAATTCACCTTTCTATAGTCTTCCACTCATGTGCAGACACAGTGCATGTCATATTACAATGACGCACCTGTAGGGTCAGTTGCAGGTCAAACTTTTAATACCGGTCAAAATCATCAAACGTGCATCACCCTTGTGGAACACAGTGCATTATCATCCAGTGCACTCCCCATCCTTCACCGCTCACGATAAAGCCACTTGGGTACAATCTATATGGGAGCTTTCATTCATTGAAGAGTATGGCAGTGGTCACAGCCTTATGAAGGTATCGATCTACACAACCGGTGATGGTAGTTGGAAAGTTCTGTAGTAATATATTACAGGACAAACATGACGTGTATTCCCATCAGCAGGTTGTATGGGGTATTTGATATATGTGAGGTTTCATTTGTTGATACAGGGGGCTGCAATGTTGAACTTACCACGTATAAATCTCACAAACTGGGAAATACATTGAGCCTCGACATTGTAAAGGCAAAAGCTATCGGTAATATTTCTAAATCTGTGTCGGGAAGAAGAATGACGTGGCTTTGACACATCACTGCTTGTACTAGTCCGGACTAATGGCGAGTGTTTAGCGCTAGCCCACTGAGATACCATACCGCAGTTTAACATGAATACCCCACTCAGACACAGTATACTGACTCCGAGCCCACCAGTCCTTGTTTTAGCCCCTTATTGCCGAGCTCCCTGCAGGGTAACAAGTACCATTTTTAATGTGTTTTGGTATGACACTCTACCATTAGACGACGGAGGCGGTCCTCATACAGCACATTAATAGAAGTTGCTGCTGCTGGTGCCTTCCTACCCCATGACCGTTGACACTTCTTTAAAGACTTGAACCAACATGTAATTATTCTCTCACATTTAGCTAAAATGTTTTTGTACAACAGAAACAGTTCATATTGACGATTTTTACGTATAATTTAATGAGGAATAAAATACGCGCAAAAGATATCTTTTGTTGTTTAAAATCCTCTTCGATAACAATGACAAGTATTAGATTACTGAACACAAACAATTCAAATTTGTATGACACTGTTTTCGTTGTCATTCAACAAAGACCCTTTTTAAGATATATGTGACACTATAGTAGTAAAATGGTGCGTTCTGGTATCAATCATTTCTCTTTAATACTGAATTACTCAATTGGGATGCCTATCAGGCAGCATGTGGACATGCACTGCACTCCTGACGGTTATTCCTTGAAATGTTTCAGATAGTGAATGTTTAAATGCACATGAGGTACAGACCGCGCCTGTAGCCATATGACAAATATACCCCCATGGCTCGCAGGGGCCTGAAATCTCCCAACAGAAACTATAACGCTGACATTTAATTCACTTTTATCGTGTAATGTATGGATATTTCCTTAGTTTCAAATACATCCGCAAATGTGTTTCTAAGATGTTCCTCTGAAGATTAAAAGCGATATGCGAATGATGGATTGACGAATGACTCCCAGGGCACATCCGACCGTTGAATCATGTGGTCCTGTTTACAGTTTTTGAAAAGGTGTTATCAGGCCTTTGAGAAATGTTTCCGAATACAATGGACCCTCTAACAGATAGATGTTTAAAAACTCACTTGACACAAACATATAAGATGTGGAAGAGTTGAATGTGCAAGACGTGTTTCACAATGATTATTCAGTTAGGCTAGATGTGTGTTGTCGGTTTACTGACATTTGAGATGATACAGACAGTAGAACTTTGGCAGCATTCCACATTACTATCCACAAACAAACAACTCATTCATGTTTTCAGTATAGAATTGTATTGCTCAGCTTGTTCTGTCGTGTTTCAACAGTTGAATCAAGTTGACAGGATTCAGTATAGAATTGTATTGCTCAACTTGTACTGTCGTGTTTCAAACAGTTGAATCAAGATGACAGCAATCAGTATAGAATTGTATTGCTCAATTTGTACTGTCGTGTTTTAAACATTTGAATCAAGATGACAGCATTCAGTATAAAATTGTATTGCTCAATTTGTACTGTCGTGTTTTAAACAGTTGAATCAAGATGACAGCAATCATTATAGAAATGTTTTGCTCAACTTGTACTGTCGGTTTTAAACAGCTGAATCAGTTTACAAGATTCAGTATAGAATTGTCTTACTCAATTTGTACTGTCGTGTTTTAAACAGTTGAATCAAGATGACAGCAATCAGTAAAGAATTGTATTGCTCAACTTGTAGTGTCGCGTTTTAAACAGTTGAATCAAGATGACAGCATTCAGTACAGAATTGTATTGCTCAACTTGTAGTGTTAATAACATCAATAAAAACAGCACTTGAGGAAAACAGAAATCCTAAGCGCACCAGACGTTATTCAACACACAACCCAAAGTCAACCGTTAAGGGCAAATAAACACATGGTACGTCTTGTTATATTTTAGAAGTACATAGGAATCATTTCCACCAGTTTAAGTTTACATCTGATGTTTCCTCCTAGGGGACACATGCTGGTGATAGCGGATACGGAGACGAGTCTGGCCCGCTGGAATAATGAGGTGGCAGAACATCCACGCCAATCAGAGCCGACGCTGGACCCCAAACACTACCGTCGTTATAAACGTCGGCCTCAAACAATACATAATTGACCTACTCTCCGTTGAGCGTGTCTGTTCGACTGAAAAATGGAATAATTTGGATGCATGAGATTCTTCCAACTTATCCGTTAGTGATCACAGGGGTAATGCCTTCTTTGTTCCAAACCATCCACATACTTCAGGAAATGGTGTCTTTGTGTCTTATTTTCTAAGCTAATTGGAACAGGCAGCAGTGCACCAGGGTATATATATATTTCGATATTTTTCCGTTATACCCGCAGTTCGTCACTCGCAAACCTTGCCAGAGGAAAATGGTTTGCAAGGTTTCTCTACTGTGCCAAACCCTGGAATTAAATATATAATGTAATGTAATATATATACAATGTAATGTAATGTTTGGTTAGAAATACACATTTACTTTTACAATCGTATGGGCACAAGTATGAACAATGTGTGGGAAACTGGTGACGATGCCTCCCATCAGTGGACTTGCTATTTGAGATCTCAGACACATTGATTTAATAAACGTTGGCAAGCGAGATGGCGGCTTACCATAACCTGAAGGTAAGGAACAGGTGTTAGTCTCCGTAAACGTGTCGAGACGTTTACAATGTTGATGCGATGCTGATTGGCGTGAATCACCGCTGACACTCACTGACACAACTTGAGTTACTAATCTTTAGGTCTACCGTTGTAATGACTGATCTGTAAGTGTACTGACATACTAAGTAAAATGTAAGTGTACCATTGTAATAACTAATCTGTAAGTGTTCTGATATAATAAGTGAGTGAGTGAGTGAGTGAGTATGGTTTTACGCCGCTTTTAGCAATATTCCAGCAATATCGCGGCGGGGGACACCAGAAATGGGCTTCACACATTGTACCCATGTCGGGAATCGAACCCGGGTCTTCGGCGTGACGAGCGAACGTTTTAACCACTAGGCTACCCGACCGCCCCGATATAATAAGTAAAATTTAAGTACTGACATAATAAGTAAAATGTAAGTGTACTATTGTAATAACTAATCTATAAGTGCACTGTCACAAGAAATAACTACTGAATAGTGAGTGAGTTGGGTTTAACACCGCTTTTAACAGTATTACTGTTATATCGCGGCGTGTCAGCTTAATGCCCGAAGTGATGCAGGTCTCAGACGTTTACCATTTCGGTGAAACCCACAAGCACGGGGATGGTGCTGACAAACCTAGAATCATAATCGGGGCGAACCGGGATTCGAACCCACAATCATAGGTTTCTGGCGTGCCAAAGGGGCGCAACTCTGCACAGCGAATCGCGGCGCCTTAGACGACTGGGCCACCCGTACCCCCTACAACTGTATAGGCTTGAAGATGATTTGATAAAAATCGTAGACAATGACACTCCTTAGATGCAGAAAATACATAAATACAGGAATGTAAGATGAGACACACTGAACAAAGGTCACGCTAGGATGTTTATATGATAAATTACATGCGTCGAGTAAACATTCTGTGAGGGTCCGTCAGTACTTGTCCTGTCATCTCCATAGACACTCTTCTCTCACTGAAGAGTTGAGCGTTAATGTCATGTCGAGAGTCTGCGTCATCCATTAGGGACCAACACACAGTAACAAGTGGGAATCCAATCTATCAACTCTACATTGATGCAACTTTGTCGGACTCCAGGGGCACTTGGCCTTATTCAGGTCGCATACCAGGATGATGTTTTCTATGGATAGGGTGAAAACTCCAAATTACGACTAGAAATGTTTTTTGTGTGATAGTTGGGTGGCTTAATCGATAGGTATGAAAAACTCATGCTGCTTTCAAAAACGTTAAATACATTTTTCTATGTAGCAGGCCAACGTATCCAGTACGCTACGAACTGTTTTAGCGTGTTTCAAGAATCTTCAACATCGTCGATTTAGCTCAACACTACAGTTCCACGTGCGAATGTTTTCACTGTTTTTCTTGTGTCTTCTTGGTGTGAAGGTTTGAGGGAGGACGATTTAAAATATCCCCAATAGGTGAGATTACACGGGACTGACAGACATTGCATCGAATCTGCAACAATAAATGAATACAGAGCGTGCGTGAGGCCGTTTGCACTAGTCCGGACAACTGCCGATGCTAACCCACTGAGATACCATGCCTCAGCTTAACATGAATACCCCAGTCAGACACAGCATACTGTCTCCGAGCCGACCAGTCCTTGTTATAGCCGACCAGTCCTTGTTATAGCCCCGGGCAGACGCTAATACTGCCTCAGGGACACTGACTTCGGATTTACCTCAGCCTTTTACCTAGATGGAAACATCCGCAAGGCAGTGAGGGTTTTGCGATGAGAGTTCCTTCTCCCAGAAGAACAACCAACCAAGGCTGACTGGACCGCTTTGACCACAGCATCTGCATCTGTTTTGAGGTGCCATTTAACACTTGTCCCCATTGCCGACCCAGCTTCAACAGTCTTAATAGGACATGAAGTGAATTATAACTTTGTCTACTCAATATTTATGTGCACACTGTCTGAAAGAAAAGGGTAAAAGAAATCAGTAAAACAGGGCTTGATTATTTTCTAGAAAAATATTCCCCTCCCCAATGTTGTTGTGTGCAGATTCTTGGACCCTCTCCTCAAGACAAGGAAAAAAACTAAGAGGCGACTAACGGGATCGGGTGGTCAGGCTCGCTGTCTTGGTTGATGTATGTCATCGATCCCAATTGCGTAGATCGATGCTCATGTTATCAATCACTGGATTGTCTGGTCCAGACTCGATTATGTACAGACCGCTGTCATATAGCTGGAATATTGCTGAGTGCGGCGTTAAACAACAAACAAACAAACAAACAAACAAAGCTGATGATCCTACGTCTCTTATCACTGCTCCAACAGCACGGACTTCACTGACTCGGCCACGTCCGTCGCAAGGAAGACAGGTCAATAACAAAGCCCCTACTGTATGAGTGAGTGAGTGAGTTGTGTTTAACGCCGCTTTTAACAGTATTACAGTTATATCGCGGCGTGTCCGCTAAATGTGGGAGGAAAGCCCCAAGTGATGCAGGTCTCAGACGTCTATCACTTCGGTGAAACCCACGAGCACGGGTATGGTGCTGAAAAACCTAGAAACATAATCGGGGCGAACCGGGATTCGAACCCACAATCATAGGTTTCTGGCGTGTCAACGGGACGCAACTCTGCACGGTGAATCGCGGCGCCTTAGACGACTGGGCCACCCGTGCCCCCCCCCCCCCCCCCCCCCCCCCCCCTACTGTATGGCGAGCTCGCATCCAGGTATGTTCAAATACGCCTGCAAGCCTGCAACTCGCCGACGACAAAAACGCATAACTGTCAAAAGATCAAATTTGTTTTCATTTATTAAATCGATTGGAAATTTGAGCGCGTTGGCATCCCCTTTAGCACCAATTGTTCAGGTTGCCAAAATCAAAACAAATGAATTTGGGCAAAAGGTTTAATTTAAGCTTCAGGTATGTCTTTGAGCTGATATCTTTAAAATATTAGGCAAATAGACAGATTTCAGATTTAATTAACAGATTTTTGCGTGAAGACTTTGAAAGCAATCCACAGGATTTTTATGACAAGATAGGCTGACTTAAACTTTCCACTTTAAAGTCATAAAGTAGAAAGACATATTTCAGTGCGGAATGTCAGTGCGGTTTTCATTTGGAGTCTCCACTTCACTTTGCCTTCACTTGTCTACTTATCGTAACATTAGAACCACGACGTACTACTACACAAAGCATTTAGATCTGAAAACAGTATTGTATGGTAACATGAACTTAACAAGAGAAGCCAATTGAACATAGTGGTAGATGTGAATATTGAGTATGACTATATATTAATCTTAAATGAATACGACTGTAGTGTTGGTAACAAGTGTGGTCTTCTTACTACATAATGTGTATTGTTTCTTGACCTTAAAGAAATGTAAAATTGACCATAAATGTTACTATGTACCAAGGATCAGTATTAGATCAGCCAGTTAGGCCTGTTTACCCACGCCTTTCATTCAGGCAAAGTTGAACAGGATATGTTAAACTAAACTTAACGTCTCAATAGTAAGCAGCTGCGGTCTTTGATGTCTACATTTCATAACTATTGATGTACAATCGGGCATGCTTTTTCTACGAAGATGTCAGGCAGTCATACGACTCTTCCACAAAAGGCCAGCCTTTAAAGCAACAGCTTCTGAAAACATGATTAAGGTGGAAATTGATGCAAATCGTATTGTATCTGGTGGCGTTTTTTTACAGAAGGATGCAAATGGCATCGATTGACCTGTTTGCTACCTTTCAAAGAAATATGACAAGCCCAGAAAAAAATTCTCTACAGTTGAGAAACAAACCTTGTCTTTGAGTTTGTCATTTCAATATTTTAAGGTGTATTTGCGAACTACAAAATATCCAGCCTTTGATAGACAAAGAATAAAAGAAATTGGTATCCATAAAAAGTGTTATGTTTTCATACAAAATATCCAGTGGAATGTTCTTTGATATAACAATCCGCTGGCTGTTTTTCATAACATCAGAGAAAAAAATCAGAGATTGATGAGGTAGAATTTGTCTTTGCAAGAGATTAATCTTGAGACTAAGCATTTCTAGGGCAAAGACAATGTGATTACAGATGCTCTTCCAGAGCCAATTGATTGGATCAGTACACAAATACAGTTTGCTAAATATGCAGGAAGCAGGTGTTATCTGTTTTTTTAAATAAAGTGTGTTGTGTAAGTTTTCTCGGCGGGATTGTCCATTTTAGAGTAATTTTAGTGGCGTTAGAAAAGGTTGCAAAATTTAATGTATATGTAGTAATTGTAAGTAATTGAACAACTGGTAAAACATATCAAGTGCCATTGTGTCCAGATTTGAACTGCAGTCAACAGTAATGAATGGATATCTGCCCTTGTAGAGTGAATGAACATGGCATGGATCGTTCACAAAGTTTCTGGATAGTGCTGTTTCTCTCGATATAGTGAGTGAGTGAGTGAGTGAGTGAGTGAGTATGGTTTTACGCCGCTTTTAGCAATATTCCAGCAATATCATGGCGGGGGACACCAGAAATGGGCTTCACACATTGTACCCATGTCGGGAATCGAACCCGGGTCTTCGGCGTGACAAGCGAACGCTTTAACCACTAGGCTACCCGACCGCCCCTCTCGATATAAGAGCGACGACATGGTGATTTGAGGACTTTTTCGAACTTATATGTTTCTAATCTAATTCCAGGTACGGTTTGGATTCCTTTTTGGAAATATCTAATCCCCGCCAGCTTCCAATACTTTACTGGATTGTATGGACATTAATTAGAGGACCTGTTACTAAAAGTTGCTGGATTATAAACCTAAAACTGTGTGTTTAAATATGATTTGTTGATTATTCACTGTTTTAATAATTTAGTTTTCTGTGAACTGATTTCTGGGTTAACCACTGCATTGCACTTCGGACACCACCTCGAAACACTTGATATGTGGCAATATTTGTTCTTTGTTGTTCAAACACTTAATGCTGTTATACTTACTTACATTGCCTGTTGTTGACACTGGTAGTGTCCCCCGCCGTGATATTGCTGCAATATTGCTAAACGCGGCGTAAAACCACCATACTCGCTCACTCTCTGTCATTGGTAGAATGCATAAACTGAAACAGAGGAAACAGAAATGGAATAAACCCATTCTCTCCCAGCCAGATGTCATCCTTAGTCTGGCTGCCCTACACGAAAAGTTTGTAGTTGTTCCCACAGACAAGGCCTCAGATAACACAGCCATGATATGTAAGCTTTGCAACACTCACTCACTCACTCACCAGCCAGATGTCATCCTTAGTCTGGCTCCCCTACACGAAAAGTTTGTAGTTGTTCCCACAGACAAGGCCTCAAATAACACAGCCATGATCTGTAAGCTTTACAACAATAAGTGTTTGATCATATGAGTAACACATCAAATAATACCACATATAAGACCAGTATGTTAACTGATGAAGAAGTCTGCCAAAACCATGCATCAGTACTATCAATCTTTGTCTTGACTCTAAACCTAAAGGGGGTCCCGGGCGGCCCAGTCGTCTAAGGTGCCGCGATTCGCTGTGCAGAGTTGCATCCCTTTGGCACGCCAGAAACCTATGATTGTGGGTTCGAATCCCGATTCGCCCCGATTATGTTTCTAGGTTTGTCAGCACCATAACCGGCTCGTGGGTTTCACCGAAGTGGTAAACGTCTGAGACCTGCATCACTTCGGGCTTTCCTCCCACATTAAGCTGACACGCCGCGATATAACTGGAATACTGTTAAAAGCGGCGTTAAACCCAACTCTCTCACTCACTCACAAAAACCTAAAGACCTTCCTCTTTTGTACCTTTATTCCAAAGCTCCATAAACATCCGTACCAAGAGAGATATATTGCTGGTCCCAGCAAATGCACCCCTAAATTCCTGACTGAAAGATAAAAAATAATCCTTAATAAAATCAAAAAAGGACTTTCTTTATATTCACAGAAAGTATTTGAGACAATTGGAATTAATTATCATGTGAATTCTCTAAAGGATTAACTTGACTTTTTGCATTCTCAGAAAAGAACCAAGATCGATTCTGTTAAAACATTTGATTTTTTAACTCTTTTACCACTATCTCACATGACAAACTTAACAAAAGCTTCATTCCTTGATCGAAGCGGGTTTTATTGCAAAATGTGGCGACCACACATATAGTTACATATCTGTCTTCAGGTCAATTTGTGAACAATGAAAGCAATTGCCATTTGAAATTTACTGAGGAAACAATATGTCAAATGCTGGACTTCCTAATTGATAACATCTATTTGAAATTTTGGGGTAAGACATTTAGGCACGAAGTAGGGCACCAATTGTGCCCCCCTTCTTGCTGAGCTGTTTCTTTATGTTTATGAATCAGAATTTCTGCCCGGATTGGCAATGTCAAAACAAGGTTATTTGGCCAAGAAGTTTAACTTAAGCTTCAGGTGTATCGGTGATCTGATATAGTTCAATTACTATCAAATACCCCATTCCCTTGCACTGATTTCTCCACGTAACTAGGAATAAAGAAAACAGTGAGACCGCCTCATCTGTTTCATATGTAGATCTATGAATAAATGCAAAAATAGTATCGTCACTGTTTGGTAGTGATTCATAAACACATGCTCATGATAAAGTTGGAATCGTACGGTCGATTTTTTTGGGGCAGAGATTTCTTATAAATATGGAAAGGTTTAGTCGCTATTATTCATTTGAGACCTGTCAGTGGGAACAAACACAAACTTTCCATTCTTCGGATGACAAGGTTTAAATCACTGTCTCATAGTCGGGGAGATATCTTCATAAATATGTAGACCGCCTCCATGGTCTAGTGGTAGAGCGTCCGCCCGGAGAGCGGAAGGTCCGGGGTTCGATCCCCGTCGCGTCATACCTAAAGACGTTAAAAGCTGGTACTTGTTGTTACCCTGTCTGGCGCTCGGCATTAAGGGGCTAAAACAAGGACTGGTCGGCTCGGAGTCAGTATACTGTGTCTGAGTGGGGTATTCATGTACGGCATGGTATCTCAGTGTGCAAGCACTATAAATCGGCATCAGTCCGGACTAGTACAAGACGCCACACCCACACGTGCATGCACGTCGCTATATAAGTGCAATAATCTTGGACCCGACGTTAAACCCAATTTCACCTCACCTCATAAATACGTATGAATGTTACATTATTTTATTACAGGATAGAGGTATCTTTAGCGAGGTTCACATATAGCACATTTCTTTTTTCCGTTAGTATTGATCCACATGATGTTACAGCTAAATGATGCCAAGAGATTGGATAAAGATATCAGGATTCAGGTGGATGGGATGTATCGAGAATAGATATTTTTCAGCTAGGTAGAATAAACCATGGGGAGGAAAGTTTTATTGTATGCTAAACAACGACCACGATCCGTTTTTTTTTTACAAGATGTATGAACTTCATGTACAGATGTTAGTAAAAAAGTACACACTTTAAAAATATTTATCCGTATTTATATAATGATGACTCCTTCAATGCAATACGACCTCGGCAATGAAGGACAAGTCCATTTTTGAGTGGTATTTCCACGGCGATTTTAAGTACCTTTTCCCCCAAATACAGATTGCTATATTTCGCCCATTGTCGTATGCGATCGTTCGGCCATGACGTTTTTTCAGGTTTGCCCAGCTACATGAAGAGCATCTACACGGGGAACAACGCACTACCAATTCCCTCTAAAAAATAACGTCGTCCAATTTTACGACGCTATCATGTTGCGAGGGTGATGTTCGAATCTCCAGAAATGACGTCACGATAGAACAATGTTTCATAGTTAAATAAACCATGCTTCGTTCTTCATTGCTCTCTGCTATCTTACATATGCTGATAAAGTACTTGGAGTATACAGTATCTAGGGGCGTGAAACTTGTACATGTCTGTAGTTGCGAGAACAAATTACAGGGCGCTTGCTCGATAATCATTGTCCATCTATTTCATAGCACAACAAATACTATTTGGACAAAGATAATTTGAATTTGTCACCTTACAATAGAACAGTTGGAAGATCAAATAACAAATAGGAGAAGGCATAGACATTAATGATTAATCAGTTGTCATATGCACATCCAAAAGAACAATAGAATAATAATTATTTACCAGGTTAATAATCTGATTTATCATCCAAAGAGACCGATTGAGCCATAGCTTGACACACTGTTATAATGAGCCACACAAACACCCATGCTGATTATTGTGATAAGGAAGGTACAAAAGATCTTCTGGGAAATCAGAAGCATGTTCATTATTCTGAGTTTTGTATGGTGACAGCCTCAAACTGTGCATAATTGTCCTATTCTACGATGAACGTGCTTGTCAAGACCAGAAAGCGAGTTTTCTGATGCATGATACTCTGCTGATTCATCAATAATTTGTGCTGCGATGCTGTATGAACACGTCTCAGGAAATGTTGTCCTTGCATCTTACTGCTGCTGCTAATTGTCAACGGTCACCAACACAAGGTGTGACCAGTGTTGTGTACCGAGTGTGCCGCCATGAATCTAAAAGACAGACGCTTAATCGTTTGTTCAACGACCGTCACGGAATTTTAATCCACAAACATTACATCCATTTTCACATATGTGTAAACATCTGGAAGACAATGGATGAATCCTTTACCTGACAGATATTGAAACCTACACACAAATTCCAAACCAAATCATGTGGGAGCATCAAGAAACTGACGCATATCAATCTCTATTTAAACCATAGACACATTGCAGCATACCTCAACAACTGGCATATCTGTGTAATACATTCACTCCAACTGCAATGTATTTCATACACCATGTCAATTACATAGCAAGCTGACGACACATTGCACACGTTCTGATTCGTATTTTACGAGGTAGCGTACGTCATCAATGACAATTTTGTTATGGAATTTGTTTTGGCAGATAATTGAGACTGATTATTCTCTAGCGTTGACATTTCGAATTGCTTTAAAACAAGGAGCGAATGTCAAATTAAAGTCACTTAAAAGGCACACGCAATGTGTTTTATCCAAGGTTGTAACTCCTTACGAGAAAAAAACAGAAGATTGAACAGCTTGAACTTGATACTTGATAGCAGTAAATGTTTTCCCCGATGAAATATGAATAAAAGCTACAAAACCCTTTCAATATTCATTTGACATTTCTGCCAAAAGGACAGTTGATTGTTCAATTCTGACTCTATCATGAGCATGTGTTTATGAATCACTATCAACTAGTGATGATTTCAGGTGTTCGCGAAAAGGTGAGCGTATCCTGCCCCATCGGTGGCACCCGTCACAAACACATGCAAATGCGTGTCAAATGTTCACTTGAAAAAACATGGAACATATGGTACAAGTCAAATTGGGGAAACGCATTTGACATAAGTTTTGTCACTGATGAGTCAAGGCCTTGAATGTTGTAACCTTGATGAAACAACTTTGAAGCTAGATGATAACGTATTGATATGGTAACATGGGGCATATGTGAGAAACCTGTTGAAACGACTGCTAAATCAAGCGTTTCAAACGTGAGTACATGGCAGATTAGTTGACTAATGGAGACACCATGTACCTTATCAATGTCATGTGAGAATTGTTACAAAATAATTCATAGAACTGAGTATAATTATCAATTATTAATCCATCATATAATTGAAACGTCAGTCTTTATAATAATAATAAAAATAACAACAACAATAATGATAATAATAATAATAATAATAATAATGATAATAATAATAATAATAATAATAATAATAAAATAATACTGTCACTCTCAATGCGTGTATGCTGCTGCTCGAACATTGGAGGAACTCCATACAGTTTCCAAAGACAATGAACCACAAAAGGGTAATAAACAAAATCTTCCAAAGAAAAACCGGTTCCAAATAAAACTAAATGAAACAAGGAAAGACATATCCTGGATAGAACCTTGCCTAAATTACGTTCCTCTGGGCAATCAATGTCAAAACGGCAAAAATCAGTTTGGAAAACTTTAAAGACAAAATACAAGACAACAAAAGAGAAGATTCTTAATCAAATTCTTAAATTCTCTGAAAGCAAAATTAAAGGTTTGGACAGAAAGAAAAAGAAAGTGAGACAAGAAAAATAATTTCATCAAACAAAACAATTTGTTTTTAGCTAATGAAAAACAATTTTACAGGAAACTAAATACATCCATTGGCAGTGATGAGAAAAGACCCACCATGGTTTCCAGTGAAAGGTTTTGGAAACAGTTGACGTCTATACCCGGCAACTGTAACCTCGAGGAACCATGGGTAGAGGAATATAATAATTGTGTACACGAAAAAATAAAATCACCATTGTTGTGTTTCATTTCACCTGATTGCCTGGAAAATGTAATTAAAAAGTCCAAATCTAATACGGCGCCAGGACCTGATGGTATTCGAAACCGATTTTTGAAACTGTTTCCTTGTGTCCAAACACCATTACTTCACTATTTTAATTCCCTTGTGTATACAGGGGATGTTCCGCCTTAGTTGTGCAAGGGTCGAACAATACTTTTCCAAAAGAAAGGTGATTTGACTGATCCCCAAAACGTCCGCCCTATTACTTGTCTGAACACACAATACAAAATATGTACAGGATGTCTTACAGCTATTGTGTCATCATACTGCGCATCTAATGACATTATTTACATGGAGCAGAAAACAGCCAGACAGGGATGTTGGGGTTGTATGTATAAACTAATAGTACAGTAAATGTACTCTCAATATGTTGGAATGACTACAGAAAAGCTTATGATTCTGTACCTCACGAATGGATTTTGAGGTCACTGGAATGTATTGACTTCCCCGAGCGACTACTTGTTTTACTCAACTCTTTAATGAATTGCTGGTCAACTCAACTTGAGATGTATTCACAGGGGCAGGTAGTGACTTCGGAACCCATTTCTATCTGAAGAGGAATATTTCAGGGCGATTCTTTTAGCCCTTTGCTTTTCTGTTTGTCACTAAATGCTTCAAGCTTTTTGCTCAGCAAAGAGGAAGGATATCACCCGGGACCTCCTAAGCACAGATCCCCAACACCCCTTACTCACCTCCTTTACATGGATGGCCTTGAACTTATTGCCAATGGAGGATCTACACCAAAAAACAGATTCTGCTTGTTGAGTCCTTTTCTAATGATATCGACATGTCCCTTGGACTCGACAAATGCAACATTCTTCATTTGAAACGTGGCAAGGCAGAAGAGGGAAGATCGGTTTACTTTGAGGAAGAGTTATTGACCATCTTGTGGAAGCTCAGGCCTATACGTACTTAGGGATGGAGATTAGGGACAAACTCCAGAATGCCCATATCCAGGAAAAACTTCGGGCAGAGTACAAATGTAGACTAAAGAAAATCTGGAGTTCAGAGCTGAACGCTCGCAATAAAGTCAAAGCCACATACTTATGCTGTGCCCGTCCTTTCATATTCTTTTGGTGCTGTTGATGAAACATCAAATTCAGGGAATTGACACCCTCACATGAAGAATCATGTCAGACAATAGATCCCACAACCTTCGGTCTTCCCTCAATCGCTTATATTCACCAAGTATGATGGGATGGCGTGGTTTGATTAATGTGGAGTCTCTTCATGATAGAATTATTTTGAGCACTTTTGCACACATTTATTTGTCTGATGTTCCTCTTGTGAAGCATGTCAAGACATGTCAAGATGATGAAAATACGGCATCCCACAGTTTTCTAAAACGAGCCATGGATGTGGGACATAATCTCAATGTCGGTGTTGATTTCGTTGATGGTTCTGTACTGCTGGACGGTACAGAAATGAGTGTCAACCAAGCGAAGTGCCATATCAAATCGGCTCAGGAGAGGTTTTCTGAATGACCACTGCATCGAGTTTATGTGCAGTGTGTTGAAAAGTTCAGCAATCCTGCAGAGTCCTTCACTTGGATGAAGTCGTCTGGCCTGAAAAGTGAAACAGAAGGCTTTCTGTGTGCTGCTCAGGACCAGTCACTTCCCACTCGTAACCGTCAATGTGTGATTTTGCATCAAAATGTGAATATGAAATGTAGATAATGTAATGAATTTAATGAGCCTGTCCAACACATCTTAAGCGACATAACCGGGTGGCTCTATCATTTTATGACCGTCTTCGCCATGCTTGTGGTTTTGACACAGAGGTCCATCCATGGTACGACCTGGAATATGTAGAGGCCGTCATGGAAAATGATTAATATAAAATCCTTTGGAATAGGCCCGTATACAGCCTCAGACATATCCAGGCCAACAAACCTGATCTTGTCCTTTTTGATAAATCCAATGAAATCATTTATATCACTGAATTTTCTGTCCCTTTTGACAGTAATGTGATTGACAAGATTCAGGAAAAACATAGCAAAAATTCAGACCCCGCTTTCGAAATGTCACGCTTACGTCCCAAATACCAAGTTGTTTCGATACCCCATTGTTCTCGGTGCCTTAGGTTTGGTACTTCCCAATCTGTTGACTGACATTGGGAGAGTACCCGGGTTGGCTACCAGGAATACAGCTCTTCTGACAATCTGGGTAATGCAGAAGGCTGCAGTGTTGGGGAGTCTCCATATTCTCCGAAAAGTTTTGGGTGGGTTTGACTAGGCAGCGTTTCCTGGGAGAAGTCCCATTCGCTGTCTGGGCTGCGTGTAGAGAAGGCAAGGGACCTGAGCATTTTGTATTTTAATCTGTACATAATAATAATGTTATTATGTTAGATGTTAGAATGTTTAAAAGGCAATTTTGAATAAGAGAGTAATTCTAGATGTTTTGGAAGGTGCTTCTGATGGAATAGTCCTGAATGAAGCTAGGAGAGCGTTTCAGAGAGTGTGAGAGCTGCAGCAAATACTCTCTTTCCCATATTGGCTCTGGCACTTAGCTGAGTCAAGCTGGAGTTGTCCATAGACCGAAGTGCATAATATGGGGATTCATATATACAACGTTTGTTCACACGAGGAAAGAGTAGGTTTCCATCCTCGAAGTGAGGGATTCTGTTGAAATATAAACCGCCGTGGTCAAGAACGTACATGACAACAGAAAAGAAATAGAAAACATCTTCGTGAAAATCATAAACACAAAGAACATTAACAGAAACAGAAATCAAATTATTAAAACGGGGTCTGAAATTCAAGCCAACACCAAACCATGCTTCGACACCAAACGTAATTCATGAATCTAAGCGTCCTTTATTCAGAAACAAAAGTGTGTTTAATCCTAAACGAAATAGAGACAAATATTTGAATGAAATCACTATCGAGAAATTTCCTTTAAATAATTCCAACAGACTTAAACACAATTAGAGGAGAGAGAAACACGAGGGGGAATTAAAATGATCATTCTGTTGCGATCAAAGAGGCTGATAAAGTTGGAGCCGTAGTAACTATGGATTCTTTATTCTATGAAACTAATGTGAATGAATTGTTACATGACCGGGATATCCTACGGGAAACTAACGACCAGGAACATGCTGTAGTACAGAAAAACAACAACAACATAAAACATTATTCTAATCTAAGATTATTAATGTAATTACAATCTCCAGACTGCCGCCTTTCATGGATTGCCAAAAATACACAAAAGTCAAATTTGATGGATGTAAATACAGCTAAAAATATTCGTGAAACATGGAGAAGAACCTGGACGACTGTTTCAGTATACTCTTAAAAAAGAAAGAAACGCAAAACTGATATGTTTAGTCATAAAAGCAAATTGAGCGTACCAAGAGGGGCAAAATGAAGAGGTTTAACGTGTATAATGTCAGTGACATATTTCCCAGATCAAATGGTTGCAACAAGGAAATGCAAACCATTAGTCGGGAAACACGTACGATTCGGAAAAACGCAAACTGTAGCAGCACTATGAACGGTATTAAAGTGTAGGGAGTTTGATTCCCTGGCATCTGCGTCAATCGAACAGTGACAGTTCAACAACAGGCCAAGATTAAAAGAAGAAACAACGTCAAAGGCCGCATGCAGGCAGGGGAATCTCGATCAGCTGTAGCCAGGGTTTTCAATGTAGCGCCCAGCACCATCACAAGGCTATGGGAACGGTTTCAACAGCATGGGTCAACACGTGATCCGCCACGGTTGGGACGACCAAGAGAAACCACCCCCACCCAAGATCGCTACATCCGACAGCGCCACCTTGGTGAAAGGACGACCACAGCCACCTCAACCGCATCCCAAATACCTGGACTGCGCAGAATCTCCGACGAGGTGATGAAAGAGCACGGGTCTACAGACGTCGGGGAGAACGTTACTTCCATACATAAACATTATACCTGAAAACAAATGGCTGTCAGATTTAATGTAAATCCGGGTAATGAGAAGAGTTTAGAAGAGACTTTTGTTGATTTTATTCTTACGCACACAACTTTAATATCATGTAATGTAATGAGACAAGAGCAACAATCACACATACTTCCCTCATATCTGTTCGGCTTCCAACATGTTCTGCCGTTCACAACGGAACACGTTCAAACTTGGGAATGTGTTCACATTTACTTGATTGTCGGTCCACGACTAGATCGTTTACAAGCCACCGCCGTATGGCAGGAGTTCTGCTGTGAGGCGTTATGCCACAAAGAAACACTTACTTTTTATGCTTGTCGGGTGCATTGGTAGGGCAGAACATGTCTACACTTTTTCGCGAACACCTGCTTGCAACATTGATTTTCAGCGATCCATTCATGTAATTTTCATCAATAATTATTGTTTGTCTTTTAAGCCCAGTGAAATCTGTTTCGCTAGATAATCGCGATTTATAATACTTTGGCGCTGACGTTATGTATATTTTCAATATGCAGAAATCACGTTCACATTTCACTGTAATTGTTTCAATATTGGCAGAGCTTGTGAAATTGTATTTGCAATTCTATAAAATATTACATCTGTGTAATCTAAAGGTATCAAAACAATTTCCAATAAATCCCATCATTGGATGTTACGTAGTAATATATCTTTAAAGGTATACTAGCTTGTAACAAGAATACATTTGACATGTTTTACAATTGGTTATTTGACTCTCTAACCGAAACCCTGGAAACAAATCATTGTGGTATCAGAACTGAATCGTTGTTGAACATTCACTTTGGTGATATTACGAGATAAATCACTGCAAAGGAATCCATTTTACATCCCTAAAGGTATCATCTACGTTAATTCCACCAGAATTGTCTCATAGTGTTTACTTAAGGAAATGGATTTTGTAAGAATATTGTATGACTGTTAGGGTCGCATATTTAAAAAGAAAATGTTATTTAGTTCATGATTCATGCATCTATTACATCTTTTTACAAGCTACTCAAGATTATATAGTGTAACGTGACGATTCCCAAATTAAAACAGTAAGTTAACCCAGATATCTGTACGTAAAAGATCTTAGTGTGAAACCAACCTACAACCAATAAATTAAATACAATCGACAAATGTATTACAAAATTCACGACTAAGTTTTCAAATCAATACAGACTACTCCATTGAAATTACAGTGGCAGTACAAATAGAGTGGCAGTACAATATTCAACAACAGTATATTATATGATGACAGTGGTCAGTATCAAATACAGAAATTCAGAGGTGATATCAAAAGTCAGTGATAATAATATATTTACACAGTAGTGACGGTCCTCAAGCCACGAGATGGACCTAGGCAGGTAATCAGAGCTGATGAGTGATCTTCACACGAAAGTTGTGTGAGAGATACGAGAGGCACGCTCTTGTCCCCTTATAGACAGTCACACTAGCAACTCGAAATTCATATCTCATTAAAACCACATCATAATTAGTTCTCGCTACCGCGACGCGAAGATCTGAGGACATCCCATTACGGGTCTTGTCAGACCGACCTTGCGCGAACTTTGACCGACCAATGGAATGACAGCTTTCTCGTGCTTTACGGCACTAATTTCAAATTGGCGGCTACGCTTCGAAACATATTTTTGCCAAATTCTTGATTTAAAATTTGAAACCTGAACAAAAGAACATTGTGGAATGGCTAAAAGATTGAATGGATTCAGTCTTTAAACCCGTGACTATCGTTCGGAATACCCCATGTTAAAGGTTCGAGGTTGCATGATTAGAAATCACATTCCGACTGTCACTTTCATCATCTGGTAAGCGACGCTCTGACTGGTTGGATGAAAGGTCGTTCTGACGTGGTCCCTAATGATATGTCCCCAGATCTTTGTTTATCGGTAGTGAGAACTAAGGTCGGATTTTAATGAGATTGCTGGAAATTTCAACACAGTGCCATCACACCATTTCACATGTTTCTATAACATTCACAGTCCAAGGTATTCAAATCAAGGTATTAAGGACCATCTGTCACAAATGAACCAGCTATTATTTGTTGACGGTGTTCTTATTGTTATATGGCAGGGTATTTTATTGTTTGACAGTGGTTGTAGCTTTGTTGCATTGATTCTGTTGAGATTCGGAAGACGCTCATTGCACTGTTTCGAAAGTCATCAGTCGTCAGGAAGTTACTATATTTAGATGCCAGTGTGGTGTGGTAATCCGTCAACATCCCTGACCACTGTCGCCCCTGGGTGAATGTATATCATTATCACTGACTTTTGCTATCACAACTGTATTTTGGTATTTGGTACTGACCACTGCCATAAAATGACATTTTGCCATTGAATATTGTTCTACAGCTTTTGTGCACTGCCATTGTAATTGCTGTGCAGTAATTTAAATTGATTTGTAAAAATCTAGTGAAGTTTGTGATACAGTTGGTTATTGTAAACCACTTGGTTGGTTGTTGGTTGGTTTCTATTACGTACAGATTTCTCGGTTAACATAGTGTCTCAATTTGGAAATCGACACGTAACAGTATACCCGTCACATTCAAAACATGAACGTATATCAAACTTGTCTTTTGAAGATCTTAAAATATAAATGAACACGTATCTATATTTGAAACTCTGATCTAATGTAAGACAATATCATTAGAATGTTCATGTAAGATTGGTCATGAAGGTTAATACATTTATGTTTGATGTTAAAGTATGATGGATCTCATTGTCTTCACCCTTGTCGTTTATGATCAATACCTCTAATAGAACGTATTTATAATCACTTTAATGTTATTGGTTGAAGTTATTTTAGTTTTCAAGTCAAGTAACTGAAGGGTTCAGGTGGTGGAGACGTTCATGTCGATTAAAATAGACCTCCACTAAACCTCAAATAACAAGAACTCTTTTATGTAATATTATTCATCTGATGTCCAATCCCGGTAAGTTGATATGTTGCAGAAGCCAATGTTTTTTGTTACTCACAAGTATCATATTAAAGAAATAATGTTTGCTGTACCTCCAGGTGTATTAGTGAGTAGAGGTTCCGTAAATTGAAAACTATACTTTATTACTCTACTTATGGCGGTAGAGCAAACTTTATTATTTTTCTAAGATGCCGAATTTAAGACTAACCCTGTGTTTCATTGGAGATGGGTTTAAAATCAAATCTGAAATAAGCGGTGTAGTAAATTGAACATTCTCGAACAGGGCACTGACGGGCTGTTCTATCCACTTGGCTGCACCTTTCAAAGGCTGTCCGTCAACACCATATTATGTACAATAAAAGACCACAAGGTATCCCTCAGGCGAACTCAGATAAACAAACAGGCGATTACACACTTGGTCAATAAAATTGTGAAATTTGAGATTATTCATGACCTGACATTATGACTTACCATTTAAATGGTATTTTCTGTTGTGCTAGGCATTGTTTTATATACTGAGATAAAGAATACCCTGTGTATTTTCTCGTAAACTAAGCTGGAAATAGCAATCAGCTGCATGCACATTTTGTCCCAGTCTACCGGTAATTCGGTTAATAAATATAACTTCAAAAAATATTGATGCAAGGATCGGATGAATTATATCTGAAACTATTATTCTATCAGAAAAACTGTATTTTAATATCGAGTTATTTTTGTTGCAACTTTTACTATATATATATTTAAATAATAATAACCATAAGCGTAGCACTTTGGAAAAACTGATATCCGCAAAGTTCTACTTATGGAACAATTTCATCAGTCAACGCTCTTGCTACAGCAAATGAATGAAAACAAAATGCAAATATAAAAACAACCGATAAAAGTTACACTCTTCAAAAAAAAGAAACGCACAGGTAGATTTTTAGTAAATGCATTTTACCTAATAAAGTCGATATGTTTTATTTAATATCATAGATACAAATATGAAATGTTGGAGCTCGTTAGTCACATGTTGTCGTTGTACAAAGGCACTGAAAACCGTTCATTGTCATGACACATAAGGCCAGAAGGTTGCGCTGAATTCAGTAACTCGTGTGACCGCCCCGGGCAGCAATCACAGCTCTGCATCTCCACGACACTGGCTGGATAAGTGTACGAATTCTGTCCTGCGGAATTCTGCGCCATTCTGCTTGTAACACGTTGGCCAGTTGTGGGAGTGTCTGCGGCGTGTTCTGACGTTGAAGTACACGTCGATCGAGTTCATCCCAGAGGTGATCGATTGGGTTGAGATCTGGAGATCTGGTGGAGCATTGTCCTGTTGAAAAAACTCCCTCTGGTCAATGATTGGAAGAAGGTGCGGTTGAAGAATTGTAGCGATTTGCTGACAAATTTCCCGGAACTACAACCAAGTCAGATCTCCTGGTGTAGGATATGGCCCCCCACACCATGACACTACCGCCACAGAATTTGTCGAATTCACGTACACAATGTGTGGCAAAACGCTCATTTCGACGAAATCGTGATCCATCGCTGAACCACACTCGTCTCCAGTTTCTCCAATTCAAAGGCTGTAAGGTATGGCACCAACACAAGCGTCGCTGTCGATGGATCTGTTGCAAAACAGGGACGATAAATGGTCTTCTGGGTCGGATTCCAGCCTCGCGAAGATAGTTCCTGACAGTCTAGTCCGATATCATCCTCAAACCAGGGATGCGTCCTGCAGTCTCCGTAGCATTGCGATGACGTAGGTGGAACAGTCGAATGTAGCGATCCCGTGCAGGGGTGGTAACTCTTGGTCGGCCGGTTCTCGGACGGTCTCCAGTGGAATTGAACTGTGTGTATCGGTCCCAAAGGCGGCAAAGTTTGCTGCGGTGGACGTTGAAGTGGTATGCAACAGAAGAATGCGATTCCCCTCTTTGGATACTTCCTATGGCGATGTTCCGATCGGTAGCGCTGAGTCTTGGCATTTTCGAACTTGAAAAATGTTGGCAACTGAATGACAAATGATTACCTTATGCTTACCTTTTTATAGCCACTACCACGAGTTATGAATGCCATACCTTGCACGTGCATTTTGCTTTACTGATTTCCTCCATGATATTTTTAAACAGGTGTGAAAACAATGCCGTTTAAGACATTGCAAATCGACAATGGCTGCGGTTTGACGCACCATTCCGAATATCAGTGTCTACCTTCTGCCCGCCGACTGCGCATCCCGACTGTGTAATATGAATTTCCCTTGGGATAATAAAGTCTTATCTTATCTTATCTTATCTTATCCCCCATACAGCTGAAGCTGTACAAAGTAACTTTTTCGATGTCACGTGTCTTCGTAACAATGTAATATTTTAAAATATATAGCGTTCTTCGTCTTCGTCTCTCAACTGATTACGTTAACTTGTTCAGGTGTTTCACATAGGTGTCATTTGTGTCATTGGTCAGCTGAGGCAGGACACGTGACAACCATGTTCATCATGTCCACGGTTCATTAATAAAATCCATTGAGTTAAATAATAATGAGCAACGTCATATCGGCTCATTCTTTGAACAATGGATTTTGCTTTTACGTAGACACTTCATGTCAAGACCTAGATGTGGGTGTATTCCGTCTGCTTTAGTAAGCCTACGTATATAAACACTTACTTTTGACAAATCCAATGTGAAAGATAACAGTGATTAATCAATCAACGTAATATCGGTTAATCCATTGACATATGTTTTTTAGTAATTCTCTTGCTACGCTGCCACGTGCCTCTTACACGTTTTTGCAGTATACCAAACTACACAATTGTACATACACATTTACACACGCTGACGGATTTTGCTTGGTGAAAGGTAACAGTAGGCATCATCCAATCAGATGAGAGGATTCAGGGGATTCCCCCACGCTGTCAACGAGGTGGTCCGAAGCCCAGTTTGTCAGGTGGCTGACACAAATTGGCAGCAAGAAGACTGAGAGTTGGAGTGTTGTTTCCCTTTAAATATAATACAAAAGCAAAAGGGTAGTTTATTTAAATAGGTCATTATCCGGTCAGTGATTGGTTATCCTCAATTCCATGCAGCAATAAGTATAGGGTTTAAATTGAAGATTAATTTTGTCCTTTATAATCAAGTGACTCGAACTATTCTGCAAGAGCATTGTGAGGCCGTGGTAACACATGTAAACGGAGCCGAAGTACCCGAAGTTCGGTTTCGCTGGTTATTGTGAGTTGAGGGTTGTCTGTTGTACAAGTTGCAACGTTGTTACCTCCGCTAATGTAAGCAGACTGCAGCAACTCAAGCCATGAAACAGTGTGCTCACAGAGTTGGTTGCGCTACGTGATGATGATACCGTAACCGACGTGAATCGACGGCCTAGGGCGTGATACGGCGTCGTCGTGTGCGAACACAACAACAGAGCAAAAGCGGCTGTTTTGTTTGATTGCAGGATTCTGCTATACGCCGAACGCTGATTAACAGATGTGCATGTGGTTATGAAACAGACATAACTCCTAGGGCACCAACGCCCGCTTCTGATCATGACAATGTTGTGACTGCTGTGCCACGGACACAGTGGGTTGAATATGTTGGGAAAACCCCGTGGTATGAGAGATAGTTGGCATCATCTTGCTGTATTTCTTCCTTGGCAATACTATTTAAATATTGGACAAGTTTAAAGAAACTATTTCACCGTAACTTGTTGTGAACGCGCCATCTTGCTTGACGATGTTACCAAGGATGCGTTATATCACGGGGGAGTTAATTTGAACGACGCCATGACGTCAGTCCATTATGACGCAACTGAAAATGTGTACTTTGAAGGAAAAAGCACAGTCGGCGTCTTTGATCTTTTAGAGAAGCATCTTAGAATTTTTAGTAATGTTGAGTCATAATGATACGAAAGTTCTTTTATCCTTTAAAGGGGCGGAAGGGTAACTTCTGGTTAAAGCATTCGCTCATCACTCCGAAGTCCCTAGTTCGATTCCGAAATGGTTTCGATTGGTAAATGTGAGAGGCTCCTTTCTTGGATTGCCCTGCCCTGATATCAGGATATTGCCTCGAATATCTGTTGTACTTTCCTCTCTTTTATCCACCCGTGAAGATTCGGATAGAAAAGGTCTTCAGCAACATATGCTTGCCGTAAAAGGCGACTATACTTCTCTTAGAAGACGACTAACGGGACCGGGTGGTCAGGCTCGCTGACTTGGTTGATGCATGTCATCGTATCCCAATTGCGTGGATAGCTTCACAGGATGTCAATCACAGGACTGTCTGGTCCAGACTCGATTATTTACAGACCGCCGTCATACAGCTGGAATATTGCTGAGTGCGGCGTTAAACAACAAGCAAACATTTCTTTTTTCATTCATTTTTCTATCATTTAAACCACAACACTGTTTCATAAAAAATGCTACAAAAGTTATAAATCAGTATCAGTATTATAGTATTGGATATTAAATTACAAATCAGCACGGTTTTAAGTAACCTTTCATAAAGCAATGTTAAATCATTTCCCATCATTTGGTGTGTGTTCAATAATTGGGCATATTTTCGGATCTTGAACAACCACTGCACGTTATGTGTGGTTCACTTGAACAGTTTACTTCGTCAGCATACACGTTAGTTGCGCCATCTGTTCTTGTGCAGCGTACATGTTCTCTCTCCATTTGCTGTATAACAAGGCGAATCTAGCGTGTTTGTATTGTATCAAGATTCAGTGAAGTTATTCTGATACACTGTGTGCCCCCCTGATCATGAGTTCATTGTTCTGTAGTGATTGACGTACATGTATTTCCATTTTTTGAAAACTCAGCATGAGATTACATGTATGTATGTTTAATGGTTAATGCCGTCAGAGAATTATAAAAAACCCAGATAATTTCTAATGGGAATTTAGAATTTGATTCAAATGTGTCTCCATAAAGATTAAGACACTGATTTGAGATTTGAACCGAATAAACTCTGCACTCAATGTTTAATACTATTACACAAGAATTGTTTTTGGTGGATGTCAAAATGTCATACATTATTCATCTGATTTATGTGACATTTATGGCTGGTATTTTGTGACAGAGGAAAAGCAATTACTGTAAATAACAATGCAGGAGCGATACATAATTGTTGATCGCGTCGGTTGTTCGGATGATTGCCTTTATTGATACACATTGCGAGAAAGCTGAGGTTCAGATTGCTTGGAGATGCACGATCAGAGACACTGATATCAGGGTTTTCTTAGCAAAGTAATGCTTTCAATTTTCCTGGTGAACATATGGAGAATCTAACCCAGGTGTCGTTTGATATCAAATATATTTATACGAGTCGATAAAAGTTTAAAACTTGCCTCGGAGTTTTTAACTTTTATCGCCGAGTGTTGATATATTTGATATCAAAAAAGAAATTCTATTTAACATCATTCTTCCAACTTTTTCATTTTGTAGACTGTAATAAGCAGTGTCCTAAGTGTAAAAAATACTTCTCACAGCTTTAGTAGCAGAGCCATTAATGATGTCATTTGATTGTGACGTCATGGTAACCAATGACGTCAAAATGGTCTGCAAAGCATTGTGATGTAATTTCATTGCAGCGATATCTACAATGTAGGGAGCAAGTTTTAGATGATATATATTTAGTTTCGCAGATTCGATTGCAACAGTTTGGTGTCTATTTTTCATCTGAGGTACAAATGTACAATTGACCATGCTTCTTCTAGAACGATTTCACAGTGCGACCTACGGCCCTTGTTGCCAGGTTACAGCATTTAGGCTTTTAGCAAAGCCTTTGTCATGTTATGTGGCAGATATGTTGACGCGTTATAGGCAAAACCGAAGTCCGATGCAGTTACCTACCTTAGCCAAATAATGGACTCTTATGAATGTATACGGTTTTGTCCCTTACTTTTTTCGATCTGTGTGTGTGAAAGCAAGCTGTGTGAGTCAATATGTCTCGTAAATGTAATCTTTCTTCATTTAGGCTAATTAAATATCACTTTACATGATTTAATAGAGCTCTGTATTTGGTATCATTTACATGTAGTTATGGATAGAAGCACAAATTAATCATAAAGTAATCCAACAAATAAATTGATAATATACATGCTTGTGCACATGTCATATAATTTATATCTATTGCTGTAGTACACCCTAAGATTATACCTGCCGACATGTGCCCATTTCACTATTGGGGCAAATGGTTGGTTAAACAGTATGTACCATGATTACAATTCTGCTTGTTCTTCTGGTTTTGCATGACGTTTACTGAATGTATATTTTGGTAGACGGTTACGTGGATATACATTGTATTACCACAATGATATAAAGAAAATTTCACAATAATAGACAAAATACTTTTAACAACCTAGACAATAATGACCACGCGTGAAACATTATATTGTGCCCCCTTCTTGCGAGTCTGTTTCCTTATACAGATGAACTGGAATTTCTGCTCGGATTGACAAAGTCAAAACAGGGTAAGTTGGCCAAGTTGTTTAACTAATGCTACAGGTATATCGATCATCTGATATC
This sequence comes from Haliotis rufescens, assembly GCF_023055435.1. Lineage (NCBI taxonomy): Eukaryota > Metazoa > Mollusca > Gastropoda > Lepetellida > Haliotidae > Haliotis > Haliotis rufescens. Next base: position 1,732,679 of record NW_025964224.1, on the reverse strand, counting down.
GAACTCCTTTCTAATGGTTACCCCTCCTGAAATAGAGCTGAAGGAGACCAGCGAGACCGCCACCTCTGTTTCATATTTAGATATATGCTTAGAGATTCAGAGTGACAGAAACATCTGTAAAACACTGTGCGACAAGAGCTTTAACTTTCCAATAGTCAATTTTCCCTTTATGTCGAACAATGTTCCAGCAGCTTCAGCATTTGGTGTCCACAATTTTTTAGGTAGAATCGAACATGTTCCTTCCACTACGATTCTAAATAGCGAACAAATCAAAGGTACAACATTCAAGGTCACAGTAAAGCTTTCAAAGTTTTTTTCCAAAAAGTGTTATGGGAGGTATTGTCACGCATCTGTAACAAACTTGATGTCCAAAGCAATTCCATATTTTGCCTTGCACCGTATGTTAGCGTGTTTTCTAAGGTGAACAGTTGACCTCCCTTTGCATGTGTTTGTGAAAAATGCCACCGGTGGGGTAGGATACGCTGATCCTTTCGCGAACAGCTGGTGTCATCACTATTGGATGATAATTCATAAGCAAGTGATTACTATGTTGTCGGAATTGTCTTTTGATAATGGAAATGGTTTCGTCAACACTGAAGTGCATGAACTTGATACTTGATGACAGTTATTGTTTTTCCGCTGAAGTAGAGCACATAATGGTGACGCATTGACATGATAACAACTGGATGCTTGTCCAAAGAAACTTATTGAAACTACTGGTAATGCAAAGAACAAATTTCGCAACAGATGACAAACAGACATGAGTACATGGCCGATTAGTTCACAGAATGGGGACACACCAAATATCTCATCAATGTCATGTTAGAGTAGTTACAAAAACATTCTATATAACTAAATTTAATTATCTTAATATACTATTTTGCATAAAAATGCTCATTTGAAGATGAGGGAAACACCCCCAACTGCATGCATTGGCGAGAAGAAATGTCGGCATGATCAATTTCTGGTCCAGAGGAAAGACGGTGTGCTTGAAGGTTCAGGTTTTCTTCTCGGGATGGTTTAAGTGTGTGTACATGGACACATCCTGGGGTATTCTCACATAAACAGAAGACCACCAAGGGTTCGGAAATGTACATGAATGTTTCATTGTACCTGTAAGTAAAAATAATTTTATACATTAAGTATTACCTTCCAATGTAAAAATAGTTATGTCAATAGGAAATGGTTCATCTTCTGATATGGAAATGTGAAATGTTAGTTTGACAAAGTGCATCTTCAGTTACTGTCGCGTGTAGGGTTGATAGTGTCGCTTCTGCGTCTGCATAAGTCACACAAGAGGACCGTGATACTGGCTTCACATCGGGGCCTTTGTGCGAGTACCTATGCATGGCCTTTTCAAACTGCACCTAATGACTTTAATTAGCAAGGGCATGTTCGCGACATTATATTCCCCGTTTGAATCATTGCAGTGAAAAGTAATCGGTAGCTATTAGTTTTATACCTCTATCGGATTTAATATCTTTTTCGTTAAGAGCAAAGAACACGCAGACATCTTTAATCCCTCCATAACAGTTCGGCTTCCGACGGGTTCCACCATCAGCAATGCACCCTGGAACACTTTTAATTACGTCTTGCCTAGTCTTATGATCTTATTGACTGAACTTCAAAGTATTTTCAAAATTGGAAGATTGTATTTCACAAATCACGTTTACATTTCAATGTATTTATTTCAATATTCACAAAGAGTTGAAAATTGTAGTTACATTTCTATAAATGATTACATTCGTGTAATCTAATATTTGTAGTTATTAAAGTCATTACCTATAAACCCTACAGCGGTAATCGCGTGGTAATAAACCATAAAAGAATTGTAGCAAGAATACACGTGTTATACTTGGATACTGGACTGAAACCCTGAGAACAAGTCATGTGGTACTGGAATTGAATCTTCAATCCATTTTGGTGATAATGTCTGATAACAGACTGTTAGGGAATCCTGTTACATAATATCCATGGTTTCATCTACGTGAATGCCAGCTTAATAATCTTGCAGCTTTTACATAAGGACATGGAGTTTCAAAGTTTATCGTATGATGTCTTCAAAAATATTTCTCACTGAAGAAAGTGCGCGTCAGATCTAACGTACATTGCAAATGAAACTTAAGAATTCATTTACTCAGTGAGAATGTAATTCGTCAAATATATGTAAATGATGAAATAATATCACAGTATCCTATATCATAAGCTCTGTGATGGACAAGAATATGTCATCTAGGACTAATCAGTATGAAGCTTATGAGAATATGTCCAATACTGTAAGTACATAGCATCTAATGTAGGCATGTCGTAATGACCATGTTGTCGTCGTTTATCTTGTTACATGGAGGTAATAATAGTTTCCGCAGATGGCCCAGACTAGCTGTTCCCTGACGTTGATGTGTTACAATTCATATTGATAAAGGTTGATTAAGCTAAAGATGAGATACACCTGAAAGGTACTTATCACATTGCATCACACCACATTCAGAATAATGCAGCATCAGTTAAGCACTTTATCCAGGAGGTGGAGCACTTAGATTCCTCGTCTCGTTCACCGAGCTTTCCCCTCTGTCATCATCAGGCTACCCTGCAAGCTGATGAATTATAATACAGAAGATCGCACCAGAATCATACGGGGCAGTGCCTACAAAAGAGAAAAATAGCTTTTTCCGACTAATTTAGAATATGAATTATATATAACATATTCTTTATCGCGTCCTTATTGCCACACATAAAAAAAAGTATCATGTATGCAAACTAATGATGTAGATTATTGATGTAATTTCATTTACAGGTATGACGAAAATCCCTTTGTTGAAAAATTAATTCTTGCCTTTCATTCCTCAGACATCTGTGCATGAATAAAGCTCCTCTTAGCCAGAGAATATGCTTCCTTGTGACTTTCAAAGAATGGAGCATTGTTCCCGAAGGCTGCGTCATCGTATGTCTCTGTAAATAACATGTTTGTAAAGCTTTGCATATAAAGGGTCACACTTGGAGCAACTTTCCGGCCTAGCTACGTCATTATGCCAGTGTAAAGGTATACCAACATTGATATACCCCCTTTTGTCCATTTTGTCAACAGCTATGAATCAATCACGTTGTAAAGTTGAATTTCATTAGTTACATACCCTAATATGTTAGAACATTTTCTTTCTTTGAAGTGGTTTCTTTTGATGTGATATATACTACCGTGTGTAGAACGTATGCATAATGTGCAAAAGCTAAGTCATGTTCTATGCGCTGACGAATCTTATTTGATTCGATGTATTTTGGGCCAGTGTCCTTTGTATTGACACAAATCTGGTGATTGGTTTTGATCCTTATGATGACATTAAAGCCATCATCCGTTATTGTATTATTTCTGCATTCCCAGCACACAAGAAGCATCCCGAGTCGCTGAGATTAGTGCCAACACGGAACTGATGTCCTATTTCTGAAGTGCATATCATGATTAGTTGTATTGTAATGGCATCGGAATATGTGCATCAGATGAGACATTAGTCATGATGTGTCACTTGGTTTAAAAGTATCATTTTCAGAGATAGAAAATGGATTTGGATGATTAAGAAACAGTTTTGAAGTTCTTTCAGTATCTTTCCAGTGATTTACCCACCTGAGCGAGAAATAGAATCGACCACTGAAACCAACTCATCTGTTTCATGTTTAGATCAATGCATGAAGAATCAGTGTAACAATACACTCCTCAGACTGTATGACAACATAGTCGACTGTAATGTTTCCATCATGGCAAGCAATTGTCCAGCAGCTCCAGCCTTTCTAGTTAACATTACGCAATATTTCAGGTACAATCGATGAGTGCAGATATATCTGTGTCTGTCTGAAACAATATGTTAATCGAAATATCTATACTTAAAACAAACTTATTATGAAACCAACCAACAAGTATTAAAAAACACTCAACAAATGTATTATGAAATTCACTAAGTTTACAAATCAGCACAAATTACTGCACAGCAATCATAATGGCAGTAAACAATAGAGTGGAAGTATAATAATGGCGATAAATGATATGATGGTAGTGGTCGTATCAAGTAAAAAAATAAAGTGGCGATGGCAAAAGTCAGCGATGATAATGTATGTTCACCCAGAAGCGACTGTTGTCAGGCTTCCGAGAAAACGGCTTGGCAGGAAAACAAGGATGATGTGCGGTCCTCACGTGCAAGCTGGTTCAAAAAGCGATGAAACGTGTGCGAGACGAAATGTGTGAGACAATGGGTGAGAGATGAGGCAGGCACTCTCTTGTCCCACTATATATACAGTCTAACTAGCTTCAAGAACTGAAATGCTGTAAGGCTCTGTACGACACGGGACAATTCTCGTCGTTTCCGTAAGTGTACACACCACACAAGCATCTAAATATAGTAACGACCCGATGACTGCTTAAATTAAATGTCACTGCATTAATGACGACTAATCACCACCCAAATGCAATGCACTGAGCGTCTACCGAATCTCAACAGAAACAATGTAACACTGTTTTGAGACACGACCGTCTCCAAGGTCTAGTGGTAGATCGTCCGCCCGGACAGCGGAAGGTCGGGTGTTCGATCCCCCACGCGTCATACCAAAAGACATTTAAAGATAGTACTTGTTGTTTCCCTGCGTGGCCTTTAGCATTAAGGAGCTAAAACAAGGACTTGTCGGCTCGGAATCGGAGTGGTTTATTCATGTTTAACTGCGTCATGGTATCTCAGTGTGGTAGAACGATAAACTCGGCATTAATCCGGACTAGTAGCGGACACACACACACACACACACACACACACACACACACACACACACACACACACACACACACACGTGCGAGCGTGCTTGTACGTCGCTGTATAAGTACAATAATCTTGGACGCTGCGTTAAACCCAATTTTACCTCACCTTACCTGTTTCAAGATCAATTAACAGTGGATGTTTAGCCGTGAGAATGCACTGCCGCATTTTCAAATAATTTCAAAACTCGTTTGCAGGTTCTACATTTGTAAAGGTTAATGCCTTCAAGGAATTATGAACTATAATATGTTTGTTCCATTGATATCAAAATGTCATACATTATCCAAGTGACATTAATGACGGGTTTGTTTGGGCAGAGCGGAAATGCAGTGACTATAAATAACCATCGAGGAATTGTCGATCAGCTGTTCGGATGGTTGCCTGTGCAAAATGTAGCTGCTCGTCACGATAACGTCCACATGACTCATAAGGACACAACCAGTGAGCAGCATAACGTTGATGATGTACATATAGGTAATCGAGTAAATGTATTATCACAACGTTTGAAATGTCTGCTTACAAGTACATGCTATCTCCAAAGTGCAGAGTGGTATTAAAGATAACTTTTAAAATCAATAACTAGAATCAAACGTCTTTGCATTGAATCTCGAAAGGAAACTCCTTATGGCTCAGGTGAAGAAGACTGATGAAACTTCATCGCAGTCTAAGATGGCCGGACTGCATGATATGATTGAAAGGGATCAGTATCCATGTAACTTTATATATCTAATTTGATTTTAATCAGGTTTACTTGACATAGGTAAAAAGTCTCCTATAGACCCGAACCCGTTTGATTGTTACTTACTTAGATTTGTTTTCAGGTGACCCGGATATTGGAGTATTTGTCGAGACTGATGGGTGTACGATTACCTCTCTATTGTTATCAATCAAGTGAAAGTGGTATTAATAAGTTAAAATGGATTACAATGACAACGTGACATCCATCGTCTGGATGTGAAATATCTATGTACGTACAAGTATGTACACGATATCTATATCAAGCTGGTCGTCTTCACCAAAGTGATTTACTGCTAAGAGCCTGCACCACCCCGGGCTGTTCCTCCACATCAAGGTGACATGCCGTTATATTACTGAAATACTGTTCACAGCAGCCTAAAACCAAACTCACTCCATAACACTTTGCAAATGTCCGTATCCCCAGCTGGCTCTATGACGTACAGTATTCGTAGTAAGGAGTTAACGTTGTACTTTTATTTAATAAGTATTTCAGTTAGTGTCTGTAGGATACATCGTGTGTTTTCTAAATGCCATGTACATTTGAAGGATCATGTTGTTGTTTTAGAATAAGAACGACGTGAAAATGCAAATGTTATCTGTGAAACCCAATGTTAAATATTCACTCATAACAACCATTTAGGTAACACAGGTCGATTTATGAAATAAATATATATTGCCACGAATTACTCAGTCCCGTCTGTTTCAATTGTTGTTGGTGTAACACGATGTGATATAACTGGAATACATATTGCTTTAGGACACTCAGTCACAAACGAACCAGATGTTTTTTGTTGGCAACATCCATAAACCTTAGTCTAATTCAATATCTGAAAGACATAGAGAAAGTGTATTATTTAAATGTCAATAGTTAAAAACATACGTGGAAAAGAGTCCACTATATTATACATTCTGATCTAATGTAAGAGAAACATCTTCAGAATATTGATGTAAGAATAGTCATGAATGAGTCACTTGGTGTAACAGTACACATATACTTTCTTCCAGCTCGTTTACATCGATTCTCAAACTGTCTGAAGTTTTCACTTTTCTGACTACATTCAAAAAGTACCGTGTGTTGTAATAAAATGTTCTATGTAATGTGTATTATTTCTGGTAAATATCATTTAATAAATGTTCCTTTTATTCGACGTACATTTATTATGGTTAACACACTTTTGTTTGATGCCAGTGTATATTGGGTCTCATCGTGTTTGTCCTTAACATTAGTTGGTCCCTCTAATAGCAGGACATAAACGTGTATATCGTCTCATCAACTTATCGGTTGAAGTGACATCAGTTGTCCAGTCAGTTAACGGAGGGATGCTGGGCAGTGGAAGAACTCTTATGTAGACGTATGAACTCAAACTCAACCTCTAACAATACGAATTATTTCTCACTCCTCCTTTATGCACTATTTTTCATCAGATGTCCAATTCCTCCATGTCAGAATGATGAGATCTGATTGGTCCACGTCATCTTGGTAACATACTGTGTAACCCGCCTTTGAGGGATATCAATTTCTCAGCGGAGGAATAAATCCCTGAAACGAGCAATACAGGCTGCACGTGGATTTCTGAGAGGCAGAATAAATCCCTTATACCGCCTTCAAAGCAAAAGGGCGCGCGTTTTTACCAAGTCAATTTGAAGTCACGTGACAAGGCACAAGTTAACCGCAGCTCAATCGGACAGCTGTTTTCTATCAATTTTGAATTTGTGTTAATTCTTTAACAATATCACATTAAAACATGTCGGTGAGATAGGGACATGGGGAAAATATGCAATGCCCATTCATGATGTGCTCAGCCCTGAAAGTGATGGAATGAACACTCTCACAGATATTTATATATCTTATATCAAATATCACGAACCTGCTTGTCTCGAAAATCCGTTGTATTTCCATTTCCTTTTATAATTTATCTGTATGCACTAATCAAAGCACTGGTTCATATACAACTTCAACGCATCGATGTTTTGCAGAACCAGATTCAATTGGGCGTAATGATGACTATTACATGAATAGATCACTGATAATTGAATGGCTGGAATGCCACAAAGGTTTTTAATCAGGTTGATAACGCATAGAGTCATCTAAGTTACATTTTATGGTAAAGTGGTTTGATTTAGTTGAATTAATTTGGTCGTCTTGTAGTTGATAGTCAGTTACAAATATGTACTGTGTTTGCCTGTGTTTCACGAAGCAATTTTATATCATTCCCAAATCAGTGGAATCCATTCACTTGTTGGGCACATATTAGGTATGGTTCACTGGGGCAGCTTACCTCAGCATTCTATACGTCATCTGTGGTTATGCTGCATACATTCCCCATTTTCTGCATGACAAGACAAATCTAGCGTGTTTGCATTGTATCAAGTTACAGTGAAGGTGGTTATTTTGACACGCTGTGCTCCCCTGATCATGAGTTCATTTTTGTGTGGCGATCGACGTATTTCCAAATTATTTCAATCCTCCAAATCAGTTTATGTATTTGGAAAGGTTAATGCCGAACGGGAATTAAAAAATCAGTTCTAATTTCATATGAATTTAGAATTTGATTTCAAATGTGTCTCCATAAAGATTAAGACACTGATTTTAGATTTGAACAGAATATACTCTGCACTCAATGTTTAATACTATTACACAAGAGTTGCTTTTGGTGAATGGCAAAATGTCATACATTATTCATTGGATCCAAGTGACATTTATGGCGGGTATTTTGTGAAAGAGGAAAAGCAATGACTATAAATAACAATGCAGGAGCGACACATAATTGTTGATCGCGTCGGTTGTTCGGATGATTGCCTTTATTGACACACGTTGTGAGAAAGCTGAAGTCCAGATTGCTTGGAGATTCATGTTCAGAGAGACACTGATATCAGGTTTTTCTTAGGTCTGTGTTGCTTTCAATTTTCGGGTGAATAAATATTTCGTATTGCATATTCCAGCAAATCAAGCCCTTGGTGTCGACATTTTACAACTTCTTTTGTACAATCGAGCATGCCATTTCTGGAAATGGCGGGTGCTACCGGTAGGGCAGGGTATGCTTACCATTACGCGAACACCTGGTGTCATTACTCATTTTTAGTGGTCCATTCATATAATTTCCACAGCTATTTTGCCCTGTACGCCAAATGGAATCTGTTTCAGCAAAAATCTGGGCTGGTTATTCTCTTGCATTGACAATTTATATAAAGATTATGGACAAGCTTTGTCACTTCTATTTATACATATGTGTATGGAAGCTGTCAGTGTCAGTGGGAAACTATCCTAATGTCTCGTTTGTGTCGACTGTTTTAACTAACGCTCCTTACAGTGCATGTTGCACACGTGAATGGAGCGCTGTGTTTTCTATGCTTGTGTACATATGTAGACATGCATAGACGGTTTCTTTGTACAATTCATTCATTAAATAATCCGACGGAAATATTGATAATATTGATGCTTGTGAACTATTCATAATTTTATCTTGCTGTAGTATTCCTGCGAAAAATTGTGCCTACATGACAGTGTGCGAAAGTCTCTTACTGGGCTGAGGGTCGGTATTACATTACTTAGCATGGTTACAATTATGCTTGTCCTTCTTGCTTTGTTTGACGTTTACTAAATGTATGTGTGGTTTAGACTTCGTGAATAAGTATTGAATAACCCTCATGATGTACGACAATGATGTTGCATACCGTGTAAGTAAAAAGGGGAACATGTTCTCTAATGTGAAGTTGCGGAATTGCGAACATTGAAGACCAGACCCTGAAAACAATTTAAATGTATGTTTTATGATAAAAATGAATTAGGGTTAATAAACGACAATAGTACAGGTAAATATGACAGCTCAAGTACTCATGTGATACAGCACGCCGTGTGTTTATCATCAATATAATCGTACAATGAACTTGCGATTTCTTAGGCTGATTGAAAGAGTCGTGCTTGGCTGACTTCCAGGGACGTTTCCTGAGGACAAATCTATCCTCACCTTGAAGGCCAGTCACGACGGGTGTTACAGATTACGCCCGATCTTCACTTTGTCCATCTTATTTGGATTAGTTGATATTTCTTGTTTCGATAGACATACGCGTGTGATTTTGTTTGTTTGTTTGTTGTTTAACGCCACACTCTGCAATATTACAGCTTTATGAAGGTGGTCTGTTTGGAGCGACACATAATTGTTGATCGCGTCGGTTGTTCGGATGATTGCCTTTATTGATACACATTGCGGGAAGGCTGAAGTTCAGATGGCTTGGAGATCCACGATCAGGTTTTTCTTAGCAAAGTGATGCTTTCAATTTTCTGGTGAATATATATTTAGTTTTGCAAATTCCATTGCAACACTTTAACTTTGGTGTCTCTGTTTCATCTGAGGTAGAATTTACCATGCTTCTACATGACATACGACAATTGTTGCCAGGTTACAGCATTCAGGCTTTTAGTAAAGCCTTTGAAAAAGTTATGTGGCAGATGTGTGGACGCTTTATAGATAAAACTGATGTCCGATGCGATTTCCTATTTTAGCCAAATAATGGTCTCTTAAGGTTTTGTCACTTATTTGTGTTCGATCTGTGTCTGTGAAAGCAAGCTATGTGAGTCAATATGAAACTATTTGAATGTCTCGTAAATGTGGACTTTCTTCATTAAGGCTCATTATATATAACTTTACACGCTTTAATAGAGCTCTTTATTTGGTACCTTTACACATGTAAATATGGATAGAAACACATATTAGTCATTAAGTAATCCAACAAATATATTGATAATATACATGCTTATATAATTTATATCTACTAATGTTGCATACCCTATATATATATATAGGGTATCTACCTGCATGTACCCATTTCTCTATTTGGGCCAATTGTTGATAATAGTAGTACAATAGTAGTACGTACCATGATTACAATTCTACTTGTTCTTTTTGTTTTGTATGACGTTTACTGAATGTATATTTTGGTCGAGTGTTACTTGGATATTGATTGGATTACCACAATGATATAAAGAAAATTCCATAATGAAAGACAAAATAATGACCACACGTGAAACATTATATTGGGCCCCTTCTTGCGAGTCTGTTTCTTTATACACATGAACTGCAATTTCTGCTCGGGTTGACAAAGTCATAACAGGGTAATTTAGCTAAGTTGTTTCACTTATGCTTGAGGTATATCGATCATCTGATACCGAACCCCTTTCCACTGATTGACCCTCCTGAAATAGAGCTGAAAGAGACCAGCGACACCACCACATCTGATTCATATTTAGATATGCTTAAAGATTCAGAGTGACAGATGTGACACTACGATTCTAAATAGCGACATATGACTCTTGCTTAAAAGTTGTTTGATCAGAATGTACACCATTCAAGGTCTCAGTCAAGTTGTTTTTTACTTTGGTAAGACATATGTGGAGGACATTTCCAAATTTGACGCATCTGTGACAAAATTGATGTCCAATGCAATTCCATATTTTGCCTTGCATCGTATGTTACCGTGTTTTCTAAGGTGAACAATTCACTTACCTTTGCATGTGTTTGTGACAAATGCCACCGGTGGGGTAGGATACGCTGATCCTTTCGCAAACACCTGGGGTCATCACTATTTTATGGTAATTCACGAGCAAGTGCTTAATTATAGTCGTAATTCGGAAGTGGAGAGATTTCTTATGATTATGGAAAAGGTTTTGTCACTTGAACACTGAAGTGCAAAAACTTGATAATTAATGACAGTTATTGCTTTTCCGCTGATATATAGCACATAATGGTGACGCATTGAAATGATAACCTACAGCATCAACTGAAAGCTTGTCCAAAGAAGCTTATTGAAACTACTGGTAATGCATAGAACAAATTTTGCAACAGATAACAAAAAGATATGAGTACATGGCCGATTAGTTCACACAATGGGGACACACCAAATATCTCATCAATGTCATGTTAGAGGAGTTCCAACAAAAAGTTATAAAACTAAATTTAATCATCTTAATATACTATTTTGCATAACATGCTCAGTTCTATATGACATATAAGATGAGATAATTTTCTGGTCCAGAGGAAAAACGGGTGCTTCGAGGTTCAGGTTTTCTTCTTGGGATGGTTTAAGTGTGGCAGGATTCTCGACTTCATGGAAACATCTTGGGGTATTCTCACATAAACAGGAGACCACCAAGGGTCACAGTTCGTGTAAGAAAAAAATTGTCTAAGTTCCAATTTTATACATTTAGTATGACCTTCCAATATGAAAATATTTAGAGTTATGTCAATAGGAAATGGTTCATCTTCTGATATGGAAATGTGAAATGTAAGTTTGAAAGAATCAGAATCAGAATCAGATTATTCTCAAAAAACACAAAAGGTGGTACAAGAACATATTACAAATATTTAGAACTTACGTAAGAAATCTACCTTTAATGCCAATAGTCTGCATTTTCCTCTATAATTCCACCCGCCAAACCGTGTCAAAAGCTTTGGTAAAGTGAAAGCGCAGCATAATTTGTGTTTATTATTTCTTAATATTTGCATAAGCATATAAATTACAAATATATTGTCAGCAGTTGAGGAAGATTTCCTGAATCCTGCTTGAGCAGGTGTTAAAATATTATTTTTATCTAGGAAAATTTAGTTAAACGGTTGATTAAAATTCTGGTGAATAGTTTTCAAAAAACAATAAGGATAGTGATAGGCCTATACGAGTTAGGTTCAAGTCTGTCACCTTTTTTCTTGTAAATCGGTTTAATTATTCCCACTAACCAAGATTCTGGAAGTATACCCTTTTCAAATATCAGGTTAAATAGTTCAACGAACAAAGGAAAGGGGTTAATGAATCAATACTATCATTTTCTATAAAATCAATATGTTTTATTTCTCTTTAGTTCTCTAACTGCTATCAAAACTTCATCAGATGTGATATCTCCATTTAAAGTTTCACAGTCATATTGAGTATCCACACTATATTCCTCCATTTCCTCTCTCATTCAGCAATTTAAAAAACTGGTAAAATACTTCAATTTCAGGACAAATATTATCATCGTTTTTATCTCCATTTAACACTTTCCAAAACTCTTTTGGAATATAAAATTACTGTTTTGTTCACCTGATATTTTTAAAGACATATTCCAAGGATCACCAAAGGTTGCTCGTGCTGCATAGTAACTTGATGTTCGTAGGTGATATATGCAGACACAATTGCTAACTAAACAATGACTATTATCTGATGGATTATAAAATGAATTGTTTACACAGTCTTCTGTGCTGGCACTATCAGAAATATTAACAGCTTCATCTGTGGTAGTATTCGTAGAAGAGAAATTACAGTTAGTATCCATTTCTCTTGTATTACATCAGTCACTGAGGCTCTCACACCTGGAGTTGTAAGTAAACTGTCACTGTAATCTTTACTATGTACATCTCTGTACTGAATGTTATTTCTGTTGCATTCATCTAAACCAATATTCATTCTGTTCACGTTATAACAATATCTTGACAGCTGTTTAGTTTCACATAATCTGTCACTTGTCAACAGTTGGTATGGAGTATCTGTCACATCAAGAGAGGGGTCAGCGTCTGCTTGCCCCTATCCACCTGTGTACCCCCATCAGAATCCTCCTCTGTGACCACTAAACCTCTGCTCGGGGGCTCTATAGGGGTGGGGTGGGGGTTGTGGGGGCTGGGGGGGGGGGGGGGGGGGGTTGGGGGGGGGGGGTGGGTGGGGGGGTGGGGGGTGGGGGGGGGTAAGGGGTGTCTTCCAGATGGTTGTTTACATCCAACCTGTCTACTATTATAGAAACCTTCTTTCCATCTCTGGGGCGGTCGGGTAGCCTAGTGGTTAAAGCGTTCGCTAGTCACGCTGAAGACCCCGGTTCGATACCCCACATGGGTACAATGTGTGAAGCCCAATCCTGGTGTCCCCCGCCGTGATATTCCTGGAATATTGCTAAAAGCGGCGTAAATCCATACTCACCTCTCTCCTTTACTGGGCTATTTCTTCTGGGAAGCAAAGGGCATCTTCAGTTAGTGTCGCGTGTAGGGTTGATAGTGTCGCTTCTGCGTCTGCATAAGTCACACAAGAGGACCGTGATACTGGCTTCACATCGGGGCCTTTGTGCGAGTACCTATGCATGGCCTTTTCAAACTGCACCTAATGACTTAATTAGCAAAGGCATGTTCGCGACATTATATTCCCCGTTTGAATCATTGGAGTAAAACGTAATCGGTAGCTATTAGTTTTATACCTCTATCGGATTTAATATCTTTTTCGTTAAGAGCAAAGAACACGCAGACATCTTTAATCCCTTCATAACTGTTCGGCTTCCGACAAGTTCCACCATCAGCAATGCACCCTGGAACACTTTTAGTTACGTCTTGCCTAGTCTTATTATCCTATTGACTGAACTCCAAAGTATTTTCAATATTTCAGTATTTCACAAATCACGTTTATATTTCAACGTATTTTTTTCAATATTCACAAAGAGTTGAAAATTGTAGTTACATTTCTATAAATCATTACATTTGTGTAATCTAATTTTGTAGTTATTGAAATCATTACCTATAAACCCTACAGCGGAAATCACGTGGTAATAAACCATAAAAGAATTGTAGCAAGAATACACTAGTTATACTTGGATATTGGACTGAAACCCTGAGAACAAGTCATGTGGTACTGGAATGGAATCTTCAGTCCATTTTGGTGATAATGTCTGATAACAGACTGCCAGGGAATCCTGTTACATAATATCCAAGGTTTCATCTACGTGAATGCCAGCTTAATAATCTTTCAGCTTTTACATAACGACATCTAGTTTCAAAGTCCATGGAATGATGTCTTCAAAAATATTTCTCACTTAAGAAAGTGCGCGTCAGATCTAACGTACATTACAATTGAAACTTAATTTACACAGTGAGAATGTCATGTTTTAAATGTTAATGATGAAATAATATCACAGTATCCTAGAGAATATGTCCCATTCTGTCTGTAACACAGCGTCTAATTTCGGCATGTCGTAATGACCATGTTGTCGTCGTTTATCTTGTTACATGGAGGTAATAATAGTTTCCGCAGATGGTGCAGACTGATTGTTCTCTGACGTTGATGTTTTATATTCATGTTGATAAAGGTTCTCACCGTGAAGATGAGATAAACCTGAAACGCACTTATTGTTTCATTTATGATCATTTATCATACTATTGCATCACACCACATTCAGAATAATGCAGCATCAGTTAAGCACTTTATCCAGGAGGTAGAGCACTTAGATTCCTCGTCTCCTTCACCGAGCTTCCTTCTCCATCATCATCAGCTACCCAGCAAGCTGATGAATTATAGTACAGAAGATAGCACCAGAATCATACGGGACAGTGCCAACAGAAGAGAAAAATAGCTTTTTCCGACTAATTTAGAATATGACTTATATATAACATATTTTTCAACTCGTGCTTATTGCCACACATAAAGATAGTATCGTGTATGCAAACTAATGATGTAGATTAATGATGTTATTTCATTTAAACGTATGACGAAAATCACTTTCCTGAAAAAATAATTCTTGCCTTTCATTCCTCAGACATCTGTGCATGAATAAAGCTCCTCTTCGCCAGAGAATATGCTTCCTTGTGTCTTTCAAAGAATTGAGCATTGTTCCCGAAGGCTGCGTCATCGTATGTCTCTGTAAATAACATTATTGTAAAGCTTTGCATAAAAGGGTCACATTTGAAGCATCTTTCCGGCCTTTCTGCGTCATTATGCCAATGTTAAGGTATAACAACATATATATACCCCCCTTTTGTCCATTTTGTCAACAGCAATGAACCAATCATGTTGTATAGTTGAATTTCATTAGTTACATACCCTAATATGTTAGAACATTTCTTTCTTTGAAGTGGTTTCTTTTGATGTGATATATACTACCTGTGTGTAGAACGTATATGCATAATGTGCAAACGCTAAGACGTGTTCTATGCGCTGACAATATTATTTGATTGATGTATTATAGGCCAGTGTCCTTCGTATTGACACAAATCTGGTAATTGGTTTTGATCCTTATGATGACATTAAAGCCATCATCCGTTATTGTATTATTTCTGCATTCCCAGCACACAAGAAGCATCCCGGGCCGCTGATATTAGTGCCAACACGGAACTGATGTCCTATTTCTGAAGTGCATATCGTGATTTGTTGTATTGTAATGGCATCGGAATATGTGCATCAGATGAGACATTAGTCATGATGTGTCACTTGGTTTAAAAGTATCATTTTCAGAGATAGAAAATAGATTTGGATGATTAAGAAACAGTTTTGAAGTTCTTTCAGTATCTTTCCAGTGATTTATTCACTTGAGCGAGAAATAGAATCGACCACTGAAACCGACTCATCTGTTTCATGTTTAGATCTGTGCATGAAGAATCGGTGTAACAATACACTCCTCAGACTGTATGACAACATAGTCGACTGTAATGTTTCCATCATGGCAAGCAATAGTCCAGCAGCTCCAGCCTTTCTTGTTCACATTACGCAATATTTCAGGTACAATCGATGGTACTTGTTGTTACCCTGCCTGGCTTTTAGCATGAAGGAGCTAAAACAAGGACTTGTCGGCTCGGAACCTGAGTGGTTTATTCATGTTAAACTGCGTGATGATATTTCAGTGGAGAAGAACATTATACTCGGCATTAATCCGGACTAGTACAAGCCCACACACGCACGCACGCACGCACGCACGCACACACACACACACACACACACACACACACGAACACACACACACACACACTCTCACACACACACACACACACACACACACACACACACACACACACACACACACGAACACATGAATACACGAACACACACACGTGCGTGCGTGCGTGCGTGCGTGCGTGTACGTCGCTGTATAAGTACAATAATCTTGGACGCTGCGTTAAACCCAATTTTACCTCACCTTACCTGTTTCAAGATCAATTAACAGTGGATGTTTAGCCGTGAGAGTGCACTGCCGCATTTTCAAATAATTTCAAAACTCGTTTGCAGGTTCTACATTTGTAAAGGTTAATGCCTTCAAGGAATTATGAACTATAATATGTTTGTTCCATTGATATCAAAATGTCATACATTATCCAAGTGACATTAATGACGGGTTTGTTTGGGCAGAGCGAAAATGCAGTGACTATAAATAACGATGCAGGAGTAACGAGGAATTGTCGATCAGCTGTTCGGATGGTTGCCTGTACAAAATGTAGCTGCTCGTCACGATAACGTCCACATGACTCATAAGGACACAACCAGTGAGCAACACAACATTGATGATGCAAAATATAGGTAATCGAGTAAATGTATTATCACAACGTTTGAAATGTCTGCTTACAAGAACATGCTATCTCCAATGTGCAGAGTGGTATATAGATAACTTTTATAATCAATAACTAGAATCAAACGTCTTTGCAGTGAATCTCGAAAGGAAACTCCTTATGGCTCAGGTGAAGAAGACTGATGAAACTTCATCGCAGTCTAAGATGGCCGGACTGCATGATATGATTGAAAGGGATCAGTATCCATGTAACTTTATATTTCTAATGTGATTTTAATCAGGTTTACTTGATAGAGGTAAAAAGTCTCCTATAGACCCGAACCCGTTTCATTGTTACTTACTTAGATTTGTTCTCAGGTGACCCGGATATTGGAGTATTTGTCGAGACTGATAGGTTTAAGATTACCTCTCTATTGTTATCAATCAAGTAAAAGAGGTATTAATAAGTTAAAATGGATTACAATGACAACGTGACATTCATCGTCTGGATGTGAAATATCTATGTACGTACAAGTATGTACACGATATCTATATCAAGCTGGTCGTCTTCACCAAAGTGATTTACTGCTAAGAGCCTGCACCACCCCGGGCTGTTCCTCCACATCAAGGTGACATGCCGTTATATTACTGAAATACTGTTCACAGCAGCCTAAAACCAAACTCACTCCATAACACTTTGCAAATGTCCGTATCCCCAGCTGGCTCTATGACGTACAGTATTCGTTGTAAGGAGTTAACGTTGTACTTTTATTTAATAAGTATTTCAGTTATTGTCTGTAAGATACATCGTGTGTATTCTAAATGTCATGTACATTTGAAGGATCATGTTGTTGTTTTAGAATAAGAACGACGTGAAAATGCAAATGTTATCTGTGAAACCCAATGTTAAATATTCACTCATAACTACCATTTAGATAACACAGGTCGATTTATGAAATAGATATATATTGCCACGAATTACTCAGTCCTGTCTGTTGCAATTGTTGTTGGTGTAACACGATGTGATATAACTGGAATACATATTGCTTTAGGACACTCAGTCACAAACGAACCAGATGTTGTTTGTTGGCAACATCCATAAACCTTAGTCAAATTCAATATCTTAAAGACATAGAGAAGGGCAAAGTTGATTATTTAAATGTCAATAGTTAAAAAAATACGTGGAAAAAGAGTCTGCTATATTATACATTCTGATCTAATGTAAGACAAACATCTTCAGAATGTTGATGTAAGAATAGTCATGAATGAGTCACTTGGTGATATAATACACATATACTTTCTTCCAGCTCGTTTACATCGATTCTCAAACTGTCTGAAGTTTTCACTGGCTAACACACTTTTGTTTGATGCCAATAAATGTTGGGTCTCATGGTGTTTGTCCTTAACATTAGTTGGTCCCTTTAATAGCAGGACATAAACGTGTATATCGTCTCATCAACTTGAAACTTATCGGTTAAAGTGACATCAGTTGTCCAGTCAGTTAACGGAAGGATGCTGGGCAGTGGAAACACTCTTATGTAGACGTATGAACTCAAACTAGACCTCTAACGACACGAACTATTTCTCCAATCATTATCACTTCTCCTTTATGCACTATTTTTCATCAGATGTCCAATTCCACTTATCATACCTCCATGTCCGGATGATGAGATCTGATTGGTCCACGTGATCTTGATAACGTGAGAAATAAACCTTATTTTTTTAAAATTTAAACGGCAATGCCATGGCATCTGATTTACTGTCCATTTATTTAACAGTCAAGGGGAGACAATCCAGACTGTCGGTGGCTGATTATGCTGTAAGCGGTATTTGTTTTTTTATTGTTGCAAGGGACACGTCACAGGCGCCAAACGTAACTTGCAAACTACACGTTGTGCAGGTGATTTTTCTCAGTCTGTTTGTTTAAATTCACTCAAAGAAGAATGTCTGTGAATAAAAAAGTCGAAGGAAACGAACAGCCAAGTCAGTTCGACTTTCGACAATGGTGCAGTGACAGCCATCTGAACAGTAAGACCGCACAAATTTTGAATGACGAAGACATTGATAGTCCAGTTGCGTTGTGCTTGATGTCACTAGATGACATTACTGAACTAAGATTGTCCGTAGGTCAGCGGAAAATCCTAATTCAAGCAATAAAACAGTTGAAATCGCCGCAACCAGTACAGTCGCTGCCGTCGCCTGTCACAACAAAAACACTTGCGGGTGACAAACAGTTGAGTGACCTTGTAAACAGCTTGTCGGATGTACACCTCAAAGACTTCCTAGACCACACCACGTCGTTAGACATGGGACAACCGGGAAATGCTTCACTACAGGGACGAGGTGAGAAACCACTTCTAATTCCTGACTTTGTATCTAAGCCCAGGTCATCAATGATGTAGGTGATGGGTCAGCACAGCTGTATCTAAGGTCGTCGAGGGGGAAACCCCTTCCAGAACATGTGCCATTATCACAGTGGGTTTCAGCCAATGTCCGTATTTTGTCAAAATTGATCGACCACAGGAAAGCAGGTATTGATGAAATTAAGGACTATCTGGAATACACAGCTCAAATTGGGGATCTCTGTCAAACATATACTATCCCTTCAGTTATGCTTCTTGACAACGCACACAGATTGAGACAAGCACAGACCCAGTGCTATTGTAGACAGAAAACCAAAGCTTGTTAGTAGCTTGGGAGCAATACAAAAAGGCACTGGGAAGGTACGCTTAATTCATGATTGCTCTAGACCATGTGATCTCAGCCTCAATGATTATGCAACGACACAATCTTTTAAATATCAAACCATTGACGAAGCAATCAAACTTCTGCCGAGGGGTGGATACATGGCAAAACTGGATCTGAAAAATGCTTACCGTGTGGTGCCGTTACATCCTGACTGCTGTGAAGCTACCGGCCTGCTGTGGCAGTTCAAAAACTCAAGACTTCCAGTCTACATGATTGACACAAAGCTCCCATTTGGAGCTTCCAAGAGCCCTGAGATATTTAGCCGTTTGTCGTCATCTGTTCGTAGAATGTTAAGGCGCGGAGGTTTTGTGGTAGCTGTATACCTTGATGATTTTCTATGCATTGCAAAAACAAACTCTGAGTGTTGGAAAGCCTTCAGGACATTGAGAAGATTATTGACCGATCTAGGTTTTGCTATAAATGAAAGCAAAACGGTTGAACCAACTCAGAAACTGACTTTCCTAGGGATAGAGATTGACTCTACTACCTGTACCTTATCCTTACCTGCGGATAAATTGCTTGACTTGAAGCACATATTAGGTGAGTGAGTGAGTGAGGTTTTACGCCGCTTTTAGCAATATTCCAGCAATATCACGGCGGGGGACACCAGAAATGGGCTTCACACATTGTACCCATGTCGGGAATCGAACCCGGGTCTTCAGCGTGACGAGCTAACGCTTTAACCACTAGGCTACCCGACTGCCCAAGTGGGAAGTGGGTGACGAAAGAGAAAGCAACAAAGCGTCAACTTCAGGAAATTGTAGGTAAATTGAATTGGGCAGCACAGGTAGTTCATGGAGGGCGCACATTTATGCGCAGATTAATTGACTTATGTAATACCCTTAAAAAACCCAATCACCATACCAGGCTGAATGTATGCGCAAAGGCTGATATCAAGTGGTGGCATGAATTTTGTGAATGTTTTAATGGTACTGAGAAATTTATTGAAAATGAACCGGTGCCCGCAGCAAAGTTCTCCACGGATGCCTGCAGTGATGGTGGCGCAGCATGTTTCGGCCCTGACTGGGTCTATTATAATTGGCATACAGACTTCCCATTTGTTGAACATTTACACATCAATGTGAAAGAGTTGTTCACTGTGTATTTAGCAGTCAAACGCTGGTGTGTAACCTAGACAGACAAACATATCATTGTCTACACAGACAATACTTATACTATGCATACCCTTAACAAAGGTACTAGTCGTGACCGATTAGCCATGCGTTGGCTGCGCAAGATATTCTGGTTTTCTGCTGTGTATAACTTTAAATTTTCAGCCAGATATATCCCAGGCAAAGATAACCTTGCAGCTGACTCTCTGAGCAGGTTGCACAATGTTACATTTCTTTATAAATCAATACAGTTTATTCCGTTCTATTGGTTGTGATGTGAAACTTGTTACAGGAAGTATATTCTAGTGCCAGCATCCTCACACGTATCCAAACTAACTTTGTCCTATCTACAGGGCAAGTGGCTCAACAGTGGCGACACCTATATAGCGAGATGCAGCAGTTTCGACGGGCAACATATGCCGAAACTACTGAGCGCACATATTCCTCAATGAAAACTGCATATCTGAGATTCTGTCTGTACTTTAGTAGGACACCAGTTCCAGCCGACCGCATGACAGTACTGCTTTACAGAGTGTTCCTAACAAGATCCCTTTCAGCAACTAGTATTCCAGGATATATGAATATCATTCGCCTGCTTCATCTTGAGGTTGGGTTACCAAACCACTTGGAGACATGGGAACAAAAGGCCCTGCACAAAGGTATCTTAAGACTAAAAGGTACACCAATGAAACAAAAACTTCCTATAACACCAGATATACTAAGGCGGATGCACAGTCATATGGACATGTCAGAACCATTCCTGGTAGCTTTTTGGGCAGCCTGCATCATTGCGTTTTTCTGTTTCTTGAGGAAATCTACCATGCTCCCTGAAACTAGAGGCAGTGGTTCAAGAAAGCAGACCTACTTGAGTCTGCACGATGCCAAGATTTCCCCTGACAAAGATAGTGCCATGATTACTGTCAGACACACAAAAACTATACAGTTTGGTCAGCGAGTGTTAAAGTTACCGCTGGCTAGGGTACCCGACTCTGTGCTTTGTCCTGTTAAAGCACTTGAACATTTGCTTTCACAATATAGTGAAGAACTTCAACATTCAAATACACCTTTGTTTTCATATGTGGACAGAAGTGGAGTCCTCAAGAGTTTAACTTACAAAAGTTTTGTTAAAACATTGAAATATTATCTGGACAAATGTGGTTATGATTCTGGTGCATACAGCGGTCACTCTTTCCGCAGAGGCGGATGTTCCTATGCATTTGACATTGGCATTCCACCCTTGCTTATAAAGCTACGTGGTGATTGGCGCTCCAATGCATATGAGCGCTATGTTACAGTGTATGATGCAATGCATGAGAAACTTGCTCAATCTCTCAGTGCAGGGATAGTGAACTAAGTCAAACCACAGAACTTTCACCAGGTTATTCCTCTTGGGGGGTTTGGAGGTTTTATGTTTCGATTAAACATTTGTCATTATTAAATGACCTTTGCCCCCAAGAGGAATCGTTTGTTTTCCTTTTCCAGCCCATATGGCACTAGCGCTGGATTTCTTGTTGTTTGTCGTTTAAGACAATTACTTTGTCCGTGTGCTACTAGCATATCAACCAAGGATTGGATGATGGAGTTTAAGTGAGAAATAAACCTTAGTTTATTTTAATTTAAACGGCAATGCCATGGCATCTGATTTACTGTCCATTTATTTAACAGTCAAGGGGAGACAATCCAGACTGTCAGTGGCTGATTATGCTGTAAGCGGTATTTGTTTTTTATTGTTGCAAGGGACACGTCACAGGCGCCAAACGTAACTTGCAAACTACACGTTGTGCAGGTGATTTTTCTCAGTCTGTTTGTTACCCACCCTCCCACCCGGAGGTTTTATGTTTCGATTAAACATTTGTCATTATTAAATGACCTTTGCCCCCAAGAGGAATCGTTTGTTTTCCTTTTCCAGCCCATATGGCACTAGCGCTGGATTTCTTGTTGTTTGTCGTTTAAGACAATTACTTTGTCCGTGTGCTACTAGCATATCAACCAAGGATTGGATGATGGAGTTTAAATACTGTGTAACCCGCCTTTGAGGGAAATCAATTTCTCATCGGGGGAATATATCTTTTTTTCCCCGCCACGAGCACGTGGATTTCTGAGAGGCAGAATAAATCCCTTACACCGCCTTCAGAGCAAAAAGGCGCACGCTTTTACCAAGTCAATGGAAGTCACGTGACATAGCACAAGTTAACCTCAGCTTAATCGAACAGCTGTTTTCTATCAATTTTGAATTTGTGTTAATTATTTTACAATATCACATTAAACCATGTCGGTAAGATAGATTCGTTGTATTCGTTGTAACAGAATTACTCGGGGAACATAAAGCCCAACGCGGGAGGTACAAAACCCCATGTACACCTCGTGATCCTGTTACACTTTATATTGATACTTGAGAGGTCAATGTGTTTGTTACTTCTGAGTATCCTACTTTTCAGTAATGTCACATCATCAGTCACAGTTTTGATGGTTCTTCCATACTTATAAGGGTAGGCAGTGAAGCCTTCAGGCAAAAGCGTTGGCTCATCACACCGAAGGCCGAGCCTTCTGCAGATGGGGAAATATGCGATGCCCATTCATTGTGTGCTCAACCCTGATAGTGATGGGATGAACAAACTCACAAATATCTATGTATCTTACATGATGTATCACGAACCCGCTTGTCTCGAAAATCCGTTGTATTTCCATTTCTTTTATCATTTATCTGTATGCAGTTTCAATCAAAGCACTGGTTAATATACAACTTCAACGTCTTGATGTTTTGCAGAACCAGATTCAGTGGGGTGTAAAGATGACTGAAAATTGAATGGCTGGAATGCCATAAAGGTTGTTAATCAGGTTGCTAACACATAATGTCATTTAAGTTACAGCTTATGGTGAAGTGTTTTCATTTAGTTGAATTTGGTCGTCTTGTAGTTGATAGTCAGTTACAAATGTGCACTGTGTTCGCCTATGTTTCACAAAGCAATGATATATCATTTCCAAGTCAGTGGAATCCACTCCCGAATTGGCCACATATTAGGTATGGTTCACTGGCGCAGCTAACCTCAACAATATATATACGTTATCTGCATGACAAGACAAATCTAGCGTGTTTGTCTTGTGTCAAGTTAACAGTGAAGGTGGTTATTTTGACACGCTGTGCTCCCCCGATAATGAGTTCATGTTTATGTAGCGATCGACGTATTTCCAAATTATTTCAATCCTCCAAATCAGTTTATGTATTTGGAAAGGTTAATGCCGAACAGGAATTTTAAAATCAGTTCTAATTTCATATGGGAATTTAGAATTTGATTTCAAATGTGTCTCCATAAAGATTAAGACACTGATTTGAGATTTGAACAGAATAAACTCTGCACTCAATGTTTAATACTATTACACAAGAGTTGTTTTTGGTGGCTGCCAAAATGTCATACATTATTCATTGGATCCAAGTGACATTTATGGCGGGTATTTTGTGAAAGAGGAAAAGCAATGACTATAAATGACAGGAGCGACACATAATTGTTGATCGCGTCGGTTGTTCGGGTGATTGCCTTTATTGACACACGTTGTGAGAAAGCTGAAGTCCAGATGGCTTGGAGATTCATGTTCAGAGAGAAACTGATATCAGGTTTTTCTTAGCTCTGTGCTGCTTTCAATTTTCTGGTGAATAAATATTTCGTATTGCATATTCCAGCAAATCAAGCCCTTGGTGTCGACATGTTAGAAATTCTTTGTACAATCGAGCATGCCATTTCTGGAAATTGTTTTTATAGGAGACGCATCAGTGACACTAAACTGATGTGTGATACAATGGACTATTTTGACCAAACAATGAACTTTGCTTTTAACAGCGATTTTTCTTACTTTTTTCATGTAAATTGTATGAATGGCGATTGCTACCGGTAGGGCAGGATATGCTTACCATTACGCGAACACCTGGTGTCATTACTCATTTTCAGTTGTCCAGTCATATTTTCCACAGCTATTTTGCCCTGTACGCCAAATGGAATCTGTTTCAGCAAAAACCTGGGCTGGTTATTCTCTTGCATTGACAATTTATATAAAGATTATGGAAAGGCTTTGTCACTTCTATTTATACATATGTGTATGGAAGCTGTCAGTGTCAGTGGGAAACTATCCTAATGTCTCGTTTGTGTCGACTGTTTTAACTAACGCTCCTTACAGTGCATGTTGCACGCTTGAATGGAGCTCTGTGTTTTCCATGTTTGTACGATTTCTTTGCACAATGAATTCATTAAATAATCCGACGGAAATATTGATAATATTGATGCTTGTTAACATTTCATACATTTTTCTTGCTGTTGTATTCTTGAGAAAAATCGTGCCTATTCGTTTGGGGCTGAGGGTCGGTATTTCATTACCTAGCATGGTTACAATACTGTTTGTCCTTCTTGCTTTGTTTGGCGTTTACTTCATGTATGTGTGGTTTAGACTTCGTGAATATCTATTGAATTACTCTCATGATGTACGACAATGATGTTGCATACCGTGTAAGTGAAAAGGGTAAACATGTTCTCTAATGTGAAGTTGCGGAATTGCAAACATTCAAGACCAGACCCTGATAACAATTTAAATGTATGCAGTCTTATTAAAGAAATCTAAAATGTACATGTTGTTTTCGACAACATCTAAATCAGTCTCGTTCAGGAGTGAGAGAGTCCTTCCAAAGTTTCATACTATATTAATCGGTTCTCTTTTCCACTATCAATAACTTAGTTTATAGTGAGTGAGTGAGTGAGTTGGGTTTAACGCCGCTTTTAACAGTATTCCAGTTATATCGCGGCGTGTCAGCTTAATGTGGGAGGAAAGCCCGAAGTTATGCAGGTCTCAGACGTTTACCACTTTGGTGAAACCCACGAGCACTGGTATGGTGCTGACAAACCTAGAAACATAATCGGGGCGAACCGGGATTCGAACCCACAATGATAGGTTTCTAACGTGCCCAAGGAACGAAACTCTGCACAGCGAATCGCGGCGCCTTAGACGATTGGGCCACCCACTTAGTTTATACCGAATAAACTAATCACAAGAATACAATAGTATTCTATAAGAGCTACCCTGAGGGAGTGAGTGAGTGAGGGAGTATGGTTTTACGCAGCTTTAGCAATATTCCAGCAATATCACGGCGGGGGACACCAGAAATGGGCTTCATACATTGTACCCATATATATAACATGTTAACATACACAATATTGTTATATGAACAACATACAAGGATAAAATACATCAACATTGAGTAATAAAATGGAAAGAGGTATTGCCTATATGGTAGATACCTACGTCTTGAACATATTAAACAGGTTTGTGCACATTTAAACACTAGGTTATTATTGGTAAAACATTCTGAGAGCTTGTCAATATTTGACCACGCATAAATATATTGATATGGCACTGGCTTCTTCGTATACCTCATATGTGAGGTCGCCATATACAGAACACTGTAGCAATACATGCATCTCGTCTCCAATGCAGGAGTTCATGCACAGGGGGCACACACGTCTCTCCAAAGGAAATGTTGTTCATACTGGCATGTATCCAATCTTATAGGTACCACACCACGTCGGAACTTGGATAAGGCACAACGGTAACATCTGGGTAGTCAAGTTGACACATAGACCTTAGTACTGTGGGTGCTTTAAGAGAACGATAAGTGCAAAGTTATCCTGTGCGATCCGGCGACTCAAGCTACGTGTATACTTAGTTTCCAGTTTAACTGCCCTTGTTGCTGAAAGTGAATATAGATGCTCACCATTGTTCTCGGAGAATAAACGATGGACTTTAACAATGAAAGGAGGAAGTAGATGAAAGGTTGCCATCCCTGGTGACAATCTCACTTAGTCTCTGATCACTCGTGTTCTTGAATCTGCGTCATTGTCGTCACACAGCTAGGCAGTGATTTAAGCCTACATGGAGCCATCCAAGGTCTCCAAGTACTGCATCAATGAATGTATACATGTATCTTCCAACTCCCTAAAGGAAACGGCCTGCTCGATTCTGAGCTTCATTGATGGACGAGAACTCTCTTTGACCGAATATTATAATGCTCCACGTTATCACTGGTGAAGCCAGACTGTCATACAGTTTTGTGAACACATTGTATTCAACACCTCATAACCCTTTACACCTCATAATTACAAGACCTAGTGCTCTATCTGCTGCTTGGGCAACAGTTGTTGTAGTCAAGATGGTTATCCAGAAGTAGACCGAAGTGAGTATATCTGTTACAGTTCCAATATGTAGATTTCCGGCATTAAAAGTACCTTGAGATCTCGGCACAGAAGGTTTGTGGAAGTGCAGACCATTGGATTTGTCGGCATTGATACCAATATTATTATTTTGTCCCCATGTACCTGGCTAATCGAGAAGGCCTTGACGTGTGTGACAGATGTAACCATATATTGGGCATATTTATTTGATCATTCGCCAGTGTCTGCTCATTAGTGTCTGTTATTCTATGTTTGATCTTTATGTATTAGTTGTTAGGATAGATTAAATGCAGTTCATGTGTCCTATAACATACTCTAGCCATGACTTGCTTAACTGATTGGCCAAGCTAACCCTTTGTCTCACTGCATGTACTCAGTCTGCACACATTCTCTACAGAGACAAGTTGTCTTGAAACCATCTAAATCACTTTAGTTTTATATGTTTGTGCATTGCATGTTATTGTATTTAAATGGTGGTGTATATTCAACTTGTGATATTAGAGGAACCTAACAGTGTTAAATATTATTTTACATTCATATAATCTCATCACGCCAGTGTGGTAAACTAGGCTTATACATTGTAAGCTTCTGTAATTACTAATATATAACTTTATCTCTTTATTCTTGGTTGAATGAGAAAAGAGTGTACGTCTTGTTTTAAAGATTGTTCTAAATTAGGTCTTTGAAAGGCATTTAGAAGTGATTCACATAAGGAAGAGAATATATGGATGTCAACTTCTTTATTATGAGGAACACAACGTTTCGGAGTATATGCTTACTACTTCACCACCTGAAAACACAATATACACAGGGAAGACACAATATTAATTGTTTAGACTGTGTTGATATTTTGTTCAACACATTGAATGTGTCACACTCGTAAATTCATGTCATATGAATTATTCTGTTATACTAAATAACCTGGTACCTATTTATCATGTGCATGTATGCATTTTGTTTGAGATTATTTTTTACACTAAACTTGATATAAGGATAATTATATCATTAACTTTACTCTTACATCAACTGACAGATTACCGTACATTACAGCAACTAATATTAGAGTAAATAAAGCAACAAATCCCTTTCCCTATCTAATAGAAATCCCTGCATAAAGCAGAGTCGATTATACCATTCCGACTATATCATTGCTTTACCCATTGTACCCATGTCGGGAATCGAACCAAGGTCTTTTGGCGTGACGAGTGAACGCTTTAACCACTTGGATACCCGACCGCCCCGTCTGTTTTTAACTGGGAAAACAGTGATTGATTGGGTGACTAACACAAAGATATAAGTAAAGCGACAAACCCTATCCATATCCAATAGAAATTTCTGCATAAAGCAGAGTCGATTGTACGATTCCGACGATATCATGAGCAGTCTTTATGAATCCGTATCAAATAGTAATGATACCAGGTGTTCGCGAAAAGGTGAGCGTACCCTGCCCCAACGGTGGCACCCGTCACAAACACATGCAAAGGCAAGTCAATTGTTTACCTGGGGAAAAAACAAACACGGGAACGTAAGAAACGGTTTCTACTACAGTGAGGTTGATGACCGGATTATGTGTACTGTTTATATTACTTATTATTCCTTTGATATGTTTCAGGGTGTAAAATATATTATGTTCATCTACTGGCGGAATAAAAACGTCTCACACTCGTAGCGTGTGTTGCCTACTCTGCACGTACGTGGCCCTTCTACATTAATTCCCTCAGGAAAGACAAACCGTTGTTGCTCGTAGCTCGGCAGTTATGCGCACAATATCGTATGTCATAATTTGTATGCCAAGGGTTAAAATAATAATCCAATTTATCGCAGTTCTTATTACAATTCACCATACTGCAGTTTTTACAATATATCGCAAATTGTATTACATTTCACAGCAGTAGTAAATTTGACCTAATTGTTATGACAATTCACAGTAGAGTTTTAATTTTACCTGTGAAGGACCTTCAGTACATGTATGAGTACAAGCAGCGAGAGATGCATCATATACGATATAGTTTGATACATTTAGACACTGCTGTTGTAATTTACTGTACTTACTACCAATTATTTTTCGTAATAAGATCTGGCACTGCCAGGAATATCCCACATGTCCATGCCATGTGTACATTTCTTTTCATCCTCGTCTCCACACGCCAGATAGATAAGCCACCAGCCCTGAAGGACAGTTGAAGGCGTCCCGTGGGCCAGCCGAGACGAAGCCCTGATGGCGTGATGGTGTTGTGGTAGTTTGGACGATGACAGCTGCCGGAGGAATGGATTATTACTGGCTTCAACAGCTTATGTGGATACTGATAATAATTATCAGCAGTATTATCAGAAGTAATATGTTGAGAGGAACCATTACAACACCCCCTTGTGAAATCAGTGAGCCCTCAGAGTGTTTCAGGACTGGCGTCAAATATTTCCCTAGGCTCCCAAAGTATAAGCAAGACTAGTCCCTGTCGATGTCCCTTTCACAAATCTTTATTGTGATTTATACCTTAAGGGAGAACATATAATATTCTTACACATTATTGAAATAGTACCAGATCTCCCCTCAATAAAGAAAGGGTCATAAGATTCGCTGCCTGTCTGCAGCACCCACTGTCATTTACAAGTTGAGGCTCTTTCCCTTCATTCATTTTCAGATCAAAGGAATTCAATATTCTGGGTGTCAAAAATATCATTTTCCGGCAAAACAATTACATGGCGCAGGACTAGAGAGTCAATGGTTTATGCATTGTAGAGCTTTCAGCATTTGAAGACAAGATTAAGTACTGGCTAACTTTACAGACAGCGTATTAGTTACCTCCCACAGCTCGGAACACCAAAGTAACCCCCCTGACCACACAGCATGTGCCAGACAAGGCATTCGCCATTTCACTTATTACCGTCCAAGGGAAATCTGGATACGTCTTTGTTGCCTTTGAAGTTCCTATATTAATCCGCTATCAAACAGCACGTCCTTCTGCAGATTTTACTGCTGCAGACTGTCATACTGGGACTAGGAAGTTAAACTGACTTCAAACCGTCAATGTCAGAGAATAATCAACCTCGAAGGTATGCCCAAACAGTTTCCACTGGGCGTAAAAGACAAAACAGTGATGAATATCATGTACATGGATCTCTGAAAATCAATGATGACACCAGGTTTTCGCGAAAAGGACAATCATGTTTTACCGGTAGTACCTCACACACACGTCTTCATTAAAAAAGTCAGACTCGATGACCTTTTGATGCATGTCATTGTATCCCAATTGCGTTGATCGATGCTCATGTTATCAATCACTTGATTATTTACTCGATTATGACTGCCGTTATATAGCTAGAATATTGGTGAGCGCGGCGTTAAACCACAAACAAACAAAAACTCATTAAAAAACAAGCGTGTGTTTGTGTATTGCCTTATTTTACCCTGTGATATACTTGTCTCATACTTCTAAATGCATATGACGTAAGACAATTTTTATCAATATCAACCCGTTCCTGTCAAACACGTTACTTGGTGTCATCCCTTATTATCGGTGATCCATTCATATAATCGTCACCACTACTTTGCTTTTTTACGCCTAATGGATTCTGCTTCGGCGTATAATGGAGACTGAATAATATTCTCTGACATTGAGGTTTTATATTAGATTGCACGTTGAAAGATGAAAGGTGCTCTAAGATCATTTTCATCAATATAAACCCGTTCCTGTGATAAAGAACTTGATATCAGTATATACATGTATATAAATAACACTTTGACTCAGAGTGCAGATGGTGATAAAAAACAAAGAGTAGCAGTCTGTAGTCCTTAAGCAAAATGCTGGAGCTAATACAACCGTCTGGGACACGTCAACTGGCGCTGTATAATGAGATTGATTCAACTTATAACAAAGCGACCTTACACTGGCCCTGTAAGCTTTGTTCTAATGTCATTTCCGTATATGATTGCAGCTGTCTGGAGTCTGTCAAAAGCAAAGAATTTATTTGTACATATCTGATCAGTTTTGAAGGGAATGTTTTCGCAAAAGTCCAAGCTTCCATTTTGGTTGTGTTTGGGTCCACAAAACTAAATTCACCTGATGTTCATTTTGGACCTTCATTATTGACATTTCGTGATATGTAATTATTTCTGTAGCTCTTGTTTCTGTAGTATTATGAAGATTTAACACAAAAAAAAGAACATTTTATGCGTTAACAGGAGAACGGCATACAGACAAGTCTGTCAAATGCCAGCTGACATTGAACCGTGACGTTACCCAATACACCTTCAATTTTAGCACCAGAATTGTGAATTTGTAAAACACTTCAGTTGTGTAGACAAGTAATTGTGTCTCAGATTGGTATTTCCTACCAATTATTAACCGTGGTTTGTCAGCGCCACATTCCTGTTCCTTTTTTCAACAAAGTGTTAATAGTCCAGAAAATGCGTTCCCGTTTAATCCCCTTCTGATCAAGCTGACAACCCATCCAATTTACCTTTAAACGAAATAGAGGTGAAAGTGATGTCAACAATCTCTCCTTGGTCTCTCTTGTTACATACGGCAATGGTGATCAATTGACTTGTCTTTGCATGTGTTTGTGATAAGAGCCACCTTTTCGCGAACACCTGGTATCTTTACGATTCGATAATGATTCATAAACACATGCTCATGACAAGTCGGAATCGAACAATCGACTCTGCGTTATGCATAGATTTCTATTGGATATGGGTAGGGTTTTGTCGCTTAACTTATATCTTTGTGTTAGTCACCCAATCAATCACTTTTTTCCCAGTTCATAACAGACGGGGCGGTCGGGTAGCCTAGTGGTTAAAGCGTTCGCTCGTCACGCCAAGAGACCCGGGTTCGATTGCCGCCATGGACATGTCATATGGACACATAGTGTTTTCACAGCAAACTCAAGATGGCATTTGCTTTCATTTTCCACAAATTGTCCTGAACCTCTGGATATACATACGTAACTGTCAGCTTGATCTGCATCTTCCCGAGGCAAGAGAGTTAACTGACTTTAAAAGTCCAGTTTCCACCCTTGCCGAACTAGGTTGGAATTACTGGGCTCGCCACCAGTGCCTATTACCCGTTATATCCCTTCTGAGCCTCTCCTATGGACCAATCAGATGACTTGCGTTTGCTTCACACAAAATAATGGCGCCGATTCAGGACGATCTGATCGATAATCAAGATCTATATTGTGATAAAACGGGTCTTACATCGCGAAATGCATCAAATTACGTGAGCACCTTGATTAAAAACATGAAAAGATTTGGAAAATATCTGCTGACAACGAGTTGGCGGTGCACATGTTTTGCACATCCTGCAATCGACCGAAATCTGCACGACAGTTCACGAACCAGATTTCGATTTCGGTGCGCGATTTTGATTGGACGAAGCATACACTCGTTAGTCCAGCCAAAATGTAACTCCATAATACTAGCCTAGTTCGGCAAGGGTGGAAACTGGACTTTTATAGTCAGCCTCTCTTGCCTTTGGAAGATGCTGTGGGCACCACGTTTTGTAACAATATCCCCATGGATCAAGGAATGAAGATTTTCCTTAAGTTTGTCATGTGGGATAGTGGTGTATGAAGTTTTGGTTCTTTTCTGAGATGGGGCACGGGGGGGCCAGTCATCTAAGGGGCCGCGATTCGCTGTGCAGAGTTGCGTCCATTGGGCAACTTGAAACCCATGATTGTGGGTTCGCCCCGATTATGTTTCTAGGTTTGTCAGCACCATACCAGTGCTCGTGGGTTTCACCGAAGTGGTAAACGTCTGAGACTTGCATAACTTCGGGCTTTCCTCCAACATTAAGCTGACACGCCGCGATGTAACTGGAATACTGTTAAAAGCGGCGTTAAACCCAACTTGCTCACTCACTCACTTTTCTAAGATTGCAAAAAGTCAAGCAAAACCTTTGAGGTTTTGAGAATCCACATGATATTTATTCCACTTGTCTCAAATAGTTTCTGTGAATGTAAAGAAAG
Source organism: Haliotis rufescens (assembly GCF_023055435.1). Taxonomy (NCBI): domain Eukaryota; kingdom Metazoa; phylum Mollusca; class Gastropoda; order Lepetellida; family Haliotidae; genus Haliotis; species Haliotis rufescens. Next base: position 1,699,855 of record NW_025964224.1, on the reverse strand, counting down.
TCCTTCCTTGCTTGTATTAAGGATGACGGTTCGTCTTTGACACAGGGATTTGGTAGTACATTTGCTGAGCCCAGCAATATATCTCTCTTTGCAATATGGGGCAGGCATCATCAAGCCATGATACAACAATGACCTCCTGACCTTGGACCAGCTGCATTGTACGACACCTATTGAGTACTAGGGCCCTAATTAGCTCCTGAATGCCATGTTTGGGTAACTGTGTACCGCCAACATTTCCTTACTGTGACTACAGCAGTACACATGGTTCCGATGGTATATTCCATGACGACGTTGCTCAATATGGTATTTTATCTGCTATTAAAGCTTCGAGGAGGAATTACTATTTCAAATAAGACAACTTAACTTCACTACTACTCAGGCATTGGATAAATATGGAACAAAGGTCAATCAATGTATCAGTTATACTTATATTTAGACGTATAGGGGTGTTAGTCATACGGAATAGTTAGTAGGTGTTTACCTTGCACTGACAGTAACTTCATCATTTACACAGTTGTTGCGTTTTGGTACATGCTTCATCAATCCCCTCGTTTCTGCCCCAAAACGTCACAAACGTCACAAAATAATTCGGTAAAGTTTTTTATGTACTTATTACAGTGGAACCTGACTTGCTGTGCAGTGATAAACGTTTTACATATACGATTTCTTTTCTATGTAACTGTCTTATTTGAAATTGTTTCTTCTTGATAGTTCATAATGAGCGGTAACCGCTGGTCCTAGCTACATAAGAGAAAACGTGACCTACCTGTCGCAGTCATAGGCATATCTGACGTGCATTCATTTCTCTAAGTGCAGTAATCTTTAACACGACGATAAACCCCATTTCACCCACACATGAGAATCGTGATCGGTAACTCAATAGAATCAATACTAATTACGCTATCTTGCGTTCATTGAAAAAATAACGTAAAATATAATATATGTTTCATTTTTTTATATTCTGATGTTTGATGTTATGAAATATGTTATTGTAGACACACCTTACCTAAATCAAGACTCAAAACAGGCCTTTTACCCTCATAAAACATATGAATAGATTGAAGAAAAACAGTGTGTCAATGTAAGAGGGGGATGGCCTTCAGATGGGATTGCAGTAAATTTAATAGTTCAATCCCTATCGGTAACGTTCGGATTCTCACAATGTTAGACACTTATTTAATAACATTATCTGAATTTACTTGACGTGTCCAGACAGTTATATTGAGCGAACGAATCTTCATGTTATCGATGATTAGACAATTCATTCACAGGCCATTCTCCTCCAGTGTGCCTTGAAACTGATTGATCAGGACGGTGTTCGGTGCGTGGCCAGGACAGTTGGCTTACCTTCATCAGAGCAGGAACAGCTTCTACCATTTCTGATACATACATTGTATTGTTATCAAACTACTCAGTATTGTTTGATCAACCAAATATTAACTGTATGAATTAACTATTGTTCCTTGTCAGCAACTTATAGTACTTGAACAAAAATAAATAAACATGCCAATGGATTATGTCTGATCTCCAAAAAACATATTTTTTTATCGACCGATTTATTCATCATCATCATCATCATTTAAATAGTGTTCTTTCTTTAATAAATGACGTAGAATAACACCCAGAGAATGTTTCGCGACATACGAGATTGTCGAAGTAATTTTTGATAATACTGTAGCAACCTTTCCCAACTAATGCAATTACCTATTATTTGATCGACTATTATTTGATGGTCTACCGCACTTCATCCAGAATGTTGCTGCCATGCGGTCTGGGTCAATGGTTCACTTCCTATACGAATGAGGTTACTGATGCTCTGATTGGAAATCTCGGCTATAAAGTGAGTCCTAACCTAATCATGTGTCCCCGAGCTGGATGCACATCCAGTTTAAAACAATACATAAATCTCTTGCTTTCCAGGCCGCCGCCATAAAAGTGTCGCACTGAACAGCGAAGAGGAAATTTGTTGAAACATCAGGGAGGTAAATTCAATACGTTTGATCTGAATATGGATTTAGTGAAGGAATTAACAGTTTGTGCTATGACAGTGGCTATAGTAGCATCACTGGAACGGACGCTTCACAGAGGGGCCATGCCATGTTACCAAATGTCATTTAAGAAGTCACGTAGGCGAAGTAAGGTGGTAATGAAAATTCATTTTCTACATAAAGATTAGTTGAGGAACCATTTGTGAGCGTGCTGTATTAATGCCACTTTGGTGTTGCGGTCGGTATCTACCTACCTGGCGAGGCCTATCCGGATCAATTCATCGGGCTGCCAAGCGGCCATCACAGTCGTGAGACTGAGTTTGCCAAGAGCAATATGGCTTGATCTGATGTGATCCCGGGAAATGGGGGGATCGGATATGCCGTCCACTCCCTTTTGGGGTCACCTGGATTAGCCCTGTCTGCCTTGTTGAGATCGGCGTCAAAAGGTTATATTTTCAGCATATTTTTCAAATAACTTATCTGGGTAACTGAATAGCATGGTCACATGCAATGGTAATAAATATAAATTATGTTTCAGTATTAAATTATTTTCCTCTTGTGACTTTGTCTACATGTTTGAGTACAGACAGGATTCTAAGCTGATCATTAATAGTGTATTTCATACTTCACATGCATAATTCATATTATCCTACATTGTTCCAATGTTAGATCTATCAATGATAAAATCATGTTTGTATGTCAAGATACACACAGAATCTAAACTCGGTTTCAACGCAGTATAATTTGCCAAGTTTTCTTAACATTGTGATGTCGTCCACACAAAGTTTCTAAATTATGACAGCTTAATCGAAACCGAGAGACTTACAAGGCTAATAATAATTTACTTTTAATTAAGTCATAAAAGTCAAATGGCGTCATATTTCAATGTTGTTTTGATATTTTCAAAAGAAACTATTGAATAGTATCTAATAAAAGGAACATAAAATATGATGAATAGAATAAGTATTCACTCAAAGTGTGATTTGTTCTTCAGGGAAAGGTCACTGTACAATGTCTCGTGCGAGTTACAGATGATACGTTCTTGGTCTCCGTCAACATGGTACTATCAGCAGAATCAACAGTGGAGGATGATAGTCAGCCCAATCACCAGTGCGATCGTCCTGATACATGCCCGACAATATCTAGCACCTTCTCCAGGTTACATTGATGGTCTCTTTTGTCTCCTATATTTGTTGGTGGTATTTAGATAAATGCTCAAAATACTTTGTTTTCAGAAATGTACGTACATGACAGCCTTTCTTGATTTTTAACAAGACATTCATCGTTATACCATCATCACGTCGGTTTCTCCTTTCAATACAGGCACAATAGCATCTGTTATTAAATAAAAGCAACACAAAGCTTTCCATACTCATACGAGTTATCTGCTACAAACAGAGTTCATTGTGCAAAAACAAAGTCCATAGTGCGATTCCGACTATCATAAGCATGTGATTTTGAATCACTATCACTAGCCTATCCTGCTCCATCGGACCTCATACAGACAGCGTTGGGCAGCGACAGAGATTCAGCCATTCGTCACCACACCCCCTTTCCGTAACCTGCAAGAAGACCCGTTCCCCTATCGATGAATGTTATGTGCGAAAATACGACAAACAGAATGTGGTATGACTTCAAGTGCTTCCGTCAAAGAATCCTTCAGGAATAATATATGATTTCATACATGTCTTGCACAAAAAATATACCCAATATACATATAAATGTGTTGAACTATACTGTGTTATAATGTAAATCCCAAATAGCATCTGGAATCTATATGATTGATGATATGAAAATACGTTAATCATTACGCAACAATTCTTTTATCTATGCCTTTTTTGCGCTTAGACGGAACCAAGTCTCACAAATTGCCACGAGAGGGGCACGAGTCGCTAGTCAGCTTGTCCCGGAATAACACGAGTAGGTCACGAATGAGACACAGCATGTACAAGACGCTAAGGTCTAAACAGACGGAACTATTCCAGGATGACATGTTTTGGATGGAGGGCTATACTAGGCGGGGCAACCTCATCTATGGGCTGTGTAAAGACGTGAATGAATGCTAGGACAGACTCAAATGTAATCGGATCCAGTATCTGACATGTCCAAATAGCACTGCATGTCTGAGTTCATTCAAGTGGTTACGCATTCCCGCTTTTTTTGTCATTGGGCGAAGAAGATCAGGCCAAAGCGATTCAATATCCCATGCACACAACACTAACTTGGCTACCCAAAAACACTACTTTAATATGTTCCCGTTCTGATTCCGTGATATGATTTGTCCCCAGTGCTTGTCGGGAGAAGCGAATGTTTGGGGCGATGGTCAGACCCGACGACATGCTTGATTGGGTGTCATCGCAACCAATACGTATTGGACGAGGCTCACAAGATCATAATTGGTTATCTGGAACACAGAATCATACAATGCGAATGTCATACGTAAACCATGCACATAATACAACAATGTTCACATTACTTTCCAAATATATCTGCGAAAAAGTAAAGACGTAAATGAGATGCATATCTAATTGCAAGGAATACAGTTTGACAGCAGTGCCTAAAATAAGTAAGTGTTGTAATTTATGACAAGTTTATTACTGTCATGTTAAAGTCGGAGAGGAAATTCCCGCGAAAGAATACATTCTGGATTGTTGTTCAGTAAGGAAGGCATACATGACATTCAAAATACATGTCAGATAATATATGTACTCTATTTGCAATGTAGAACAAAGTCACCTTTAAGGATGACGAACAACAACACGGTCACCTACTGTAGACACGGTAACCTATGTTCGAGCACGTGGCATTTACTATTGTTTAGGGATTTCAATAAGTCTCCTGAACGACAAAAATTACTTTAGAATTTGAACCGGTACCGACTTCTTCTATCAGTCTGATAGAATTCAAACTTCGTTAGATGTGCGTCATGTGATAATTACAACATCAACGTCTTATTGTCAGGGCAGTCACAGATCTCATTGAATACTTGTTGAACACCATGCTGTGGTTGTTGTATAAAACGGCCTTGTAATGGCAAAATTGGAACGACTCCTGCACTGACAAAGTATTTGTGTTATTCTATCACTGTGTTCTGGTTCTTTGAAGTTGGAAATTAGCAAGGTCATTTCTTGTATGAACACCGTACACTAATACCGTGATCTGTAAGAAGCTCCCATGGGTAATGTGTCTTATGCGGTACACACAATGCAAGCATTGTAACGTGAACATCTACTGCCAGACACGTTGGTGATCAGACGAAACACGTGTACATTAGCTGCAAACACGTGAAGATCCGGGATAGAATAGGTTTTCAGTTACCCATGCTTGCAGTAAAGGGCGACTATGCTTGTCGCAAGCGGCGACTAACGGGATCGGGTAGTCAGGCTCGCTGACCTGGTTGATGCATGTCATCGATCCCAATTGCGTGGGTTGATGCTCATGATGTCAATCACTGAATTGTCTGGTCCAGACTCGATTATTTACAGACAGCCGTCATATAGCTGTAATATTGCTGAGTGCGGCGTTGAACAACAAACAAAGAAAAACAAACATCTACTGCAAGACATGTTTGGGGCAATTGTGATCTAACGAGACCCTTAGACATCTACAGCCAGACGTGTTGGAGGCAATGGTGATCTAACAAGACACGTGGACATCTACAGCCAGACGTGTTGGAGGCAATGGTGATCTAACGAGACACGTGGACATCTACAGCCAGACGTGTTGGAGGCAATGGTGATCTAACGAGACCCGTGGACATCTACAGCCAGACGTGTTGGAGGCAATGGTGATCTAACGAGACCCGTGGACATCTACAGCCAGACCTGTTGGAGGCAATGGTGATCTAACAAGACCCTTAGACATCTACAGCCAGACCTGTTGGAGGCAATGGTGATCTAACGAGACCCGTGGACATCTACAGCCAGACCTGTTGGAGGCAATGGTGATCTAACGAGACCCGTGGACATCTACAGCCAGACCTGTTGGAGGCAATGGTGATCTAACGAGACCCTTAGACATCTACTGCCAGACGTGTTGGCGGCAATGGTGATCTAACAAGACACCTGGACATCTACTCCAGGAGTGTTGGAGGCAATGGTGATCTAACAAGACACGTGGAGATCTACTGCAAGTCACATTGGAGGCAATGGTGATCTAACAAGACACGTGGACATCTACTCCAGGAGTGTTGGCGGCAATGGTGATCTAACAAGACACGTGGACATCTACTCCAGACCTGTTGGAGGCAATGGTGATCTAACGAGACCCGTGGACATCTACAGCCAGACCTGTTGGAGGCAATGGTGATCTAACAAGACACGTGGAGATCTACTGCAAGTCACATTGGAGGCAATGGTGATCAGACGAGACAAACACTTCTAACAAACTGTTTGATTGGCATTCTACAAGTTTGTGAGTAAAAAAGAAAACGTACAAGTTTATGGACAACAACTTCTCGTTTATATAGCGGCGTTTCGATGTAGATGCTTACACCGTTATCCAGCTTGATATCGGTTTGAGAATCTACATCAAAACGTCACAATATGCAATAAATCAGAAGTTGTTATCCATTAACTTGTACGTTTTTCTTACTTACTGCCAAACACGTTGGAGGCAATAGAGATCTGACGAGACACGAGAACATCTACTTCAAAATACGCTAAAATATATTTCGTAAAGAATGAAAATGAAATGACATACTATGTTCAGTCAAATGCGGATACAAATCGGTTCCTCATTAATGTTTTAATACACTGGCGTTAATCACTCAAAAAATTATTCCATAAGTACGTTTTTCTTGATTTCGTGTAACTGATATTTCTTGGCTTTAGAAAATATATTCTACTCAAAATAAGTGAGGGAATATTACTATAGTTAACTTGTCATGCCATTCCAGATTAACGAGAGTAACATGAAAAAACCCTATGTTCCTTACTTCTTTAGAGTTGTTTATATGGTTTCTTTGCATTCCAATGGACGAACTCGAAAACTTCTATTTTAACACTAGAAAAAAAACCATGCGTGTACGTCAATGGAATTGGAGATGGAATTAAATCCCTTCAAGAGCGTCTTTGAAATAAAAGGGGCGGTCGGGTAGCCAAGTGGTTAAAGCGTTCGCTCGTCACACCGAAGACCCGGGTTCGATTTCCGACATGTGTGAAGCCCATTTCTAGCGTTCCCTGTCCTTATATTGCTGGAATATTGCTAAAAGCGGCGTAAAACCATACTAACTCATTTGAAATGGCATTGGAGGATGGTATTGGTGGAAGCACGATGTGGGCACAATCTCTAGTTTAGACAAAACCCTTTATTAGGAAAACAATTTGTATTCGTCGACGATGTTTATTTCAGATACAGGAAAACTAGCGGTTGGTATTATTTACACCCATCACTCCAATGTAGGCCACAATGCATATATCCCAATTACTGTCTAGCCCCTAACGCTGATAAATCTATTGCTGCCATCCTATTCTCGGATGTAATGTATCGTACTCCTAACTGTGACAATAATTGGTTAGACACGGAGTATAGTTCTTGTTATAGTTCCACAACTGATCGGTTGCTTTGTACATATGGTATGGTGCTTCAGCACTGCAATGACATACACACACCATATGAGTGGGTATCTCAAGCGTACCTATACCAATCTTGGTGAGGTTAGGTTAGGGGAAATTGGGTTTAACGTCGCGTCCAAGATTATTGCACTTATATGGCGACGTGCATGCACGTGTGTCTGTAGTGCTAGTCCGGATTCAACTGTTTTAGGCCTCCACATTTGGTCGTGGACAATAACATGATTCTTTAAACAAAGAACTCAAGATGCATTCGATGTGAGAGACATTGAACCGTTTTCAGTGTTTCTCCAAAATCCAAGATTATCCTGAATGTGAAGATTGGATGATCTCGCATAGGAACATTTACTATCCAGTGGGCAGGGCGATGAGGTTGTCGCAGTTAAAGCAGTAGCTATGTGAACGCGCCAGCAAAACAAAGCCTCATTACGTATAACGGAGTATACAAATCTTAATGATCAATGTTGGATTTAATTGTATAACATCAATTTGAATTACAGGATAAACACCGACATAAACTTAGGTCAAAGGTATCTCTGAAGATTGTCTCACTGAATTGTATGATGTCCGTGTCCTAAAACATATACGCGAACATAGTGAGTGAGTGAGTAAGTGAGTTGGGATTAACGCCGCTTTTAACAGTATTCCAGTTATATCGCGGCGTGTCAGCTTAATGTGGGAGGAAAGCCCGAAGTGATGCAGGTCTCTGACGTTTACCACTTCGGTGAAACCCACGAGCACGGGTATGGTGCTGATAAACCTAGAAACATAATTGGGGCGAATCGGGATTCGAACCCACAATCATAGGTTTCTGGCATGCCCAAGGGACGCAACTCTGCACAGCGAATCGCGGCGCCTTAGACGACTGGGCCACCCGTGCCCCCTACGCGAACACAGAACGTGGCCTCTGCATGTGTATTGTTTGACACAAAGCATCTGCATCTCCCGCATCTCGAACTGTCTAGTTTCATACTTTCTTATCAAAGGTTGCAACATTTGTACATAATGCAAAATGTCGCAGTCTCGATTTGTCAATTGCAATGTAACTATATAGTTATACGAATGACGTCATATTTTCATACATGCCATTTCCATTGTGCTTCCAGATTCCGATATTCTTGCCTTAAAATACTTGTTGCTCCCCCGTCTCCGACAGGTGGGTGATTCGGGTACTGATTAATTTTTGTGTTACTTTAATTATAATTGACGATAATTAAAATGCTAAAAAAAGAACTTTTGCGAATTTTGAGAAAAATGTACATAAACATATATGCACATATACATATAATTCTCCAATTAGTGTAAAACTCATGCTTGCACTTTTACATAAAGTCATAAAACTAAAACTATTCATAGTCAAAATCTTACGCTGACGTTATCAGCACTCAAGCAAACTCTCTTATTAATATTCAAACTATCACTCACATTCACACACACTCACTCACTCACATAGACACACTCCCAATCACACACTGACAGTCACACACACACAGTCGCTCACTCACACTTACTCACTCACACGCATACTCACTCACTCACACATTATCATGAAGGTATTGTGACTCAGCAAACAGTGAAAGCAGACCTGCACCGTCTGTCTGACAGATTCAATATAAGTGTCTGTGTGGATCTGTGTATTAACATTGATTCTGACCTGACACTAAACTGATAGTCTGCCCCGTAATCTCGTAAGAAGTGATTCTATAATGATCTGGACAGTGTCTTTGTGAAAGGTGTCCATCACACTGTTTATCCCCTGACAGCTGACCAGTCCGTCTTCTGAAGATTGAGTCCATCTGGTCTGTGTTGTTATTTTGGTGATTTTTAAAACTTTTTGGAGGGGTTAAATTTTGGGTTTTTTAAAAAACAAACGAAAAAAACACATTAATTCACATTAAAGACTGAGGTCGATCTGGTGGCGGCATGCAGCGAGCAGTCTGTGTTTTCTGTGGGGTTTTTTTAAAAAGAAATGCACATGAGTGTATTATGAAGACTGATATCCATCTGGTGACATCTTCGAGGTATGCAGTGATTAGTCTGTGTTGTTTTCGGGGTTTTTTGCGTTGTTTTAAAGATTTTTTTCACATCAGGTGTGTTATAAAGACGGATGCCCTTCTGGTGACATCTTCGCGGCATGCAGTGACTACGCTGTGTTTTTTGTGTTTTGTTTTTTTATTTTTAAAAACAGTCTTCACATTAGGTTGTTATAAAGACTGATGTCCATCTGGTGACATTTTCGCAGCATGCAATGACCAGTCTGTGTTGTACTGACTGATACAACGTAAGCGTATATTGTAATGCATTTCGTATTGCTGACAGACACACAAGCAACAAACACAAACACATGCAAAGGCAGGTCAAATGCAAATGTTCACCTGAAAAAAAACCCGGGAACATAGGTTCAAGTCAAAATAGGGAATTATATCTGAGAAAATGTTGGTCACTGATGAATCAAAGATAGACATTTCCACCACATGACTTCCATTAAACATGTTTAAAGCTTTTCTTTGTCTTGAATGGTTTCAGGTTTCAATCGTTAAAACACTGTACTACGGTTTAAGAACGATATATTGCATGCACGCTTATTACCTGCAGGCTCCAGCGTTTAATGTTCTATACATGAAGTTATATATGCAAACTGGCACTTCATAAAAATGTCGTATTCCAATATGAGAGCTTTAGATGTCAGCCAGTTATCTCAGCAAATTGATTTTACCCAAGCAGGAAACGTTTATAAACTTTATCTGCCTTTGCATGTGTTTGTAATGGGTCCCACTGGTGGAGCATGATGCCACCACTACATGATACCAGTTGATACAGCAATTAGATAATACAGATAGATAAAGACATGTTTATGATATATAGTTGACGAAACACATTTTTTTTATCTTATAACAATTTTCAACGGCAACCTCTGCATTAATGTGTGTACTGGAATGTCATGAACCTGGTTATACCACACGAAGAAGCAGTATTGGAAACCGTAGTTGTAAATCCTGTTTAAATACGGTATTTGCCGAGCCTTTGGTGACCCCAAAATAGATTAACAGGACGAGGTGTATATTTACCATGTTAGACAACACGAGTGGTGAATTCCATGTATCATTTCCACTTTAAAGTTTTCCCCATTTACAAATACATACATCGACATTGTTAAGGGTCCTCTCACCACACAGAGCCTAGTAAATGTAAAGCCAATGTAAAGTTTCACTTGTAATCAATAAGTGTGTCATCACCTTTGATTGGCTTAAAGTTTCTGTAAACTAAGTTTTGCATACTGTGAACATGCTTAACCAGTTGGCTGGTGACATCAGGAGAGTAAGAGTCTTTTCTTTGTTCGGAATGTGGAAACAATGGTTCAGGTTTGGTGTTAGGGCAGTTGGTGACCTGGTCAAAACCTGCCTGTGAGACCAGATGGTTCAGCCCATAGACCACTGTGTCAACTAAGTCGTTTACTAGTAATATAAAGACCTAAGCCCAACATGGGAATTGTGTTTTTATTGAATAAATCGGTTACACATACATTATTTTATGTCACAAGCTTATTTCGTGAAAAAGTCCAATGATAAACCTAAACATCAAAGCTTGCGAAAAGTTATAAAATAGTAAAAAGGCAATATTTGCCAAAAACAGTACATGACCAGCCCAGAACGAGGACGTAACTTGTTAATGTGCATATTTATACTGCTATACTTCAGATATCACACACACACACACACACACACACACACACACACACACACACACACACACACACACACACACACACACACACACACACACACAGACACACACACACACACACATACATACATACATACATACATACATACATACATACATACATACATACATACATACATACATACATACATACATACATACAGCTGTATGTTTACACCAGTGTCGTGTGACATGGATAAGCCTCAGTCCAGCTCTGTGACACTGATTTTAAAATATGTTTTATGGAGTTAGAAAGGGCAACAATGTTAAACACTATTCAAATCGTTGCCTACTGTCGATTATCATTGCAGTGCTCGCATGAAAGTGACATGGTACAGTAGGTATCGATAGCATCGACGTTTTTATACAACATGTGTACATTACACGGTTCTTTTTATTGATGCTTATTGAACTCCATTGCTGGTAAAAGTACACCAATATGGTATGTGCTTAATATGGAAGCGTCAATGACTCTGTGCGAATATATAGTGAAGGAACACGTAGTGTCCATAAACAATATTTTCTTCGATATACCTCAAGTGGTGGCATGGGGGGTTCAGATTTAGGAGATAAACCTACTGTCTTTGGTAATTTGAGGTAGTCTGACTGATGATTAGATACATCTTATTTCAATTTGGAACCGAGCGATTTAAAAACGAAACGAAACGTGTAATTACGTGTAATTGGACCAGCTATTTAAGAAAGTCACTTAGGAGACACTCGAACTGACAAACATAAAGTAGTTTTCTCATTTGCAAGATTGCTTACTTAAATTCTTGACTAGTTCAAAATAATGTTTGCAATATAGATAGTTTTTTTTAAACACTAAATAACACTTCACAGATACACATTTAATTTCAGCGCAAACTTTTATATATTTGCACTGCTTGGACTCTAAGAAATCGACATGGCATCTTCCATTCTAGGGGCGACACGTTATATAAAAACGCTAAACTCAATGTCTATAGCTGCCCAAATACTAGTAATTGATCACGGTGACAGTGCTATTATTGCATGAACTCCGATCTGTAATATATGTTCGCTTGATGATTTACTGGTGGGCATGAACCTGTTGGCACATCCTCATTGCCAACCTTCCACACAGAAGTAGAGTCAAGATACACGCCATTGGTGTATGATTCTGACCACCCGATCCATTTGGTCGCCTCTTACGACCAGCACAGGTTGTCGGGGACCTATTATAACCAATAATAAATCGCTTCACCGTGTGCCACAACAGCTGTGGAGAAACCTTGACGTCCTGCACACCAATCCTGACCAACCTGTGACTGGCATAAAGTGAGTGAGTGAGTATGGTTTTACACCGCTTTTAGCAATATTCCAGCAATATTACGGCGGGGGACACCTGAAATGGGCTTCACACATTGTACCCATGTCGGGAATCGAACCCGGGTCTTCGGCGTGACGAGCGAACGCTTTAACCACTAGGCTACCCGACCGCCCGACTGGCATAAAAGGAATAACAATAAATAATATGGAGTATATATTAGGTTAATATGCAGATGTTACACAGTTAAGTTAAGTTGGATCTGATGAGTGTCTTAAAGCTGCAATTGATACTTTGAATATATTTTATAGAATATCTGGCCTTAAGGTAAATATTTACACAGCTAAAGCTGTATCGATGGGTTCAATAACAGGAAGCAGCATCAAACTCTGTTTGGACATATTACTAGACTGGCATGAGGGAAACTTTGATGTCTTTGGAATAATATTTAATCCCACATTACAAGATCTAAAGGTAATAAATACAAAAAAAGACTCGAACATACTATTAGATTATTAGGGAGCTGGAAAAAAATCTAACATTAATATGTAAAATCACAGTTATTAAGACTCTGGCTACATCAACATTAGTTCATATATTTTCAGCTCTCCAAACGCAACCGATGCTTTTATTGGAAAACTGAATAAACTATTTCATACATTCATTTGGAAGAACAAACCTGACAAAGTAATATGATCTACTTTGATAAGGAAATATGAAGGAGATCTGAGAATGATTGATACCTGCAAATTTATTGATTCAGTGAAACTGTCATTTTTAAGGAGAAGTTTACAAAAAAAACGACTTTGTCATCATAAAACATATTCCTTTTGGGTACAAATATTGATAAGTTCATTATTTAACAAATCCCTTTTGGAGGGATATATTGAATATTTGGTAACTATTACAGAAAGCACATAGTTAACAAACAAAGTATTGAAGAGATTTTATCAGAGCCAATGTGGTTTAATCACCAATTTATATTAATTTCATTTTGAAACATTGGTTTGATAACGGTATTCATAGTTGAAAAGATTTATGCAGCATCAACAGATTTTGAACATTTGAAGAATTGCAAGACACTTTTCGAATTAAAAGTTCCTTACTTGATTACAGCAGAGTAAAGCTAAATATCCCAAAACCAAGCGAAAAAGTAATAACTGGCAGATCTTGTATATCGGCTAATTTATACATAAATAACATTTCGAGAGACTTGTTGACAAGAACAAAGGGCTCCAGAATATTTTATGATAAACTCATAGCTGCAGCTATCTTTCTTGTTTTGTGTGATAAATAGGAAAATGAATATCAAAGCAGATTATGGAATAATGTTTTTACTAATTGAAAAATGTGCACCAATGACTAATAGATTTTCAGTCCAGATTCATAAACAGAGCTATCTATACTAAAAAGGAATTATTGAAAATGAAGTTAATTGATGATGACGTATGCTCTTTTTGTATCTCCAAATCTGAAAACTTATACCATGTATATGTAGAATATGTTTTTGTAAAGGAATTATGGCTGGAAACTGAAGTGTACCCAAACTCAAAACTGGCACATTCTTCTTCCCAGTCTAGATAAACTATTTTGCTACAACAAAAAGAACTCTTTTCAACCATATAAGTTATCATGCAAAAAATAAATTTTCCAGCCAAGCATTAAGAAAACTTCATTCTACTTTTCTTTCTTCATCAAAATATTAAAAGACGTATGTAACAAAGAAAAATTAATTGCAATGAAAAATAGTAGTATTAGTAAATCGGATAGAAAATGGAATGAATTATCAGCCTACTTATTATTATATATCACTGAATCCTATATATATGTATATAACCCATATCTTGATAATGTTTTAAGATCATATGACGTGCTACACTTGTAAACCTCATGTACCTATGTTACAAATATATGTCTACTGAATTGAAATTTAAAAAAAAATGAAACAAACTTGTGACTGGCACCGAAGTCCAAGGCTGCCATCAGGACCCTCATCCTGAGCAGGCCCAGACGTCGGGCATCCTTCATACCCATGAGACATGAGACAACGCTGTGAACAGTCGAATCATGGCCGCCACTGATTACATTCACTTCATGGTATTTCATTTTTGTGTAGTTGTATGTGGCTAGGGTCGTCTTCTGCACGCAACGCACTTGCTGTTGAACTTCCTCTAACTCCAGCGAGAATTCAGTTGCCCGGTTTATAAATAAAGTTCTTCTATTTTGTTTTTCGTCGAGATATTATTCTGGAACATGCTTGAGACTTCAGAATATACTGTTTTCAGAAGGAGGTGCATCTGCTCTTGGACACATTATTTTTCTAAGGCGCACTTATAGCTTGAGAGCCTGCATGCTGTCTAGAATTACTCAATTAACCTAGATCACAATCATTCTGGACAAGTAGTTGCATTATCGGTTTATACACGTTTTATTTTACAGTTTCTTTCCCTGTCTCGCAAAGCGGTATTGTGTGTAATGCTGTGGACTTTAATCATTGTAATGTGATCTAGTACTAACCAGAGCTGAACTAAAATGGTCCATGGAGTACAATACATTAGGGACGGCAATCCAGATGTAATGATTGCAATACTAATAGCAGAGTAATCAGTTGACTTGGACAAGTATTGCAGATCTTTGTAAAACACAGCTCATCTTATTTTGAATAGAGTGATTTTGGTTTTACACCAGTTTTATATAAGACGTGGGGACCACAGATGCAGCCACGTGTCTTTATTCAGAGGTTCAGGACAATGTGTAAAAATTGAAAGCAAATGTCATCTGAAGTTTACTGAGAAAACAATATGTGAAATGCTGGACTGCCTCACTGATAATATCTACGTAAAATCTAGGGTAAGACATTAATGCAAGAAGTTGGTATCCCCATGGGCACCAACTGTGCTCCCTTTCTTCCTGATCTGTTTCTTTGTGCATATGAATCAGAATTTCTGCTCGAATTGGCAAATTAAAACAAGGTAATCTGGCCAAGAAGTTTAACTTAAGCTTCAGGTGTATCGGTGATCTTATATCGTTCAATTACAATCAAATAGCCAATTCCCTTCCACTTATTTCCCCACCTGAACAAGAACTAAAGGAGACCAGTGAGGCACATATTTAGATTCAGAGTGACAAAACACTCTCAACAAGACTGTATGACTTCAACTTTCAATTGTCAGCTCTCCCTTTATGATCGAGCAACATTCCTTCAGTGCCCATCTTGGTGTCTACATTTCACAACTTTCGAGGTACAATCAAGCATGGTTTTTCTTCCGAGATTTCAAAGAGTCAAAAGACTCTTGCTCAGAAGTTGTTTGATCAAGGTTAAAACATTCAAGGCCTCAAAACTTGCAAAAAGGGTTGTGGTAGACATGTAGAGGGCATTTCAAAATTTGACGTATCGTAGACAGAAAATGATGTCCGATGCAATTCCATAGTTTGAGTTGTACATTGTTTTCCAGTGTTTTTTAAGTAAACATTTGTCTTGCCTTTGCACGTGTTTGTGACGGATGGGGCAGGATAAGGTCATCTCTTAACAAACACCTGGTATCATCACTATTTTATTCATAAACACATCTCATGTTTGTTTGTGTTTTATTTTGTTTAAAGCCGCACTAAGCAATATCCCACCTATATGATGGCGGTCTGTAAGTATTCGAGTCTATTCCAGACAATCCAGTGATTGAAATAATGAGCATCGATCCACGCAATTGGGATACGATGACATGTATAAACCAAGTCAGCAAGCCTGACCATCCAGTCCCGTTACGCGCCTCTTACGACAAGCATAGTCGCCTTTTACGGCAAGCATGGGTTGCTGAAGACCTATTCTCTACCCGGATCACATGCTCATATTATAGTCGGGTTTCTACAATCGACTGTGAGCAGAAATGCCTTTGAATATGGAAATGGGTTTGTCCTAAACCTCTGAAATGGATATGTTCAGTGACAAATGACCCATAGATCATGGTATTTACCCAAGTGTCTATGTACACTACCCACTTGTGTTTCAGATTTCAAGTTTAATTGTCTAAGTAGGTCATATATATTCATCTTTAAACTCCTATCCCTGTATTGCTGCTCACTGCATACGCACCGGACATGTGTACCACGAGTGAGATAGGCCTGCCTTACATGTCAACAGTACATTCTAGATGTGTGAACTGACATTTGCACCCCTGGAGCTTCGATGATAAATATCATGTCGGAGATGGCTTTGGCCCCTGTGAGAGTAACCAGCATGGACAATGCCCATATCGGTTGTCAAACAGTTCACATCCTGCTCACCTCATGAAAGATGCATAGCAGGGAATAAGCTCTCGTGGAACTTCCTATTGAAGGACAGTGCAGTCTTTACAAATGTCGCCACAAGAAAGAAAAATTGCTCTGAAATCAAAGTATGATGTACATCAGCATGCATGTCATTAACAGATGCTGATTGTCAGCTGGATATCTCACTGAGCTCCGTGATGTTGTACACTTTGTGCTGAGTCAATATTCTTAGGATCATAATGCGACGACTGGTTGAGCCAATATATTAAAAACATCTTGCTCTTCTTTCCCTCAAAACATAAAAAATCGAAATGTTTCAGACAAACGTGGCACGAAGCGGAAATTGCAGTCTGTTTTGACAGTTTGGGGTTTTGAAGTAACAGGCTACCAAGTAAAATATTCAAGAAGTTATACCAATATTTGCAAATCCTGAGGATAGATGATTGATTATTGCTAGCTGTTTCGAGATGGAGGGGAAGCCATAGCCTACAACAGTCTATTGCTACGCCGTCATCGGATCAATTACCAGGGGTCCGATTTGTGTACTATAGGTTCTCGATTGAGTTGCCTTTGCATGTGTTTGGCACAGGTACCACCAATGGGTCAGGAAACGCTCACCTTATCGCGAACGCTTTGTATCATTACCATTTGATAGTGTTTCATGATATTATTCGTATTTGTTGTGTCTGTATATTTTATTGTGTGGATTATTGACTAGACATATGCATATATGTACTGGACAGTTGAGACTGGTAAGTGGTTGCTATATTGGACCTTTACAGCCAAACATTACTTCCTGTGACATGACTTCTTGTCGATTGTGGGTACAACACTCCGAATTAAGTACTGAATTCACTTTAAAGAAATTTGTCAAATGTATACAAAAAAGTCCAATTTCATCTTCCTGGTCAAGTATCAGATTTTCAGATATTGTCGTGTGTTCATGTACAGGTTATTGCCACCCACCTGATGGAAAGATATTTATTTGTCTGCACGTTGTAACATGACATACTGCAAATAAACAAATTAGGTCCGGAGGAGTCAAGTTAGCGCCTCTCTACGACACGATATATGACACAGGCGCCCTTCATGTAGAATAAAAGTGTGAAAACCATTTATCCTGAAACACCAAGGTAACATTAGTCCAGCTGAATGTCACTGCATTTTCATATAACCATCACTAATGTAAATGTAAGGAAACGGACGAATACTTTTGCCATATGTGTAGCAGGATATACTCACCTTTAGCAAAATCAGCATCACTGTTTGATGGTGGTTCATGAATAAAAGCGACAAAATACACCTCCTTAGTCATAAGAAATCTCGATTAAATGCAGAATGTATTATTGTATTATTATTGACATTTTCTCGTTTTTATTTGATACAAGCCCGACCAAGCTGCCCCTATCGTGATAATGATGTAATTGTTCAAATCGGCATAAAACCACTCACTCACTCAGTCGGTCTTATTGCAATAACTAGGATATGTATTTACACATATATCTACACAGCAGAAAGTGATTGTTAATTTCTTTGCGAAATGTTTCTTTCAAGATCTAGATTCGCAAGCAGTTGGTTAAAATTTACCAATTTGAAATCAGTTTGATGGAACTCGTTTTCAAATTTTCGCCTGAAAGTTGTGATGTTTTACTACACTTTATATTATTTGGTTTTCTAAAAAAACACCACTAACATGTAATTAGACTGCTTGTTCGTAAGACGTTGAAAAAGGTCAATTCGTACTTATATATTCATGTTTATGTTAACTAACTGATTATCATGGACTCATATTATTATTGTTATTATTACATTCCATGTATGAGCAGAATTGGCTGTAGATGAAACAAGCTTGTTTTGTTATTGCTATTGATTTTGAAACACTGATCCTGTACACCACTAATCGTATTGATCAAACCTGCTGATGTTTTTGCTGCGATGCCTGTTGTTGAATTCTCTTCAACAATTTGCACCGAGGCATTAATTTCACTCATTGTTCGCCCTGGTCATCGCGCACAAGATATCTGCAAACGAACGTCGTTTTAATGTTACCATATAGTGCTTTTATCACACCACAGAACTAAATGCTAAATTCAGCTCAAGGCTGCTGTTAGCTATATGTTCTTCTACAAAACTACGTATATTTATCTTCAACTTTGGCATTTTCACTTTGCCCAAACAGTGTAACAGTCGTTTACAGAAGCAAGACAGTAACTGTACAACGTCAACACCAGAGTAACCAGTGAAATGGGGGTAATATAAGAATTCTGAAATCTGATATGTTTCATAACAGCTTCAACACAACAAGTAGGCTGCCGTCTGTATTACACGTATCGAGTGCAAAGGCGTGTACATCAGGTTTTGACACCTGAATACAGGTAGATCTCCTTCCACTACTTTGACAAAGGAAAGGGAAAAAACACAAAACAAATTATTTGTATGTTAAAGTGTCGGAGCTTGGTACTTGGTGTTTGACTCATGCCTAGTGTTGAAGGTACTGACATGAAGCTGAAAGTCTGTCACGTTGTCCAGAGCTGTCAGTGCATCTCCGTACAGTGCATTGACGAAGCATACATTCATCCAGATTATACATGAACCCGACAGACAAGTGTGTTATGACCAGTTATCTTTAATGCTGACACAATATATTGATGATACGGTTGATGGGGTAGCCTTGTGGTTAAAGCCTTCGCTCGTCACGCCGAACAACCAGTTTTGATTCTCCGTATGGGTATATTGTGTGAAGTCTATTTCTGGTGTCCCCCGCCGTGATTATGCTTAAAAGCGGCGCAAAACCATACTCTATCACTCACCCACTCATAGATGATAGTGATGTCATTTTTAACGAGATTTTCTTGAATAAAATAAAAGGGATTAACCCTTATAATATAAGGCCTTTCCATATTCATAAGACATGTCTGCCAAATACAGAGTCAATTGTGCGACTCCGACTATATCATGAGCATTTGTTTATGAATCATTATCAAATAGTCAACTGTTCACCAGAAACACGGGAATATTAGGTGAAAACAGGGAAATGCATCGGAAATAATCTTTGTCACTGATGCGTCAAATATGGAAATGTCCTTCACATGTCTACCATTAAACGTTCTGAAAGCTTTACTGAGGCCTTGGATGTTAAACAACTTTTGAGCAAGAGGTGTATGACGCTGTTTGAAATCTTGATAGAAAGAGAATGTTCGATTGTACCTCAGAAGTAGTGAAATGTAGACACCAAGGGCTGCAGGAATATATCCCGACATAAAGGGAAAGTTGACTTGTGCGTGTTATATTCCTTTAACCCTTATCCTTACTCTATATCTGGCTTCACTACCCATGTTCTAATTGTTATTCGTACTGTACATCTGGCTTCATCCAATTATGTGCTTGTTATCTATTACCGTTGTTGCCTATGTTAATCTGCTGCTTATCACAACTCTCATCACTTGGTTGTTGTCACTTCAGCTTGATAACGGTGTAAGAATCTACATCGAAATGTCGCTATATTCATTAAACCAGAAGTTGATATCCATAAAGTTGTAATTTTTTCTTACCTGACTATTGGAAGTTGATTCTTTATGATATATATCTAAAAATGAAACAGATGAAGCGGTGTCACTGGTCTCCTTTATTTCTACTTCAGGTGGGTAAATAAGTGAAAGGCAATTTGGCTATTTGATTGTTATTGAACGATATCAGATCATCGATATACCTGAAGCTTAAGTTAAACTTCTTGGCCAAATTACCTTGTTTTGACTTTGCCAATCCGGGCAGACATTCTGATTCATAAAGAAACAGATCAGCTAGAAGAGGAGCACAGCTGGTGCCCATGGGGATGCCTACTTCTTGCAAAAATGTTTTACCCCAAAATTGTACGTAGGTGTTATGAATGAGACATTCCAGCATTTCGCATATTGTTTCTCAGTAAACTTCAGATGGCATTTGCTTTCATGTTTGACAAATTGACCTGAACCTCTGAATATAGATATGTAACTATATCTGTGGTCACCAACGTTTTGTTACAAGAGCTGCATGGACCAAGGATTGAAGTTTTCATTTAATATGGGACAGTGGTGTACAAAGTTTACAACAACAAAAATGTTTGGACAGAATTGAAACTGGCTTTTTAGTGAGATTGCAAAACGTCAAGCAAATCCTTTAAGTTCTTGAGAATCCACATGGTAATACTTGTCTCATATACTTTCTGTGAATGTAAAGCCAGTCCTTCCTTGATTATATAAAGGGTTATGAATAATCCTTGAGAAAGGGATACATTTGCTGGACCCAACAATATATCACTCTTTTTACGTATTTTATGGAGCTGTTGAATCCGTTACAAAAAGGAATGGACATGACACCAGGCCTTATATGTGGCATTTGTTTTATGTGTCACTTTAATTCTGTCAAGTTAATTGATCAAACAATTGAAGTCTTGTATTTAGGAACAACTACAACCTCATGTAGGGCAGCCAGACAGATGCTTGCGGAGATAATGCTGTGAACATTACCAACTGAAATAATAACTACATTTCTTCATGGTTAATATTTTGTAATGGTGTTTTTCAGAGTCATAACGATAGCATCATCATTACGATGCATTCTTCCAAATGTCTTTTTATAAATATTGAACTTGCAGTCAACACACAATACATTTGTAATATCGTTGGTAGCTTGAGGGTATCTTTTGATGAATCTGATGTTCATAATAACTTTTCGTGTCGGTTTCAGCATACCAGACTGTGCTAATCCAGCCTATCCTGGAGGCCGGTTGATCCTTCCCGAAGGCAACTCCATACCAACTCCATCTGACTGTTGTAGCGTTTCTGTACAGTGTGCTGCAGCCAGATGAATGAAGCTTAATGTCTCTAGCTAGCTTGTGTGGACACTGATAATATCCCCAAAGTAGCCCTAATACAGCAAGCTGACAATGGGTTCCTCTACTCGTCTTCATGTAGAAAATGAATTTTCATGACCACATTAACTCTCTCACATGGAGTTAGTACGCCCCTCGGCATTTCCGGGGACTGTGCCATAGATTTCATTTTGCGGCGCTCTTACGAAGCGATGAACTGAAATTCTTCCCACATGGCGCTGTACTGTTTAGCATGATAGAATGTCACGGTTAAGATCTTAAGAAGTTGGCATGATCTTATAGGATATATTTGATAATGACACGACCCCTCCCTCGTTTGTCGTCTATATCCACTGTTACAGCACACCGTATTTACTGTTGCCTAAATCCATATTCATATCAAAAGAATCCAGTTTGCCGCCCTGATGGTTAAACAAATTTCATCTTCGCCTTTCAACATACATCTTCGTGCTTCCTGCATAGAGTATTTTGTTTTAACTAGCGTACGTCTTCGACACTCGGTGCTGTTAAGGATCACTTAATATTCCTTTTTAGGACTTTATAGATTTCGATTCAATTCTTTCATCGTGTAAGTATCCCAACATGTTTAGATAGACGTACTCGAAGAAATCGGATCACACGCCTTAAGCAATATTGATGAAATGTTTTAAACTGTGTACCTGAAACAGCTTCTTTTCCAGGCGTGTGCATGATGACTGTTATACTTCGTTTCCTTTCACAGTCGTGTGTGTGTGTGTGTGTGTGTGTGTGTGTGTGTGTGTGTGTGTGTGTGTGTGTGTGTGTGTGACGTCATCATCTTACAATACATTAGCGACGGCTCCACAGACTTAAGGTTCGTAAATGGAGCACTGAAGTAACAGTATAGAAGTAGCCTCACGATGTTCAACGAGTGAATGCATTAATGTGGTAGGTATATCATATCGTATTATACAGTTATGTACATAACAATGACATGATCATCAGACATTTCTTCCAAAAGTAGAGTCCATTGCACAACTCCGACCATATCATGAGCATATGTTTATGAACCACTATCACTGGAGTTAATGAACGCCTTTTCTATCAACCGATTTTATCATTTTGAAACAAACAATATTCATTAAAACTGTTACGTATATTTCTAGTTTAATTGAGGGTGGTCAGTGGGGTTAGCACTTTACTGTTGGACATGCCACAGCAAAAGAAAGTGTGGGTTTCCGTTTTCCGGAAACCTTCCGGAAATCTTCCTATTTTGAATTCGGCCCGGATACCTTCCGGAAACCTTCCCCAAAAATCTCAAAATTTGTGAAACACAGAAAAGATATTTGAAATTTACCAAGAAAACTAAAGATTGCTGGTTGGTCTTTCAGCCTACTCACACTAATTCACATTCACCTTTCGCGCCCAGCAAGAAGTTTTTTTGAATGTCGAAGCCTTCAAATGATACCGACACTACTATTTCCATAATCATAAGAAATCATTGAAATCATTGTACCATTCCGACTGTATGATTAACATGTGTTTATGAATCACTATCTATGAGTGATGATACCTGATTTCGGGGAAATGTTTAATCCTGCTTAACCGGTGGCACAACATAGGTGCAAATCATCGTTCAGTCAGGTTTCAGTAAATTTCAAGCTACAGTCGAACCTCCATATCTCGAACTCCGTTATCTAGAATGTACCGATATCTCGAACCCATGGTATTTTATTTTCATCTCAGCGCTGTATATCATAAAACAAACATGCACAAAATAGGAGTTTAAACATATAAATAACTTAAAACTAGGTGATATATACATTTAAAATGTTTTACTCATATAACAATTGTTCTCTGCGTTGTTATATTGAAAAGCAGGTTCGGGCAGAGAATATTTTAAAATGACAAATAATTTCTCATTGTTTGAGAAAAAGAAGTTGGATATTTTAGCCGTTATATACTCTTAAAAAAGGAAATGCAATACGGATATTTTTGGCCATAAGAGCAAAATTAGCGGACCAAAATGAGGGGTTTGATCACATCAAGGACATGCAAACCATTAGTCGGGAAACACGTACGATTCGGACTGCATTGGTGTCGTCAACACAGGGTATGGCCTCAACTGCGATGGAGAGATGTCTGGTTCAGCTACGAATCAAGACTTCTCCTCCGTCGAGGGGATGGAAGAGCACAGGTCTACAGGTCGGGGAGAACGTTACGCCGGAAACTGCGTACAGGAAGTAGACAGGTTTGGTGGGGGTAGAGTTATGGTGTGGGCGGCTATCCTCTCATCATGGCAGGACAGGTTTTGTCTATATCCAGGGCAATCTTACGGCTTAACGATACATCAACGAAATTCTCCTGCCATACGTCCTCCCAGTTACAGCCAACGGCAACGGTGTATTCCAGCAGGACAACGCTCGACCACATATAGCATGGGTCACAAGAGCCTGTCTGCACAACAACGTTGATATTCTCCCCTGGCCCTCCAGAACCCGAATGAGCACCTTTTGGATGAATTACTTAGACGGCTACGCCGACGTCTGCCACAATCCAAGACGTTGCAGCAGTTGGCTTTTGCGTTGCAAGCCGAGTGGGCTACCATTCCCCAGGATGTGATTCGTAACTCCGGACCACGCAGCACTTAAAAATCCGAAACATGCGGAGTTTGCTCATATCAGTATGAACATTATTTTTCAACAAAAGTACCAGCCAGATTATCAGATATTGTCCATAAAAAAAACTACAAAAGGTTTTTCATATCCAAAAAAGTACAAAGAAGACACAATTTATGGATAACAACTTCTTTAATTACTGTGAAGGCGACGTTTCGCTATAGATCCTTATACCGGTGTCAACCTTGGTCAAACAACTTCTGAGCATGAATCGTATGACACTCTTTGAAATCATGGTAGAAAGAGCAAGCTCGATTGTATCTCAGAAGTTGTGAAATATACACACCAAAGGCTGGAGCTGCCGTCATATTGCTTGACATGAAGGGATAGTTGACTATTGGAAGTTGAAGTCGGCCCTCTCGTTACACAATCTTCTGGAAAGTGTTTTGACAGATCATCGATATACCTGAAGAACAGTTAAACTTCTTGGCCAAATTACCTTGTTTTGACTTTGCCAAACCGAGCAGAATTTCTGACAAACATCCACAAGAAGGGGGGCACAATTGGTGCCCATGGGGATGCATACTTCTTGCCAAAATGTCTTACCCCAAAATTGTACGTAGATGTTATATATGAGGCAGTCCAGCATTTCACATATTGATTCTCAGCAACTTCAGATGGCATTTGCTCTCATTTTCCAACTTTTTCAAAGCCGAACTGCCAGCGAACTGTTTTTTAGGACGCTAGGATTTCTAAAATGTACAACATGAAACTAACAACGTTAATAACAGTATCGTTGGTTGGACAGCAGTTATTCACTATTCGTAGCTATTTGTTCAAAACATCTCAGATTCTGCAAATAGACTAATATCATCAGTATACGCTAAGGCAGAAATAATGGTACCATCAATATTAATGCCAAGTTTGAAATCTGTTATAACATCCAGCAAGTCATTGTTGAAAAGATTAAACATTATAGGAGACAGTAAACATCCTTGTTTCAAGCCACAAACATCAAACCAGGTTGTAAACATACCATATACTCGCACTATACATTTAACATGGCGATAAAGTGACGGAAGCGCTACTGGCATGTTCCTATTGACACCAACATCGTTACGTTAATGCCACAGCAGATTTCTGTTCACACAGTCATAGGCTTTTTCTGAAATCTAAAAAAACAGTAAACAATGAATCTTTTCATACTTTTTCAAGTTTCTATAATTTAACATGCAGTGTGAATATGGCCTATAGTGGTCCTTCCTTTTCTAAAACCTTTTTGGGCATCAGTGAGAACACCAGTAGATTCTGGCCAAGAATGTAATCTTCGATTAAGGACATTGCGGTATATCTTATAACTTACATTTGTGAGAGTCAACCCTCTGTAGGGATCTGTAGGATCCAATGAACAGCTCTTTGGTGTTGGAATTATTACCTTCGACCACTTCGTGGGAATATTACCTGTGCTAAAACAAACATTAACTATCTCATGCATTGCTGATTTTGATACTTCAAACATTCAGTAGGAATACCATCTACGCCAGGCGCCTTGCCACGGCGACTTCTGTCTATAGCACTAGCCACTTCAAACATTGCAATATTAACATTGAAAAATACATGCACATCCTCATCATTTTGTCTGTCGTTATGCATACTTCATTGTAAGTACCATCATCTCGATTCAGCAACTGACAGTAATCTCCCTTCCATATATCTAGCACTACATTCCATTCCTCATCCCCCTGTCCAATCCTCTAACACAAATTTCAATGGAATTTGCTTCTGTCTCTCTCCACCCACACCAATTTGGTCCCGACTATTTGCTGTAGTTATTCTGTATATATGCGGGGGCACGGGTGGCCCAGTCGTCTAAGGCGCCGCGAATCGCTGTGCAGAGTTGCGTCCCTTGGGCACGCCAGAAACCTATGATTGTGGGTTCGAATCCCGGTTCGCCCCAATTATGTTTCTAGGTTTGTCAGCACCATACCCGTGCTCGTGGGTTTCACCGAAGTTGTAAACGTCTGAGACCTGCATCACATTAAGCTGACACGCCGTGATATAACTGGAATAATGTTATGAGCGGCGTTAAACCCAATTCACTCACTCACTCCAAAACTCCAGGTCATGACTTTCACACAGCTCTGCTAGTCTCACTCTCGTATACATGTTTTGCATTTTGGACGGCCTTATCATACTCCTTTCTCCTCATGACAAAGCCATGCTTAAGATTCACTCTAACATTTGTACTTTCTGTCCGCTTCACACATTGCAGTCTAATACACACACAGGCAATCATTCCACCATGGCTTTCCCACTCGCCGCTTATCATTATTCCTCTCTCCCAAAACTTCATAGCGAGAACTGAACTTCTCATGCATCTCACCCTGATCTAACCCAGTTAACCTGTCAGAACAAGCATCCAGATCAGCCTGTTAGTAAATAGAGGCCTCAAATTGCAAATTATCATTCAACTGGTTACGACAATCATTAGATGTAAGAAAATCACCGGAAAAATCCAATATTTCGTTTCATAAAGAACATTATTCTTCCTAACAGCAACATTGTTAGTGCTACCAAACATGACTGTCCACTCTAATTACGAATGGTCAGTTTTACTGAGCAGGTCTACATCTGTGCCCTTCACCTGCCATGCGGTACTGACAAGAAAGGATGGGCGTCATACCTGAAAATTACCATAATCGTACAACTTCTCATATGGTATGAGGCATCAATCGACGACTGACCCGCCTCTAGTTCATATGTATGTAAGACCCGTGCAGTTCCGGGGTAGAATACGTCTTCAGCAACCCATGCTTGCCGAACAAGGTGACTACGCTTGTCGTAAGAGATCGGGTGGTCAGGCTCTCTGACATGGTTGATGCATGTCATCGTATCCAAATAACGTGAATCGATGCTCATTATGTCAATTACTAGATTGTCTGGCCCAGACTGGATTATTTACAGACCGCCGCCATATAGATGTGCGGCGTTAAACAACAAAGAAGCAAACGAAACGAAGTCTTTCGCACCAATTGCGATCCCCGTATTGCTGATCCTGGTGTTCGGTTGAAACAAGTTCAGCAATGTATTTCTCAGGTATATTCGGTTAAGAGTGGTAATTTTGATTTATCTTTTCTTGGCTTGAAACGGAAATAAAAACTTAAAGTCATGAATAAATATTTTATTTCATGGATAGCGTATACGCAGTTTATAAGAAATATTACGGAATGCCATATCCACCATGCCAAGAGATGTACAGAGCTATTTCTATATCTATACAAACGTCGTATGACAATTTTAACATTCAAAGCGTGGCGTTGCCTGGACACGTCTCAACTATGTACGATGTCACATATATGCAATAATGCGCGGCGTTAAACAACAAACAAACAAACAAACTTGAATATTCAGAGGATGATAAACAGAGGAACAATTATAATTTTATAAATTACTGTAAAAACATCTAGCTGAGTAAAACCGATGTGCTCAACATAAAATACACCAGGTTGGGTATAGTTGTTGTTAAATTGAATAAATTGTGTGGGAATAACATAGTCCCTTACAGGTTTAATAACACAGAACATTTGAACGATACACATTTAGGTAATTTAAAACCCAGACAATAAGTTTCCATTAATACTTTCGTTAAGTAGTTTTATGTAATATTTGTAAGAGCGAATCTCATGTATCTTTGTTCGTATCATCTACTGTATTCCAACCATCATATAGATGTGAAAGTGTATTGAGTAATTAAAGAACATCATCACTTGTTAAAGTAGACATAAAATGTATGCCTCAGAGTACCCTGACAACGTCATGTGCCCGTGGGTACTGGGACACCAATGATGGTCTCCAATGGCTGGTGATATGTTTTCAGATGAGTTCAGATTCACTCTGGACCTTTTGGATAGGTGTGGACGTATCTGAGGGCTTCCTAACGAAAGACAAGCGAATATCAACGAAAGACAACATGACAGATTTTGGGGTGGGTCTGTAATGATATGGGGCGGGATCAGAATGCCACTCGATGTTGTCCATTTCAGGGTCACTGGAAGTAGTATCGAGACAACACGATACAACACGTTCTTCAAGACAATAACGTTCACATCTCTCTCTTTGCACTGCGTGTTCTCAACACTGTCTAGTCTGCTGTCGTGCACATCTCTCTCTTTGCACTGCGTGTTCTCAACACTGTCTAGTCTGCTGTCGTGCACATCTCTCTCTTTGCACTGCGTGTTCTCAACACTGTCTAGTCTGCTGTCGTGCACATCTCTCTCTTTGCCCTGCATGTTCTCAACACTGTCTAGTCTGCTGTCGTGCACATCTCTCTCTCTTTGCACTGCGTGTTCTCAACACTGTCTAGTCTGCTGTCGTGCACATCTCTCTCTTTGCCCTGCATGTTCTCAACACTGTCTAGTCTGCTGTCGTGCACATCTCTCTTTACACTGTATGTTCTCAACAGTGTCTAGTCAGTCGTGCACATCTCTCTTTACACTGCATGTTCTCAACACTGTCTAGACTGCTGTCGTGCACATCTCTCTCTTTACACTGTATGTTCTAAACACTGTCTATTCTGCTGTCGTGCACATCTCTCTCTTTACACTGTATGTTCTCAACAGTGTCTAGTCTGTCGTGCACATCTCTCTTTGCACTGCATGTTCTCAACACTGTCTAGTCTGCTGTCGTGCACATCTCTCTTTGCACTGCATGTTCTCAACACTGTCTATTCTGCTGTCGTGCACATCTCTCTCTTTACACTGTATGTTCTCAACACTGTCTAGTCTGTCGTGCACATCTCTCTTTGCACTGCATGTTCTCAACACTGTCTAGTCTGCTGTCGTGCACATCTCTCTTTGCACTGCATGTTCTCAACACTGTCTAGTCTGCTGTCGTGCACGTCTCTCTCTTTACACTGTATGTTCTCAACAGTGTCTAGTCTGTCGTGCACATCTCTCTTTGCACTGCATGTTCTCAACACTGTCTAGTCTGCTGTCGTGCACATCTCTCTTTACACTGCATGTTCTCAACACTGTCTAGTCTGCTGTCGTGCACGTCTCTCTCTTTACACTGTATGTTCTCAACACTGTCTAGTCTGCTGTCGTGCACATCTCTCTCTTTACACTGCGTGTTCTCAAAACTGTCTAGTCTGCTGTCGTGCACATCTCTCTCTTTACACTGCGTGTTCTCAACACTGTCTAGTCTGCTGTCGTGCACATCTCTCTTTGCACTGCATGTTCTAAACACTGTCTAGTCTGTCGTGCACATCTCTCTCTTTACACTGTATGTTCTCAACACTGTCTAGTCTGCTGTCGTGCACATCTCTCTCTTTACACTGTATGTTCTCAAAACTGTCTAGTCTGCTGTCGTGCACATCTCTCTCTTTACACTGCGTGTTCTCAACACTGTCTAGTCTGTCGTGCACATCTCTCTCTTTGCACTGCATGTTCTCAACACTGTCTAGTCTGTCGTGCACATCTCTCTTTACACTGTATGTTCTCAACACTGTCTAGTCTGCTGTCGTGCACATCTCTCTCTTTGCACTGTATGTTCTCAACACTGTCTAGTCTGTCGTGCACATCTCTCTCTTTACACTGCATGTTCTCAACACTGTCTAGTCTGTCGTGCACATCTCTCTCTTTGCACTGTATGTTCTCAACACTGTCTAGTCTGTCGTGCACATCTCTCTCTTTGCACTGTATTTTCTCAACACTGTCTAGTCTGTCGTGCACATCTCTCTTTGCACTGCATGTTCTCAACACTGTCTAGTCTGCTGTCGTGCACGTCTCTCTCTTTACACTGCATGTTCTCAACACTGTCTAGTCTGCTGTCGTGCACATCTCTCTCTTTGCACTGCATGTTCTCAACACTGTCTAGTCTGTCGTGCACATCTCTCTCTTTGCACTGCATGTTCTCAACACTGTCTAGTCTGTCGTGCACATCTCTCTCTTTGCACTGCATGTTCTCAACACTGTCTAGTCTGCTGTCGTGCACATCTCTCTCTTTGCACTGCATGTTCTCAACACTGTCTAGTCTGCTGTCGTGCACATCTCTCTCTTTGCACTACATGTTCTCAACACTGTCTAGTCTGTCGTGCACATCTCTCTTTACACTGTATTTTCTCAACACTGTCTAGTCTGTCGTGCACATCTCTCTCTTTGCACTGCATGTTCTCAACACTGTCTAGTCTGTCGTGCACATCTCTCTCTTTGCACTGCATGTTCTCAACACTGTCTAGTCTGTCGTGCACATCTCTCTCTTTGCACTGCATGTTCTCAACACTGTCTAGTCTGCTGTCGTGCACATCTCTCTCTTTGCACTGTATGTTCTCAACACTGTCTAGTCTGCTATCGTGCACATCTCTCTTTGCACTGTATGTTCTAAACACTGTCTAGTCTGTCGTGCACATCTCTCTCTTTGCACTGCATGTTCTCAACACTGTCTAGTCTGTCGTGCACATCTGTCTTTACACTGCATGTTCTCAACACTGTCTAGTCTGTCGTGCACATCTCTCTCTTTGCACTGCATGTTCTCAACACTGTCTAGTCTGCTGTCGTGCACATCTCTCTCTTTGCACTGCATGGTCTCAACACTGTCTAGTCTGTCGTGCACATCTCTCTTTACACTGTATTTTCTCAACACTGTCTAGTCTGCTGTCGTGCACATCTCTCTCTTTGCCCTGCATGTTCTCAACACTGTCTAGTCTGCTGTCGTGCACATCTCTCTTTGCACTGTATGTTCTCAACAATGTCTAGTCTGTCGTGCACATCTCTCTCTTTGCACTGCATGTTCTCAACACTGTCTAGTCTGTCGTGCACATCTCTCTCTTTGCACTGCGTGTTCTCAACACTGTCTAGTCTGCTGTCGTGCACATCTCTCTCTTTACACTGCATGTTCTCAACACTGTCTAGTCTGCTGTCGTGCACATCTCTCTCTTTGCACTGCATGTTCTCAACACTGTCTAGTCTGTCGTGCACATCTCTCTCTTTGCACTGTATGTTCTCAACACTGTCTAGTCTGTCGTGCACATCTCTCTTTGCACTGTATTTTCTCAACACTGTCTAGTCTGTCGTGCACATCTCTCTCTTTGCACTGCATGTTCTCAACACTGTCTAGTCTGTCGTGCACATCTCTCTCTTTACACTGTATTTTCTCAACACTGTCTAGTCTGTCGTGCACATCTCTCTCTTTGCACTGCATGTTCTCAACACTGTCTAGTCTGTCGTGCACATCTCTCTCTTTGCACTGCATGTTCTCAACACTGTCTAGTCTGCTGTCGTGCACATCTCTCTCTTTACACTGTATGTTCTAAACACTGTCTAGTCTGTCGTGCACATCTCTCTCTTTGCACTGCATGTTCTAAACACTGTCTAGTCTGTCGTGCACATCTCTCTCTTTACACTGCATGTTCTCAACACTGTCTAGTCTGTCGTGCACATCTCTCTCTTTACACTGTATTTTCTCAACACTGTCTAGTCTGCTGTCGTGCACATCTCTCTCTTTGCACTGCATGTTCTCAACACTGTCTAGTCTGTCGTGCACATCTCTCTCTTTACACTGTATTTTCTCAACACTGTCTAGTCTGCTGTCGTGCACATCTCTCTCTTTGCACTGCATGTTCTAAACACTGTCTAGTCTGTCGTGCACATCTCTCTCTTTACACTGTATTTTCTCAACACTGTCTAGTCTGCTGTCGTGCACATCTCTCTCTTTGCACTGCATGTTCTCAACACTGTCTAGTCTGTCGTGCACATCTCTCTCTTTACACTGCATTTTCTCAACACTGTCTAGTCTGCTGTCGTGCACATCTCTCTCTTTGCACTGCATGTTCTAAACACTGTCTAGTCTGTCGTGCACATCTCTCTCTTTACACTGCATTTTCTCAACACTGTCTAGTCTGCTGTTGTGCACATCTCTCTCTTTGCACTGCATGTTCTAAACACTGTCTAGTCTGTCGTGCACATCTCTCTTTGCCCTGCATGTTCTCAACACTGTCTAGTCTGTTCAGAGCGTAGAAACGGGAATCGTCGATGGTCTCCAATGGCTGGTGATATGTTTCCAGATGAGTCCAACTTTAGGAAAGGTGTGGACGTATCTGAGGGCGTCCTAACGAACGTAATGCGAATATCAACGAAAGACAACATGAAAGATTTTTGGGGTGGGTCTGTAATGATATAGGACGGGGTCATTATTGCTGTCAGAATGCCACTGTATATTGTCCATGGCAGGGTCTCCGGAAGTAGTACCGAGACAACATGCTGGCGCCAATAGATGTGCTGTTTTCGCGCCATGCTGGTCCACGTTTTGTCCCTCAAGACGATAACGTTCACATAAACTGACTACGTCCACAAGCAAAACATCACCAGATTGCAATAGCCAGCCATGACCTTTCTCCCATAGAGTACGTCTGTGATATGATTGGGAAATGCCAGCCAATACATCCACCACGTCAGGGAAAGTGCCAGGTGCAATAAGAGGAGTGGACAATACTCCCTCAAATTGTCATTGGAAGATTGATTCAGACAATCACACAAAGTATAAAGAGTTTGACCAAAACGCGGGGCATGACACATTATGATCCAGTACTTGAATGATTTATTTTAAAATCAGTGAATAGTTAATTACTTTAACACATTTTTTTTACTCTTGGAATATTATCAAAATGGCTATTAAGCTGAATGTAGTTTTCGAAGTCAAGTCCAGTTATGGCTGAATTAACAACATCAATTCTTTTAACATAATTCTGTTATCCGTAAAAACTGCGGTGTGGAATCTTTCCACGCACTTTGGTAAAATTAATATAAATAATTGGGATTATATTGATTGGAGTACCCACATCCTGGCCCGGCTGAGTCAGTGCACCTAGCGAATTTGTGAAGGGACTATCAATTGAAAACGATGGACAATTGCCCAAAGCAAACGATGTATCGTATCGGGTGGCAGGTGAAATTATCTCCTTTGCTTCCTCTTTCGTTGAACGTACATTTACACCAGCGTATATTTACACTAACGTATATTTACTCTGACGTATATATACTCTATCGTAATTTTACACTAACGTACATGTACACTGACGTATATTTACACTAACGTTTATTTACTCTGATGTATATATACTCCAACGTAATTTTACACTAACGTTCATTTACACTGACGTATATTAAAAACTAACGTATATTTACACTAACGTATATTTACTCTAACGTATATTTACTCTAACGTATATTTACACTAACGTATATTTACACTCACGTATATTTACTCTAACGTATATTTACTCTAACGTAATTTTACACTAACGTATATTTACAAAAACGTATATTTACACAAACGTATATTTACACTAACGTACATTTACACTGACGTATTTTTAAACTAACGTATATTTACACTAACGTATATTTACTCTAACGTATATTTACACTAACGTATATTTACACTCACGTATATTTACTCTAACGTATATTCACTCTCACGTAATATTACACCAACGTATATTTACACTAAGGCATATTTAAACCAACGTATCTTTACATTAACGTATGTTTAAACTAAACATATACTTACTTTAACGTAATTTTACACTAACGTATTTTACACTAAGGCGTTTTTACTTCGTGTACTTCTGCAGCTGCTTTATATAGAGACTTCTCCTATCACTGGCCTTGTTGCAACATACCAACTAAGTCCGAACGTGCGCACTGGTTCCTTGTCTGTCTACAGCTAAACTGACGGACAATCGGTAGCATATAACCAAACTAAAAGATGTCAAATTGTAAGGTTTTCAATACAGATTTCTACATGGAATTATCTACACAAAGAGAAACTATGAACAATGAATCTTGTTGATAACAGTGTGTGTAGCTTTTGCAATGTTGTCAATGAGGACATCAGCCATGTCTTTTGGAAAATAATGCAACAAAAAAATTAGAATGATCTCCATCTTAGGCTTAATAATTATCTAACTTATGAATGCCATTCTAAGACGTAATATGTTTATCTACTAAGTATACACAAGAAAGTTGGTGTATGCATGATTAAATAAACTAAAATAAACCCTTTGGTGTCAGCAAATATATTCAGTGAAGCGGCAGTGAAGGAGTCCAGTGTGCTGAGTAGGTTGTAAATCAGAATTTACGGAATCAACGACAATACCATTTAAACAAAATATGGCGCTCTATCTGCTCAAGCAGTTTGTTTGCACCGTAATACTTCAAACGAACTTATGACAGGCACTGAAAATGTGTCGCAATGCATTTTTGTAGGCTAACATGAAGTGGGCACCCATGAAGAAAAATAAGCAAGCAGAAGTTACAGATGGTTCAAGTGCCACACTATGCATGTTGGGAGAATTCCGTATACGAGGTACATTTTACAGCAAGTCTCTTCAGTACATAGGAATACATTGTCATGTATGGTCGTTGACAGTTGTAAGGTAAATAGTTTGTCCTTCATCGGTTTTGGAAACGATATAACGATATAACGATGTGATAGTTTAAAAGCTCAAGTTGCAGTTTACTGATAATGTAAAGAAATGAATTGTAGAAATGTTTGAGAAAGTAGTGTCGTGAAGATCAAAATCGTTCTTATTGATTACACTATGACAGAAATGCTGGTGGTGTAAAGAAAATGTCAAGGCGAAATGGATGGATTGTACATAGATCACTACACAACACATCTGCAATGGAGATGGAGTCAGTGAGTGGGGATTGTTTTACGCCGCTTTTAACAATGTTCCAGCAAAATCACGGTTGGGGACACAAGAAATGGGCTTCAAATGTGGGAATCGAACCCTGATCTTCTGTGTGACGAGCAAACGCTTTATCCTCCAGGCTACCCCACCGACCCTTCATCTGTAGTGGCGACATCGTGTTCGGATTGGTAGACGTCTCCCATGTGATCAAACCATACAGAGGAGTGAAATGATCAAGTAGGATATTGGTCCTTTTTTTGTCGACTCCCATTGCTTAATTCAAGAAATCGGAAAGTGGTTAGAAATATAAATGAAAAGGTTTTCAATGTATGTATGTGAAGGACATTATATCAACACGAATTAACGAAATGAGGCTGAATGTGTCCAAATATCTCATTAAAAATACTTTCATCCAGAGTTTAGTATTTCACCATGATCTGGTCTTTAACCAGGGATGGGTTATCTAGTTAGAATCACTTGAAAAGTCCGTTACATCTCAAATAATATCCATTTCATTTTGTAAATTATGGTAATCTAAATTCGCCATTCAAGTATTCATTACAACATTTAACTGAGAAATACCAAAAGAAAGAAATGTCTGAATGTTTTACAACATCATGCAGGAGAAGGCACGTGAAGGTCTAAAGTGTAGAATGTGGCACTTGATCTCCGATAGGGAAGTAAGCCACTGATAAAACAAGACTTACGTTATGTTAAAGATTATTATGTTGCGCTCAAGTACCGGTTTGCTTTTTATAGTTCTTCCAAAAGGGATTTCAAGTCCATTTTTGTCTTTATAAAATAGTCCACATATCATATGCTGGCTGTAATGGAGATCGAGAGTCTGAATAGAATATGATATTGCAGGTTTGTAGACTACGCACAATACTACGCTCAATTATAGCAGCCGCACATCATTCGGTAACCGCACCTGAATAAAGGGTTTTTCTATCAATGAAATGTATATTATGTCTAGAAATAGAAATTTATGAAACTCACCACCTGGTCAAATATGAGTCCGAGTTTATCAACTGATAACGGGAAGAATGTGGTGATAATGCAAGGGAGACATTAACACACACACACACACACACGCACGCACGCACGCACGCACGCACACACACACACACACACACACACACCGCAATCATCTTGAACACTACGTTAAACCCCATTCCCCAATTCACCTCACCACAAAAGGATAACATTAGGGCATTTAATTCAGATTTATAAGAATAGGTGGATTTTCTGAAAATGGTATCTAGAATATAGCACCATTAAAATATCTGTGTCTTCATCAGTTTAATCTATAATTTTAGCAAATCACTCCAGAACGACTTCAGAACGTCTTAATATATTTTTGGATGATATATTTAAATTCTACGAGTACTGACTACCATATTGATCTTACATGTATATATATCAGAATGGTCGTGGTACAGCACGACAGCGCACGTAAAGACGTCAACGAGATAAGATGTCACCTCTAACCTTTCGAAAGAATCTTGGTGCCAGGACATGAAATATGTTTGTTTGACTGTTGTTTAACGCCACACTCTGCAATATTCAAGCTATATGACGGCGGTCTGTGAAATATCGAGTCTGGACCAGACAATCCAGTGACTGACATCACGAGAAGCGATCCACGCAACTGGGATACGATGACATGCATCAACCAAGTCAGCGAGCCTGACCACCCGATCCAGTTAGTCGCCTCTTACGACAAGCATAGTCGCCTTTTACGGCAAGCATGGATTGCTGAAGACCTATTCTACCTGATGAAATATGAAAAATCTACAGTTGTAAATATAAGTGACAAAACCCTTTCTTTTATCACAAGAAATGTCTTCTAAAAGCTGTCCATTGTAAATACCATGAGTGAGTGAGTGAGTATGGTTTTACGCCACTTTTAGCAAATATTCCAGCAATATCACGGCGGGGGACACCAGAAATGGGCTTCACACATTGTACCCATGTCGGGATTCGAACCCGGGTCTTCGGCTTGACGAGCGAACGCTTTAACCACTAGGCTACCCGGCCGCACCGTATATACCACGAACATGTGCTCAGGAATCACTTTAAAATGACAGGTGTTCTTTAAGAGGTGAGCGTATCCCGTTCAACCGGTGGCACCTGAACAAACACGGGAACAAATAGTAGATTTAAGAGACACAGCAGTGAATAGCTTCGGACATCAAATAGTGATGATAACTTCAGAATCTACCATGTGATGCTTCCTGGTCAACACTAACTGAATAAACATGTAGACACAGCTGTAACTGTTTCAATGTCTCCTTTCCATCAAAGGGGCGGTCGGGTAGCTAGTGGTTAAAGCGTTCACTCGTCACGCCGAAGTTTTCTGACCTGGGTACAATTGGTGAAACCCATTTCTTGTGTCCCCCGCCTTGATATTGCTGGAATATTGCTCAAAGCGGCGTAAAACCATATTCACTCACTCCTTCAATTAAACCTTTAAAGTAGGATACATATCTTGATTGTGCATGTTTTGACCAAGACCCATAGATTGTTTGTCACGAGAATAGTACATCCTCTGAAGAGCTGATTTCGTTAATATTAAAATTTGGTCCGGTGTTATGTTTCTCTGTTTACCTGCTTTTTGGTTGTTTATGCTGCATACAGCAACTTGCAGCTACACCATGGTCGGCTGTAAATAGTCGAGTCTTGGCCTGACAAAACCCATCGATCTGGTCACACGCCGTGATATAACTGGAATAATGTTAAAAGCGCGTTAAACCTAACTCACTCACTCACTCCATCTGGTCCAGTTTAGTCTGGCGACTATCGTGCTGGGGGCACTGGGCACTAAAGTTCGCAGATGCCGATGAAGGTCACCCGTGTAGAGACTTGAACGAGTTATTGTGAATATGGATATAATTCATTTTCAATGGGATATGTAAAATCAATCTTAAGAAAAACAATTCTAAATAATCAGTATATTATAACTACCTCTTTGCCCGCTGGTTTCATGTCCCAAACTTTATAAAAACATGGTTACCAATATCAGTTGTTTGTAGCCTCCTTTCAGAGAATAGTTATATCTCTTGAGGCGAGGACTTGAAAACGTCAATAGAGTAACTCACCTACCCCCCAAAAAACCAACAACAACAAACAACAAAACCCAACAACAAACAAACAAAACAAAACAAAACAAGCAACAGCAACAAAACAAACAAACCCCCAAAACAACAACAACAAAACAAACAAAAACAATACAACAACAAAAAAAACACACACATGCATGCATGCATGCACACACACACATACACATCCACGCAAACACACACATCTCGTTTAGTATTCCCATTCTGTGGCTTTTCGACAACAAATGTGTACTTTATATTTAGTTCATATTTCGATCAGGTCACATGTCCGTCGCTTAAAACCAGAAAATCTAATATAATCGAATATACTTAAAATGTGTTTGTGTTTTCAATATAGAGTCAACTTTCTTCTTGATGGTACAGCATTTGATATTACAATTTTGTGGCGTATATATTTATGTGGTTTTTTTTCATGTTTCTCTTTGACTTTTAAATAGTACATAAGATTCAGTCTGTATTGTATTACAACAGCTCAGACAGTGTTTTGAGGCCCGGAGATTCAAGTTACTCGTATATCCTCTGAACGACACGAACACATGAAACACGACCCAGTGATGGACGCCTTGCCTTCACCATAATACCTCAGTCGTGCTTACCGTGCACTACCTTTGATTTAGCTAATATACACGGAACACTATGTATTACTCTATTGTAAAGGACGACCTTAACTGAAAGCGAAAAAAATATATATCTTGAAACGCATACATCAATGTGACATTGCAGCTGTACTTCAATTTATTTCAATTTGTAAAAACGAAGATTTAAAAACAAATGTTTCTACAGTCTTGATTTATTTATACTCATGGACAGGCTATCTTTTATGTAGATAACTTTGCTATACTTGCACATAGTGCCTAGTTTATATATTATTTCCTAAAGACAAAGTTTGTACAAGTAAATAAAATCTTTATGAACATACATTTTGAATGATACATATATTAACCTGAGCGTTCTCCATCTGATTGTAAATGTTATTATTACCA
This sequence comes from Haliotis rufescens, assembly GCF_023055435.1. Lineage (NCBI taxonomy): Eukaryota > Metazoa > Mollusca > Gastropoda > Lepetellida > Haliotidae > Haliotis > Haliotis rufescens. The sequence continues at coordinate 1,660,776 of NW_025964224.1, read as the reverse complement.
GTATTATATATTTCTTATCCTTATAATTATTGTGAATGAAAAAGAAACTGCATGAGCAAATCGTACAATTACAGATCGTGTTTGGAAAAAATCAAATTTATAAAGGTGAGATGAAAGTAAGGATTATGAAGCGGTACTGAGGAATCAGCAACGTTAACATCCGGTCACGTGGGATGATTTGGCAACATCGCAAACGTCAATAACATGTCCACCATGCGCATCTAAAGATGCGTGCATGGGAAGCCTGTTGGATTGTATTCCATATCCTCAAGAGTGCTGCTTCAAACTTACAGACATTGTGAGTAGTATGTAAGAGACGTCCCAGTTGCCATTCCACTTCGTCCCATACATGATCAGTTGCAGAACTATCGGCTGATCTAGCCTGCCACGGAAGAATGTCAATATTGTTCTGTTGCATGAAATGATCTACAAATTGCGAGGTGTGTTCAAGCGTTGTCTTGAAGGACACCTGGACCTTGACGTGAAAGAATGGCATCTGGACCTTGACGTTAAAGAATGACATCTGGACCTTGACGTTAAAGAATGGCATCTGGAACTTGACGTTAAAGAATGACATCTGGACCTTGACGTTAAAGAATGGCATCTGGACCTTGACGTTAAAGAATGGCATCTGGACCTTGACGTTAAAGAATGACATCTAGACCTTGACGTTAAAGAATGGCATCTGGACCTTGACGTTAAAGACTGGCATCTGGACCTTGACTTTAAAGAATGGCATCTGGACCTTGACGTTCAAGAATGGCATCTGGACCTTGACGTTAAAGAATGACATCTTGACCTTGACGTTCAAGAATGGCATCTGGACCTTGACGTTAAAGAATGACATCTGGACCTTGACGTTAAAGAATGGCATCTGGACCTTGACGTGAAAGAATGGCATCTGGACCTTGACGTGAAAAAATGGCATCTGGACCTAGACGTTAAAGACTGGCATCTGGAGATTGACTTTAAAGAATGGCATCTGGACCTTGACGTGAACGAATGGCATCTGGACCTTGACGTTAAAAACTGGCATCTGGACCTTGACGTAAAAGAATGACATCTGGACCTTGACGTTAAATACTGGCATCTGGACCTTGACGTTAAAGGATTGCATCTGGACCGTGGCGTTGATGACGCGACAGGTGTCACAATATGTCTTAATTGTCTGTCTTTTGCTCCCAAATCATATGCAGTTTCTTTTGGGTTCATATATTAATGCAGTGTTGTCCAGCGTTAATTATGCAATCGACTGATATGTACAGCAAAGCCATATGGATGTAATGACAAAATACAAAAAAATAACTTGGCTTTTTCACTACACAAAGAACTGCCAATGCCAATGTATTGAGTGTTTCCAGAATCCCAAAGTCGACATTTTAGCTACGTCAACGGGAAGGACGAATGCCAAATGAAACTATTGATGTGGATGATTTTGTTGCCCCTCCCTAGAAACCATAAGGACTGTGCAAAGTAAGAAGACTACTCTACTCTGTGTCGTTAAAGACATCAAACGGCCCAAGCAGCATTTGCTGATGATGCACAAACAGTTAGAGCCCAAAGTTTCAATCTGAGAGTATAGTTCTCAAATTACTCAGAATAAGACATCGTGTTCCTAAATTTAACATTTGCAAACAAGGTTGGGCTGATGCTTTCAACTTCAGTAACAGTTTCAGGCAAAACTCCCATGTCCCACAATATTTCAAACATCAGAAACCACGAACGGTATCATTCTCCTAAACGAACAAACGAACACTATCTCATCCAAGTTGTTCAGTTGCAGGGACGTGTTGCAGAACGTGTAGTTGGCAGCTCGTGGTTAAAACTCCACTACTCCGTCGCTGTCAAGACTCGCCAGATGCTCATAATACACAATGTCATTCTTTAACACACTTAAAATGTTATATGCATCATACGACAACACGCTTGGCTAACACTCGCCATGTCTGATCAGAATGTATGACTCTACTGCAATTCATGCTTTAGATTCCAACCAAACTGATCCCAGGCTGGAAATATAATACTTAAAACTATAAATGTAGGCGCTAGGCGCAAGATAAGCATGTGTATTCATGTTAAGCTTATCGGCAGTGAAACATAACAAGAAGCTCGACATGAAAGCGACTGGGAATTTTCATGTTTGTATGTTTTGGTATTAAAATTCCGTGGAGGAGGTAACTGGAAAATATCCTAACTACTTTGTCACATCAAAACACATAATGCTGTGGGCAGTTACTGTACCGCTGACAGGTCTGTAAATTATTGAGTATCAGACTCATTGGTTATACACTGTAATGGTGTATTGACTTCAAATACCAGCTCGTGTTTATCTTCCTGACAGTGATTCTATTGTACGTCATGTTCTTACTGAATGATCCAGACCATCTGGTCTCTATTATTTCTAGTTCAGGTGGGTAGAGCAGTGGACCATTATCGACAGATATCAAATCTGAAGCCGAACAGAAATTTGAATAAAGAAACAGATCCTGATCAATATTAGATCTTTCAGTTTTCGTTGTATACTCATTTGCAGGCTATTTCCACCCTTGTGATCGAAATGTGTCTATTTGTCTGTACATTGTAACAGCACATATGCCAAGGGAAGCTATGAGGTCCGTAGATTTTATGCCATGCCCTGTTGGCGTTCCGGATTGGTCTCCAGTAACAATGGCTTGGAGACTTGATTGTCTCACGTAACAAGGGCTTGAAGACTTGGTTGTCTCCAGTAACAATGGCTTGAAGACCTGGTTGTCTCAAGTAACATTCATTTGGAGACTTGGTTTATAGCGTCGCGGATCGTTGCCCCACATACCAATCACTGGATGATGGATATAATGACGACAATAAGCCACCGGACAGGCGCAATGCATCGGCGATACATGGGGTCATGCTGAGACTGTGTTATCCTTGTTAACAGAGCAGCTTGCATTCAAAGTGCATCCTCGGTTTGCGGATGATTTTACAGCATGCAACGAAAGGCCATTCAAACAACCAACTGATTGATCGTCACATGGAGTGAGTGAGTGAGTTGGGTTTAACGCCGCTTTTAACAGTATTCCAGTTATATCACGGTGTGTCAGCTTAATGTGGGAGGAAAGCCTGAAGTGATGCAGGTCTCAGACGTTTACCGCTTCGGCGAAACCCACGAGCACGGGTATGGTGCTGACAAACCTAGAAACATAATTGGGGCGAACCGGTATTCGAACCCTTGATCATAGGTTTCTGGCGTGCCCAACGGACGCAACTCTGCACAGCGAATCGCGGCGCCTTAGACGACTGGGCCACCCGTGCCCCCTTCGTCACATGGGACATATGACACACGCTGACAGGGCGATGACGTTTGTTAAAAAGTACGTTATGATGTTATAATAAAAGCGACAAAACCCTTTCTATATTCAATACAAATCTCTGACAAAGGCAGAGTCGACCATACAATTCCGACTATATGTGTTTTTGAATCACTATCAAATAGTGATGATACCAGGTGTTCGCGAAAAGGTGAGCGTATCCTGCCCCACCGGTGGCACCGGTGAGTTCCAGGACGTCCTGCGGACGGACCCGGAGTTGTTCCTGGAGTCGGCCCAAGGATAGAGAGGCAGGTGATCATCATGCGGGAACCATTCGTGCCAGCTCTCAACCTTGCCATCACTCTCCGCAACTGGCAACTCCTGCACTTGTCTGCGCGTTCCCACGTGACTATATCGTAGCACTCGCGATAATCTCGTATTCAACTCGTGATTATCGTTGTAAGCTCGTGTTGCATGGGAGCCAACTTGTACCATGCACGTGTCCAGCTCGAAAAACATAGTTTTTGTGATAAGAACGCAGTTGCTCTTCCCCGAAGAAAATATAAACCTATTGTGCTCGTATAAATCGAACTCACATCGTGTCTATCGTGATGACATGGTACTCACATCGTGTCTATCGTTAGAACATCGTACTCACATCGTACTCACATCGTGTCTATCGTGAGAACATCGTACTCACGTCGTGTCTGTCGTGAGAACATCTTACTCACATCGTGTCTATCGTGATAACATCTTACTCACATCGTGTCTATCGTGAGAACATCTTACTCACATCGTGTCTATCGTGAGAACATCTTACTCACATCGTGTCTATCGTGAAAACATCTTACTCACATCGTGTCTATCGTGAGAACATCTTACTCACATCGTGTCTGTCGTGAGAACATCGTACTCACATCGTGTCTATCGTGAGAACATCTTACTCACATCGTGTCTATCGTGAGAACATCGTACTCACATCGTGTCTATCGTGAGAACATCTTACTCACATCGTGTCTATCGTGAGAACATCTTACTCACATCGTGAACCTATCTCTCACGATATAATACATCGCAACATACATCGTGAAAGTGGGAGGGTAACCTAGATACTCAAAGTATCGACACTATTGACGTGACAAGCACGTAACATTACGTTAAATACTATGCCGCCATGATGTCCCTGTAGGTTAGTCAATCGGGTTTATGCAAATTGTTTGAGTTGCAGGTGCACCGCCAGGGTTGGACATGCTTACCCTTTCGCTAACTTTCAGTGATCCATTCCACTCCTATTTCCCCTTTACACCCAATGGAATCCATTTCGTCGGATAATCGAGACTGGTTATTGTGTGACGTTTTTTGTTATGCAACAGTTTACCACAGCAGCATACATGGATGCAAGGAGTGATGCTGCTTTCGTCGATTTTGCAACTAATTCTAATTACTGTTGATCCTTGAGATGACTCACCAATCAGCCGAGGAAGACTCCCGCAGCTGTTCACTGACTTCCGATGTATCGAGAACCTGATTCACATTCGCTACTGTATACATCAGGTTATGGTAGAATTAGCCAGGGGTTTATAGGATTACACGAAGTGCAACATGATAAAAAAGGAAATCCCACGATAAACCGAACATGCTGTAAATACACTTCTTTTCAGATAGTGTGAATCCCATTTCTGGTGTCCCCCGCCAATAGTCAATAGTACTGATTCGGTTGTACTTGTACTAGTTGATTTCATTCATTCATTCTGTGTGTATGAACTAGCGATGCGGCAGTGTAATCGTGCAGTGGCCAATACGGTCAATGCTTCACAGTCTGTGATTAGCTATGGTACCGATACCAATCAACCCAACATTTGGACGATCGACGACGTTCAGGGCGTCCCAGATCCCAGATCAACAGTACAGGATTGAATCAAATTGCTGCAAATGTTAGGTTACTGGAGTATGAGTTGCGGGTCAGAAGATAAGAAATCATCTACGTGCAGCTCATCTCTATGGTCGCCGCGACCCGTGAAGAGAACACGTCTTCAGCAACCCATGCTTGCCATAAAAGACGACTATGCTTGTCGTAAGAGGCGACTAACGGGATAGGGTGGTCAAGAATTGGTTGCTGAAGAACCATTCTTCCCCGGATCTTTGGGAACTAATGTGTATTGAATATGTATGTAACGAATATTAGCAATAAAACATTATTCCAAACTTGGCTAGTGTCCCGTATGCATTGGTGTCAAGGATAAAGAAGTATCTTCCTCATGTGTATCACTTCTAATTGCCTTTCAAAGACTTATATAAATGGAGTAGAAAGATATATCGATAGTTCATGAGGTACATAAATACTATAAATATACTTCTGTTTTCAATTTCCCGTGTGTATTAAAGAACAGAAAAGGTGTCGTCAAAACAATACGTGTACTTGTAATAGCTGAGTATTATAGTTGGGTTGTGATATGCTGTCAACAACTGCTTTCCCTGTTTCCAAACATGGCGCCATCGTTGACAAAGGCTGATGTCCACATCCATATTCCCACCCTACATTGGTGAAGCGTCTTTCATTTTCAATCAAAATTAATATTTTAACGGATGAAATGTATCCAGGTATAAAAAAGACCGCCCCCGTGGTCTAGTGGTAGAGCGTCCGCCCGGAGAGCGGAAGGTCCGGGGTTCGATCCCCGGCCACTTTATACCAAAAGACGTAAAAAGATACTTGTACTTGTTGTTACCCTGCCTGGCGATCTGGATTAAGGGGATGAAACAAGGACTGGTCGGCTCGGAGTCCGTAGGCTGTGACTGAGTGTCGTACGAGTGTTCATGTTACACTTCGGCATGGTGATGTCAACGCGCATGTTAACGGGTAATTGGCTCTTGGGTGAATGAAGGACAACATCTGCATCACTGTCCCGGAACGTTTTATACACAACATATAAACAATAAACAACAAATACACAATGAGCGGGATGCCTACTCTAACAACACAAACACAGGGATGAGCGGACCTTCCAGCTCAGGCAAACATGAGGTGAGCGGACCTTCCAGCTCAGGCATACATCAGGTGAGGGGACCTTCCAGCTCAGGCAAACATGAGGTGAGCGGACCTTCCAGCTCAGGCATACATCAGGTGAGGGGACCTTCCAGCTCAGGCAAACATGAGGTGAGCGGACCTTCCAGCTCAGGCATACATCAGGTGAGGGGACCTTCCAGCTCAGGCAAACATGAGGTGAGCGGACCTTCCAGCTCAGGCATACATCAGGTGAGGGGACCTTCCAGCTCAGGCAAACATGAGGTGAGCGGACCTTCCAGCTCAGGCATACATGAGGTGAGCGGACCTTCAGCTCAGGCATACATGAGGTGAGCAGACCTTCCAGCTCAGGCAAACATGAGGTGAGCGGACCTTCCAGCTCAGGCAAACATGAGGTGAGCGGACCTTCCAGCTCAGGCATACATGAGGTGAGCGGACCTTCAGCTCAGGCAAACATGAGGTGAGGGGAGCTCCAGCTCATCCTCGGGGCGTTTCCTACGAGCGGCACATCCTGGTCGAGGTCGTCCCTACACCAGCACTCGGAATACCAAGCTGACTAACAGTGTAATGATAACACCCATATAGCAACGACCAACAATTGACAGACAGGGGGTCAATGACTTTGCTCTGGACATAGGACACAGCTCAGTGGATGATCAATTAAGGCAATAACTATCATACTATAAATAACAGTAATTAACGGAAAAAGATATGATAGCCCATGTTGGCTTACAGTCAATATACAATGAAATGTTGGTGAGGATTAACAACGGGGATTAGCGTCTTATAAATAATGGCAATTATGTTATGGAGACATATACATGTCATGGATACAGGGTAATAAGCCTTTGGAATAAATTGTTCTTCAGACTATGGTTGTCCGCAATCAGTCGCTGTGACTATCTCAGTAGGCTAGCTCTGTGATATCGGAATTAATCCGGACTAGTAAAAGCAGCAACATAGCATGAGCATGCACGTCGCTATACAGGTGCAAAAATCTTGGACGCGACGTTAAACCTCATAGCTCATCAAAAACGTCCCTGTATCCAAAAAAAGTATCAAAAACGTCCCTGTGAACGTCGCTTGCATTTTTATTTTACACTGGGCCAGCTTAATGTTATTCAGGTCTACTTTTTTTAAAAGTTTGAAACCCACGAGTACACCGAGAACCAGGATCGAGATGACCTCAGGATTTTGGCACAACAAAGGGACGCAAATCTACACAGAATTATTTATTAGGAGAAGGAATCATTTTGGAGAGATGTGACCAGCCATTAGATAATATCCAGCTATTCATTAAATATATTGTTCCAAATCGTTGGTTTTGGAGAGATGTAATGTTTGCAGCCTAAAGTCTATTTCACCTGTTGCAGTTGAAAAGAATAACTAGAATGTCTAAAACACCTTGATATGCTTTGTACGGTCTACTACGTCCCCAGATCTTTACACAACACTCGCGTTACGGTTTGGCGATATGTGAAAAAGCTCTGAAAAGATATATCGATTTACAGAGTTTTTTCATTCCAATTTGTATGTTGGTGTGTGATCACATTATACTGAGCCTGTTTGAATTGATGTCGCTTCAACTCGTATTCCTCATCCCAGTCTTTCCCATTAGCTTTGTAAAGTCCGCACGGTGGTTCCACAGCGTCTATTACCCATTGATCACCTGGCTTCACGTTGACAATCAGCCTTTGATCTCGGCCGAATTTTATCACACCTGTGATAGTTCATTTAACCTCCCCATTAAAATAGCTCCGCGATATCCATCTGGTAAGTGATATGCACGATTGTGAACGATATTGATCTGATAGTCAGTTGACACTGTTGGGTTGGAAGATAACGGCTCTTTAATAAGTACAATTGTTCGCTCTGCATAAACAGATCAGTCTCGTTAACTATTTAAAGGAAAATGAGCTGGTATGTGTATTGGTCGATAATAACCAGATCAAATTGTCTACAACAGATATCAGGTCATTAGAAAAAGATCCATCCGCAACTTCTTTTTAACTTCTTTTCTGAATAAAATAAATAAATTCGTCTATTTTATTGTGTTATACAGTCAGACAATACACAAATCAAACATGCTGCATTTGTGTTGCATTACGGTGTGACATCGATATTCAACCTCGAAGCATTTATATTTGCAATTTATAATGTGGTTTATTTGATGTAAAGTTGTTTAAAAAAGGTAGAAACTAAAAATTCAAGTGTATTATTCAAGATCGTGATCGAAATATTCCGTTGGAAGCTGCAATTGCAATTCTAGAAGGCACTCAACTCTAGAACAAGCGGAATTTAATTCTTGCTCTGACCGAGACTTGTGCAACTTGATATCTGATTCCTGGAAGAACATTGACAAAATCAGATATGTCAACACAGCCCTAATGCTTCCCTGGAATCACAGAGCACAAACACTGGTAATTGTGCAAGCCACCCCTCTCTCTCTCTACTATGAATGAAAATACACGCATATTTTCCTAAAATATAAAAAGCAATGTCATTGCAAGTGTTGGACAGAGGTCTTCATTTTCAAAGACGTAAAGAAATAACTTCTATTAAATTATAACTGTCATATATTCTACCACATATTTTATACATGTATTCATTTGTTATCATCCTGTGAAGATTAGGGTTAGATTTGTTCTTCGGCAACCCATACTTGTCGTAAGAGGAGACTAACGAGATTGTTGATGCATGTCATCGTATCCCAACTGCAGAGTTAGTTCGATGCTCATGATGTCAATCACTAGATTGCCTTTCCGAACTCGATCGGTAGACTCCTTCTTCACAACTACACGTGAGTTTGTTTATACAGCATTTATGATGATTTCAAAGAGCTTGACACCATCGCTTTGATAATATCATCTTTATGACTGGAATTGCTGGACAGATAATTGTTTACTTTTCAAAAACAAGACCTATTAGTTTTATCCCTTCATCCTACGCCAAATGGTATCCATTTCGGTGGCTAATCAATTGCAAGACTAGTTATTCTCTTCAGGTCTTTAAAAGGCATTTAGAAGTGATACACATAAGGAAGAGAATATATGGATGTCAACTTCTTTATTATGAGGAACACAACGTTTCGGAGTATATGCTTACTCCTTCATCAGGTGAATGAATGCCATGAGGCAGAAAGCATATATATGTACATGTAAGGACAACAAAATTAATAAGATAACAAAAGGTGGAAATAGCAAATGGTAGAAACACGACCCAGAAGACCAGTTATCGTCCCTGTTTTGCAACAGATCCATCGACAGCGACGCTTGCGTTGGTGCCATACCTTACAGCCTTGGAATTTTAGAAACTGGAGACGAGAGTGGTTTAGCGATGAATCACGATTTCTTCTTCACCGCCTAGATGGAAAACAACGTGTTTATCGTTTTGCCCCACATTGTGTTCGTGAATTTCACAATTTCGGTGGCGGTAGTGCAATGGTGTGGGGGGCCTTATCCTAAACCAGGAGAACTGACTTGGTTGTGGTTCAGGGAAACCACAGCAATTCGCTACATGATTTGACAGCAAATCGCTACATGAATCAAATTCTTCAACCTCACCTTCTTCCAATCATTGACCGCCAGAGGGAGCTGTTTCAAGAGGAAAAAGTGTCATAGATCCCTTGATTGTCTGGTTTGCAGGACCGCAGGACGTGCCGCGCCAGGCAATCAATGCTTACTGTTGTTATGCAAATTGTGATAGGGTAGGACATGCTGATCGTAGGTTTCTGGCGTGCCAAAGGGACGCAACTCTGACAGCGAATCGCGGCCCCTTATACGACTGGCCCACCCGTGCCCCTAATTTATTTAGTATAGAATCGAAGATGACAATGAGTGTATGGACGACATTCCTTTAACGATTGGCCTATCAACCAACGTTGTGTCAGAAGGGTACATTTCAAAATGGACCATGGATCTCGCATCCTGTCGTGTTGATGCGTGGGTCAAACAATGGCACAAACTATAGTAGCTCTCCAAATCAGGTCAACGGTTTCAACAAGAGACTTTACGATATTAGGGGGGGGGGGGGGGGGGGGGGGCGCGGTCGGGTAGCCTAGTTGTTAAAGCGTTCGCTCGTCACGCCGAAGACCCGGGTTCGATTCCCAACATGGGTACAATGTGTGAAGCTCATTTCTGGTATCCCCCGCCGTGATATTGCTGGAATATTGCTAAAAGCGGCGTAAAACCATACTCACTCACTCACTCACTACGATATTAGGAGTGAGTGAGTGAGTTGGGTTTAACGCCGCTTTTAACAGTATTCCAGTTATATCACGGCGTGTCAGCTTAATGTGGGAGGAAAGCCCGAAGTGATGCAGGTCTTGGACGTTTACCACTTCGGTGAAACCCCGAGCACGGGTATGGTGCTGACAAACCTAGAAACATAATTGGGGCGAACCGGGATTCGAACCCACAATCATAGGTTTCTGGCATGCCCAAGGGACGCAACTCTGCACAACGATTCGCGGCGCCTTAGACGACTGTGCCACCCGTGCCTCTACGATATTAGGAAATTGCAAATGGAAGTGCAGTGCTAGACTCACATAAGACCGGATGAGACTGTTCTTATCCCCTTGTATTGATGTAAAGCCTATTAACAATAATACATAATTCCCAGCTTGACATCAAAGAGATTGAAATAGGTGGAGTATTATCGGGTATGTATTTGGGAAACATGAAGGCCAACAATAGGATCTGATCCATTACTGAATTGCCACATGGGAAACACACCAGAATAATACTGCAAAAACTGATAGGTCTCTATGTAGCGTCTACATCCCTGCATGAGGGTATTTCTGTAATAGTACATTGACTTCAAAGACTTTTTAGCATTGTCATTGCGCGGTATTCAATAACACATGTATAACACATACATCTGTGTCTTGGGAAATCGGAATCAAAGTAAACACTGGTGTTGCGCTAGTTGACTAATACCCAAGGACCAGAGTCACCATGCCTTCTAGCTATGATGGTCGGACCACTTCACTTATATTAGCAATTGCTTTAAGCTTGTGTCTGATTGGAATAGGTTAGGCACTTTCTCTTTAATCAAACACCAATCTATCACACCTCAGCGACCGTGACACTGTCATTAGGGATTTCCGCATTCATATTATCTTTGAAGGTTAGATGTTAGAACATATTGCCAGAACGCAACTGATTCAGTGCTTCTAGATTGTAGTAATCAGAATATGGTTCTGCGGATGTCACCCTTGGTGGGGATACTGGGATCAGATCGGTGCTTGATCTTCATCGATCAGCTGATTCGTACAGGCGTTGATGCATGTGCACTTATAAGCCGATTGCATTTGGAGGGAAGATCATCCAACGAAATCTTCAGCAGGAAGACGAACACAAACCAATTCCTCAGGTATTCATATACCTCAAGTGAGTGACTTGAGGTTTCGGATGGTTTAACAGCGCCATAGTTATTTTTCCCCGTGTTTTTTATAGACTAACAATATTTTTTTAACACAAACCAGTTCCTCGGGTATTCTTATACCTCCAGCTCGGAGTGAGTGACTTGAGATTTCAGATGGTTTAACAGCGCTTTAGATATTATTTCCCGTGTTTTTGACAGGCTAACGATTGTTTCACTATGAGTGGGTTAGTGACGGGTTCCACTGGTGGGGCGGGATACGCTCATCTTTTTGCGTATCGTGACTATTTTATAGTGATTTATAAATATATATTTTTACGTACAATGGACTCTGTTTTAGAAGAGCTTTTGATGAAAATGGACAGGGTTTTGTCGCTTATATTTATATTGATGTGCCTGATTATTGCGACAGAACGCATGTGGTGGCCATGCACGACATACGGGAACCTGAGAATGTCATCGCCAGGTCTGGTGTATACTCACCACCCACGCTAATCTGTCGTATCTTTAAGACGACTAATCTTCCTGACGCCATGCACGCCAGAGTTGAGAAGGAGAGTATTATCCTCACAGTATATTTACAATATCAGTAGGCACGACTGGAGGTGGACACTACCGGAAGTGGCTGTCTGCGTCGCTGCCATTGACCAGTCCTCCAGAACGGTCCCAAGTGACGTGAACAAATCTCGGTAATGAAATTTGTTAGACCTAAAACAAGGCGACGCGACATGCAGTCTTCACGGAGGCGTCGACTGCCTGGGGCGTTGCTGTGAAGGTCACCTGGTCCAGAGGTCAGGATGTACTAGTAAAAACGTCCTGACAATCATGCTCTTGCCCTGACATCAGCTTTGTGGCAATGTGATGCCTTAAACAATATTAAATTCAGGAATTAATAGTTAAATAAAGGGATTCTAAACAGACAGCAAAGTATTTATTTAAACACACCTTCAACTAACACATGTTTAAACACACAAGTCTATGTTTAACGTTATACTTCCCTTCGATCAATACACCAGTTTTTAAATTTGAAATTAAGTCGCAGTAGGTATATGTATAGTAGTTTCATTTAATCACAAAAATCTTAGTGTTTTTTTAAATAAATTTTGCAAGAAATGTTTAATTATGTGCACTTATAAGCAGATTGCATTTGGAGGGCAGATCATCAAACGAAATCTTCTGCAGGAACACGAACACAAACCAATTCCTCAGGTATTCATATGCCTCCAGCTCGTAGTGAGTGACTTGAGGTTTCAGATGGTTTAACAGCGCCATAGTTATTTTTCCCGTGTTTTTTTTATAGACTTACAATATATTTTTTTAAATGAAAGAAGTGAACTGACAATTTCGCAAGAAATGCTTAATTTGTCATGTATACCATTCATATAAATTGTCAATGAGGAGAACAACCAGTTACGATCATCCATCGAAACAGGTTCCACCTGGCGGAAAGGGCAAACAGCTGTTAAAACAATATGAAAGAACCACTGAAAATCAGTGATGACACCAGGGCCCACTTGCACAAAGCGATCTTAGCGCTAAGATGATCGTAACTCCCATACTTTAACATAGGCTTACAATAGTCGTAGCGCTAAGATCGCTTTGTGCAAGTGGGCCCAGGTGTTCGTGGAAAGGGAAGGCATGGGCTGCCCTATCGGTAACATCCGCCATTCACACAATCTGCATATAAAGTATTCATCGCCTGATGCCTCAGGGGAGTGATGGCGGCCTGCAAACAATCCAGACAATCAAGTGATCGATGGACCAGAAAATCCAGTGACAAGAAAATGCATTTACTGATTTTGCTGAAACTAATGAAAACGATATGTTAATTTTGAATTACGTTTATTTACTTATAGCAGCAGAATCTCGGCACTTGTACACACAATTCAAAATTAACGTATCGTTTTCATTAGTTTCAGCAATATCAGTAAATGCACATGATTAAAATAAGCATCAGTTCTGAAAAAATGAATATTGTATATAAGAGTTGTTTAAACATCTTCACAAAGATAGCTGCATGAGTACTAATACTTATAACCTGAAAACAAGCCATTCCGGCGATAATGAATACTTTTTACACTAATGACAAAATTTGCAAAGTGCGCATTTAAAAAATTATGTACTTTGCCTTGAGTTTTCATCATGGTGTTACAATTCGGGTGAGGGTCGGCTGTCAGGTAACTGCAAACTATTATATTCTAACAGTAAAATGTTCCCGTGCTACATATAAGGTGGTATGTTATTGAAAATAACAACATTATATTTGGTCATTCGTCTGATCAAGGTTTTATGATAAAACATTATTTGATAAAACCCAATACCTGGTAACAGGGAGAGAGAGACACGCCCTGAAAGGGGGAAGGTGTAACAAGTCAATTAACAATCAAAGTGTATATCTGGACTGATCACCATTTGCGTTGATACAGGCAAGGCAGCGGCGGCGCATTAAAGACTCAAGATGACTGAAACCAGCCCGGGGATGTTGTTCCAAATGACAACCAAACATTGGCCTAACTGAGCTAGCGTTACCGCCTGGTTCTGATCCTGTCGTAGGCGTCGGTCTCTCTCATCCCAGACTCAAGATGACTAAAACCAGACCGGGGATGTTGTTCCAAATGACAACCAAACATTGGCCTAACTGAGCTAGCGTTACCGCCTGGTTCTGGTCCTGTCGTAGGCGTCGGTCACTCTCATCCCAGACTCAAGATGACTGAAACCAGACCGGGGATGTTGTTCCAAATGACAACCAAACATTGGCCTAACTGAGCTAGCGTTTCCGCCTGGTTCTGGTCCTGTCGTAGACGTCGGTCTCTCTCATCCCAGACTCAAATTGACTGAAACCAGACCGGGGATGTTGTTCCAAATGACAACCAAACATTGGCCTAACTGAGCTAGCGTTACCGCCTGGTTCTGGTCCTGTCGTAGGCGTCGGTCACTCTCATCCCAGACTCAAGATGACTAAAACCAGACCGGGGATGTTGTTCCAAATGACAACCAAACATTGGCCTAACTGAGCTAGCGTTACCGCCTGGTTCTGGTCCTGTCGTAGGCGTCGGTCACTCTCATCCCAGACTGAAAGATGTATTATTTAATTTCAGAATATATTTATTTTTATAGAACCTTATATGAATGTAAATAAAACTACAAAACCCTTTCCATATCCAATAGAAATCGCTGAATAAAGCAGAGTCGATTATACGTTTCCAACTATATCATGAGCATGCGTTTATGAATCACTATCAAATAGTAATGATACCAGGTGTTCGAGAAAAGGTGAGCGTACCCTGCCTTACCGGTGGCACCCGTCACAAACACATGCAAAGGCAAGTGACTTGTTCACGTGAAAAAAACACGGGAACATATGTTACAAGTCAAAACAGGGAGCATTATCCATTGTATCTCCAAAATTGTGAAACGTGAACACCAAAGGCTGGAACTGCTGGCATTTGCTCGACATGACGGGAAAGTTGACTATTGGAAAGTTGAAGTCATCCCTCTTGTCATACAGTCTTGCGGAGAGTCTTTTGTCACTCGGAATTTTTATGCGTAGATCTAAATATGTAACAAAAGCAGGGTTACTTTTTTCGTTTTCGTTTCGTTTTTTACAACGCTTTGAAAATATCTGCTATCACCCACAAGGCAGGTGTCCGGATGGCGTGGGCAGCTACTAATCTGTACGTTGTATCAGTTTCTTACCGAATATCTCTTGTTATGAAACACTAGTGTTACTTATTTTGCCAGTTAAAGAATACTGGTGCACATCGATTTAAATAGGCATTTGTTCAAATTTGTTCTTGGCTGTGTGATGACATTAAGTTTGGCCTGTTTTAATCAGGTTTACAAAGTCAGCTTAAGGGTACCACTGCGCATATTGTGCATTGATCACCTGGCTTCACTCTGACAATCGGCAATTGATCTCTGTCGACGTTTATCGCACCTTAGCTCATTTAACTTCTCTATCAAAATAGCCCTGCCATCTGGTAATTGATATACTGCTACACTGTAAATTTGATGGACCTATTAGTAAGTTGACACTGTTGGGCTGGGAGATTACTGATCCACTCATTCTTTCTTTTGCACAAACCGATCACTCTGTCTCATTAACCATTTAAAACACACCCGAATGCCGTATGTCCTGGTCGATATGGACCCTATATCACTTAATAAGAACTGACATCAGGGCAAAACAAATGTTATTTTGTCGCAAAGGATCTTAAACGAAACGATGATAAACCGTAAGGCAATTTGTTCATGCGCAATGCTCACATGTGTTGCGTTTGTAACGAGTGTGACATCAATTTATAATGGCGACTTGAAGCATGGTTTTATGTCTGCTTTCTTTGAATCCTGATGCAAAAAGGGTTCAAAGAAGTTAAAAACAAGAGATTCAAGTAAATAATTTAAGATCGTGATCGACATATTCTCTTGAAATTTATTCTTGTTATCCTTGAGATGGCCGAAACGTGATATGTTCTTCTTTGACATCACAGAAAGAGAAAAGTCTAATGCTTCAACAGAACACAATAGCGCCTGTTCCACACATCAGAATCAGTTCACACACACACATCGGTGTAAATAGCCTCTGTTCCACGCATCAGAATCAGTTCACACACACACATCGGTGTAAATAGCCTCTGTTCCACTCATCAGAATCAGTTCACACACATCGGTGTAAATAGCCTCCGTTCCACACATCAGAATCAGTTCACAAACACACACATCGGTGTAAATAGCCTCTGTTCCACACATCAGAATCAGTTCACACACATCGGTGTAAATTGCCCCCGTTCCACACATCAGAATCAGTTCACACACACACATCGGTGTAAATAGCCTCTGTTCCACGCATCAGAATCAGTTCACACACACACATCGGTGTAAATAGCCTCTGTTCCACTCATCAGAATCAGTTCACACACATCGGTGTAAATAGCCTCCGTTCCACACATCAGAATCAGTTCACAAACACACACATCGGTGTAAATAGCCTCTGTTCCACACATCAGAATCAGTTCACACACATCGGTGTAAATTGCCCCCGTTCCACGCATCAGAATCAGTTCACAAACACACACATCGGTGTAAATAGCCTCCGTTCCACACATCGGAATCAGTTCACACACATCGGTGTAAATAGCCTCTGTTCCACACATCAGAATCAGTTCACAAACACACACATCGGTGTAAATAGCCTCTGTTCCACACATCAGAAACAGTTCACACACATCGGTGTAAATAGCCTCTGTTCCACACATCAGAATCAGTTCACACACATCGGTGTAAATTGCCCCCGTTCCACGCATCAGAATGAGTTCACACACATCGGTGTTAATAGCCTCTGTTCCACACATCAGAATCAGTTCACACACATCGGTGTAAATAGCCTATGTTCCACACATCAGAATCACTCCACACACATCGGTGTAAATAGCGTCTGTTCCACACATCAGAATCAGTTCACACACATCGGTGTCAATAGCCTATGTTCCACACATCAGAATCAGTTCACACACATCGGTGTAATTAGGGTCTGTTCCACACATCAGAATCAGTTCACACACATCGGTGTAAATAGCCTCTGTTCCACGCATCAGAATCAGTTCACACCCATCGGTGTAAATAGCCTCTGTTCCACACATCAGAAACAGTTCACACACATCGGTGTAAATAGCCTCCGTTCCACACATCAGAATCAGTTCACATACACACAAACACACACATAGGTGTCATTAGCCTCTGTTCCACACATCAGAATCAGTTCACACACATCGGTGTAAATAGCCTCTGGTCCTACATCAGAATCAGTTCACACACATCGGTGTAAATAGCCTCTGGTCCTACATCAGAATCAGTTCACACACATCGGTGTAAATAGCCTCTGGTCCTACATCAGAAACAGTTCACACACATCGGTGTAAATAGCCTCTGTTCCACACATCAGAATCAGTTCACACACATCGGTGTAAATAGCATCAGTACCACACATCAGAATCCGATGTCTTTCGCCTCCAGTGATGAATATGAATAATTGTATGATGTGAATCGTATCTCTGATTGGTAAGTACAAATGGGAAAAAAGAAAAATAATAGCCGACCTCTTTATTTACCTTGACATGCACGAACGTCAAAACGTATTCAGTAAATCTGGCAATGCAACACTTTTTCTTCATAATTACGTGTTTATTTACTGACACAACGAAAAGTTCTTTTCATGTTGATATGGCACTGAGTTTTTGTATGCTGCACATAACTACCAGATGTTGAAGTTAGAAAACACAATATTCAGGACAAACGCTTTTGCAATGTATTGGTTAATTGTTCGCGACTTTTTCATGAAAACCTTAAACTTTGTCTCTTTTAACAATCAACTATTTGACAATGCAGTCTTGCCATGAGTAGAATCAGTCAACGTGTAATGTCTCCCACCCTCAACCGGCTGGGCAGGTATACCAGTCCTCGCCTTCACTGTTGTTTATTTCCATTACTTAACCCTTAAGGTATTGCCACTATTGGACAGTGATTCATAAGCACATGCATATTATAGACGGAATCGTAGAATGAAGATTCCTTGTATTCATGGAAATGGTTCCAGTGACGAGACAAAGAGGCCTCCCATGAACTTGGCTAGAGTTGGACAGGGTGCTCCTTAGGACCTGCACTAACATCACTACCGCAATGTGCTGACCCTTCACAACGGTCTCTTTTGTATATATTAACGTGTATAAAATACATACTGCACACTACCAAGATGATCTTTTCAAATCCGACCGAGAACGCCTACACGGACATAAAAATAATTATAAACGACGCGCCAACATTTAGTTAATTTAATGGGACAAAAGAGAAAACATTCAGAGAAATAGTCACGCTTAATATTGATTCTGATATGATATAGAGTGTTCTATGCGACATTGATGAAACCGATGTTCCCCTCGTGTAGAATCGTGGTAATGGCGCATGCATCCAAATGTTCTGAAATGTCATATTGCGTCAAAGGACGTCGAAAGTGGGCTATAACGGTTTTGTCTGCAAAGAGTTATCCTGATGAAGCAAACATGAACATCTTAACATGAATATGAAAAACATCCACACGTCATCTACATTCCTGAGGTTCAGATGTTCCCCATGCTGTGAAGGGACTGCAGGGATGGATGGATGGTCGGATGGGTGGTTTGATGGATGGATGGAGGATGGATGGATGGATGGATGGATGGATGGATGGATGGGTGGGTGGGTGTATGGATGGATGGATGGATGGATGGATGGATGGATGGATGGACGGATGATGGATGATGGATTGATGGATGGGTGGGTGGATGGATGGATGGATGGATGGATGATGATGATGGATGGGTGGGTGGATGGATGGATGGATGGATGGATAGGTGGTCGGATGGGTCTGAACCTTCCCGTACATTCTTCATAGTCTTTTATCGTCATGCCCGATCGTATGCCGACACTGACGCAATGGATATCTTGCATGGCATTTGATGTGCCTCAGGATGTTTTTAAACACCCAGAAGGATCACATTTTATCATAGATACAGTTGAAAAATCATCATTTCAAAACATATATATTTCAAATAGGCCAGAAGAGAATGTCAACCTATTGAATCTCATTCTGGTTTAAGTCGATGCTTCTTTTTATCAAATAAGTAAATGACATATCAATAATGTCACATTACAGGCCAGTATGGGAACTGTGGAAGAACTCTGTCAAAATCACGCATCAACACTATCAGCTTCTGGCTTGACTCTAAAACCTAAAGACACGTTAATTCCTCCTTTATACTGGATTCCAAAAACTCCATAAAAATATGTACACAGAGATTTGTATTACCTACGATGGAAAACATATCGGGGTTCATAAAAAAATGTGTGCCCTAGGATCATGTCACGCCACGAGACAACAGTGTATTGTTTCCGTCATCCGGACGATATTGTTGACGTCATTCGAATCTCGGTCGGAATGACGCCATACAAGAAACGACGTCATAGCTGAAGATTGTTGACGTCATTCGAAAAATTGTGGTTCCGCTGCTGTTGCGACTTGTTGTCCTTATAGATTAAAATGTGTCTCTGTATGAAGACATCTTCTCCGGTAATAAATAGAACATTATATTCGTGTTCATGTCATACCATGTTTAAGACACTCGTGCATAAATTCCGTGCACGCTCGGGGAAATACCGGAATTTAGACACATGTGTCGTAAACATAGTATGACACGAACACCCATATAATATCATCTATATATTTCTGGGTTCAGGATAATTTACCACCAAATCCTTGTCTCAAAGATTAACCATAGCAGCTATTTGAAATTTGGGGATAGGAAAAATAGGCAACTATGCAAGAAGTAGGCATCCCCATGGATGTTTCTTTCGGCACATGAGTCAAGACTTCTGCTCAGAATGGCAAAGTTGATCCATGGTAGTTCCACAAAAGCGAAAGGAAATCAAGTGTTCAATAATGGTCAAACATTTCCCTTCCATTTATTAACCTGAATTGAAATAAAAGAGACCATCTGATTCACATTTAGATTTATGTTTTTGAAGATTTAAAGTGACACTAAAGTACCCAAAAGACAAGAGGGATCGCATCAACTTTCCATAATATATTCCTGCTTTTCTTGCCTTTGGTGTCTATATTGCAGAACTTTTGATATAAAATATAAAATATATAGCTATGCATTCAACAAACCTGAGGTTAAGACAGGCAATATAACTTTGTATTCAACAAACCACACGTCAAGACAGGTATTATAACTATGTATTCAACAAACTACACGTCAAGACGGGCTATATAACTGTGTATTCAACAAACCACACGTCAAGACAGGCAATATAACTGTGTATTCAACAAACCACACGTCAAGACTGGTATTATAACTATGTATTTAACAAACCACACGTCAAGACGGGCAATATAACTGTGTTTTTAACAAACCACACGTCAAGATAGGTATTGTTGCAAATCGAAATTGTTTCAGATTTGGTAAAAAACAGGAACCGTTGTTGTTCAGTATAAGTATGTATTCAGCAAACGACACGTGAAGACGGTTTGAATGCGTGTTAAGGTCATATTACTGAGAAACAATGACAATGTTCCTCATCGATAGAGAGCAAGGGGTAGAAACATATTATTGTTTGCAAATTTTAGGAATTCAGTGATTGGTCATTTGAAGCGATTTTGACGTCCCATTGTCCCATTTTGAGATCAATACTCAATAGAGCCATCCATAGCTATTGTTCATGACGTCACATATTGATAACATACGTTATCAGAACAACACCCTTAAGCCAGTCAATTTCCTAGCAGCGTTGAATTGTTTTCTGCATTATCTTGTCGATGTGTGATGATTTTTTTTAAAAAGATAACTCTTAACTGTAGATGAATGTTATACAAGTTCGCCCTTACTTACTTCGGGACAGGTAACATACAATTTCCTTCTTGTATATCTAAATCCCAGTACAAAAACAATGCATTTCACATCATAAAATGACATATGATCACAGTTTTTCATCTAACGGCAAACAGTATTTAGAAAAGCGTACGTAAAATAATCTTCGCCGATATTCAACATCTTTTATTGCTTCATAAGCAGTCTGTAAGGTTAATCAATTATCTCCACGTCGTCTATAGAACGACGCGGTAGCCAATACATCACCAGTAACAGGTGTCGCAAACTCCTTCACTGTTAGACTGAAACATAGCCACCTATTTTGAAAGAGATCTCCTGAAACTACAATGAGTGTGTTACGACAGAGTTTGAGGAAGGCTCGGGTCGGTTAATGTCTATATCTGTCGCACGAAGCAGACAGGACATATGGATGTGACTGGAACGCGCTGTCTATATCTGGAGTAGCAACATACATCCTGACGCTAGGACTGCAGGCAGGTAGTGTCAATGAAGATCCCTGATGCGCGTACAGATCAACTGTCGGAAAAACGAAAGTATATCCTTGAAAATTGGATTGGTCCAAAACATTACTAACGATATTTAAACTTTACTGGGCAAACGTAAAGGTCCAAACCACAATTATCATACCCGCATCAAACACATCACCATCGAATTACTGTTTCTGTTTCATTTTGCCACCAATAAACATGTGGTGATCAGATCATTCATGTGTCCAGTGTGTGAGGATTTGGAACTGGATGCTTTCCTGGCCTGGATGACACTACTACTGTTCTCACGCGGTGTTCACCGTTATCAAGTCAAGCTTAATGTATACCATATGAGGCGGATTGGTGATTTTGTCAGAGATAATGATGTAATGCCGTCAACTGAGAATGAATAGAAAAGGTTAATATTTTATCAACCCAATCAAAATAGGAATCAGCTGTTGAAATGTAATTTCTTCGTGTCATGTTCATATGACCTCTCTCTCTCACACACACACACACACACACACACACACACACACACACACACACACACACACACACACACACACACACACACACACACACACGGAAGGATCGGGGACCTGATCCCCGGCCGCGTCACACTAAAAGACGTTAAATGATGGTACTTCTTGTTGTCCTGCCTGGCGCTCGGCATTAAGGAGCTAAAACAAGACTCTGAGTCAGTACACTGTGAGGGAGTAGGGTATTTATGTTAAACTGCGGCATTGTAAGTCAGTGGGCTAGCACTATAAAGCATATAATATTTCCATGTTTCGAAAACGTGACAAATCTGGCTTTTATACATAACACATTCTGAATGCCGCCACCAAGTTGCCGTACGTCGATATGACACGTCATTACGTAGACGTGTGAGCGTCACGTTGTTCGCTTGACGTGTGTGAGTCACGCCGTTAATTAAACGAGTGGGAGTCACGCCATTAGATAGACATGTGGAAGTCACGCCGTTAAGTAGACATGTGCGTGTCACACATTTAACAATACTGAATCCATTGCATGTGTTGCTAAATGAACAATTCGACATGCAGACACTTGAATATCCACCTCATATAATGATTCTATTTAGCGATCACAGAAAATATTGTCATTTAAAACCAGAAACAGTTGTATTTAACTGGTAAGCATGAACAAATCCTGAAATAGTTCACCCACAGGAACCGCCGTGACAACATATCCCTTCGCCCTATTACATCACTTCCGCCTCTTAACTGCTGTTAAAGATGAACGTGAGCGAAGGAAGACCGCGATCTCTTTTTTGATCTTTTTATGCCACAATACGTTTCCTCTTGGGGGTAGACTGACTTTTATCTCTCGATGATCATACGATTCCGTTTCAGGTGAACATTAAACCCAATTTCTATAATGGCTCTCATATTTACCACGCTGAACCAACGTTCTCCGAACGTGTTCCCGGATCTGTTCAAAGGCCATGCTGGTCGCTTGCTTGGCTGGACTAACGCAATAATCAGGTTTTTGGTTCGCGAATAGAAGGGAAATGGATTTTAGTACTTGTGTTTGTTCATTATTCAGCTCATAATTAACATCTCTTTTATATGGCGATGCCATCTTGCTTTTAATATGTGCCAGAAACCTCAAACCTATTAACCTAGTTTTTTTCTAAGTTGGTAATGAAGGTCATATGACAGTTTTGTCACAATGCATTGACGTACAATGACGTTCAGAGTAACCATAAACGTTATTGTGTAAGCTGATATCCTGATTAAATATAAATATAACTTTATATATTCTTAGACCGCATCCGTGGTCTTGTGGTAGAGCGTCCGCTCTGAGAGCGGAAGGTCCGGGGTTCGATGCCCGGCCGCGTCATACAAAAAGACGTAAAAAACGGTATTTGTTCTTACCCTGCCTGGCGCTCGGCATTAAGGGGATAAAACAAGGACTGATCAGCTCGGAGTACACTGTGTCTGAGTGGGGAATTCATGTCAAACTGAGGCATGGTATCTCAGTGGGCTAGCACTATAAATCGGCATCAGTCCGGACTAGTACAAGCAGCCACACACATACTCACGTCGCTATATCAGTGCAATAATCTTGGACGCGACGTTAAACCCCATTTCACCTAACCTTTATACACTCTTCAAAAAAAGAAACGCACAGGTAGTATGTTGTTCATTGACTACACACAAAAGTCCGGAACATAAATTGGATATATGTTATTGGACAATATTGGTGGCCTGATATTCGACAAACGTTGCGTCAAAACGCAACCATTTTCGATTTGCAATGTCTTAAACGGCATTGTTTTCACATTTGTTAAAATATGGCATGGAGGACAACAGCAAAGCAAAATGCACGAGCAAGTTATGGCATTCGAAACTCGTGGTAGTGGCTATAAAAAGGCAAGCATAAGCCAATGATTTGTCATTTTTCAAGTTCGAAAATACCGAGAAAATGCGCTGCCGATAGGAACATCGCACTCGGACGTATCCAAAGAGGGGAATGGCAGTCTTTTGTTGCACGCCGTTTCAACGTCTACCACAGCACCATTTGCAGCCTTTGTGACCAATAGGGCATATCCTACACCAGGAGATCTGACTTGGTTGTGGTTCAGGGAAATTTGACAGCTAATCGCTACATGAATAAAATGTATCGTCGTCGAAATGCGTTTTGCCCCACATTGTGTGCGTGCATTCGACAATTTCGGTGGCGGTAGTGTCATGGTGTAGGGGGACATATCCTACACCAGGAGATCTGACTTGGTTGTGGTTCAGGGAAATTTGAAAATCTACAACCTCACCTTCCTCAAATCATTGAACGGTAGACTACCTTCATAATGTCAACATCCACGTTTTGCCCTGGCCGCCGCGATCTCCAGATCTCAACCCAATCGAACACCTCTCGGATGAACTCGATCGACGTGTACGTCAACGTCAGAACACGCCGCAGATACTCCCACAACTGACCAATATATATGCAATACTCCTGGTGGGCTCTGAACGATGTCGAAATGTGCACATCAAGTCATTAGACGAGAAGCTTCAAGCTACCATCATCTAAAGTTTCTTATTCAGGATACATGTAACTATTCGCGTCTCATACTTTAGATATATATACTCCATACACTCAAATACTAAATATTGCTTATAGATATGTAATATCAATGCGTTGCAACCATTCCATATTGTCTCTCTGACAACTCTCTCTCTAATACATATATTAGAGCGAGATAGTTGGATGAAGGATGAATAATAAAGATCACATGCAACTATAGTTTTGTGTAGCACCAGGACAAAGGCGACAAAGTTTACCCACAGCGCCGCAATTCTCTCCACTGCTTTCCCCCCACACGGGGATGACACACCTATGATAGTTGCAGCGTCGTGAGGTTTATGGTTCGCAGAACTGTATTCTGATCCATGGTTTGTCAGCATCATTCAGGGTTCATTGGACTCCCCCAAACACTTAGCTGATGTACTGTTCAAAGCTGCATTAAAGCAATTTATTCACTTACTGGTCCACGATCAGTTAACCCTTGCAGAGTGGTGAGCTAAATGGTTCCCTGGTTCAGCCACTGTATGTTCATTATTGTGTATTGTGCAAACGTCTTGTAAGGTCAGGCCTGGAGTTAAGTGCTGCCATAGTTGTAAAGGTGAGTTAGATGTAAGGTATTAGAACAACACTTGATGACACGCACATGGCTATCAGGGGTCAACGAGGTACATACATGTTATAACTATGAGGTACATACATGTCATAACTATGAGTAACATACATGTTATAACTACGAGATACATACATGTTATAACTACGAGATACATACATGTTATAACTGCGAGGTACATACATGTTATAACTATGAGGTACATTCATGCTATAACTACGAAAGACATACATGTTATAACTATGAGGTACATACATGTCATAACTATGAGGTACATACATGTTATAACTATGAGTTACATACATGTCATAACTATGAGTTACATACATGTTATAACTACGAGATACATACATGTTATAACTACGAGATACATACATGTTATAACTATGAGATACATACATGTTATAACTATGAGATACATACATGTTATAACTATGAGATACATACATGTTATAACTATGAGATACATACATGTTATAACTACGTATACGAGGTACATACATGTTATAACTATGAAATACATACATGTTATCAACTATGAGATACATACATGTTATCAACTATGAGATACATACATGTTATAACTACGAGATACATACATGTTATGACTACGAGATACATACATGTTATAACTATGAGATACATACATGTTATCAACTATGAGATACATACATGTTATGACTATGAGGTACATACATGCTATAACTATGAGGTATATACATGTTATAACTATGAGATACATACATGTTATAACTATGAGATACATACACGTTATAAATATGAGATACATGCATGTTATAACTATGAGATACATACATGTTATAACTATGAGATACATACATGTTATAACTATGAGATGCATACATGTTATGACTACGAGGTACATACATGTTATAACTATGAGATACATACACGTTATAAATATGAGATACATGCATGTTATAACTATGAGATACATACATGTTATAACTATGAGATACATACATGTTATAACTATGAGATACATACATGTTATAACTACGAGATACATACATGTTATAACTACGAGATACATACATGCATGTTATAACTACGAGATACATACATGTTATGACTACGAGGTACATACATGTTATAACTACGAGATACATACATGCCATAACAACGAGATACATACATGTTATAACTATGAGATACATGCATGTTATAACTACGAGATACATCCATGTTATGACTACGAGGTACATACATGTTATAACTATGAGATACATACATGTTATAACTATGAGGTATATACATGTTATAACTATGAGATACATACATGTTATCAACTATGAGATACATACATGTTATCAACTATGAGATACATACATGTTATCAACTATGAGATACATACATGTTATAACTACGAGATACATACATGTTATAACTGCGAGATACATACATGTTATAACTGTGAGATACATACATGTTATAACTATGAGGTACGTACATGTTATAACTGTGAGATACATACACGTTATAAATATGAGATACATGCATGTTATAACTATTTAGACATATGTACTTCATTCTATTGTTTAAGGGGGCGGTGGGGTAGTCTAGTGGTTAAAGCGTTCGCTCGTCACGCCGAAGACCCGGGTTCGATTCCCGACATGGGTACAATGTGTGAAGCCCATTTGTGGTGTCCCCCCGCCGTGATATTGCTGGAATATTGCTAAGAGCGGCGTAAAACCATACTCACTCACTCACTCACTCACTATTGTTTAAGCGATCCATTCTTCTTCACTAATGTACAGTTGATTGTCAGATATATAAACTTGGGAGTAACTGGACTATTTGGTTTATTTTGACACTTCAGTTTGAATGATGTCAAATTTTGTCGGAAAACATTTTTCGGCAAAGGAATTCGAACTTGCTGAGGTTGAGGACGCCTAATAGCCGGCCTTGGTAACGGCGACACTTGACAGAACGTTGTGAAATAAACTATTACATATTTTAAAACATTTGTATAATCCTCAAAAACTAAAAGCAGCCAAGTGTGTGTGTGTGTGTGTGTGTGTGTGTGTGTGTGTGTGTGTGTGTGTGTGTGTGTGTTGTGTGTGTGTGTGTGCGTGCGTGCGTGCGTGCGTGCGTGCGTGCGTGCGTGCGTGCGTGTGTGTGTGTGTGTGTTTGTGTGAGTGTTGGCCCAGAGAACAAAAATGTATCCATATAGAGGAACATTACTGCGTCACGATGGGTTTTCCTCGCACATTAAGGTAACAACACACCATGATCCAGCTGAAATGCTATTACGTTCATGTAAGAACCAATTCACTCACTCATTCGAGGCTAATAAACCTTTCAATGCATATTTGGGCGATGCCGTGAGGAGAATTAAGTTAGTTGGGCTTTTGGGCGTTAAATAATAGTCTAGTCATAGCACTTCAAGTAATTGAAACAATGTACCAGTAGGGAGAATCGAACATAGGTCTACGGATGAACAAGAGAATGCTAGACCACTTGGCTACCCATAGTCAGTCGAGAAACGCTAAATAAATGTGACTGTGTTGATGGTAATGATATGAAATGTCCACTGCTCTGAGATGGGACTCGCGAAGGAAAGAGGAGATACTGTTCACAACCAGAAGACTGCCGTTCCTAAAATATGATAAATAATCTACTCTCTGATTATCAGCCCCATCGGGATTGCATGATTGAAACACATCGCCAGGGACTCGAGAGTTCTATTTCATAAAGATGAGATGCATAAAACCGTTTAATACCTTATTTGGTAGATGCTCGGAGACAATGTGTAGGCATGACAGCTCTGTGAGAAGTCTGATGGCGGACGTCACACCCTACTTCGACCTTTTTGGTGGTGATTTTGTGTCATTTTCGTACTTACTAAATATCTTATCCGCTGCACGTCAAAGGGGCCCTTCCTTTCGAAAGTAAGTTTCCCTCATGCAATTGTCATCTTCATCTTTGCTACCTTCAAGGGTACCCAGTGTGTAGATGCAAGATTTCCTGATGTTTCAAAGTATGAAGTGCTTGTAAAATGACATGAAATCAAGTTAAAATCATTACAATTGATTGCATGATTGATTGCATGGTAGTCCAATGATTAAGATCTTTATTATTACATTAAGGTTCCAAAGTTCAATTTCCACGTAATAATTATCAGTTCTAGGATACGCGTATACAGTGTTTACATGTTCTCAGAAACTCTCCACTGCCCCGTGACCATAACCTTCATGTGCAATGTCAAAGCTCACAGGTCACGTCACGACCTCTTCAACTTACTGCCTGCTATATCTGAACTATGTAAAGACACATGTGAGTACCTTTCCCTTTCATTTTTAGGTTTTATGTTTACAGTAAACTACGGTTATAACGAACAGGCTTATAACGAACTGACGGATATAACGAACTTACTTTTCTGGTCCCGACTATTTGCTGTAGTTATGCTGAATACATGCTTATAACGAACTATGGTTATAACGAACTAAAAAAAGTAGTCTCTTTGAGTTCGTTATAACCGTACTTAACTGTATTTCTGAACACCCTGAAATTGTATATATGCCAAAATATTAATTTAGTGCAAAATTGTTGTGATATTTCACACAACTGTTATATTATATTTGCAAATGTGTGCTTGTTAATTTTGCATAATTTCAATATAGTCAATGTATTTATTGCTTCATTTGGATGCAATTTTGAATGTTCTAAATACTAGGAACATTGGTAAACATTTCTGAATTTTACAGAAAGCTATTGTTTATTGTAGTTTTCTGAACCTCAGCAGCGCTTCAACTCATCAACGCTTCAACTCATCAACGCTTCAACTCATCAACGCTTCAACTCGTTACCGACTCGTCACCATTCGTCCTAAAGCCATGGCTCAAAGTATAAACTGTAAACTGTCAAACGTCACGCAATAAACCCTGTTGATGCGAGTGTTAGTTTTATGTTCTTGCATCCACACAGTCTATACCACTGAACCCATCAGAAGTATCACCCACTTCCTCCTATAGTTCTTGACCAATGTCAACCTGCATTCCACTTTGACCTTCACTTGCAATGGATAATACCGGTTTTTCCTGAACGTCTATCGGCTTCACTAAAACTTTAAAGTGTTTGTTATTTTGGGATATTTTGAGTGGCTTTCATTATCATCCATTTTATGATGACAACGTATAATGAATACGAAACCCATGTTTGTAAGGGTGATCAAGTTCGTCATGCCACGTTCCGCTGAAAGTTCTGTTCGAATCCGAAATAACACGGATTACGTGCCTAGTGTTAGTAGAACCACACGCATGCTCGTGGCTTACGCGTCTACGAAATACATTTACTTGGGCTATCCTCCAGGGTCATGTTAACTTGCCGTGATGTAACTGCAATACTGTAAAAAGGCGCATTAAACCAAACTCTCACTCAGTTATCAACTATTTTAGTTCGTAATACCATTACATCATGTTACATACAATAACTCATACTGGTCAGGCCTTGCGTTTCAAGCACCCGTCAAATACATGAAGCAATTGTCTGCACTTAATGCCATCCAACATTTCACGAGTTCCACACGAGATGTGACGTAAACTAATAATGACTGAATGATACAAAACGCATTTATAAATCTAGCTGAAGTAATATGCACATCGCTTTAGATTTACAGATTTTCACTCAATATTACGACCTCTTAGAAATGCATTGTAAAATCGTATCCAATTTTCATCCCTTTGATTTACTTCATTTCTTATAAAATGAGTATTTGCAAGAAATCATATCCGAAGCTTCTGATTCGAGTTGCCACCCCACGCCAAACTCAATTACCATCGAGTGGAGAAGGATATGGTCAAAAGGATATTGAATCCTATCTACCAGATGCCCTCGATGTGACTTTCGGGATGCGCAGAGCCACGAAGGTGGCT
This sequence comes from Haliotis rufescens, assembly GCF_023055435.1. Lineage (NCBI taxonomy): Eukaryota > Metazoa > Mollusca > Gastropoda > Lepetellida > Haliotidae > Haliotis > Haliotis rufescens. The sequence continues at coordinate 1,630,640 of NW_025964224.1, read as the reverse complement.
TGAGAGTTTCACAAGGGAGCAAGCAGCTCTTTGAAGTGCCGACATGGGATCTCACGTTGTGTTTCTGCCATGATATTAATGCCTATTTTTATAGTATTTTGAGTGAACCGCTGAGCCAAGTATGACAGTGTGTGTAATCCTGACGCCAGAGCTAATGATTATTTCACTTTCTTCACTAGAAAATATCTTAAAGCTGAATATCATACCTGGCCTCCAACTAATTAAGTCCTTTAGCCTGCGGTGTAATCATTCTTTCATGTAAAATCTTAGTACAATTGAAGCATTGGGAAAAAAGCAAACATGAATCTCATTTATTGTAACAAAGATTTGCAAATTTTTAAAATATGATTAAACATATGATCAGATAAGGACCTTTAAGTCAGAATTAATGAGAATGGACGGACTTTCACAAAAATGTCATCTGTAATATTAGAACCATTGAAATAATATTGGTTTTAATCAGTTCAGGTAATAATTTCAGAAAATCACTTCACAATTGGCTTGAAAATATTTTTACTACATAACGAGACAGGTGTCATTACTAATTTGAAAAGGGACTCCAGTCTTCAGAACGAACGTCTTATCATAATTATGGATGACTTATGGTTTGGGGCGTTAAAAATAGTCCAGCCATAGCACTGCAAGTAATAATTGAATACAATGTACTCGCAGGGAGAATCGAACATAGGTCTACGGATGAACAAGAGAATGCTAGACCACTTGGCTACCCATAGTCAGTCGAGAAACGCTAAATAAATGTGACTGTGTTGATGGTAATGATATGAAATGTCCACTGCTCTGAGATGGGACTCGCGAAGGAAAGAGTAGATACTGTTCACAACTAGAACACTACCGTTCCTATAAATATGAATAAAATAATCTACTTTTTGATTATCAGCCCAATCGGGATTGCATGATTGAAACACATCGCCAGGGACTCGAGAGTTCTATTTCATAAAGATGAGATGCATAAAAACGTTTAATACCTTGTCTGGTAGATGCTCGGAGACAATGTGTAGGCATGACAGCTCTGTGAGAAGTCTGATGGCGGACGCCACACCCTACTTTGGCATCTTAGGGGATGATGTTTCTGTTGTGGCAATTTCTTACTTTTCTAAATATTTCACCCGCTGCGCGTCAAAGGGGCCCTTCCTTTCGAAAGTAAGTTTCCCTCATGCAATTACCATCTTCTTCTCTGCTGCCTTCAAGGGTACCCAGTGTATACCACTGAACCCATCAGAAATATCACCCACTTCATCCTATAGTTTCTTGACTAATGTCAAGCTGCATTCCACTTTGACCTTCTTTTGCAATGGATAATACCAGTTTTTCGTGAACGTATGTCGTCTTAACTACAACTTTAAAGTGTTTGTTATTGTGGGACATTTTGAGTGGCTTCCATTATCATCCATATTTCGCCGACAAAAGATAATAAATCCTCAAAACGATGTTGTTTTATGAGGGTGATCAAGTTCGTCATCCAACATTTCACGAGTCCCACACGAGAAGTAAAGTAAACTGATAATGACTGAATGATACAAAACGCATTCATAAATATAGCTGAGGTAAATTGCTCATCGCTTTAGATTTACAGATTTTCACTCAATATTACGACCTCTTAGAAATGCATTGTAAAATCGTATCCAATTTTCATCCCTTTGATTTACTTCATTTCTTATAAAATGAGTATTTGCAAGAAATCATATCCGAAGCTTCTGATTCGAGTTGTCACCCCACGCCAAACTCAATTACCATCGAGTGGAGAAGGATATGGTCAAAAGGATATTGAATCCTATCTACCAGATGCCCTCGATGTGACTTTCGGAATGCGCAGAGCCAAATAGGCAGCTTGAGAGTTTCACAAGGGAACAAGCAGCTCTTTGAAGTGCCGACATGGGATCTCACGTTGTGTTTCTGCCATGATAATAATGCCTATTTTTATAGTATTTTGAGTGAACCGCTGAGCCAAGTATGACAGTGTGTGTAATCCTGACGCCAGAGCCAATGAATGCTTCACTTTCTTCACCCGAAAATATCTTAAAGCTGAATATCATACCAGGCCTCCAACTAATTAAGTCCTTTAGCCCGCGGTGTAATCATTCTTTCATGTAAAATCTTAGTACAATTGAAGCATTGTGAAAAATAGGAAACATGAATCTCATTTATTGTAACAAAGATTTGCAAATTTTTATAATATGATTCAGAAATATGATCAGGTAAGGACCTTTAAGTCAGGATTAATGAGAATGGACGGATTTTCTGAAAAATGTCATCTATAATAGAGAACTATTAATAAGTTGGTTTTAGTCAGTTGAAGTATTAATTTCAGAATTTTTCTTAATAATAGGTTTGAAAGTAATTTTGCTATGTTACGAGACACGTTTCATTTCTAATTTGAAAAGGGACGCCAGTCTCATATTTTTGGATGATGAAAGTTCCTTCTGCATATATATATATCACTATGAAATATTGATACTAGTTATGTGCTACAAACATGGGGAACAACTTGAAATACTTATACATTTGCTTACATTGTCAAAGAATTTCCGAGTGAGTTTAATGGGCGTTAATCCTCTTGTGGCAGATTAAAGTGAGAGGAGAACCCAAAAGGTCGTCATTAGTTAGAATCCAGGATTCGAACCCATGATCGTCGACCCTGGTAGGATATGTATAATTATGGAGGTAAAGGGGGACATCTATATATGTACATGGTGGCATCATGGCATATTATGTACAAAACTAGAACAAGGCGTGTATCAGGATACTAGTATATCGATACATGGTTACATGAAGGCAGCAGAATAGAATACATCGTCTATCAAGGGATATCGACATATCTATATCACGGTAACATGTGGACAGTACACAAAGACATGCTACATCGTAATGCTGCCCAGAACACAATGATATGATACGTCTTATTGGTGTCCAGTAATCAATTAAGATCCGGGGTAGACGAGGTCTTCATCAACCCATGCTTGCTGTAAAAAGGCGACTATGCTTGTCGTAAGAGGCAACTAACGGGATCGGGTGGTGAGGCTCGCTGACTTAGTTGATGCATGCCGTCGTATCCCTATTGCGTGGATCGATGTTCATGATGTCAGTCACTGGATTGTTCACAGACCGCCGTCATATTGTCGTCATAATGACGCCCAGTATACAAGACATGCTACGATTATTGCTGCCCAGTACACCATAGCATGCTACATCCTATTGCTGCCGAGTACACCATGACATGCTACGTCCTATTGCTGCCCACTACACCATGACATGCTACATCCTATTGCTCCCGAGTACACCATGACAGGCTACGTCCTATTCCTGCCGAGTACACCATGACATGCTACGTCCTATTGCTGCCCAGTACACCATGACATGCTACATCCTATTGCTGCCGAGTACACCATGACATGCTACATCCTATTGCTGCCCAGTACACCATGACATGCTACATCCTATTGCTGCCGAGTACACCATGACATGCTACGTCCTATTACTTCCGAGTACACCATGACATGTTACATCCTATTACTGCCCAGTACACCATGACATGCTACATCCTATTGCTTCCGAGTACACCATGACATGCTACATCCTATTGCTGCCGAGTACACCATGACAGGCTACATCCTATTGCTGCCGAGTACACCATGACATGCTACATCCTATTGCTGCCGAGTACACCATGACATGCTACATCCTATTGATGCCCAGTACACCATAACATGCTACATCCTATTGCTGCCGAGTACACCATGACATGCTACATCCTATTGCTGCCGAGTACACCATGACATGCTACTTCCTATTGCTGCCGAGTACACCATGACAGGCTACGTCCTATTGCTGCCGAGTACACCATGACAGGCTTCATCCTATTGCTGCCGAGTACACCATGACATGCTACGTCCTATTGCTGCCGAGTACACCATGACAGGCTACGTCTTATTCCTGCCGAGTACACCATGACAGGCTACGTCCTATTGCTGCCGAGTACACCATGACAGGCTACGTCTTATTGCTGCCGAGTACACCATGACAGGCTACGTCCTATTGCTGCCGAGTACACAATCACATCTTCCTCTTATTGCATGCTCCGCCTTATCGCTGCCCGGCACACAGTGACATGTTACATCACATCGATTTACCCGCATAATGTAGAACCATTACGACACATAGTTTCCCTAATAATGACATAACACAGGCGTAATTCACAAATAATGACTTTGTAGCCAAATTAATGACATACAAACACCCTGTAAATGAACTATCAATCTCATTCCATAACCTTTCATCATTACGGAGTCAATGCATTTCGTATATAATTCCTAACGGAAATCTGCGATGGGAAGTCTTTAAATGTTGTGGTCGAAATTAATAATCCATCAAAAATGACCCCTTTCCCAGCAGAAACATGTTGTCATTTACCCAATGTATATGCGTCTCGTAGTCTACCCTACAGTAACTCAAACCATATTATACAATCTATCATAGCATTTCAAGTCATCACATCAGAGAAGAGACGGCATATTTAGCTGTTTGATAAAACAGAACTCAGTCGCACAGCGATGCCATAATTCCTAATCATCCTGTCAAAAGATTCGGAAAAATACACAAGATTACTACACTCAATCTTAATCAAAGATGGTCCACTTTTCATTCCAGCATGTCAGATCAATTTGAAAATATGGCCAGACATCAACGCTACTTTCAACATACTGCTACTTTCGACAGGCGGCGAGGGCGTGGAGAACGAATTACTTTGGTTGGGCGAATAACTTATTTGATTCGGTATCTAGTTTATTACTCAGATGTTTCATACTTCCTTTTGGGGGCCGTAACAGCAATTGCAGAAATGCCCATTCTGAGATTTGATGAATTGTCCTTTGAGAATGAAAGGAGTCATGCACGTGACGATTTTAATGGCATACATATTATTATATCACAACAGGGCTCAGGGATCAGTGGGCATGTGTATTAACATGCTCAAGGTTGCTTGCAAATGTGTTATGAAAGTGGCCTTTGCGAAGCATGAAGACGTTGCGTTGTCACTTCTAAAGAACACACATCATTCATATTCATCGGAGTACAGCCACAAAAGGCTAAAACTCCATTTCACTGTTGAACAAATAAAACCATAACAGCATTTCTTACACGTTCTTACGAAAATATAAACATTATGACTTCAGGTCTGCGGAGTTATCATGTATAACATGTCCTTATATTTCAGCCTGAAGTTTCAATTGTTATGCTTCGCTTTCATACTCCACAACATCCGTGCTTCTGAAAACACGGAATTTTTATTGAGATACATGTAGAAAACATGACATAACTGGTTACTATCCACTGCACGCACTTTTTGTATGTTCTCAGCCCAGGCTAACATGACGTCACTCTGGAATGCTATGACGTCGTGATAAAACGGATGATGAAATATGCTTTCATGAACTGAACTACGTTGTTTAAAAAAAAAATAGTCACGTTCAATATAAAAACCAGAAGCTTTTTGTGTCGCCATGACGAATGCCACACTTTGGTGCTGATGATGTGTTACTTGTCACTTCCAGTTTGTTGGGATTCCTACCCGAAAGGACTCAATGATTTTAATTTACAAGTTCAGTTGTTTGAAATATTAAATACAAAGTACTTGTTTCAGAGCAATGGTCTCGCCCCCTCCTCCATAAATTGTTATTGCCATCAAAGGGGTTGCAGAATACTTTGTGGAAACTCGAGACGCGATGACTGTATCGACGCAAGGGAGGACAGCCTTTGGGTATCCTGATTGTTGATACGGCATCACCAGAACTCCTGAAATATGAATACAAGATAACAAAGTAGGGAATTTCGAAATACATTTGTTCCAAAATACGCCAATGAAGATTCCAGCCTCTGGCTGAAGTTTCCTATTTCAAAGATAAATGCTGCAATATTTCATTATCGGTTTGAGATCCGGTTATTTGAGAATGTATATCAGTACGACACGACAACTGAATGTGATATCCGACAGTGTTTATAGACAACAGTTCTACTAACATCCTCTGTTAACATTCGTATGGGTCCCTGGGGGCTCAATATAAGCCCGAATAAGAGACTTCACGTATGCAAAATGTCACATTGCATATTGTGTAAGTTTAATATGGAAGCAATTTATACATAGTTAATATGGTGCGTCCCCAAAGTGAATTACAACAACGAAGCCATATTGTTTTATTCATCGTGTCAAGGGGTTAATGTGCAATTGTAATGAGCTTCTCTTTTCCTTATCTCGTTATTCGCAAAGGGAGTATTGTTGTAGAGCTCAGAGACAATAATGTAGGTTATTGACTAGAAAAGCGAATTATATAACAGCGATGTGTATCAATGTATTTTATATTTTTCAATGAGGGGTTGTTGTTTAATGCCCCCGTATTCCAGCTAAGTCATAAAAAATCGTGCCAGGGCCAGGTTATCCAGAGGTCGGGATAGTTTGAAACACGATTCGGCAGCCTAACCATTCCTATCACGTGATCCCAATTTCATCTGGCGCATGCAAGCATGCACTACTGGAGAAAGGGTGCCCCTCATTCCTTAAACAGGCATCTAAAATGCACCAGTCGTGTTATAATCATGACAAAGATGCATGTTAAGTTGTATGCGAAAGACTTAAATTCATTTTGCTTTCTATACACAACCAATGTGTAAGTATGTTCATGACTGTGTAAATGTGAAGAGTGTTTGAAGTAGGTACCTCTCACACAGTATGACATTATACTACCATGGAGTTACCATATTGATGCTAACAACATGTAAACTGTCCAGATGTATAATGTGAAGACAGACTCTCACTGAATCGATTCTAACAACATGTAAAGTGTCTGGATGTATAATGTGAAGACTAACAGTCACTGAATCGATGCTAACAACATGTAAACTGTCCATATGTATTATGAGAAGACTAACAGTCACGGAATCGATGCTAACAACATGTAAACTGTCCAAAAGTATAATGTGAAGACTAACAGTCACTGAATCGATGCTAACAACATGTAAACTGTCCAGATGTATTATGAGAAGACTAACAGTCACTGAATCGATTCTAACAACATGTAAACTGTCCAAAAGTATAATGTGAAGACTAACAGTCACTGAATCGATGCTAACAACATGTAAAGTGTCCAATTGTATAATGTGAAGACTAACAGTCACTGAATGGATTCTAACAACATGTAAACTGTCCAAAAGTATAATGTGAAGACTAACAGTCACTGAATCGATGCTAACAACATGTAAACTGTCCAGATGTATTATGAGAAGACTAACAGTCACGGAATCGATTCTAACAACATGTAAACTGTCCAAAAGTATAATGTGAAGACTAACAGTCACTGAATGGATGCTAACAACATGTAAATTGTCCAAATGTATAATGTGAAGACAAACTGTCACTGAATGGATTCTAACAACATGTAAAGTGTCCAGATGTATAATGTGAAGACTAAAAGTCACTGAATCGTGGCTTACAACATGTAAAGTGTCTAGATGTATAATGTGAAGACAAACTGTCACTGAATGGATTCTAACAACATGTAAATTGTCCAAATGTATAATGTGAAGACTAAAAGTCACTGAATGGATTCTAACAACATGTAAAGTGTCCAAATGTATAATGTGAAGACTAAAAGTCACTGTCATTACTCTTCCTACTAACAAAGCATTTCATTGTAAGATTCCATTTTCAGTTAGCTACATTCATTGTTTTCACACACACACAAACACACACACACACGCGCGCGTTTTTCAAAATGGCCGTCTTTCCACCTTTTTCTTTGACTCTATTTAAAAAGATCGAACATTAATGTAATTGTAACTATAAAACAACAGAAATGTTTGTCCAAATCGTATCACTGATTTCCATTACCAATTAGTTTTGTCAATAAAAAATATTCAAATTGTCTATTCGGAATGTTAAGCATACAACTATTAAATGTTTCAGTAATAAAATTTAATCTCCATCTGATATGTTTCAATATTAACATTAGTAGCTCCCTCAGAAGCAGAATCCTTTCATCCCCATCTAGAGATACTAGTATTACTCAATACAGGGATCAATTCATCTCAATCTAGTACAAGACTGTATGATGAAGGAGTCCTTTTAGGACTCTGACCAGAGTACCGATATATCCGATGCGTTCTTGTGGTTTATATTAATCCAGAAACTTGAAGTATACGAATGATGAAAGACATTTACTCCGAGGAAACAGACTGCACTAACACAGCGGAAGCAATTCTCCCCCAGATTTAATGATGCTCGCGCAGGATTAGAAATAGCCCAGTCCTATATATTCAAAGGAATTAAGGGGCCAATTATTCTATTTTATGACGATTGTATGTGCTACATGTTCTGTTGACGCATCCCCGTCACAACCTTTTATGTCAGGCCACGAGACACATGAATCATATTTCATTGGCATTCCCGTTTTTATTACATGACACATACAAAAAATATGAAATATTTGAAAACATTTTCATTTTTTTACAAAATGTATAAAGTTATTCTTCTTTTTAACAATCTTACTGGTGTTTTTTTTAATAATTTAACAAATTATGCAGCATAATTGATCGATTTGAGTAAATATTTTAGGTTCTAATTTTATCACTGTCAACCTGCAGTCCAATTAAATAGTATAACAGTAACCATGTGATATATGTCTTCATATCAGATCTCCTCCAATGGATCACACTGTCGTAGTTTGGCAGTACATCATACACCGCTGGCTAATTATTTTTACATGCTCTCAACTTGTTTTACGTAAACCTGTGATATTCTAGTTATTATACTTTCCTTTACCGACAGAATTTTATACATTTAAAATATATATTATTAATGTCAATTTTTTCTCGTCACGATATGGCTGAAATATTGCCGATGTGACGTTAAACCTTAACTCACTCACTCATACACCGCTGGCACACCGTCGGTGGGGTGAGTAACGAACCCCGTTCAGCATCAAAGCTACAAATACAGGTGTGTGGGAGGCTGGGTGATGCAAAGGACATTGACTTGTTGTCCACAGTTGGGTATGTTAGATGGTGGTGAAATGGGGTTTAACGTCGTGTCCAAGATTATTGCACTTATATAGCGACGTGCATGTACGTGTGTGTGTTTATGTGGCTGCTTGTACTAGTCCGGGCTGATGCCGATTTATAGTGCTAGCTCACTGAGATACCATGCGATATAACATGAATACCCCACTCAGACACAGTATACTGACTCCGAGCCGACCAGTCATTGTTTTAGCCCCTTATTGCCGAGCGCCAGACAGGGTAACAACAAGTACCATCTTTCAACGTCTTTTGGTATGACGCGGCCGGGGATCGAACCCCGGACCTTCCGCTCTCCGGGCGGACGCTCTACCACTAGACCACGGAGGCGGTCGGGTATGTTAGACGCCGCGATACACTGGTTTAGAATGTTCCATATTCCCTACATTACGATCCTTGGTGTGTGGCCTCAAACTTAATGATTTAGGTGATATAAATCAGATAGAGGTAAATCCGTGTTGGTCGTTGCCCCAAATCAAATAAATAAAAGCGCCAAAATCATATTCATGATGATCCTTCATAAGGCATCTCAGATTAAAGAAAAGGCCAGTGTACCATTCCGACTAGATCGTACACGTGTGTTTATAAATCGCCTTGATGTAGCGATAATACAAGGTGAGCGTCACGTGCTCCAGTGGTCACAAACACATCAAAAGGCAATTCAAGTGTTCCCCTGATCATCACAAATGCAACACTAACACATCACAAACACAGTCAACATAACTACTCACCTTTTACACAGCCAGGCATCAGTATTGATGAGACGGTACACGTTATTTCAATGTAATAAAAGCGCTTAAAACCCTCAAAGCCATTTTCTTTTTAACATATGCACCCTTTATGTTCATGTTCAATGTTACTATTAACGTTTCAGTTCTACTGCCTAGACAGTTCATTTTTAGGGGGAAAACATTTACGTAACCTCCGGTATTATGACAATACTGTTGTCCTGAACATGAAATAGATCGTTTTAGGAGACTGTTTCCCTGATGACGTTGGTTGAAGTCCTATAGAAACATTTCTCTTAAATAATCAAGGAAGATTGAATTATATTTACTGCAGTCCATCAACTCGCATTGCACGCACAGCCTTTCACCACATATAATTACGTTTAAGGCTAACAATAATCTAGTATGCATAGTCTGTATCTCTATTAATGCAGTCATTACCAGTGTTAAAAGAATCCTAGACGAGGCAGATGAGAAGCTCTTGTGCTCCCCTGTAACACCTGCCTAATGGATAATCCTGATGCCTGGCTCATAAACGAGTTAAACTGTTTACGGGGCTTTCCCTCACCCTGCACAAGTCAATACTTCACCCTGCGTGATGAGGTGCAATTTATTGAAACCATGGAAGGATAATAAACAAACAATTGATGCTTAATTGTTGTATCCATGCTGTTGTTATCACAGTAATTATAGCAGGGGCTTGGCATCTCTTATTTATCCATATAAATCGTATGGTAATAAGGATTTGTTTGAACACGTTACTGAACAATAACGTGGGTAGAAGTGTTGCGTCTGTATGGTAATCGATGGCTCTTGTTTTCGCTTGGCTGTTGTAGTCAGCATGTCCCTGCGAAACAGCGTGTAGCGAGCTAGCCTGTTCTAACGTTGGAACATGCACTACACTAAGAGTTCCTCAATGAGGAGAGGTACAAACTCGATCGCAATTATTTGCTCCTATGAATTGGCGGTATCGTTTAGGCCTGGGAAGCCTTATATCGATAGGTTAGGATGGTGTAGTTCCAGACCTATTTGAAACCGGTCTTTCAGAGAACTTGATAATTTAATTGCATGTGTGATTGATTTGGTAACGACGTCTCAATTGCAACTGTAGCTTGTGAAACTTGAATTGACACTTGGGAACACGCGTATTCGCATTAAATAATTATATAGTTATATTCATCGTATTAATTAATATTTCATATCGCCCACCTTACAAGCAGAGTAAAACTTGGCTGTTGATATAATCATCTTAAAACTCCTGCAACATGGTATGGTTTATTGTGTGTAGCATACAATTACATTTTCAAAACGGCATGTCACCTAGCATTCAATAAATAATGAAACATTATCCAAAGCATTATTTCCAAATATATAGGTTTGTAGGAACAATATTGCAAGTCAAAACATACAGTCTGTGTGATATACAAAACATTTTTTAACCAAATGGAGATAACAAATTGTAAACGAATACGTTTGCATTTGTAATCTTGTCCTTCATTATGAATCACGGCGATATATAGGCAAACCATCATTTCCCACATCGAATGGCATATTGCTTTATCCCAAGGAGGGTATTTTACAATTTGTATTACAGTCGGAATCAATACAATGATTGTGGTGCTGCGGCCCGCTGGAAGAACTATGTTCTATCCTTGCCATTTCATAATGAATCCATCATTTAACTCTACGTATACCAGAGTGAATTAAACATTCATACACGTTGTGCCACCCAGTGGCGTCCCTGTCAGCCCCCACACGCAATGAACCAATCACATATTTACACCAGACAGAGAGATGGTTATTGACTACTACATTTATCAAGCACTTTCAACCAATCACAAGTATTCCTCAACGAGTCACTTGAGCAATTTGCTTCTGCCCGGAACAGCTGTAAAATGGAACAGGAGAATTTTGTGTTAAATCTCTCTTGTTAACACTAACACCAGAAGTGATTTATGGTCAAATGAAAACGTTAAGGCGTTGATTTCATTTCATTAAGTCCTGTGTTAAGATTGTCGGTTTGAATAAAAACAAATTTGTGTCTTTGAACTTCGACCGCTGCTATTCCAATAAAGGTTCCCTCACAAGAGCAATATTTCGCAGGAGATCAATAAAGTCTATAGACAGTAGAGTTTAGCTGTTGACAGACTTTCACAAGTGAGCAATAAAATTCTCATCTGGCGTGAGTTATTGACGTTTAAACGTCAAAGAAATAACGACAACTCTTGTCAACATCGCAGGCTGTCCAACCATTAAAATCGACCTCATGTATCAGCACAGTTTAGTGTGTCCATTCGCCTTATGCTATACAAGATATATTAGGCAGTATGCTTGCTACAGGATATATTCGGTGCTAGATATACATGATAATGATTTATGGTTTAATGGACACTTAGCTCTATCCTCTTGATCTATGTTGGTCTTTGAGAGTTGTCATAAACTGAATAAACCTTGAGTCAATGAACCTTTATTGGTTCAGCCAGTCATGTCTCGCAATCAAGACAAGACTCATATTTGATCTAGGTGCAACAGGGTAATATCCAACTTCTAAAGGCCACTTAAAGAAGTTAACGGTAATATCCTTAAACCGTTTACTACATCACCTACTGGGAACAGGAGTTAGTCCCTGATCCGTGTTCGAATCCCATATTTGCTCTGGTTTGAAAGCACCGCTCACTGGCACGTGGTTTGGGGGTAAATGTTCACAACCCGCATCACTCTGACCCCAGCATTGAACCGTGAAGTATCTGTAAGTTTTGTTGAAATCGATTTTTTACCTACACCCAAGCTCGTGTTCAGAGAAAGGGTTCGTTTAATAGATAAGTTACCTCTTCTGATAACAATTGTAACGTGTCGATTCCCAAATTGAAACACTATGATAACCATATACGTTTACAAGCGAATTTAGCGTGAAACCAACCAACAAACAACAAATGGTATTCAATCAGCAATTGTGTTACACAATTAACTAGATTTACAAATCACCACAAAAAACTGCACAGCAATTTCAATGGCAGTACACAATAGAGTGGTAGTACAATATTCAATGGCACTATATAACATGATAGCAGTGGTCAGTGTCAAACACACAAACCGTGGTGATAGCAAAAGTCGGTGATGATGATATCTTCATCTATCCGCAACAGTGGTCAGGTTTCCGAGATAGTCCTAGGCCAGGAAACCAGGGTTGAATATGATCTTCACACAAAAGCTGGTCTTGATGTAATGTGAGATGACATGTGAGGTGAGACAGGGACGCCCCGCCCCACTTATATAGTCAAACCAGCTTGTGACAGACCAGTCCAGCATCACTTGCACATCACAGACTGTTCACCGTTTTGAAAATGCTTGATATCCATCCACGCTATTCCGGTAGTTTACAGATAATTCGAGATCAAAATATAATTACTTCCTCAACGCTGCTTGCATGAAATAGTACTACATTCCTGATAACTAATCATTGTCCAAATACAATGCAATGAACTTCTACTGAATCTCAGCAGAAACAATATAATGCATTTACAATCATCGTTTAATAAATAATTGTACTGCCATGTAACAAAAAGAGTAGTTAAGAGAGCTCATTTCTTTAAAAAGTAGATTTCATTTCGTTACTCGATATCCAGACAATAACGAAAATAAAATTCCGAAATTCAATTGGCATTACGGTCGCTATTTACAATCGTTTGATATCATGTTCATGAATCTCTGTAAAAACAAATCCCAAATTCAATACAGTGCTTTTGTGTCACTCATTTATTTCTTGTAATGTAATAACAAAACATGAGAGTAGAACTTTCCAAAATATATATCTGCCGTAAGACAATACTGAGTGGCTTCTATTATATGGTCTGAATGTTTGTTAAAGACTACAATGATGACCCCTACTGTGATATTTAAAAGTCTGTGTAGCTTGAGTTATGTATCAGACAATGATACTGCTGTGTATCTAATTTGTATAATTGACAGAAGAACAGAGACTGTAGAATGAATACAATGCCTTGTCTCATCTCAGATATGTTTCTTAAGTAAAGACGGTCTGAGGTTCAGAAATCGTCGTCGAATTGTTGCATGTAACCCCATACGAGTCGGATCCAGCGTCAGTTGTCTCACAGTTGAACTATAATTGTTTCCTACTTTGAATGATGCATGGATTGTGTAATGCTGATGAGCTTGTACACACGGCGTATGATTACTCAGTGTTTGCGGAATGGACATTTTTTTCTTTGGACAGTAGACAAGGCATTCTTTATGGTAGACATGTGGAGGGTGTTTCCAAATTTGACGCATCAATGACAAAAATGATACCCGATGCAAATCCCTATTTTGACTTGTACCATATGTTCCCATGTTTTTTTTTCAGGTGAACAATTGACTTGCCTTTGCATGTGTTTGTGAGGATACCACCGGTGGGGCAGGATACGCTCACCTTCCCGCGAACCCCTTGTATCATTACTGTTTGATAGTTATTTAAAAAGCACATGCTCATTTTAAAGTCGAAATTGTACATTGAAAGAGGTTTTTTTAACTTTATTAACTACCTAGCCACTGTCAATCAGAGTATTCTAAAAGCATTGCTTGCCACTTTAACGTCATTTTGTTATCATATCAGCTCCGTGTGACATACAATATACACTTTAAATTATGAAATTATGATACACTTCCTCACTAACCACAAGTGTGATATGGTTTCTCTGGCATGCTTTGTACTTGTGACATCGTGGTCAGTATTATATCTTTTGTCGTGGTTGTGGTTGCATTCACAGCACGCTACCTCTATAGCCATTACTACTGCTTGCATACAACTTATCATTAATACAAACCTACAGTCTTGGGTATGCCACACTGATCTCACGAGACTTGTGTCCGACTCCACCTATGTGTGCTCAGGAAAGACACATACACCTCAGACGCATGTCTTAAAATCAGTGGCACTCACGCTCACTTAATGTTCTCTAATATTTATCATTTTCCTCATCGACACTTAACAGTGTGTTCGTTTATTGTAAAGGACATATTAACAGTGTCATGGTCTGGTGCGAAGTACTGCTGAGGATTGTGTATGTATATGGCTGCCTTCATAGTCCCTTTACAAACCGGTACTATTCACAAGGCGATTCATGCTGTTTCATGTGGTGTGCTTCTATTATCGGATTAAAAACAAATCACCTAGAAAAACATTTCTAGCAGATTACTCCGACCCGCCCTATTTAGACCTTGTTTGTCTATTTTCATTTATCTACAGAACATTTGAAAGCAATTTATCTTTGGTATTTGCTGAGAAAACACTTTCATTTGCGGCTGTTCAAATGTCAGTAATTGTGTTGACTTTGCGTAGTGACCTACTATCTCCCTGCAACCTATAATTGTTACAGGAACGTCCAATGTCTTTGGAGATTCGGACTGACGACATTAAAATAAAGCCCTCCTCAACACGATTGTGGCTGGTGTGGGTGTGGCGGACATGGCTCACGGTGCTAGAAGGGCAATGGTAGTTGTTAAGGGGTCATGCACAGTGTCGGAAATAACTGCCTGCCCGCCTGCCCGTGGCTGGTAACTTTTCTGTCGGCTGTATGAAGTTTTACTCCACCTACTCGACTGTCTGGCAGATCATTTTAAGAAGACTTACGTATTCAGTTTTATCATGACTGTTGTGGGTCGCCTGCCCGTCTGTCTTGTAGGGTTTTAAATATATTTCAAACACTTGTCATGCATGATGCGGTCGTAGAGTTGATAAGATCAGCGTTGTTTGACAGAAAGGCTCTGATATCATCACACTATCATCCACAGATCAAAATGTTAGTCAGGTCTAGGTTTTCAGGTCTAGAAAACATACAAATAGAGCCTTCCAAATTCCCCTTCACAGAGCTATTTTGATATGTGAAACCGAGACTGCTTCGTTACATGAAGAACACACAGGTGTTGTTCGCAATTATGACCCAATTTTATCAGTGATAGATTAAACCTAAGCGTGTGGACCTGGCTTCATCGGGCTAGACACTGACCGCTGTACTAGCACTAGGCTACATCTTTAGAAACGAATCCAAAAGTTCATGAATGAAAAACAAAGATTTGTCCAAATGAGAATGACACAATGTCCAACACAGTCAAATATATATGTGTGATCGTCTGACAGTCACCTCAAATGTGACGTATAAAACTACTCCAACTAAACCCTTTAAACTTGAGATATTAAGCTATAAAGTTAAACACTCACCCACCAGCCCACCCACCCACCCGCTCGCTCACTCACTCACTCACTCACTCACTCACTCACTCACTCACTCACTCACTCACTCACTCACCCACCAGCTCACTCACTCACTCACTCACTCACTCACTCACTCACTCACTCACTCACTCACTCACTCACTCACTCACTCACTCACTTATTGCAATGATTTACGTATCCCGGTAGTTTATTAGCTTGCCTCTTGCAGACATATTCAAATTTAAATACTTTGTGTCCAGCTTAGCGAAACGTTTCATCAGAATTTATAGAACGGAATACGATGCAATCTTCAATATGTGTAATAGGAAGCAGATGTATCCAATTGAGATAAACTTTTAACTTTGAAGTTTTTAAACATGATTTTTCAGAAGTTTCCCCCAAAAACGTTCAAGCGAAGGAAATGATCTGTTTATATTTGTGCTGGGACACATAAAACACGATATGTGTCTTGTCCTTTTAGTAAAGCCATGTAAATATACGCTTTGTTAGATGCTTGCTGCATTAGGCTTTCATTAAGCAAAGACCTGGAGAGTGTCCTTTATGAGAAATTTCATGCACCAATCCCCGTTCCGGCGATAGAAATAAAACGTGGTAAGGTGGTGATAGATTTTGATTCGTTAAGCCCACGGATGCCTCTGAGTTCATTTGGAACATCCGTTTTGTAATGTGCTGATTCGAGGGGAGACTTAAGCTTTTTGCATCATATATAACACGGCCCACCACTGCTGTCCTGGTGAAGTGCTTTAGAGACTGTAAATGATTGATACAGAAAACCTGCTGTAAACTGATTTTGTCGTGATTACGGTTTTAGTGCATGAAGATATGAGGAGGACTTGGTGTTTGTGTTGCGTCCGTCCAGCCATTCAAGCATATATTAAAAATATAGCGTCGTAGAAGAAACATTTTATTGCTCCGTTATCTGCTTAAATGCAGTTGCCTTACGTTAAATCGCAACATCAGAAGATGTTGAAGATGATTTACGTCATTGTTTTGCCTTAGATCAAGGCATTTCAGATAATTTAGTGAACTTGTTAAACACGCAAAATAACTTCAAAGGAAGGCAGCTATGGGAATGTTGTTTACTGGAGATTTGACAGTGGATTATGGCCAAGCCTAAGTTGTCACCCATTTGTCGAAGCACTGACGGTGATTTGTGTGAGGCGGTATGGCCCTTTCACGTTTGAGCTGACGGCGAGCTGCACATTCATACGGCCACAATAACATAGTCCTTGTAGCTGTATTATAAAATTCTTCAGATTTCAATATCGATTTATTCAATCTTTAATTAAGAACTGACTTTCACTTTGCGCGCGTTTGGAGCTCGCAACGTCCGTACCCTGGTTAGCCATCTCTAATGTTCATACTCCAAAAACCGACACAATGTTTGTCAATTCTTATCATTTTCATATCCCACTTTTGTACGTCAAAGGATATATTCCAAATTTCCTGTTACACATATATGCTCAAATTGCTCTACAGTAAAATCTTTTGTGGTTTGGTTACACACCAAATATATCTAAATGATATCATCTTCTAAAGATTAAGGTTTGTTAAGAACTACCCCAGCAAGCCAGTAACAGTGACAATGCATTGCAATACATTTTCTTTTAGTACAGACGTAAAATAGCCGTCTATAGTCACTGTTCTTTGAGAATCGTTACCTTCCTTCCATATCCAATATGCAGGACTTAAGATGGCAACTTAACTTATCTTGGAAAGTAGTTGATACGATAAATATTGAAGATATTTATTCTATAGCATTCAAATGAATGTACAATACACAGTATAATATTATTATAACGCTGATGCAAATATATCGTCCACACACGCCGGGTTGTTTATCTACGGCGTCATAATGCCGAGTTTAGTTGTTACTGTCATCGTACAAGCATATCAGCATCAGCATCAGGGATGAACCCCTGTCGTAAGAGACATTTCACAAATCTGGCAGCTCTTTCCTTATCTTCGATATACTAGCAATCAAGATCAATCCTGCTTTGAAATCAGCAATATTCCTCCTTAAAACATGTATTGCCAATTCAACACCCCACCCCCACCCCCTACCCCACCCTCGATCTACGCAATTGGGATACGATGACATGCATCAACCAAGTCAGCGAGCCTGACCACCCGATCTCGTTAGTCGCCTCTTACCACAAACATGGGTTGCTGAAGAACTATTCTTACCCGGAATCTTCACGGGACTACAAAAGTAAAATGTGATATTGAAATACATAAATAAATTACCGCTTGTGAAGTATGGATATGGTGCCATTTAATACCAAACTAATAATGTCATTGTCGGAATGATAAAGACGACGCAGCAACGACCAAATGTATGACCCAACGTAGCAATACCGACACGTGAGAATCAGGGGCTCGATGTTCGTTGGAGGGTTTTGTTTGTCAACAACTGCTCACTATGAAGTTTGGCCTTCATTCACAAAGCAGACCTTTTCGGACCATTTCTAGATTTTGATATCGGCACCAACAGCATGGTGGTTACATGGCAGACCTATGTGAGTGAGTGAGTGAGTGAGTGAGTGAGTGAGTGAGTGAGTGAGTGAGTGAGTGGGTGGGTGGGTGGGTGGGTGAGTGAGTGAGTGAGTGAGTGAGTGAGTGAGCCAGCGAGTTGAGATTAAAGCCGTTATTAACAGTATTCTAATTACTAGTATATGACGGCGTGTCAATTTGATGTGTGAGGAGGTGCTGATCGTGACAAACCCAGAAACCGGGCGAACCGGGATTCGAACCCATGATCATAGGTTTCTGGCGTGCCCAGGGATCCAACTCAGCGAACTGCGGTGCCTGGTGCCTGAGACGACTGGGTCAACCGTTCCCCTACATGCCTTAGAACCAGATCGCCTGTCAGATAATGTTTTGCACATGCACTACAGGCCGAGTGGACTGACATTCACCTACATGTACGTGTGGTCCCTTTTGTCATTTTGTACATGGGCCGGAGTTTGTGTCCATGGGTGAGGCAGTACTTGACGCTAGTGGTGGACACACGAGATACTGAGGATGAAACACATTTGTCATTTCCGAGTAATGTCTCAGTCATCATTAATATTAACCAATCTACACGTATGTGACATTTGAAATGGTGATCTTTTCAAAATAGATAAGTAAAATTAATACATAATAAATAAATAAATAGATAGATAAATAAATTGAGGATGAAAGACCTTTGTCATTTCCGTGTAATGTCTTCATATTCGACAAGTTATAAACATGTACTGAGTAAGCATATTTATTAACAATATATTGTAATGGCATCAACATGATAGCAATTACAGAGTTTATGATACCGAAGTAACTCAGTCATCATTAATAATAACTTAGCGACAAGTATATGACATTTGAAATGGTGATTTATCTTAATAGTAAATTAATAAACAGTGAATATCGTATTTCGCCACATTGTGTATTCTTTGCTCTTCGTAGGCGGGAGGGGGGGGGGGGGGGGTTGTCGGGTAACTAGAAGCTTTATTACATGACTTAATGAGTCCATCAATGTTCAAGACGCTGGGTGTTACTTTCAAATTGATTGCTTGAACTGTTCATTACTTGATATTTGTCGAGGTTCTAATGTCATGTTCTAACCTTTCGTTCTATTTCAACAGAGCAATTAACTGATACAGTCGAACCTCATTGTGTTGATCTCGTAGGAAAAACATGTTTCTTGTCATCCTTTATGCTATTATCACGAAGAGATAAGCAAAGCAATTTTCAATTGTTTTGAGGTAAACACTTCCACCTTTATTTTGGGACAAATGTCATTATTTTTTCAATAACAAATATATCTAACGCCTTTCTTCTTTGCAATTTGCGATCAAAGAAAATGATCAATCAAGGGAATTCATTCGGAAGTCAAACAACATGGCATTTGCCAGTAAGATGTCATCACGCTGGTCACCCATGGCCAGTAAGATGTCATCACGCTGGTCACCCATGGCCCACTGCAGATGTTGCCTGGATGTACTGCAGCAGTTAGCCAGGCTCACAGACTGAATCAATCACGCTCGTCCGTCGCACATAAGCACCTTACCTACCCTATTCTTCCAATTACCAACGACACTTTTGACATTCGCAGTTCAAGCAAAGACAAAATCTGCAATTATTTCCTCTGTTTGTTTTCTTTGCTTTGAGCACTCCGGTGAACACAGCGAATAATAGTGTACAGCCAATACCGCATCCAGATAATAGGTAAAGCCTGCACATTGGACGTAGACCTCTCTTTGACTGTTATGCTGTATGGCGTGGTATATTCTTATATCAATTATGTACTGTGTTTAATCAACTGAATTAAGTGGTCCAATCCACATTCCTTTTGAAACCCAAATCTAGAGATTATGACAGTGTTCAGAGATCAGTTTGAAGAGCATGAAAATCTTCAAACGACCATCCGCTCAACGAGGTTGTTAGCTGGAAATCTACATCTTCATCGTTTGTGAGTTTGAGGAGAAATCATTGCATCAACACATAAAGATACAAACTGGAATTACGTTTCTCGTTTTCCACAGTCATTAGAAAGAAACAGAATGTAAACACAATACACGCGTATGAATACTTTGAATCACCCAGGGGAATTAATTCAGTATAAAGTCAGCTATAATTTGCGACTTACGACGTTTGTTCGTTTTTTCTTTCATTTAATTGGTCAGGATACGCCCTCCTTTTCGCTAACAACTGGGATCATCATTATTTGCTGGTGATTCATAAACACATGCTTATGATATAGTTTAGACTATGTTTTTAAGCTTCAGGTATATCGATGATATGATTTCGTTCAATAGCGGCCAAATGCCAAAGTCCTTTCCACTGAGTTACCCACCGGAACTAGAAATAAAAGAGACCGATGGAACCGCCCTATCTGTTTCTTTGTTAGATCTATGCATAAGGATTCTCCAAAGGATTGTATGGCAAGGGGGATTAACTTTCCAATAGTCATTTTTCCCTTTATGTCGAGCAATAGTCCATGACCTCCAGCCTTTGGTGTCTACATTTCACGACTTTTGAGGTTTAATTGAGTTTGCTCTTTCTACCAAGTTTTCAAAGAGCGTTATACGACTATTGGTTGTGTAACTTGTTCCCGTGTTTTTTTGGGTGAACAACTTGAACATTTCGTGTATTTGGGACGGGTCCCACCGGTGAGGCATATTCTCATGATGTAGTAGAAATTGAAGAGCTTTGGAACATATTTTTATGACAATGGAATTTTTTGTGGCTATATCATTGACCAAACCAACTCACTCATTGTGTTGCAGTGTCAGGTACCAAACTTCATTAAGGCAAGGGCCGGTCGGGTAGCCTAGTGGTTAAAGCGTTCGCTCGTCACGCCGAGGACCCGGGTTCGATTCCCGACATGGGTACAATGTGTGAAGCCCATTTCTGGTGTCCCCCGCCGTGATATTGCTGGAATATTGCTAAAAGCGGCGTAAAACCAAACTCACTCACTCACTCACCGACTCATTGAGGCAAAGTTCCTAAGCCTAGTTTGTCAGTTCCAGCTAACACTGTACCCTGACATTTCTCCAAGTCCCTGGAAGGATTGTGCATCACGGAAACGTGACGACTCGGGTACCAAGGTCAAAGCAATCAGAGTATCTTTGTAACATTCCTCGTGCTGTAATCTACAAGGCGTTGATTCAGGGAACCCCTTTAAGTAGTGTAAGAAAGAAAGCTCACAAGTAGGGCTTTGCAACTCTCAGGAAAATAAACCATTGAAGGAGTTTCGTGCGTGTCATTACTGACAGATAAAGTTTAATTTTTCCTTCATTTCCCAGCAGTCCTGTGGAATCCACAGCTTGTTCCATCTGTCAGAGAATGTTATGTAAGATGTCACATTAATTCCTGTTCCGGATATCTTAACATTACAGGAATTACTGTCCAATCGGGGATCATCTTGGCCGTTTTCTGCAGCACAAGCAATATCCTGTTACTTCCGCTGTGAGTAATTTGTTCATGGTCCAGCATTAGTCTGTTTCATTTGGAATATAATGCGCACGGACGTCCTACCAGACAAGCCTTCCACTTCAGTGTCTCCACCAGTCGCGTAATTGTCTCTCGTCCATTCTAGAAGCAGAACAAATATATATATCGAAAATGTTATACTTTTAAAGCCAAGCTAACTTTTGATTTAATAATCAAGATCTCGCTGGCACGTCTCACATGTAAATAATCATTTCCTAACAACCTGCTACTGTGGCATAAAGAATTGTAAACTAACATACATCTTTATAATAAGCCGTTATTCATAATTAGATATACTATTGCCTTCTATATATTCGTCCGGACTAATACAGGTTTGATAGTGCAGGCACACTCCGAAACCATGATGCAGTGTAATAGGAATGACCCACGTAGCCTTAGTATAATGTCAACGGGGCGAATCCTTGAAGACAAGGCATGGTAACAACAAGAACCATCTGTTAACGTCTTTCGGTTTGAAGTGGCCAGGGTTCGAACCCCTGACCTCCTCTCTCCGAGCTAAGGCACATTCTTACTCCGACGGATTTGTCCGGGACGTGTGTATTGAAAAGACATCCAAGTTTCCGGCAACAATAAAATACTGACAATCTACACGTTTAGTAAAGTGAGTGAGTGAGTTTAATCTTACGCCGCTTTAGCAACATTTCAGCAATATCACGGCGGGGGACACCAGAAATGGGTTCACACATTGTACCCATGTCTGGAATCGAACCCGGGTGTTCGGCGTGACGAGCAAACGCTTTAACCACTAGGCTACCCAACCGCCCCAGGATGGGGATGGCGACAGAGATGGCACACTGGGTTACCATGGAGAACAATGAAATACTGACAATCTACTTAGTAAAGTAACTTTATAACAATGCCAGATCATTCGAAGAAAGGATGAGTATTACCGCATCCCCTGCCATACGTCAAGAACCACCTGTAGTGCACGTGTCGGATTAACTGCACTTTATCCTGGATAGGTTTCATGACACATGTCATATAAGTATATTGATTATACTGGGATATTCTTTACTAAGTCTCCATATGACCGATTGTATGAGGTATTAAAATGATTATTTTGAACATACATGGCCCGTAAACATGTTTATTTTCAAAATGTAAATAATACATCCAATCAAATTAATGTTTGTTACGTGACTACCTCTCTGCCCACAACAGAAAATGTCCACGCTGACACATCAAAGCCCTCCAGCTTCCCCAGACAATCCATTTTCATTATGGGCTTAAAATACTAGTACGTAATAATTGGTAAACTGTAATTTTCAAAACCAGTCTTTGTCTATGACGTCTTCTACGCAATGTCTAATGTTGCCTTTGGGAAATATATTGCAATGTGCAAGAGATGGCGAGGCTATTGTCAGCTGACAACAGTCCTCATAAACAAAACACGAAAGCTCTCTAACTCCTTGGTGATTCTTTTCAATTAGCAGTGATCATAAAATGAACACAGAACACATATAGATCATTAGAGAAATGAAATAAAAAAGATGAAAGAATGGCTGAAATCTAAGAAGTGTTTTAAACTGCCTTGTACAAAATGACATATATTGATTGAAAACATGGAAACTACCAGCACTGAGTAACAGGCACAAGTATTGTCTTCTAAAACGAATCGATGATTTTTCTCATGTTGAGTAGTAAGACCTGTTTCAGTATTGCATTAAAGGAGCCCTTTGGGTTAATGCCATGGTGCATTAAAAATATCTCCTCTGTGAAGAACAGATCGGTGAGGTGTTTTTTTCTGTAGCTATCGCCTACTGGCTTCCTCTGGTAGAGTATACTTGAAGTTAACCATGCTTATGGGTTAAGTTACAACTTGCTTCAGCTTTTATTGCTTTTCATCAAAATGGAAAATAACGGAGATGTCTCATACTGCTTATGTAACGATTTATCACATAGGCGGCTTTTCTGCTATTTCCTGAAACCAGTTTTGCTCCACTCTATCGTGAATTGATGCGCACATAACAATTTCTTTTGATGGTTACTTTTAACTCGAAGTGCATTCCTGAATGTCCCGCTCAGAAAAAAAACCTCTGTTTATTGAACTATTATTCTGAAGTCATCATTGTTACAAACTGAAAACGTCGGGAAACTGAGGGTTGTATATATTAGGAAATATTGAATGTATGCGGCAAGAATGACGGGTGAGGCGGGGTCATGTTAACTGTTTATTCATATCCCGGCAAGTATGTTGGTAAACGGAGCATGTTAGCTGTTTCCATTCAAATCCCGACAAGTATGTTGGTAAAGCGGGGCATGTTAACTGTTGCTGTTTCCATTCAAATCCCGACAAGTATGATGGTTAAGGCGGGGCATGTTAACTGTTTATTCAAATCCCGGCAAGTATGTTGGTAAAGCGGGGCATGTTAACTGTTGCTGTTTCCATTCACATCCCGACAAGTATGATGGTTAAGGCGGGGCATGTTAACTGTTTATTCAAATTCCGACAAGTATGATGGTTAAGGCGGAGCATGTTAACTGTTTATTCAAATCCCGACAAGTATGATGGTTAAGGCGGGGCATGTTAACTGTTCATTCAAATTCCGACAAGAATGATGGTTAAGGCGGGGCATGTTAACTGTTTATTCAAATTCCGACAAGTATGATGGTTAAGGCGGGGCATGTTAACTGTTTATTCAAATTCCGACAAGTATGATGGTTAAGGCGGGGCATGTTAACTGTTTATTCAAATTCCGACAAGTATGATGGTTAAGGCGGTTATGTTTCTAGGTTTGTCAGGACCATGCCCGTGCTCGTGGGTTTTACCAAAGTGGTAAACGTGTAAGACCTGCATCACTTTGTGTTGTCCTCCCACATTAAGCTAACATGCCGTGATATTACTGGAACACTGTACAACTCGGCGTTAAACCCAGCTCACTCACTCACTCTAGTTTATGATCCAACAAGTCACTCAGATCATATCTTCTAATATTTCAGAATTATTAATTCGGTAAGAAATGTAATTAGTAAAATAAAGGGTCTTGAATATCAAAAATGGATTTATGCAAGGATGCTTTTGGAAAAGATTCAACTCAGAAACGACAAGCACGAGTTCCAACTGTTTCCGTATGGCATACATCCATCGCGGGTCGTGATACTTGTCCGTCAAGATGATGTATCGGAAGCATACTGTGAGAGATGACTGAAAAGGTATGAGAGACTACGACACATGTAAAGTATATATCTTCAGCTATGGAGGACGTTTCAGTGGTTTTCAGTGGGGCATGCATATAACTTACATAGCTTTTTGACCTTTACGCCGAATGAAATCTGTTTTGTCGGATAGTCAAAACTGGTTATTGACATTATATATTTACACAACCAGAAGGAAACCTGCCACACGAGTGGGGCCTAGTCACTCCAGTCGCTAAACCATCTTGCATCGTTAGCAGAGAATCTGTTGACCTCTGTGTATGTCAAGTTGTATCTGCCACAGATTGCAATACGCCACACTCGTGTATGTCAAGTTGTATCTGCCACAGATAGCAATACGCCACGCTCGTGTATGTCAAGTTGTATCTGCCACAGATTGCAATACGCCCCTCTCGTGTATGTCAAGTTGTATCTGCCACAAATAGCAATACGCCAAACTCGTGTATGTCAAGTTGTATCTGCCACAGATAGCAATACGCCACGCTCGTGCATGTCAAGTTGTATCTGCCACAGATTGCAATACGCCCCTCTCGTGTATGTCAAGTTGTATCTGCCACAGATAGCAATACGCCAAACTCGTGTATGTCAAGTTGTATCTGCCACAGATAGCAATACGCCACGCTCGTGTATGTCAAGTTGTATCTGCCACAGATGGCAATACGCCACACTCGTGTATGTCAAGTTGTATCTGCCACAGACAGCAATACGCCACGCTCGTGTATGTCAAGTTGTATCTGCCACAGATTGCAATACGCCACACTCGTGTATGTCAAGTTGTATCTGCCACAGATTGCAATACGCCACACTCGTGTATGTCAAGTTGTATCTGCTACAGATGGCAATACGCCACACCCGTGTATGTCAAGTTGTATCCGCCACAGATGGCAATACGCCCCTCTCGTGTATGTCAAGTTGTATCTGCCACAGATGGCAATACGCCACACTCGTGTATGTCAAGTTGTATCTGCCACAGATGGCAATACGCCCCTCTCGTGTATGTCAAGTTGTATCTGCCACAGATGGCAATACGCCACACTCGTGTATGTCAAGTTGTATCTGCCACAGATTGCAATACGCCACACTCGTGTATGTCAAGTTGTATCTGCTACAGATTGCAATACGCCACGCTCGTGTATGTCAAGTTGTATCTGCCACAGATGGCAATACGCCACACTCGTGTATGTCAAGTTGTATCTGCCACAGATGGCAATACGCCACACTCGTGTATGTCAAGTTGTATCTGCCACAGATTGCAATACGCCACACTCGGGTATGTCAAGTTGTATCTGCCACAGATTGCAATACGCCACATTCGTGTATGTCAAGTTGTATCTGCCACAGATGGCAATACGCCACACTCGTGTATGTCAAGTTGTATCTGCCACAGATGGCAATACGCCACACTCGTGTATGTCAAGTTGTATCTGCCACAGATGGCAATACGCCACACTCGTGTATGTCAAGTTGTATCTGCCACAGATGGCAATACGCCACACTCGTGTATGTCAAGTTGTATCTGCCACAGATGGCAATACGCCACACTCGTGTATGTTAAGTTTCGAGTAGTCGATTCCGAATATACCATGAGCATGTGAAATTTATCATGAAATAGTGATGATACCTGGTGTTCGCTGCGCCACCGGTGGCACTCGTCATAAACACATGCAAAGGCAAGTCAATTGTCTACCTGGAAAACACGGGAACATATGGTACAAGTCAAAACAATAGCATCGGACATAATATTTCTGTCACAAACATGGAAATGTACTTCCCATGTATACCATAAAACCTTGTAAAAGCTGAACTGAGGCCTCAAAGTAGAAACCTTGATCAAACAATTTTTGAGCAAGCATCGTATGATGCTCTTTGAAATCGTGGTAGAAAGAGCATGCCCGATTGTACCTTAATAGTTAAATGTAAACACCAGAGGCTGGAGAGGCTGAAATATTGCTCGACATGAAGGGAAAGTTGACCATTTGAAAGTTGAAGTCAATCCTCTGGTCTTGTGGAGAATGTATTGTCACTCTGAATCTTTATGCACAGATCTCAATATGAAACAGATGAGGCGGTCTCACTGGTCTCCTTTATTTCTTATTCAGGTTTGGTAAATCAGTTGAAGGGAATTGGCAATTTGATGGTTATTGAACGATATCACATCATCGATATACGTGAATAAAAAGTTAACCTTCTTGGCCAAATTACCTTGTTTTGACTTTTCCAATCCGAGCAGAAATTCTCATTCATGTGCATTAAGAAACAGATCAGCAAGAAGGGGAGCACAGCTGGTGCCCATGGTGATGCCTACTTCTTGCCTAAATGTCTTTCCTCAAAATTTTAAGTGGAATATAAACGAACCTAGGCCAGACAAATCGGTGGTTTCTACTGAGAGCAACGACACGCAATCAACCAAATCACCAAGTTTAACCCGGATTATCAATAGGGAATGGCACTTTACATGTCAGAATATGTATGTATCAAACACAGAATTATTTATTCATAAGTTGTACGACATGTTACCTTGTCTACTCAATGAATATGCATGTATTTTCGCTTTCCAGAATTACCTGTACAACCAGACAATGTTCAGAACCAATCTCATCCTGAGAACATTATTTCCTTCTTCCTAAACGGTTTACGTGTTTGGAACCAAACGTTTATACTGAACTGAGAAACAAATATTCTGGTCATATTAAGGGCTTCTGTTTTAGGGTAACCTGTTGCGGTGGATGCCTGACACTGGTTGCTGTCTGGTGGACTGATGTTCATTTAACTGAACTTAAATTTCAACATGAGCTCAGTAGCATTTAACAAGTACGATGAGTCAACTACAAAAGAAATGATCCACTGATATATTTTTCACTGCTTCTTTGCCATTTATGCCCAATTGAATCGTTCGATGGATACACTTTCGTTGACGTTATATATGTTTTTGTACTGAAGCCATGCTACTGCCTTCTTACTTGATACCCTTATGCAGCCAGTGCTCGTGACTCTATGTTC
Source organism: Haliotis rufescens (assembly GCF_023055435.1). NCBI lineage: Eukaryota > Metazoa > Mollusca > Gastropoda > Lepetellida > Haliotidae > Haliotis > Haliotis rufescens. The sequence continues at coordinate 1,602,446 of NW_025964224.1, read as the reverse complement.
ATTAAATTCTTCGTGTTCCTGCACTCCGAACAACATTGAAGGCATACAAGCTATATAAAGAACAAATGGCAAAGCTCTATTTTGTCCAATCAACAGTCATGTCTATTCCATTTCCTGAAATCCCGAATGAAGTGTTCGTCTTATCTCATTTCACCATCCCGATAACGCACGTTTGACGCTTCAGGCACAAAGTTTGAAGTAAAATGTCATATGTTTTGGTTTATCCTAATATGGTCTACTTCCAAGCCTGTAAACTGTGTTAGTTGATTTCCTGAATTTAAGTTATCCCCCTGCGATGTTGCCTGTCTCCCACATCAATCATCCCTCATTCTATGATGTGCATTGCCGGGGCTTCATAGTCACTCAGCCCGATGTGGGTAGCAAATCAAAGAGAAATTAATTACCTCACAAAAAAACGAAAAAAGAAACATGACATCTGTCAGTCAAGTTTGCACCAAGCCATGATTAAGTAGTGCAGCAACAGCCCCATTTAACCATCTGAGAAGAACGTCTTTTATTATTTCTTAAGAAAGTGACATTGAAATTAATACAAGCTGGCAGTGAGTATAAAAAGTTTATGGAATTGTCTTGTATTCCAATGTTCGAATCAATCGTCGAAGTAATTTTCATAACAAAAATATCTTCTCTAATTGACGAAAGTGGGAACCTTTCCCGTGCATGAGGTGTGATGTATGACAGATCTGTTACATAGCTTCACGACGGAGTCTTTCAGAGAGGTTCTTGAATAATACTGGAGAATTATATGGATTCATTTCATAGGTATTCCTCCAGACTTCGAAATGGAATATATTTCCAAAGAGTCATACATTGTGTTAAGATCCAGATGCGCATAAGAACATGTACCTTAGTTAGCAATTTTTTTTAAATCAATCATTCAATCAATCAATATTCTAACATGAGACAAATAGATGATTCATTACGGGTGTAATATGGAAAGTATCAGTCTCAGTTAATCGGTATAACAAAATTAATCTTTATGTTTTACACAGTTATATAACCAGCAAACATAGTGCTGATGCACCAGAAAACGGATAATTTGAGATTGCTGAGTGTTGCCTCCTGGTGATTTGGACATGGGTCATGCATGGGTCGCTCGTTTGCGACACGGGAGTCTCCGGAACAAACCCAGCTTGGATGTTGATGTGTTCAATGTGTTTGATGGGATGCTTCCTGACATTATTTTGGATTCTTGTTTCTGCTAATCACGATATATGTAACAGCAATTGTTTACAGATTGGTTATTCCTTAAACCAGGTATCAGCGTATTTTTGTTTGGCTTGGCGGAACATAGTTGTCTTTCAACAAGGCGTGTACGGACAAAGTGACTTGCAAGTCTTTTTGACATCGAGGGCCTGTAGATTTAAAACATTTTTCTTGAAAGCGGATGGTTTAGCTTTTTTATTACGATTTCCGTAAACCATTCGTCGCAATCTTTAAGCAAGCTGAAAGTGCGTGTCGATGAAAAACAACTCATCTTTCGTCATTTTTCTTGAAAGCGGATGGTTTAGCTTTTTTATTACGATTTCCGTAAACCATTCGTCGCAATCTTTAAGCAAGCTGAAAGTGCGTGTCGATTAAAAACAACTCATCTTTCGTCATTTTTCTTGAAAGCGGATGGTTTGGCTTTTTTATTACGATTTCCGTAAACCATTCGTCGCAATATTTAAGCAAGCTGAAAGGGCTTGTCGATGAAAAACAACTCATCTTTCGTCATGAAATCGGCCAAGGGCATGTTATCTTGTTTGTTTGTTGCTTAACGTCGCACTCAGCAATGTTCCAGCTATATGACGGCGGTCTGTAATTAATCGAGTCTGGACCAGGCAATCTAGTGATTTCATCGATCCACGCAATTGGGATACTCTGACATGCATTAACCAAGTCAGCGAGTCTGACCACCCGATCCCGTTAGTCGCCTCTTACGACAAGCATAGTCGCCTCTTACGACAAACATAGTCGCCTGTTACGGCAAGCATGGATTGCTGAAGACCTGTTATAGTCGTGACTGTTATCTACTCTAGCTGTTAAAGTCAACTTCAGTTTTGATATCATGAATACGTAAATTTCTGGCAACATTGTATCACTCCCATTTTGTCCATTATAACATCACCAACATCATCATGATCATAGGAATCCATGTCGTTCCGTTGTTTCTGTAAACACCCGTTCCGTTGTAAACACCCGTTCACGTGTACAGTTTCCGGTAATACAACTGTATACTTACATGTCATTGAGCTAGGACGTATATGGTATGGTCAGAGGCTTTTGTAATGGATAAATAATAACACAGGAAAACACATGATTGCAGGAGTCCACAGGATTGCACGGATAATGTTGCAGGATCAAGTATTTTATACATATGTACATAACTTTTAATTAAGATATATTAGTTAGTAGTAAGGTTGTATGACCTGGTTGACATTTTAAGTAATTCGTTTATTACGATATTTAAATTATAAGAACATATTGGTTATACTATTAGTTATGTTTCATACTCTAGTATTTTATATCTTAAACATTTATTCCATAGTTCTGTGACATTTAGTAAGCTTAGTCTTAGTCTAACTTCCACTAATTGTCACAATGCCTGCTTTTAACTTACAGCACTCTTTGCCCCAGCGGGCCCCGCCCCAGTCTGTTGTCCCGTTGATAGGCCAGTTGACCATAGCTAAAGCAATGTTTAGATGTTACATTTTACAAATCAGTTGCTACTCTACCTCTCCAGGAAGGGCATATGCCGTACTGGTGTACATTATTGTCGTGATTTTAAATCACCTTCCCTTATCAGCTGAGGATTTGGATGTGAGGAAATTCCTTCACACTTAAGGTTAGTTGATTATGTGTTTCACGAATTTGTATATATCGATGGTTTCTAATTATTGCGATTAGAAATGAGATATATTGTGGAGTGCATTTTTTATTTGATTTATTAGAAACATAATTATAATGTATCGTGAATATATTTATGTTTATCAGTATAAGGGGCCAAGTCGTCTAAGGCGCCGCGATTCGCTGTCCCTTGGGCACGCCAGAAACCTACGATTGTGGGTTCGAATCCCGGTTCGCTTCGAATATGTTTTTAGGTTTGTCAGCATTAAGCTGACACGCCGTAATATAACTGGAATACTGTTCAAAGCGGCGTTAAGCCCAACTCACTCACTCATTGTTTCAGGCTGATGTACGTACATGCGTACCTATAATATATAAATAAACGTCATCAGCCTCACCCCCACAGCTGTTTCTGAATATTTAGATAATATATCGGCTATTACTATCGGCCAACAAGCACTGTTACAATAACATGCTAGCAGGAGAGTACAGAATTACATAGGATAGCTGAGGATAACACAGGCTTGCACAGTATGGCAAATCGCTCGCTCAGTTTCTCGAAGCTATTTTGGATAGTGTATCGAAGCAGCATTCGTCATTCTTCCAGCTTGATTGACACATTGGCTTACAAGGATTTTATCATCGTGCTTACGGAGATATACCTAAGCTGAACTGATTAGACGCAGACAAAACATCTCTAATTGGACAACTGGTGGTCACGATTTCATGACGCTGTGTGTTTTTGTACGACAATACAAAATAGTAATGCAAATGCGTACCCCTTCAGAAAAATCAAAAGAAAACTCACGTTTCTATGTGAATGGATTAATACATAGAATATAGATGACTTTTATGTGTTTATCATTTGTAGAGTTTAATTTAATTCTAAGCATTTTGTTCGTAAATAAACAGAAAACCGTATACCTTTTAATAATTGAGGATGTTTCAATGATTATTGGCAATTTACTGTTTAGCAGCACACGTCTGCTCTTCACATTTATAAAAAGTCCAGTTTGAGTTTGGCTGGACAAACGAGTCTTTGAATAGTCCAATCAAAACTCGCGTAACGAAATCAACATCCGGTTCGTGAAAAAATATGGCGACTGCCATGCAGATTTCGCGCGATTGAATTTATACAGTCAGTTAACACCTTTGCCGCGGGTAGATGCATTAAATCTGAATAGATTAACAGTCACTGCTCATTGAAGGAAGTCCTGCAGTGTGTGAGGTGAATAAAAGAGACAAAACATTTTCCTTAATCTTAAGAAGTCTCTGCTGAAAGCAAAGTCAGTTATACGATCCTGAATATATCATGAGCATATATCATCAATCAGTGGTGATAGCAGGTGTTCGTGAAAAGGTGAGCGTATCCTGCCCCGCCGGGGGCACCCGTCACAACCACGTGCAAAGGCAAGTGAATAGTTCATTTAAACAAACATGAGGTACTAGTACAAATGGAGATTGTCATCGACCATCATTTGATCACACCCTTCTCAAACATTTATTTTGCAGTTAAATGGCATTCTTTAAAATCATCGCAGGAAGAGTATTCTCGATTTTACCTCAATAGTTGTGAAATCTGGACACCAATGGATGGAGTTGCTAGAATATTGATCGACATGAAGGGAAAGTTGAATAGTTAAAGTCATCCCATTCTCGCGTTTATATTGAGCTCAGATGGGTACAAAAGGTATAGGGAATTGGCAACTTCACCATCACCATCATTAAATGCTGACCATCGATATACTTGACGTGTAAGTAAATCTTCTTGACACGTGCATGAAGAAACATATAAAGGGGAGCACACTTGGGGCCCGCAGATGTTATCTATGAAGAGTCATCATTATTAAAAATTAGGGTAAATATTTTTAAAGCTTGTACATTTTGTCAACATCTTTAAAGAGGCTCTACATGATGTTGATATCTCATATAAAATAATAAAGGACTCGTGGTGGTTGTTTATCGTACAGTTAAACACGACAGGGAGATTAAACCACTCGGGACTCCCACTCGTAGTTTATTTCTTAAATATAAAACAATATCCAGTCTTGATTATCCATCGAACCCGACTTCCAACATTTTCACATATGATATAAGTTATTACATATTTATTTTATTTGATTGACAGTATGACATTTATATCACGACGTTGCATAATAATGTGGGAGGAATTCTTGGGTGAATCTCACCTTAGCAATGAGGAATTCCAACATTCACATATTGTTTTTTCTCTTTGCTTTTATTTCTGATAGACTTTCCTGAACCTTTAAAGATATAGCTATAACTATATCTTTGGTCACCACGTTTGGTGACAGGTGATCCATGGATCAAGGAATGAAATTCGTCCTCAAGTTTAACGTGTTGGATAGTGGTGTATAAAGTTGAAAAATCAAATGTTTTGACAGAATTGAATTTGGTTCCTATCTAAGATTGTAAAATCTTCAAGCAAATGCTTTGAACTTTGAGTATCCACATGGTAAGAATTCCACTTATATCAACTACTTTCTGTGAATTATGAAGAAAAAGAAAGTCCTTTGAAGATGTATTGAAGATTAATCATGCTGGACCCCGCAATGTATTGAAGATTAATCATGCTGGACCCTGCGATGTATTGAAGATTAATCATGCTGGACACTGCAATGTATTTCGATTTGTTCGGATTTTTGTGTGGATTTTTGGAATCCAGTGGACAGGAGAAATGAACATGTGTTCAGGTTTCAGAGTCAACCCAAAAGTTGTTAGTACTTGTTGTTGTGTGGCCTTGGTAGCTTTTTTCCTCAGTTATCATACTGGTCTTTAAGAGGCATTATTGTTTTGTCATTTATAGCAAGTTCTGATCAAACAATTAGTAATGCCTACACATAATGGCCATGAGAAGTCACCTGTGATTTTATATAGTATTTTGAGTCTCCACAGCTACAAGTTGTAGCATGAGCTGCATGTCCATGTTAGGCAACACGTTCCTAACATTGGATAACTTCGATGAGATGGAAACCAAAAAGGAAAAGAATCCGATGGTGGTTTCTGAAATATTGAGACATTTAGGGAATTTGGATTTATTCTGGAAATGTTAGTCAAATTAACCCCTTCTTTACAAATTTAAAATTGAAAAACACACTGTGTCTTTCTGAGTTAGTGGATTCTGTTTCTGATTTGGCCAAGCGTTTCAAAGCAATATAAAAAAGGACTCTTTTGTCCATTCTGTAGGTTCTTTCTTGAAGCGTTCGCTCGTCACGCCGAAGACCCGGGTTCGATTCCCCATGTGTACGATGCGTGAAGCCCATTTCTGATGTCCCTCGTCGTTATATTGCTGGAATATTGTTAAAAGCGGAGTACACTCACTCACTCACATACTCACTCGCTCACTCACTCACTCACTCACTCACTCACTCACTCACTCACTCACTCACTCACGCACGCACGCACGCACGCACTCACTCACTCACTCACTCACTCTATTCTTTTTCTGTGCAGTCCCAAAGGATCCTGAGGAAGAGGTAACACAAGCTTAAGGCCACAGTAAACCTTTCAAAAGGTTTTATGGTTGACATGTGGAGTATATTTCCAAATGTGACGCATCATTGCCAAAAAATATGTCCGACGCAAGTACCTACCTTGACGTTGGCAATTCGTCGGTTACAAAGTCAGACCAAAGTCTTTTTGTGTCATGACATCCATATGGCATTGCTGTACAGAACAGTCGAATCCAATGAATTTCTTTGGACATCCTATGAGGTTGATTGTAATTAACGATATTTGATAAATGGATATTTTCTTTAATACCTCATTATTTGGGTCACGGAGGAGTGATTTTCAGAACTGTAATTTTGGTAGACACTATACGAAACAACTCTATGGATGCCCAATCATGTCGACAATGTCAGTTGTGTGTCGTTAGCATACATCCCGATGACAATATTGGCCCTGAAACAATCATCTTGAAAGCTGGCATGCCTGTCTGAACAGAACGGTCCATAGTGCCCACACAAACACCGCCCTGATGCAGGTCCTGCCGTGACTGTAGGAAGTGCAGTGAAACACGCAGGTCCTACCTTAGCACCCCTACAACCACCCTTCTGGAGAGTGTATCGAGAACAAGTCCTCCATAGCACCCCACAACCACCCTTCTGGAGAGTGTATCGAGAGCGTGTCCTCCATAGCACCCAACAACCACCCTTCTGGAGAGTGTATCGAGAGCGTGTCCTCCATAGCACCCACACAACCGCCCTTCTGGAGAGTGTATCGAGAACGTGTCCTCCATAGCACCCACACAACCGCCCTTCTGGACAGTGTATTGGGATGTGTCCTCCATAGCACCCCCACAACCACCCTTCTGGAGAGTGTATCGAGAGCGTGTCCTCCATAGCACCCAACAACCACCCTTCTGGAGAGTGTATCGAGAGCGTGTCCTCCATAGCACCCACACAACCGCCCTTCTGGAGAGTGTATCGAGAGCGTGTCCTCCATAGCACCCACACAACCGCCCTTCTGGAGAGTGTATCGAGAGCGTGTCCTCCATAGCACCCAACAACCACCCTTCTGGAGAGTGTATCGAGATCGTGTCCTCCATAGCACCCAACAACCACCCTTCTGGAGAGTGTATCGAGAACGTGTCCTCCATAGCACCCACACAACCACCCTTCTGGAGAGTGTATCGAGAGCGTGTCCTCCATAGCACCCAACAACCACCCTTCTGGAGAGTGTATCGAGAACGTGTCCTCCATAGCACCCACACAACCGCCCTTCTGGAGAGTGTATCGAGAACGTGTCCTCCATAGCACCCACACAACCGCCCTTCTGGACAGTGTATTGGGAATGTGTCCTCCATAGCACCCCCACAACCACCCTTCTGGAGAGTGTATCGAGAGCGTGTCCTCCATAGCACCCAACAACCACCCTTCTGGAGAGTGTATCGAGAGCGTGTCCTCCATAGCACCCACACAACCACCCTTCTGGAGAGTGTATCGAGAACGTGTCCTCCATAGCACCCACACAACCGCCCTTCTGGAGAGTGTATCGAGAACGTGTCCTCCATAGCACCCACACAACCACCCTTCTGGAGAGTGTATCGAGAACGTGTCCTCCATAGCACCCACACAACCGCCCTTCTGGACAGTGTATTGGGAATGTGTCCTCCATAGCACCCCCACAACCACCCTTCTGGAGAGTGTATCGAGAGCGTGTCCTCCATAGCACCCCCACAACCACCCTTCTGGAGAGTGTATCGAGAGCGTGTCCTCCATAGCACCCAACAACCACCCTTCTGGAGAGTGTATCGAGAGCGTGTCCTCCATAGCACCCAACAACCACCCTTCTGGAGAGTGTATCGAGAGCGTGTCCTCCATAGCACCCAACAACCACCCTTCTGGAGAGTGTATCGAGAGCGTGTCCTCCATAGCACCCAACAACCACCCTTCTGGAGAGTGTATCGAGAGTGTGTCCTCCATAGCACCCAACAACCACCCTTCTGGAGAGTGTATCGAGAGCGTGTCCTCCATAGCACCCCCACAACCACCCTTCTGGACAGTGTATCGGGAACGTGTCCTCCACAGCACCCAACAACCACCCTTCTGGAGAGTGTATCGGGAACGTGTCCTCCATAGCACCCCCACAACCACCCTTCTGGAGAGTGTATCGAGAACGTGTCCCCTATAGCACCCCCACAACCACCCTTCTAGAGAGTGTATCGAGAACGTGTCCTCCATAGCACCCCTACAACCATCATTCTGGAGAGTGTATCGAGAACGTGTCCTCCATAGCACCCCCACAACCACCCTTCTGGAGAGTGTATCGAGAACGTGTCCCCCATAGCACCCCCACAACCACCCTTCTGGAGAGTGTATCGAGAACGTGTCCTCCATAGCACCCCTACAACCACCCTTCTGGAGAGTGTATCGAGAACGTGTCCTCCATAGCACCCCCACAACCACCCTTCTGGAGAGTGTATCGAGAACGTGTCCTCCATAGCACCCCTACAACCACCCTTCTGGAGAGTGTTTCGAGAACGTGTCCTCCATAGCACCCCCACAACCACCCTTCTGGAGAGTGTATCGGGAATGTGTCCTCCATAGCACCCCCACAACCACCTTTCTGGAGAGTGTATCGGGAATGTGTCCTCCATAGCACCCCCACAACCACCTTTCTGGAGAGTGTATCGGGAATGTGTCCTCCATAGCACCCCCACAACCACCTTTCTGGAGAGTGTATCGGGAATGTGTCCTCCATAGCACCCCCACAACCACCTTTCTGGAGAGTGTATCGAGAACGTGATGAGCCAGAAGAAGCTGTGGCAAACACTGTGAAAATACTCGTTGACTATTTCAGCAATTTAGTTCTATGTCGAATGAGTTGATATAATATGAAGAATCACATGGTTTTATGTGGTATAGTTAAATGCGCAATGCAATAACCCGTGATATGTCATGCTCTCATGATTCAGTGCAATGGCTGTTATAAATGCTGCGTTATTGTTGCAAATCTGAAATGAATACAAATTCAAACATCTAACTACTCGTGTTCTATTCCTCACTGTAGGTAAAGTGGTTTCTGTAGTGGTATGGTTCATTGCAGTCAAGTGATGAGAGTTGGACAACAAAAAACCTTGAAGTTGTTTTGATACCACCGAATGCAATACCAGAAGACACCTGTCGGAGTAAGACTTATGAAATGCAGTGAATACCCAGACCAGCAAAATGACCGCGAGATATATATAATTAATGTATATTAAATTGTATGCCGCTGTAGAGGGTTACATAGAAATGTATCATAACGGCTGTTGCCAGTAGAAAGAATTAAAGTATTGTTCACGCCCGGTTAGAAATCAGGCCTTAAGATTAAACACGTTGCATATCAAGAATGCTTTTAGTTCAGTAAAGAAACTGCTCCTTTGAAATTAATCCTGGATACGCCACTTCGGTTGTCACCTTATTTCTGCAACATGTTCGATCCGAGTTGTTGGCATGGCAGAAGACTTGTGAATCAATCATCCTGATCCAATAGAGTAACGAAAAACATTGAATGAATCTCATTTGGATTCGCAAATAAAACCGTAACCGCTTTCTTTGCATTCGGTTGTGCATTATACATTGTATTAACAATGACGGAAACTGAAGCTCACTTAGTGCCCACGTTAATGTTCTACACAAAGCCACCAGGGCCATCGTCCTGCTCTAACCTCAGCAGAACACATGTTGAGACATCCACGTCCACTGGCTCAAACACAGCTGCCATAGAGAAGTCATGTGTAGGGTGATTGGGATCAGTGTAGGATCCAAAGTTCACTGGCCAGAAAGGCTATTTAAACAAACAAAATGTTGCAAGCCCTCATCATATTTTTCCAGCTAAAAAGACTTCAAACAAACAAAGAAATAAAAACAAAATGACGCCTTGATGATTCGTAGAAATAAATATTTGACTAGAATTTTGAGCTAGACAGTTGGGCCAGTTTTAGTCTGTTACTGGCACGATGTTAAACTCTCTGGTATTAATTTTCGTCTAGCGGACAGGAGTTAGTTCGAATATTGGATAGGATGAGTAGGGTGGATATTAAAGGTCGTTTTGAGCAGAATTTAGCTATATAAGATAGCTACGCGACAAATCGCAAAGAAAAATGAAGAACGAAGCGTGTTTTATTTCTCGATATTATGACGTCATTTCTGGAGATTTGAACGTGCCCTCGTGGTATATTCTCCATGCAGTGTTTAATTGTACGGTTAACAACGACCACGTGTCGGTTATTTCTTAAATATCATACAAAAAAGCATCCACGGGGGTAATATCAGGCGAATATATCCTGGAAGATATCCCTGCCAGGAAATTACATCACCATTCTTTGAGGACCATTGTGATGTCATCAGCTACATTGACCTTACAATCGAATGACGTCATTAACATCTCTGCTACTGAAGCTGGTAGCAGTACGCTGAACTCTTATGACACTTGTTATTACTAACTAATAAGGTGTAAAAAATATTTTGGGTGATAGAATCTTACCCTTGTGTCTTTTAGTATCAAATATATCTTGTCTCCAAGAGTTGTCTCCTCCGCGCTCATCGGAACCTTAAATTTGTTATCGGCTTATGATGATATATTTGATAACAAAAGACACTCATGTGAGATTCTATATGAGGATATGCATATAAAATGCAGAAGGAGACACGTTAAACCACGAACACCTGTTGACGCGTCACACGGACCATTAGGGGAAAATCAATCATTTCAATTACGAGATGACGTACAGGTGGGACAGATATGTGTTTTTATTTTTCGCTCTATGACTTGGCTGCATATTTTGCAATGAGCTGAAACTAACGGAGCAATAACTCAAGCTCCGCTATTTCGACATAATATAATAGTTTAACATAGGGTAACTATATTGCCCTGACGGACTGTGAACGACAGCTATGGTCGAAAATTGACACTCCGCATGTCTCAAACTTGGTTCGCTGTGGGACCCACTTGAACGTCGAATATCTCTTCCTTTTGCAATCCCCACTTCCACAATGATGTATGAGTCTTTGTAGGACTGTACTCTGGATTCTCCTCTCAGTACATTTGTAGGGGCGGCGAGGTGCATGTAGCTTAGGGGTTAAGGCGTTCTTTTGTCACGCCAAAAGATCTGGGTTCGATTCCCACATGGATATGATGTGTGGATCCCATTTCTGGAGGTCCCCGTCCCGCTATTGCTGGAATATTGCTAAAAGCTGCTGGAAACCCTACTCACTCTTCCAAATATGAAGTCACCCGTGAAGGCAACAATGCGGGATCGGGAGGTCAGACTCGCTGACTTGGTTGATGCATGTCATCATATCCCAGTTGACGCTCATGATGTCAATCACTGGATTGTCTGGTCCAGACTCGATTATTTACAGACCGTCGTCATTTAGCTGGAATATTGCTGAGTGCGGCGTAAACAACAAACAAACAATATGAAGTACCTACCTGTTCTCCGTGTGGATCTTACCATTTCACCAATCGTCTCATGCACCTCAACTTTGAAGCGGGTTGCGATAATGTAATGTTGTCCATATTGCTAGCGTCCAACTGACTGCTTCCCAGAGACCGATTAATAATCAGGTCCAAATAACAATACAACATTTGTCAACAGTTGCAATGGACACAAGAATTGTGTTACAGAGACAGGTTTGTACATTTCAACTGTGAAAATGAGCCGCACATCAGGATATTTGGGCTGAGTCGCGAACAAAGAAGTCTCGAGCATGTATTGTTAATATGTCATAAACAATGAAGACGTATTTATCACAGCATATCCACGAAATAAATGCTTTTACTAAAATGTTAAACCTTTCTGTATAACTTTAAAGCGAAATATATCATACCCTTTTAACACGATTTTCCAAACAAAGGCCTTTTGCACTGCTCAGTAATCTATAGCAAGCTGTTAGTGATGGATAATAATATACCTAACAGTCTTTTATAGATCAAGTTTATTTTTTAATATTTAAAATATACTGATATGTTTTGTTGAATAACGATATACACCGATGGCTATAAAAGTGGCTTTTTGTTAAAACAGTGATTTCATGAAACAGAAACTTTCAAATACCTAGTCGACGGAAATAGTATATCTGCACCACATTGTGTAACCGATTTGTTTGCTTATCAACTTAAATACAGGACAAGTACGATATCCATCACAATATCCATCACGACTAATGGAAATTTAAACGTCGAAATCATTAAAAAAGCCAACATAATATCCCGGTATACAACTGGCAATTCTGTCGCTACAACGGACACAAACGCCGTAGGCCGTCCTTGGGGAATATTAATCAGGTTAGTTTTACAATGAGTTATGAGTATTCAAACAAATATAAATGCTCTGATTTCACCATTATCTTCTCTCAACACAGAGTCGACGCAACCAAAGCCAGGTTATGCCAAAATGGCGTCATTTTATGAAGTCTCGTGAGAAATCACGGTGTTAACATTGAAGGATTCAAAGTGACAGACGCAAGCGACCAACACCGCCCGGGAATTGGGATCCCTGAGGGCCTGAATGAACGTACGTTTAAAAAGAGACTGTCACACTACAAATTACTTTACCAACTCGAGCAATTTTTTTCTTTACCTGTGTCGAAACCTTCCAGCTCTATGCGCGTGGGACTGTTTATTTAAGAGATATTTGTGACATCTGGTTGACCTCTCTGACCTTTGCTTTCGGAGAAGGATTACACGTATTAGCGTTTTGACAGTGCGGCGTTACATCAACGCCTCCGTGTCTTCTTTCTTACTTTGTTTTTGTTTGGTTTTTTTAGTGTGAAGTCGTATATTTGTTAGAAATAAACTCAATGCAGTGGATCATAGCATGCGCAATAGAAAAAAACCTCGTACGAGTTCCAAAAAACAAATTGTGTTAATTTCTGAGAAAGAAATATAAGGCTTATAGAGTCAGTCTGGACACACTGAAATATTACAAGTATACTCCTTGCATTATGCAATACGATATATTGCACTACAATATGTTACCCGGGGATATTGCTTGGGAGAAGTTTTTCTTCGTATTTCAGTCGTGGGGATGCGGGTGAGAAATGGTCATCCACAGAGACAGAATTAAAGGACCGGATGGTCAGACTCGATTAATTCCAGGCCGATGTCGTACAGCTGGAATATTGGGGCGTTACACAACGGACGCATTAATGAATCGCTTGCTACTTAGAGAAAGCATTGTGGTTACTTTAGGTTCAGGAGTTAGATAATCGATCTCCGGTGGGTGTGTGAGTTTTGTTTTACGTCGATTTTGGCAATAACACGAAGAAGGACATCGGAAAAAGACTTAATACATTGTACTTCGGGAATAGAACCCAGGCTTTCGGCGTGACCAGCGAACACTTTGACCACTAGCCTATCCCACTGCCCCCAAGCTAAAGTGAAACTAAGCGCTTTCAGGTTACCGATAGCTGCAGCATTGTTGAGATGTGTGCCTTGCTGATCATTATCAGATGCTGATAATGATACGTGTCACCATGTACTGTTCTCATAGGTTTCAGCAATATTGTAAACGCATACAAGTATCGTTATGTGGAGGGTTTACACCCACAGCACTGTCTCACGCCAAGAAGCTACTGTAAGGGTTCCGCTGATCAAATATTCAGCGTTTTTAACTTCTTGTCAGAAAGGTATTTTTAAAATATAATTGATTTAATCCAACATTCCAAATGAAGAAAGAAGGGGACCAGTGTCCATTCTATTTAAATTCATTTTTCAAATGTTTAACCACGCGTGTTTAAAACGTTTATCTGAAGATTTATCATATTATTTTATTATCATACATGAAATTTTATAGTTCAGTGTACACGTAAATAGATAAATAGGTTCACAAGTTCCAATATGACGTCATCCAGTGCTATGACGTAATTTACTTTTACCCTTAGATATTTTCACATGCCTTTTTGTCTATATTTAACGCCCTATATATTGCTATTTGACTTTTAAATAAATAAAATAAAATAAATCTTTTCTACACTTCATTTTAGGCATAAATTTACTTTGAGAACGTATACACAAACTCGAATAACAATATAACCTGCATTCTGTTGAAATGGGCGTTGAATAACCTCACTCACTCACTCATTCACTCTTATCATCTCACGTCGATAAATAATTAAAAAAATGTGTTCAAAGCGTCTTTGGTCAACTCACTCACTATAACAACCTGACATCACTGCACGTTCATTTCTAACATAACAAGCAAATGGCGCAGGACCAAGGGGAGGTGAGGTGAAATGGGGTTTAACGTCCCAGATTATTGCACGTATACAGTGACGGGGTTGTGTGTGCCTGCTTGTACTAGTCCGGACTGATGCCGATTTATAGTGCTAGCACACTGAGATACCATGCCGCAGTTTAACATGAATACCCACTCAGACACAGTATACTGACTCCGAGCCATCAAGGTCCTTGTTTTAGCCCCTTAATGCCGAGCGCCAGACAGGGTTACAACAAGTACCATCTTTTAACGTCTTTTTGTATGACGCTCTCCGGGTGGACGCTCTATCACTAGACCACTTTGGCTGTAATGCATTACCAGGAGGAAGGTTATTTTTCATTTACTTCTTTCTGAATCTGCTTGTTTCTTGCCTGCCTGTTGCAGTTGCACAAAAAAAATGAAAACATCTTTTCGTCCTTGTGTACAACTCAGACAAAGTCGTTCTTTCGAGCCAATGGGTTGTTTGGCTGAACGTATTATAATAAGGGAGCCTTGGGTGATGTTCCTGTCACACATGGACAGTTCTGCCAAGCTGTTATTTAAATATTTAAACCTTGCTGACACCAGTTCCATGTACAGTATAATTAGTGAATACAAAGTCACATCAAGGATGTGCAGCACGCATGCTCACCATAACGGTTCTTAGAGGAACAAACGTTTATTGGGTATACTTCACTGGTACAAAACAAACAGTGTTCGTGAGATAAATTGCCATTATTTTGCGTCTGAATGAATTATTCAGCTTTAACGTAAGTGAGGATTGCAGTGTCGCCTTGCAGTAAAACACAGAAACCAGATACAAAAATACTTGTCCTATTGAGGATATATGTTGCCTTGTAAATATGTCTTTATCCACCGGGGCACGGGAGGCCCATTCGTCTAAGGCGCGCGATTCGCTGTGCAGAGTTGCGTCCCGTGGGCACGCCAGAAACCTATGATTGTGGGTTCGCCCCTCTTATGTTTCTAGGTTTGTCAAACCGTTTTTACAACCACAAGAAGTCCCCGGCAAACGCTACTACACGACTGCGTCTATGAATGACTTACAAAAAACTATGACAACAGGTGTTCGCGACAAGGCGCGCACTCCCCGCCCCACGGGCAACAAAGGCATGCACGAGCAGGTAAACCTTTCAACAGAACAGAAAAGAACAGAAGTTTATTGCTCGAAAGAAAATCGCACAGAGTGATTACAGAGCACCCATGAGGTTGAATGTATACACAACCACACCAACAATAATATATAATAATTATATATACATACATGAATACATACATGCACCCAATCACGCATAATGCATTTCTATAATACATGTATGATCTGCATAACTACACACATGAACACACACAATATACATATTGTAGAGTGAAATTCACAAATTTTAACGTCGCAAGGGCAATTTTCCAGCCATAGGTCGACGATCCCATGATATTTAATTATGTAAATAATGTTAAACCTTTTTTACAGAACTGAGCCAGTTTTACTAGAATGGGTTCGTATGAACATTTCATTAATTGATTGTATTTTAGAGTGGAGGGATATTTAGTATAGTATGCCGGAAGGTATTGTTTTCGAAGGTCATATAGTCTTGGACATACTAATAGAAAGTGAAATTAATCTCCTATTTGGTCGTTACATAAAGTGCAATTCTCTCTGTACTCAGTATGTTAAACCATCTGCCTTTCTCAATTGGTAGTCTATGATTTGATGTTCTCAGTTTAAGAATCCAGATTGCTTCTTTCAATGGGAGAGATTATAGATACTCATCAAACTGTGGTTTGTCTTTTAGCATTGTATAATATTTGCCTTTAGGTGAAGAACAAGCCTTGACATTCCAGCTTTGATAGAAGTTGTCTATTAAGGTTTGTTTAACGTTTGCTTTAAGCCAAGAGAGATTTGGAAAAGAGTTAGTATCAAAGACAAAATTCAAACCAGTTTCATATAAAATATTTTTAATTGAGGTGAGCCATGGAAATGCAGTATTGCTAGTCATTGGATATTATGAATTAGCAGATAGATGCGGCTAGATAGTTTTTAGGCGATAAAATTAGTTTGCTCCACAAAGATATCATTCTTATTTTTTTCTGAATCGTTAATGGATGTCTACCTAATTCACAATATACTAGATAATCGGGTGTTCACCGTTTTAATCTGAGGATAGATTTACAGAACTTTAGGTGAATTCTTTCAATTGTCTTTACAACAGACATACACAGTAACACACGGCCCAAGTCTAAACAGGAGACGGCACCAAACGTCACCACCGATGCATTAAACCCGGAAATGTCCCCCGAATGTCCAACACAACCTTTGCAAATTTTAAAGCTCCACTAAAGCCTCGCACGCTACAGCCTTGGCGCTGCCATACACCGGCATCATCAGTACCCGCTGAGGCAATCACACAATGTGTTAGTGATAGCATCTTGCACCTGGATACACGATATATTCGTGATGGCATCTTTCGCCTGATACATGGCACCTGGTGGCACGTTGTCCTGTGCAAAACGCACAGGTAACAAATATCAGGGTGACGTTAAGCAACGTCGGTCGCGTAGAGTCCTTGGGTGGGTGACCGCGTTTCGGCAGCCTGGATCCTGAGAGTTTCTTGGGCTTCGGTCCTGCCCCACACTGAAACACGTGTGGCGTCTCCTTGGGCAAGTGACTTTGTTCGACATGTGCCTCTGTTCACCCAGCAGTGAATGGGTAGGATGAGATGCAGTGAGGCAGCTTGGGTTGTATACTCCCCAGGGAGCTGAGAATGATTCTTGGGTGCAAACTGATCCAGTGACTGGGGTAATAATAGCGCTATCAGTGGTGTGGAAATATGCGCAATATAAATAGCCCATTATTTTTACATGATAGTCGGTGGTCTATACATCATCATTTGTCCAAATTAAAGGAAAAAATACCGTTTATTCAGCCACAACGTCTCATCTTCACATGCACCTGAGTTCATGAACTTCCTTCGGGCAAACGGTGCTACAGATGACGACGCACGCAGCGCAGGTTGTTCTGTGGTCTCTGACACACGCATTGGTTTGTTATATGACAGCTGCCTGTAATAATCATGTTAATCGAGATGAACAAGATAAACCAGTGATTGATAGTATGCACGATCCACGCTATCGATGTACGATGACAGGCAATCCACTAAGTTACCACGCGTGCACTCTGAATAGGTTGGGCCCGTGAAGATCCGGGGTAGAATTGGTCTTCAGCAACCCATGCTTGCCGTAAAATGCGACTGTGCTTGTCGTAAAAGGCGACTAACGGAATCGGGTGGTCAGACTCACTGACTTGGTTGATGCATGTCATCGATCCCAATTGCGTGGATCGATGCTCATGATATCAATCAGTGGATTGTCTGGTCCAGACTCGATTATTTACAGACTGCCGTCATATAGCTGGAATATTGCCGAGTGCGGCGTTAAACAACAAACAAACAAACAAACAAACAAAAGGTATATCAGTGATCGAATATCGGTCGATAATGTTTAAATGTAAAATACTGACAACCAGAGAATTTGGCCAAGGTGTTTATCTCACATTTCAGGTACATGTATATCAGTGATTTAATGTCTGTTAATAATATTTATAATGTTTATTAATGACAAGGGAATTTGGCCAAGGTGTTTCACATAAACTTCGGGTATGTCAATTATCTAATGTTGTCAAATTATGGTCAGATAGTCGATTTTCGATTTTCAGTTCTAATGAAACGTTTTGGTTTTCACGAAGCACAATCTGGCAGATTCCAATAAGTAAACATTTGCAACAAAGATATACAATAATATAACAATGTCCATTGAAGATGTAAATAGCTCGAATAAATACATTCTGAAACGACAGTCGTGTGTCTGTTGCATTGGGTATTGTCTCCTACCAACCACAGACGCAACACGTATCAACAAAATGTAAAAGTCAAATTGTGATGGCAGACTTTGGATAGATGATCCCCTGTAATGTTCCTTTTCAAAGATGCATGAGAAGGTTTTATGGACGTAAGACCTATGCACAAGTGTCATCTAATATGTATGAAATGTTTACAATTAGCGCTGCTGTATACTTGTTCCAGGCTATAAATTTTCTGAACTTCGTCATCGTCTGTTGGGTAATACATTGTCGTGGGGTTATCCGTTGGTAGGAGGCTGTTACGTTAATACACAGCTGGTCGTTTTGTCCCTGGGGTGTGTCCCGGGATGCCGTTCATCCGCAATGTGTACAGAATCTTTACACGGAGTACGTTCCAACTTTTGAGCTGCTAAACCTTCGGTGTAAACATATGTGCTGAGGAAGGCTTTAGCGTCTTTAATTTTAACTCTTTAATTTTAACTATTGTTATTCAAAGCAAGGTACCACACACACTCATTATTACATACGAAGGTGGTAACGGTAAAACAAATTGCACTGCACATACGCCTACGGTTGTTAACGACCGATCTAACCACACACGCGCACGCGCAAGCACACACACACACACACACACACACACACAGAGGGGGGGGGGGGGGGGGGGGGGGGAAGAGAGACGCCATCATATCAAATTTACATTTGCAATGGAACTGCACACATTAAATACAGCTACTCATAAATTGTTCTTTTAACCTTTTACATGCATCAGTTCTACAATTCTGTTTAACGGAGCACCAAAGCCCAAAGACAATGCGTAATAGCCTTTGAGATTCGGGTTTGATCACGACGATGGCCTTTGTCGCAATCGTTAGTAACGTGAGTGTGATATTCCTCTATCAATTCTTTATACGATTACGCTATTAACAAACTCTTTTAAAACTGCATATAGCATCACAATATCGGCATGTCCTCATTATTGCCACCTTTCAAAGGAAATAAAAATACCTGAAACATAAAGATTAAAGGCATAATTTGTTTTAAGTTATCCCACAACATGAAACAGTTCATTACCATCCTTGATTTCCCCATTGTGGCTTGAAAATGACCTGTGAGTATAAGGCCTCGTGACAAGCTCTCTGCAGCATCATTACTGGCCTGTACAAGGTCATGATGAAGCAGACATCCTAAATCTGCAACAATCAGGACTGCACGTTTATGGTCATATCAGAAAACTGCAGGAGGTCAGTGGTGCCATCATCGTGTTTATTTCTGGCCTTGCACAGTGGGACAAGTACTGGTTCAAGAACAATGTCAACACAAAGTAGTCGCAATAAGACTTCACAAGAAGCGTTTTACAATTTCGTTCTAAGGTTGCAAGTATGTCAGAGAAGTTTCTGAGTGGTGTTAAATGATGACATGTAGACCGTAATGAGATTCGAAACCACAAAACCATGATCTGGACGATGCAATGCCTACTGATACGTTTCTTGATATCCCTTGCTTTTTCTGTCCGAAATTTGATAAACGCGGCATATGACATTACAACATGCTTATCGTATGCATAAACTATTGAATTGGATTAATATTTTGTCTGTTTTCAATAATTTCAATTGTTATGGACACGTATGAAGACATCCTTTGAGTCGTGATTCCATAGCATTTCAGTGAATGTATCTGTCTGACAACTATCCCTAGATACACCTAGATAGAGAGTGCCCCGGGACATAACTGATAACTTTCTGTATTGACAATATCGATAAAACATCTTCTGGTTTCAGAGTTGCTGATGTTATTGCGCATCTTGGACCAACAATGGAGGTTCCTAATTCCCATCACAAAATCACAAATGAAACAACATAATGTTTATACCATAACGGCCGTTACACACGTCCAGCTGACCTCCATGCGATATGCAAACAGCCTTCAGTGAATACAGACTAGTTTATACCGACACACAAGTGTATACGAATGCTTACGTGGTATGTACTTAGTGAATACTTCAAAACCTAATGATGCTTTATAGTGCAAAGTTCAATACTTTTCTTTGAAACTTCATTCATCTAAAATACCTAATTGGTAACATATGTTGCCAAGTACACCGAAATTCTATGCCCTTTGTCTGTTTAATGTATTCAGCAAAAATTCGGCGTATCCCCTCTTATCATAAGCCCCCTCCTGGCAGGACTCTTTATCTCCAGCGCTATCTATAAATGTCAATTAACACCTCCTAACGTCGCCGGGTCATACGGAAATACATACACGTGGGTCAATGACCTTGCCCCGCGTTATGTAATACCTCTATCTACAAAACCAGACTGATATGGTCAGTCAGGGAGACGGGACAGATCTTCGACTTGTGTAAGTGACAGAGCGCGACTCCGCACTGGGAACATTGGCCACTCGGTCCTGGTGTGCGTTCTGTGCGTTATTATCAACCTGTACCTTTTCGACCTTTTTCACCCCATCAACAATAAACATGGCTGCTGTCGTCTTAAACTTCACCCTTCACTTTTTTCTTCCGTCATCACCCGGAGTAACCATCCGAGGGCGAAACGTACGCCTTTGGACAGATGTAAGATAGATGGGTCACTCAAGTACTTACGTCAATAATAATAGACTAGTGAAAATTCACAGAAACTGTCAGGATGTGTCTAATGAAGCCAAAACATTCTCTCTCACTGTCCAACAGGTCATAACTGACTATAAAGCGGGTATGCATTGGATACATCGCTGCACATCCTTGGATGCCGTGCCCAATTTACGAAGCAACCTCAGGTGTTATACATATATTTACGACACTTTAAGCCTGAGATCGCTTTGTGGGTTCTTACGTGTAATCCGTTGATACACTGATCTTCTATGTGGCAGTCTCGTGGGGGATTCAGGGAAAGTAAATAGATCCCCAGTAACCTATGCTTGTCGTAATGGGCGACTGAATGGATCGGTGCTCAGGCTCGGTGGCTTGGTTGATGCATGTAGCATATCCTAATATAGTGGATCGACTATACGTCCTTGCCTGAGTCTGCTAAGCCTCTTTATATGTCTTGGGAGTAGAGCCGGTTTCGGAGTCTTCTCTTTCCCCGGTAAAGGTTTAACAGCCAATTGTTAGTTATCAGCTGTTGTATCACATTTAAGCAAATGTGAAGTCATTTGGAATTCCTTCACGAAGCACCCTAATTTTACAAGGGTCATATACTCCCCAAGCAGTTGAGATTGTAAAATACAAACACACTGATCTGTTCAGTGAGTTTGTCTTTAACGCCGCAATAGAAACTCACTTCTGTTCTGTCACAGCGTGCTGGTGGAAAACCCGAATTGATGCAGGTCTTAGACGTTTCGACTTCGGTGAAAACCACGGGTATGGTGCTGGCAAACCAAAATGTTTCATAAGGGCTAATCAGGGCTTCAAACCCACGACCATACGTTTCTACCACGCCTAAGGGACGCAACTCTGCTTTCTTGGAAGAGGACAACAGATTCGGTTTATACGAAAAGGCTTCAACCAACATGAAGCAGTTTTTATTTTCTACTACTTCTGTTTACAATTGTATTATTGGACAAAATCTAAATAATGTGAGTGTTATTAACGGCCAGGAATCTTGAGTAATGAATATCACATTTTTGAATATGTGTCCGCAAACAATATAACTTTAATTTATTTGTTACCATCAATTAGTTTATACATTTCTGTAATTCTGTATGTTTGTTTTTGCAACTATTATTCAAAGTGGGACAGGGGGCACGGGTGGCCCAGTCGTCTAAGGCGCCGCGATTCGCTGTGCAGAGTTGCGTCCCTTGGACACGCCAGAAACCTATGATTGTGGGTTCGAATCCCGGTTCGCCCCAATTATGTTTCTAGGTTTGTCAGCACCATACCCGTGCTCGTGGGTTTCACCGAAGTGGTAAACGTCTGAGACGCATTTATACCCTTTGACTTAATAGCCAGTACATAGTGTAAAACGATGTCTCCACATCATCTGGACATCGTTAATCTAGAAATATATCAATTATGTTTATCTCTATGGGCATGTCTTCACATAGCACGACATCACTTATGAATATCTCAGTGCGAAATTGTATTGATTTTTTTGCCAGCACGTGGTATCATCAAGATTATCATCATTTGATGAATAAACAAATGCTAATGATTCAGTGGGAATCGTACAATCGACTTTGATTTTGACAGAGATTTCTTATGAATATTAAAAGGGTTTTGTCGCATATAAGACATAATATTCTTATATATACATAAATAGAATATCCATAGTAAGAACACGCTCCATTCCTTAATAATGTCATAAATACGTTCTTAGAACATCCACCACATTTCTTATAAAGAGAATATACAATCCTCCTCATTTCTTATGATAAAACACACGCCGTTAGGACATCCATCATATTTCTTATAAATAACACGCACGTCGTTAGGACATCAACCACATTTCTCATAAAAAACACATACTTTGTTAGAACATCCATCACATATCTTATAAATAACACACACTTTGTTAGAACATCCATCATATTTCTTATAAATGACACACACTTTGTTAGAACATCCTACACATTTCTTATGAATAACACGCACGTCGATAGGATATCCATCACATTTCTTATAAATAACACACACGTCGTTAGAACATCCATAACATTTCTGATAAAAAACACACACTTTGTTAGGAGATCCATCACTTTTCTTATGAATAACACACACTTTGTTAGAACATCCTCATATTACTTATAAATAACACACACTTTGTTAGGATATCCATCATATTTCTTATAAATAACACACACTTTGTTAGAACATCCATCATATTTCTTATAAATAACACACACTTTGTTAGGACATCCATCACATTTCTTATAAATAACACACACTTTGTTAGAACATCCACCACATTTCTTATAAATAACACACACTTTGTTAGAACATTCACCATTTTTCTTATGAATAGCACACACACACTTTGTAAGAACATCCACCACATTTCTTATGTATAACACGCACGTCGTTAGGATATCCATCACATTTATTATAAATAACACACACGTCGTTAGAACATCCATAACATTTCTGATAAATAACACACACTTTGTTAGAACATTCACCATTTTTCTTATGAATAACACACACACACTTTGTAAGAACATCCACCACATTTCTTATAAATAACACACACTTTGTTAGAACATTCACCATTTTTCTTATAAATAACACACACTTTGTTAGAACATCCATCATATTTCTTATAAATAACACACACTTTGTTAGAACATCCATCATATTTCTTATAAATAACACACACACACTTTGTTAGAACATCCATCATATTTCTTATAAATAACACACACTTTGTTAGGATATCCATCACATTTCTTATGAATAACACACACTTTGTTAGGATATCCATCATATTTCTTATAAATAACACACACTTTGTTAGGATATCCACCACATTTCTTATGAATAACACGCACGTCGTTAGGATATCCATCATATTTCTTATAAATAACACACACTTTGTTAGAACATTCACCATTTTTCTTATGAATAACACACACACACTTTGTAAGAACATCCACCACATTTCTTATAAATAACACACACTTTGTTAGAACATTCACCATTTTTCTTATAAATAACACACACTTTGTTAGAACATCCATCATATTTCTTATAAATAACACACACTTTGTTAAAACATCCATCATATTTCTTATAAATAACACACACACACTTTGTTAGAACATCCATCATATTTCTTATAAATAACACACACTTTGTTAGGATATCCATCACATTTCTTATGAATAACACACACTTTGTTAGGATATCCATCATATTTCTTATAAATAACACACACTTTGTTAGGATATCCACCACATTTCTTATGAATAACACGCACGTCGTTAGGATATCCATCATATTTCTTATAAATAACACACACTTTGTTAGAACATTCACCATTTTTCTTATGAATAACACACACACACTTTGTAAGAACATCCACCACATTTCTTATAAATAACACACACTTTGTTAGAACATTCACCATTTTTCTTATAAATAACACACACTTTGTTAGAACATCCATCATATTTCTTATAAATAACACACACTTTGTTAGAACATCCATCATATTTCTTATAAATAACACACACACACTTTGTTAGAACATCCATCATATTTCTTATAAATAACACACACTTTGTTAGGACATCCATCACATTTCTTATAAATAACACACACTTTGTTAGGACATCCATCACTTTTCTTATGAAAAACACGCACGTCGTTAGGATATCCATCATATTTCCTATAAATAACACACACTTTGTAAGAACATCCATCATATTTCTTATAAATAACACACACTTTGTTAGGACATCCACCACATTTCTTATAAATAACACACACTTTGTTAGGACATCCATCACATTTCTTATAAATAACACACACTTTGTTAGAACATCCACCACATTTCTTATGAATAACATATACAATGTACACGTTGTTAGAACATTCACCACATTTCTTATGAATAACACACACGTCGTTAGGACATCCATCACATTTCTTATAAATAACACACACTTTGTTAGGACATCCATAACATTTCTGATAAATAACATATACACGTCGTTAGAACATTCACCATTTTTCTTATGAATAACACACACACACTTTGTAAGAACATCCATCATATTTCTTATGAATAACACACACTTTGTTGGGACATCCATCACATTTCTTATCAATAACACACACTTTGTTAGGACATCCATCACATTTCTTATAAATAACACACACTTTGTTAGGACATCCATCACATTTCTTATAAAAAACATACACTTTGTAAGGACATCCATCACATTTCATATAAATAACACACACTTTGTTAGGACATCCACCACATTTCATATAAATAACACACACTTTGTAAGGACATCCATCACATGTCTTATCAATAACACAGACTTTGTTAGGACATCCACCACATTTCTTATAAATAACACACACACACTTTGTTAGAACATCCATCATATTTCTTATGATTTCTTATTGATTATGATCAGATAACAGATGATAATGGCAATGGTGTTGTCGCTTTTATTATTAATATAAATTATTTAATATCCTTTCTTGCCTACATAGACATAGCTACAGATAAATTTGCCTCCGTTTTCATTCCAATTTAGCAAACAGAATTCTCGCTTTTACAGAATTCTCTACTTAGAGATGTCGAAGCTGAACCCACAATGAGCGGCTTCTGCAACGCATAGCGACATGTCAGCGCCCTTCAGGACATGGTCCTCTGTCCTCATATGCATGTACATGTTTTTCAAATAATCAAGACCATACAGAAAACTTTTAAAACTATCGACTACTGTATCAGACCTGACAGTTTTATTGTATGAAAGCTGTTAAGAGTGAGATGCGTGAACATCATGAAAATATTTTTAACAGCTTCACTTATCAAATAAATATCAGTTTCTCCTAAAAGCCTCCATATGCGTGGCAATTTAGACTATTCAGTGGCGAATCCCCAACAAACATTTCTATAATTCCATTTATGCCAAAAACGGGTTATTGGTGGGTTTCACTTTCTGGCATTCCTGACACGTGGCAGGGCATTATGCTCCGACATCCACTAACCATCTCTCTATCTGAATGAACAAGTAATTGATAGTCTTACAGAGTCAGTAATAGACGCATTATCGTATCTTGTAAGTTACAAAGGGTCACATTAAAATGTCATAAGTGGTCAATCCCTGCTTTCACATTATGAAAACCTCTCGTTCGAAGCAGAATAATCCATACAACTACAATCTCAATAAGACTCAAAGACGTCAATGGACTAAATATACCATAGATGTGGCAAAAAACTTTAACTTCCCCACGTGAGGCTTTAAGGTGATACCTGCTTTTTAGTTCTGTAAAAAGCCAAATCATGATCCGCTCTGGCACTGGCACCATTATCAGATAGGGCTGTTTCTGACCCAGCAGCCCTTGGGGGGTTTCAAGTGCGTCTCGTTCGTTTAGAACCATTTTAGGTCTTCAGTGTTCATATTTGTCTTTCTCCCACCTTGCCGTTCGACTCCAACCTTGGAGTTGGGATAGGGCACGGACTTCACACAAAGAGTCAATTCTAAGAGAGACCCTGGCTCGACTCTCTCCTTGCACTAACTCAATAATCAGTATTTGAATACGTTCGGAGGGTTTCTGCTGTTTGGGCACCTTTGATTTGCGAGAAAGTAACTTTCAAAAGTCGGTAGCTGACCATTATGGCAATCCGCCTCAATTACTAGATACCTGAGGCGCTTGATACAAATGTCACATGCTCCTAGACTTCTAGGAGTGTGTATAACGCCGTCCAAACACAACTATAGAGAATTCAAATAAAATGCTCACACTCTCGGGATCTTCCTGACGCGGGAAATCACAGACACTTGTGAAATTAATTCTGTCTACTTGTGTAATTTTATTAGGATAATACAAAACCTATTAACATCGACTGCATCTTGACGTATAGTTGAACTGGACAATGTTTCAGATTTATACACTGAATGTATATATGTGACTGATATATTACTGGAATGTGTCGGTTTATTGTTCAAATGTGTTTGCGTATAATTTTCGATTGATATCAATTACTGAAATATTATCACTCATTCATGAAAAACGTTGCCATGTAAATTATTGAAATAAAATGTTATATTAAAATCGTTTATCGGGATCTTATTCCTCGACATAATCAACATTCCCATTGCTTATTTCAAGTATATACATTGATTATGGTACTGTAAAACTTGACGTTCTGATGGCTCAAAAATTTACTTGTTCACACGGATAGCGAGATATAGAATGACAAAACAAATTCAGCAGAGAAAGGATGATGTGTATTGTCTATGAAACTAAAACACTGATAGTCTTGAGACTATCAATTTTTTTCAACGTGTGCATGGTCAAAACGCTGACCAACATACGCCTCAGCTCGTTCCGCACTAAATCAAAATGAGACTTCTTTCCTTCACTTGAGTATTTTGATTAAGAATCCGCCCACAAGGAGTAGCCCCTCGAGCAGGATTCAGATGGTTGAGTGTACTGAGCATCGCATGTCTAGTAGGCATCAATCTACGCGACACATAAGCCGCGTCATTACTCTGAACGTTGTGTTTAATACTTCCAGAATAGAAGATCCTCTTACGTAATACAGTTG
Source organism: Haliotis rufescens (assembly GCF_023055435.1). Lineage (NCBI taxonomy): Eukaryota > Metazoa > Mollusca > Gastropoda > Lepetellida > Haliotidae > Haliotis > Haliotis rufescens. The sequence goes on along the minus strand of NW_025964224.1, from coordinate 1,574,797 downwards.
CATGAAATAGTTGCGTGAAATCCAGCTTACTTATATCAGGGAGAAATTGCTCTCATCTGCTGACAAGAAGATCATTGTGGTGGAGGTAAACCAATAAAAAGTATCTCGGGAGCAAAAACAATTCTGATTAGGGAGATGTAGGAGGGATTTTATTATCATAGATGAGTATGTTGACGAAGTTGTCATCACGATTTTAAGTAAGTATCCCAGTATCTCAGTTAAATTACAAATTTATAACTCGTGGACATGTTTGTACAATGGTGTGATTATGTCTTGAATATAACGACAAAACCCTTTCTATATAAATCTCTGCCTAGAGCAGAGTCTATTGTGCAGTTTCGACTACATCATGTGCATGCGTCCATGAATCACAATCAAATAATGAGTTTACTAGATTTTCACTAAATTGTTAATGTATCCTGCCCAACCGGTGGCACCATCACACTGGAAATGTCATCAACATGTCTACCATAAACTTTACTGAGGCCTTGAAGCATGTAACCTTGATCAAACAACTTTGAGCCAGAGTCACATGATGCTCTTTGAAATCTTCCTAGAAAGAAATTGCCCGGTTGTATCTAAAAATAGGTGAAATGTTTACACCAAAGGCAGGAGTGGCAGGAATATTGCTCGAGATGCAGGGAAACGGTGCTAGAACGAAACACCATGGAGTGTTTTGACAATAGTGTTGTTTGTACAACAATGCTGCTAAAATACATGTTACTGAGACATGCTAATGTTTATGATCCAACAATACATTTTGAACAAAGGCAACATTGTAACACATCTTGTGTACAGTTACATCGATATCGTCCGAGGTTGCTGTGCAATCTTCAGAATAACATTGACTGTATGACCATGGAAAAAAGTTAACTTCAATTTGCATTGAGACCCCATTAGTCAACATAGCACCGTCATTGCTGATTCGTGTAGATGACTACATTTCCGCATTCACGTCCTTTTTATCTGAAAAAGACGATCTCACAGTATTCGTCCGCTGGACGGAGTGTCCAGACTTTTCACTGTACAGAGCTTCACGTTTGATTTAACATTTTAATACCACTGTACCATCAACATTTTCTGTAGGAGCATCACAATTATAATAACTAAATCAAAGTATCTATACTGTTCATTAACATGTTTTGCACTGTAGAAGACATGGCTCCAAGTAAACGTAGAATGTCAGTCTTGTAACAGTGACGTCACCCACGATGCTCGGCCAGTCCAAGCGGTTGTATCTTGGAACAAGGAGGGTTTAATACCTAAACTTATAATATTAACAGCATATGTTTTCAACTGTCATTATGTCATATTTATTGTATATTGGTTTGGTGAAATGCATCAGAATTATGTTGATGAAACGGGAAAGTTGTTAATGAATCACAAGATTACATGAACGGACATTCAGGATATAAAAGGTATCTCCATGACTTAGCATTAGTGTAGGCACATTTCATAAATGCTAAATTAGCTTAATTATGCAAAACTATTCGTCACAATATATGCAGAAAAGGACAATGTGTTTTTAAAAGGGGATAAAGTCGATGTGTGTAACCTGTCTGCCCTTTGATACAACTGTAAGTATTTACACATAGATCTGTTTAGTGCAATATCTGTATCAAACAACAGATTATTGGTATTATGGACTCTGGATTATCGGTTAGTGAACAGAACTGTCGTAGGTTGTCATGCTAGCCCCGATTAAGATCCGTGGTTTGCCTGCATCAATTTTAATGCGCGTCTATTTGGGCTTTTCTCCAACTTAAGCTGATGTCTTTGTGTTACTGACACAATGGTCAAAGCCGTGCTGAATTCAAACATGTACTCGAATAAAGGCCGCTGGCCCAAGAGGAGTGAACATTCATATATTTATTACTTTCAACTCAAATATATGCCGAGGGCAGCACATATTTACACATCACTTGGAAACTCATGGTTTTCATTCTGACTTGAATAACAATCTAAAGCTCATAAGGAAGAGCATATATGGATGTCAACTTCTATATTATGAGGAACACAACGTTTCGGAGGATATGTTTACTCCTTCATTGCTTGTTAGTCTTTACCCTTTGTTACTGTCCACCTTTTGTTATCGTATTAATTGTGTTGTCCTTGCATGTACAATACATGCTCTCTGCCTCATGGCATTCAGTCACCTGATGAAGGAGTAAACATATACTCTGAAACGTTGTGTTCCTGATAATAAAGAAGTTGACATCTATATATTCTCTTCCTTATGTGTATCACTTCTAAATGCCTTTAAAAGAATAATCTAAAGCTCATTACAAATGTTTAGAATTCATAGATTTTAGATTAAGATATTTAACACTGAAAAGGAAGACATTTGTATATATACAACGATAATTTTCTGGATTTTAGTTTTAACGGTCTCGCTAGATATTTAGAAGAGACGCCTATTATTTGTTTATGTGTGGTTCATGTGTACTTTGTCGTCAACGCAGATGCATGTCCTCATATTCAGACATGGCGTAGTATGGCTGTTACATGCCCTTATAGTCTTAACTCGCTTTACGTACACTCGTACCTCACAGCTGCGGCATAGCGTTCTCATCTAAAATCTACCATGAACGAAATGGAAACACAATCGTTTTAATGCTCATCAATCAATTTGAAAAAGAGCTGGTTGTCATCCAGTTGCAATCCAGTTGCCATTCACTGGCCATTCAAAGTCTGCCCTTGACCTTCTTCACATATATACTTTCCTTCAGAAGTACAGCGCGGATATCTCAACTAAACCCATCATCTTCATTTAAAGCATCCTGGCTTCGAGATCACTGACTTCGTGACATCATAAAGCCAACGACATCGCAAAAAATTGAAATGTTGGTCAAGTTGTCATAAAATGTGTACGTTCTTGTGCATGGATCACGATTGAGGTAAAGGTCAAAATCGCTGTTTGTGGAGAATAGGTGGGTATTGGTAGGCGGTGCTCTTCACATACATATAAGATTTTTCTAGATGGCTCTGACGCTGTATCATCCTGTCAGTTGATAATAGCAAGTGGTGTTTCCATAGGCAATGGACTAAATGTTTACCCAGCCGATGGTACCAGGTAGAATGCGATGGTAACGGAATCGAGCTGACACCAAAGCTGATAATGCAATTTGAATAAACACTGATCCATTAACTGGACTTAATTGTGTTATAAATGTTTTACATTATCATCATTAATATCATCATGACATGATGATCATGATGAGTATACAGTAAACTACGGTTATAACGAACACGCTTATAACGAACTGGCAGTTATAACGAACTTACTTTTTTGGTCCCGACTATTTGCTGTAGTTATTCTGTTTATATGCGGGGGCACGGGTGGCCCAGTCGTCTAAGGCGCCGCGAATCGCTGTGAAGAGTTGCGTCCCGTGGGCACGCCAGAAACCTATGATTGTGGGTTCGAATCCCGGTTCGCCCCGATTATGTTTCTAGGTTTGTCAGCACCATAACCGTGCCCATAGGTTTCACCGAAGTGGTAAACGTCTGAGACCTGCATCACTTCGGGCTTTCCTCCCACATTAAGCTGACACGCCGTGATATAACTGGAATACTGTTAAAAGCGGCGTTAAACCCAACTCACTCACTCACTGTATATATGCTTATAACGAACTACGGTTATAACGAACTAAAATTAGTAGTCCATTTAAGTTCGTTATAACCGTAGTTGACTGTATTGTTGTCCCTGTTTTATATGGTCTTCTCTGAAGTACACTGATGGATAAGGACCCTTTTTGGCACACGCGCTCTGCATACTTTAAGAAACTTGTGTTCAAATGAACTAGAATTAGCATTAAACTGGACATTGTTCATTCCAATCCTTGCATGTTTCGGACTTAGACGACACTAAATGTGTAGGTGATGCTAAATTGTGAATCAAGTGCTGATTGATTCCAGGGGTTCTCAGGATGTGTAATGTTTGAACCCCAGCTGTTTCTATCAGATCTCGATGCAAACAGCAGGAACAGCGTGACACTCACTTGCTCACTGTTAGACACTCTTCTTTAAGTTTGAAACACAGCATTTCCTTCTCATTTGATCAGATACCAAGCTTCTTGTCAACAGTTTGATGTCTATTTTATACCAGTCTCACACTTTTTCACAGCTTAAATATTTGACATTTCCAGTGGACCACAAAACGGCTGTCATTGTATAAACTGAGGTTTTATCAAACGTTATCCCTGTGTTTGTGATGGGGATTCTTCATCCAGTGCCAGAGGTAATCTCATACTGACACATGATCGCTAGACACAAGAACTGAATAATACTAGATACGCAATTAAATTGTCTGAACATTAATATGAATTAAAATTGCCCTACTGTCCGTAATATTAGTATATATATATATATATATGTGTGTGTGTGTGTGTGTGTGTGTGTGTTTGTGTGTGTGTGTTTGTATAATGAGAGAGAGATACGTATATATATATATATATATAATTTAGTAGATTTCATAGGCATATGCAACTGATACAACATTGAACTCTAGCAGTTGATAGTTTCACAGATGTAGGGTCTCGAGAAAATGAATCTCATTTAATCCTACGAGGAAACGCTGACAAATTCACATTGATGGTAGTGGTGTCAACACCATGCTAAATGCACCGGGTACCCCAATAGTGGTTCGTTAAGCTTACCTTGTGCATATCTAGATTCAGCTGCATTGACCGTGGGGTATACATAGATAAATGTCAAATATCGTTTTGGATATAAAGGTTTCCAAAGGAAACTGTGTTGTTTGAAATCAATACGACAATGACAATAATCAGTGTCTGAATTGGGGAATGGCCCTTCGAACGGCACATACCACGGAGTGTCGGTTCAATGTCAGCCCACAGACCGCGGTTGTTTACTGACAAGCCAGATCATAATAGGGGCAAATCTGGGGTTTGAAGTTAAATTTTGTATTGTTTTTATTATGATATTTGGTTGAAATGAAGCATTTAATCAATATTCTTGTTTGATAGGCATTACTTAGTAGTTGACGGATGACAAAGTGGACACACTTTATGGATAACAACTTCTTTGATACTGTAAACGCGACGTTTCTGTACAGATCCTTATACAGCATTAAAGCAGTTGTTTTCCATCAATTGTGTCAACTTTGTTAATCCATATTCGTTAATATTTTCTTTTGATTCGTCATCATTAATAAGTATTATTAACATCCAGGTTACACGTCATATTATAAATACTCAGGGGTCGGTCGGGTAGCCCAGTGGTTAAAGCGTTCGCTCGTCACGCCGAAAACCCGGGCTCGTTTCCCGACATGGGTACAATGTGTGAAGCCCATTTCTGGAGTCCCCCACCGTGATATTGCTGGAATATTGCTAAAAGCGGCGTAAAAACATACTCACTCACTCACTATAAATACTCAGGAAGCCTCACCAGAGGAACCCCGGGTACGGAGGGAGTGATTTACGGCGCTTTTAACACTATGCCAGCGAACTGTACTGCACGTTCATCACGTTGTTGTCTGATGTCCATTAGTGAACCTACTTCGGCTTCACTCCCACGTTAACCTGTCACACTGACATGTCGGCACTGCCTAAGGAGATGCAAACTCATATTGGCTGAACAAGATATTCTGCAATATATTTACTTCTTCTCGGTGATCTTAGAAACCTAATAATGAGGGTGTGCCGCTCCTCAATGACGGTGAGATGTCTCCGTTCCGAACCGTATTATTTCTCAAAGCGACGCCAAATCTAACTCTTATTGTATTAGGGTTAAATGTTTAACTTAGTCATATCAGCAGATCATTTTGGTAAAAAAGCGTTTATGCCTTAGGACTATTGGTATTCGTGTTTCGGTCATATGAACCAAAGTGTAAACGGAAGCGACACATTTATACCTCATCCTGCCCTTGTCCTAAAATACAATTTGTGCAAATAATCATAGCTTCCTCTACAGAAACAAGCGCCAACGCTGATGTACCGCTGTTGTGACACTGTCCTGTCGTTACTGAAGCATTAGGTTTTCAATAATCGCCTTAATTCCACTAATTATAATCATACATCACTTTATTTCTATTTAATACGCGTGATCTTTCTGGCATCTCCTTCTGCTCTAAGTGCAATGGCAATCGCAATCGGGCAATCGTGTCCCTTTGTATGGAGCATCAGGTCGTAATAAGGAGAGTTACTTTTTACGTCAACTATGTTTGTTTCCTTTTCAATAGCCCATCTAAGATTCAGTTCAGTCACGAATAGAAGGACATTTTTATTCAAAACACCTCGTTGTTTCCGGTATCGAGCAGCATACATTTTTTAAAAAAATTCAAAGATTATTATAAAATTGACAATCTCCCTGTTTGATTTAGAAGGATGATCAACTCATTATCCAGATTGATTACTAAGCCGTTTGTTCAATGGGTTTACATTTTAGAATCACAACAATAAATTAGCTTCATTACTTTAATAATTAGTGGTCTCCGTCACGAAATGAAGGAGTTATGTGAAAGTGGTAGTATTTGTTCCTCCTACTGGAGCACGCAAACTTTTGATATGCACTTGAATGCGTAACAGAAGACAATATTTTGAATGATAATATTGAAAATGTCAATTTGGGTCCTTTCTAGCTTGGGATGGCAGAAAGTTATCATGCATGTCACAATTTACTACTCTGTGGAACGGATGGTCAAAATGGTTGCTGATGGTCTTCATTCCAATCTAGGTCAAGACGTTGTAGTTTGAGAAACTGAAAACCATACCCATGAAAATAAATATGCGTTTGTTTGTTTGTTTGTTTGTTTATGTAACGCCGCACTCAACAATATTCCAGCTGTATGACGGTGGTCTGTAAAAAATCGAGCCTGGACCAGACAATCAAGACTGACATCATGAGCATCAATCTATGCAATTGGGATACGATGACACGCATCAACCAAATCAGCGTGCCTGACCACCCGATCCTGTTAGACGCCTCTTACGACGAATGTATTCGATAAGTGACACAATTATCAACATCATAAAATAAATTTGGGTTTGGAATGACTTGAATCAAATTAGCCGGGATGGCCCCTCGCTCCCTTTTAGGTAAACGTGAGCAAAGGCCATACTCCTGAACCTGGTAAAAGAGCACCGTTTTGAGTGTGCGAGTCCGTTAGCAATAGTCCAGCGAGGGGCATCAAGCATGGCCTCAACTATGAGGGGAATCAACAAGGCAAGCGACTGACAGGCATTCCTCACATTGCTCAGAGTGTCGTTCACAGGGCTAACTATCGCGGGATTCATATTGTAAACCGTACTGTATGAGCATCGAATGGCTGTCTTCAGTGTACAGCTTCAGGTACAGCACTCCCAATATATGTATCTTTATAATTGATCGGGAACAATGTTAACCTGTCAATTCCGATTACGGATTTGAAGTCTGTCATTAATATTCCAGAGACTGTTTGAAAACCAATTAGAAAAAGACACGATCGATTTGTGGTATCCTTTAGTTCAATTTTCTCTTCTAACGAAACAACCCTTAAGCATAACATTGAAACCCACCAACTCTTTCGTTGGTGAATTATAATAACATATCATCGATTCAGTTAACACCACCATGGCATCATGTGTGGCTTTCCAGCAAAGCCATCTATCGTTTTCTGCCTGGAGTTGTTTCAATCCAGCGATTGCGTTTATTTGTCAAAACATTTCACACCATTGGGAAGTCTACAAGTGTTTGCATGGTACTTTGAACATCTTTGAAATTTATCATGATAGAGTTGTGTTTTCTACATTTAGTTATCACCGAATGGCAGGCGTTTTGTTTCCGATGCTATAGGTGTCGTTTAACGTGTTCCTAGTCCTAAAGGCCCGAGAAAAACATTTTGAGGGCATTTCATTGCAATGGTACACATCTTAATCATTCAAAGTGCCACCTCAGAGGACATGAATATGGGCTTCTAACATTTCCTCAGAACGCGGAGTTAGAAGAAAGAGGACATCGCGCCCTACACGTTGGCTAGCTACGCCTTCCTGGCAAGAGTAGGAATACATAGGAGCTTCTGGCTGAAGGCTTTGGATGATTTGCTGTTCCATGGCACAACACTTTAAGGAACACAGGGAAATCAATTATGCCTTTGCCGTGTCACTTTTTAAAGGATCTCGCTGCTCCACGATTGGGACACAATGCCCACCTGCTGTGGGAGGCATCATTTGGAACATGTTTCTACGTGTATCGATCATCCCTTTTCGATTGGACGCACAGATTATTAGAACAATTGTTCTTTTGTCCATTTTTCCGGGCCATTCAGGGATACATCGTCAGGGTTTAAACACACTGCCAACTCAAAAGCAGTGAAACATTGTCGACAGCATCCTAACAGTCCGACAACGGGACGTTGCCTCTGTCTGATACATATAAACTGCCCGACTAAAGAAAGAATACATCCATGTTTATTGGTGGCAAAAATGAAATAAACAAGAAATGATTATGCGATGGTGATCATACTTGTGTTTTGGACCTTAGGTGTGCATTTTTCGGCGACTTTTTTAAGCCTAGTAACGTTTTGATAACGTTTGTAATGTTCTGGTAAAATCTAATTTTCAAGCGTATACTTTCCGTTTCTCCCCAGACATACATCAAGTACACATATTTAGAATATGACAAACAGTATTCATGTTTGTAGTTACACGTTTCTGATATCTCCATTGGGAATGCTACTTTGGTATTTTGATAAGTGAAACCGCCAAACGACGGCGTCACCATTCGACTGATGAAAACGACAATTCGGTTGGTGAAAACGTCCTATGGTGCTTGAAGTTACAAACATTATGATAGTATAGAACCAGATGAAAGCACCAAAACCGGTTCCATATTCATAGTGTCCATTGTACGAATCTTATTTTCTTTGAATTTCATTGATAAAACTGTGATCTTTTGCAGATAGATCAGGTACCGTCCATAGGTCCAAAAAATATACATCTATCATATAAATGATAGGGTTCTTGGCAGGATAGCGCAAACGGATCAAAACGTTTTGCGTTGGGGGCATTTAAGGCTAAGAATGTAAATAGAAAAGGTCAGTTGGGTACTACGTTTAGTGTATACACCGATCGAGGCACAACTGACCATTAGGGTTCTTGAAAAAATTACTGGGGAAAACTGTGTTTATTATCAAACTAAAAGTCGAAATTACCGAAAATCAGTGTCTAAGAAGGGCGTAGCTGATGGGTTCAAATAATGTAGGAAACTTGGAAACATATATTAGCCAGGAAGATTGCGCTATCAATGACCTGTGTTCATGTCTATGTTGAGCGACCTCTGCGGCTTGGTTTTTTGCAGAATTTAAAACAGTTGGCGTTGCAAAATATTTTACCTGGTTCTCTATTGTCACTGTGTGGGACATCTGACTGCATTTCTTAAGGACTTTCTTGTGAATATGAAAAGGGTTTGTGAATGGTGGATTTCTTATAACAATTGTAGAGGTTCTGTCGCTTTTGTTATCTTTATGAAAGTCCATGTAGACTCTGTAATAACATGTAGTGCCGTGGTGGTGGAATAGCTTAAGGGTGAGGGTGAAACTGGGTTAAACGTCGCGTCCAAGATTATTGCACGTATATAGCGATGTGCATGCACGTGTGAGTGTGGCTGCTTGTACTATTCCGGACTGGTGACGATTTGTAGTGCTAGCCCACTGAGATACCATGCCGCAGTTTAACATAAATACCCCACTCAGACACAGTATTCTCACTCCGAGTCGACCAGTCCTTGTTTTAGCCCCTTAAAGTCGAGCGCCAGACGGGGTAACAACAAATACCATCTATAAACGTGTTTTGGTATAACGCGGCCGGGGTCGAACCCCGGGTAAAGCTTAAAGGCGACTTGGAACAGAAATACAAATTCATTTACTGCACATCGGAATTAATATGTACAAATATGTATGACATTGTACACGATACTCTGCTTGATGAATGGATTAAAACATGGAATAAACACAAGTTTGTTTAGAAAAATACGATGCTCCTTCAATTGAAAAAACAGAGAATCTAATAAAAATGAAATAATAAACTATTTAAAAGCGATACATATGTTTTGTTATAAAGTATATTTCCGGCAGATGATGTATTATTAGACTGCATCATACTTGCCTGACGCAGTCACAGACTGCTGTTGTGTCCTTTGAATTGAACCATTTCTGGATTTCTGTCTGTAGTCTTACATATGGATCAGTGCATGAGCATTTTTCAGGAACACAGCCAAATCACATCAGAGTGAGGTATGGCATACCTTAGTGTAAGAACTCCACCAGGGTTTGGGGACTTAGGCTGGACGTTTATTTGATACAATAGCAGACGACATTCCCATGAATGCCTATTCTATTTCAACAATCTGTTTAGTAATAATTTCATTGGAGATATCAACATAATGATTGATCAAGTCAAGAGTGATATGTTCATCACAGAGGGGGAAATCGAACTCAATCGGCCTTCCATGTAAGTACATGACAACCACATGACCGACATGGACGCACCTGAATGTAGGCAAACACTGGGAAATGATCACTACTAAGAGGATCCATTCCATTTGGGGTAAAGATCAAAAAGTCTGTGAATATTATATGAATGGTACCCTAAATATCAGTGGTGACACAAGGTGTTCGCAAAACGGGTAGGCATGTCGAGCCCTACTGGTAGCACCCGACATTCACAAAATTTGTATAAAAAGTATTTATAGTATTGTAAGTAAACATCCCAGTTGCACTTATTTGCCCAGTGAGAGGAGCTAGGTCTGAAGGAAGGCCCATCTTCCAAAGGTCGAAAAGATCCATTTTGGTAAGTTTTTTTCTTTTTTCAGGATAACAAAAACGCTTCAACGGCTGTTCCGCTGAAATCTGATTTATCACTGCCCCACTATTCACCGAGACTGCCGAAATCACCACAAGTGAAATATGGGCCTTCAGCAGCCTCAACAATTTTCGTATACTCATTCACACTTGGTGTTCCGGTGTATACATGACTAGGATTTCCCTTCTACCGCATTACTTCTTAGTAATGTGTGTTTCTTGAAATATACATCAGACTTATTAAAAAGAGTGCGACCTCTTCTTCGGGATTTCTTTACATAAGAATTGCTATGTATTCCGTCCTGACTGGTATTGGCATTAATTGTGAAAAAGAATTCAGGCAACACGAAAGTATGCTTAAAGCAAATAATATCTGGCAGTTGTGAATAAATATGTTATTGTCACCTCCATGGCCCACAAGACTTTGCAAGATAGTAATTATAAGGTAGACAAGAGCTTTATCAATTATTCGTTATCAACATGCAAATTATTCAAGATTTCTCTTGAAATAATGTATTTTTTTGCAGCAAATACCATTCAATCTGTTTGCTCTTCTTTGCAAGTTATGTTGAAACAACCGTCAATGACTTGAAAGAAAAAGGTCACAAAATATTGAGGGGGTATCAGTGTGGGCTGAATTAGTTGAAAAACAAAAAGACGAAACCGGAATGAAATCCAAACAGAAGTGGTAACTTCATTTTCCTTCCCACACATGAAACGCGGGCCCTTCTGACATGTTTACCTTTAAGTTGATCAACTACACTGAACCGCAGAAAAAAAGTCACCCCAAGTAACACTGCATGAAAAGTTGTCATTTAAATATCTGGGTATTTTGTGTCAAAGTTTCTAAAATTTAACACTACCTTGTCCGGAAAAATGAAATGTGATGATAAAAAACAAAGCAGATGACAATAAAACCGATCGCCCAAACGAATCAGGGCAACGGCCACGGTAACCCGATGCACGTGAGTTCCGTGCAAATTGATATGCACATGCGTTCCCCCATGTCTTGCCCTATAAAGATCCATCCGGATCGGATAACATTGATTCGTTATTGAATTGCTACCACGTGCCAAGATAGACAAGAAATCAGCGACACCAAGCCCTTGGACGATTGCAAGCTGGACAAACGGCCCAGTAAGTAGCCAATGCATTTCAAGTCCACGTAAGGACCAAATACAGGCTCCAGCAACGGTACCAGACCACCAACACTACAGATGACCGACCACGTAGTGGAAGACCAAGGGTCACCATCCGACGTCATGATCGTCAGATTGTACGACAGCATCTTAAAGATCGGTTTGTTACTGCTGTGGAAACTGCTCGACACACCAGCGACACATCAATGCGGACACCTTGCGTCGATGATTGGCGAGCAGACACCTCCACTGTCACAGGCCACACTTAGGACCCATTCTGACACCACGTCATCGCCGGGACCGTCTTCAGTGGGCAACACAGCACCAGCATTGGCGCAACCAGCAGTGGAGAGTCCTCTTCCCAGACAAGAGCCGTTACTGTATCTCAACAGCATATGGCAGAGAGAGAGTCTGGCGACGCCGTAGATAACGTTATTCGGATGCTTGTGTTGTTGAGAGAGACTCGTGGGGTGGTCCGAGCATCATGGTGTGGGGTGGAATTGGTCATGCATAGAGGGTCGGCCCTGTGGTCTTCCAGAACATCGGTCCAGGGAGAGGCAATGGTGTCACAGCAGCTTGGTACATTGATCAAGTCTTGCGACCACACGCCATACCTTATTTGGCACGTCGCCGCAACAACGAGTTTCAGCATGATAACGCCCGCGCCCACACTGCGAGAGCAACAAGAGACTTCCTCCAGCAGAATGGCATCAGAACCATGCAGTGGCCTGCCCTCAGTACTGATTTAAATCCCATTGAGCCCCTGTGGGACGAGATTCAAAGACGGCTGAATGACGTCCCACCAAGGCAGACAACTGCAGCTGAACTGCGTCAGGCGTTCCTCAGACTGTGGGCTCAAGTGCCTATGGCCTTCATCAACCGCCTCATCCATTCCATGTATCGACGTTGCACGGCAGTCATCAATGCACATGGCGGACACACGAAATACTGACTTGTGATGCCATTTTCTCAGAGACTAGTGTTGTGTTTCACAAGAACATTTGACACTTTAATTTCAACCTTGATGATCAGTTTTGCCAAGTTTCATCTTTTTAAAATGTCTCAAAGTATGTTCACAGTGTTTGGACAAATAAGGTTTCCAATATATATCTATCCACAGTGACGTTTCATTTTGCGGTTCAGTATATTTGCCCCATGTTCACATCATAGTCAACATTGTAAACGACTCCCTTGCTTTCACTCAGGCTCTTCGGCACTATACCCCTGACAAGGACGTCATAAAGTGATCTTTAGGAGAAGGCCTCCTTTAACAGTTTTAATAGATTTGCAGTGAATCACCATGTCGCATTTTTCGATTTTTCCTCTAATTCATCATCACCAATAGGTTTTTGAATGTCACGAGCCACAGAAAGAGGGCTCAATTTGGTTAGGCTAGTTCTGTGACACCTGGGGGCGGTCGGGTAGCCTGGTGGTTAAAGCGTTCGCTCGTCAAGCCGAAGACCCGGGTTCGATTCCCGACATGCGTACAATGTGTGAAGCCCATTTCTGGTTTCCCCGCCGTAATATTGCTGGAATATTGCTAAAAGCGGCGTAAAACCATACTCACTCACTCACTCATATTTTGATCAATTCTGTATCTGTAGATGTTTAACACATCAACATCCCAAATCCCGCCTATATCACTATCTACCACCAACGACGAGTTCGCCATAACACAACCAGCGAAAATGGACACCTGACACGTGGGGAAAGAATTTCATGCAACAACACTTCACCAAGCAAAGAAAAGTATGAAAATAGGGCCAATATTTTATGCTGATCTTAATTTAGCCTTACCTTACATTATTAAAATACTGAATTCTGAAAGCTAGCCCGATATGAGCCAAACAGCGAGAGCGACTATCTACACCTCTAAAATTTTAATTCATACGTGTCTCATACGTGTCTTATACGTGTCGTCTCATTGACTTGAGTAGCTTCCTTCTGCACAGGGCAAAACTCGAGCGGTTGGACCGATGGCTAGCCGAGAAAAACTGACATTGAATGTAGACAATTGTCTACGCCAATGCTTAAGAAACACGTTGCCATTGTAACTGTTTTGAGAGATCAATGACCTTGTGATGTAATATAATAATTCGCACATTTCAAGAAAACATACAATGTCTATGCACTATCAACTAGTAATGTAACGAGGGGTTCGCGTAAAGATGAGCGCACCCGTCCAAAACACATGCAGAGGCAAGTCAGTTGTTCACCCGAAACAAACACGGGAATATATGGTTCAAGTCAAACTAGAACAATGTATCTGACCAAAATACTTAGTCAGTTCAGTCACACGACTCTTCGTATGTTTTTAGGATGAATTTGATGACCAAAATATAGGATCCTCTTCTGGTTTGGTTTATTCAACAAATAAGCCTTTCTATATACGTTACTTAAATGTCACATTGCAGGGTTTTAAGTAGGATTACTGTTTGATGCCCTCCTTATTGCACGTTAGAATTAATGTATTCTGTTTGGTGGTTTATGTTTCTTTGAAAGCTTTCGCGTTTTATGCTTAAGTCGCGAAGTCAGGAAATGAATGATGGTGCACCTCATTATCAATTTAGTTCTTCGGGCCGCCGTTACGATTGTGGCATTTTCCAACAAAACATTTATCAAGTGCAAAGGCCATCCCAAACAACACCATGACTGGAATCGAAATACCATTGTGGAAATAACGTGTTATGAATGGAAATTTATGAATTGGAAGAGAACACTAATCATGAAGTAAATAGAAATGACAGTTCTGTTTTCAAGAAACATTATTCCTCTGACCTTCATGCAACAATTACAAACTGAGTTTTTAATCTACGTTCTGTTATCAGTGTTCTATATTGGTATCCTGTATAAGCATACTTTCATATGAAATGATATATGTCATCTAATTATGGTGACGCATTTCAGATAACGGTGATTACGGAACCGTGAGAGAAATGGTTATCACATGAGAAGTTAGGGATTAGTAGCTCAACTAACAACATCTTTTCAGAGTTGCAGGAATCGACTTAATGTTCCTATTTTCTCAAAATGATCCAATTCGGGCGTGATCTTGAGTTTATGTATAGTTTGGATCTACAAGATGTTTTTTTGTGTATTTGAAAGTCCACATATACAAAGTTCAACTTTAGAAACCATATATGTGAAGGTAAGGATTTAAAAAATTCAATTTGCATTTGAAAGTCCACATATACAAAGTTCAACTGTAGAAACTATATATGTGAAGGTACGGATTTAAAAGATGCAATTTCCATTTGAAAGTTGTGATCTATGAAAAAGGTAGTTAACGGGTTAAGTTTAATTGACCACCATTTCAGCTACATTACCACGTGGCATAATAATGTGGGACAAAAACACAGTTAGCCAATTTCGTTGAATCTCCCGAGTTTTACCAGCATGGTCATATAATGATTATGATAATAATAGAAGCTCGAATGTCCATCTACGAATGTATACTCGTAGCGCTAGTCGGACCACAGTCGGAGCTAATCTCAGAACCTTCGAACACCAGATAGGAGAACGTGGTCCCACGTGGCTTCACTAACACTAAAACAGCTCGCCCCACCCGAAACAAATACGCCCTTATGTATCAATCATTTAAAAATAGAGACCTAGCACATAGTTCCAATTATTCATTGGTAACAACTGATGTGGCTCATAATTGTACAGCTTTACAATTTGACAAATGCAATATTTGAAAGTAAATGTTCATTGACAATCTCATTTGTCTTTAAGTTGATATTTGCGATCGATTGTTTTGATAAGGGTGCTTAAGAGCAAGTATATTGTATGAAATGAGACCTGAGTTAACCATTAAACTTGATTGATAGAAGATGATACCTCAAAGCTTTGTTGCTGAACCAGATCTACTTTTAATCAACTGTTTCAGGAAGGATTTATTCGGAGATTTCTTTAAGTTTCTTACTTCCTTCTACAGAACATACATTTTTAATGAAAGTCAGGATTTGCCTGAGAAACCAAAGACGACATTAAATGGAATGCACGTAGCTAATGCTACCTCTTCCGCGGACTTTAATTGAACAATATATTTATCAGCGAAATCCCTGGATCGTATCAATCTTATTGTGTTTGAGCGATTATTTCCCGATTGAATATTTTTGTGTTGACACAGGTGTTGTTACATCCTGCTGAGGACTGTGATGATCAATTAAATTGATGAAGTGGTTGTTGACACTGCTGAAGTTCAAATCTGTCCACTACGTCAAGACAATTACCCCTTAGAAGATTTAATCAATAATGTTCAAGAAATGGAGAGTTTTGCAGAAACCCACGGATCTCCTTTTATTGAACCTAATTTAGCGAAACTCTAAGTACATATCGTATCATAATTTTAACGTGCACGTATATAAACACGTCTTATGTACCAGTTGTCTGTACCGCTATCACTACCGCTACACTTTCCACTGGTGCTCGGGGATGATTGTTTCAAAAGCTTTTCTTAGGGAAATCAGCTGCAACATATTACTTGTTAAAGGCATACATACATACATACATACACACACACACACACACACACACACACACACACACACACACACACACACACACACACACACATATATATATATATATATATATATATATTATATATATCTTAAAAAACGGTCTGTCATCAATATCATCTCAGATCATAATATATGCTTTAAGAATGGGTGTTGTATCGCCATGTGTGGTTTGCAATTTATGCGGATGATGAACAGTAGCTCCAACAGTGGTGCGCATGATCAATGGAAGAGGATGGGGGGATCCTTATATGAAATTTTACGAGCTTTGAGATCCTCAAAAAAACATATGTCATAGGACCTGATCTTCACAGAAGGGAGTTTCAACAGTATATCACGGCGTATGATCTCAATGTGAGAACTATTGTGGGAGTCTTGTTCACAAAATGTTTCATCAGGGTTACAGTCAAGGCCTCAAAAAACTTTCAAAACGATTTATGCAGACATGTGTAGGGCATTTCCAAATTTGACGCATCAGTGTCCGATGCAATTCCCTATTTTGACTTGTTCCATGTTTCCGTGAATTTTCAGTTGACCAATTGACTTGCCTTTGCATGTGTTTGTTTAGGTGCCACAGCGGGGAAGGATAAGTTCACCTTTTTGCGAATACTTTGTGTCATCACTATTTGATGTATCTTCATAAACACATGTTCATGATATAGTCGGAATCGTATAGTCGACTCTGCTTTCAGTGAGATTGCTGATTTTATTTCCCGATTTTATTTACTTCCACCACCTTTTTACATATGAGCACGGGAATGGAGCTGATAAAGTGTTCTAGTCAAGGCGAACCCGGGCCTCAATAGCACGACCATAGGATTCTGGCATACAGAGGGAGGTATTGGGTATTAGAGAACTGTATAACGTGGGGAAATGTAAAGTTACAAGAAAACCTACAAATAAAATAATGCTTTGATTGTTTTAGGTAAGGCGAGTCAGTGAGTTCTTAGTAAATATTTCAGTTATATCATGACGTGGTCACGGTGGTGACAAATCAAGGATGCCTTTTAAGGTGCATCGAGGATTCGAACCTTCTATCATTGGATCCCAGAGTGATAAAAGATGACTATTTTGCACAGCGAATTGTGGCGTTGTAGACGACTTGGTAACCCGTACCCCCTAATAAAGAAAGAACCATCTTTATATCAACAATCAGCAATGTCTTGTGTCTATGAGTTTGCAAAAAGACTTAATAAGATATCGACATCATTTAAATCTTTTTAAATTATTCTCCAATTTCTCCACAGTTCCACAGTACCGACATTAATGTTCCTTCACTCGGGCCTAGATTATCAATATTTGAATATGATAATCTGTGGTCAAATTATACTATTTACGATAGAAATATACCTGTGTAACGGAACAACAAGGATTATATTATTTATTCCTGCTTTTGAATACAATTTGACCATTACTGATTGTGTACAAAAACGATACTGTTAATCCTTGTCTCAATGAATACTTGATGTCATGTATCAAAACAAAAACCTATATGGTCGAACCGCTGGAGATATTACAAGGCTGTACATGCTTTGCATTTACAACTAAAGCCATCATTAGTGATTGAGTGGTACTCGTGCGTTTCTGTTAATAGAGCGACTGCGTCAGCCATTTGAACTAAATACCTGAATTTATGGAGAATTAAATTTAAGACGACTAGGTTCATATGAATATCAATGGCAACTACTTCTTTGTGTCTTGCTTTGTTTCAGGAAAAGGTCAAAAAGGTTGTTAGAACTAACATCGGAGAAATAAAACATATTTGAGAGGCGATGACATCATGTGAACTACCTCTTGAATTTGGAATGACAATTGTTTAGTTACCATTTTCTTTTTCCTTAGTCTTCCTCATCCAATCCTCCTGCGTGTGATATACTATATACTTACACACATAATCTAACGGTAATATTGTCTCACGAAAGACTTTGAGTTAATAGATGAAAATGACAGAACATAACTCCGCCAAAGTAGACACAATTTATGGATAACAACTTCTTTAATACTGTAAAGGCGACGTTTCGGTATAGATCCTCATACCGTTGTGAGGCAAGACAACAGTATAAGGATCTTTACCGAAACGTCGCCTTTATAGGATTAATGAAGTTGTTATCCATAAATTATGTCTACCTTGTCATCCGTCAACTTCTAAGTAATGCCTAGCAAATAACATAACTCCTTTTGTGATTATCGGAAAGTCGTTTTATTTTCTACAAATGAACTTGTGATAACATGAGATACAATGTTGTACAATATCACAGGTTTAATGATTAACATTTGATAAAATGTAAGTTTATTGCACAAAATACTATCGTGAAACACCGTCAAAACTTTTCATCCATAAAAATCACGTGTACGGTTTCTCCGGTTTGAATTTCTAAATATTTATGACTAATAAGAGAACATGTATTCCAAAATAGAAGTTCTCAATATCTGTATTCTTATGTTGTCTTCCTCTAATTTTTATGGATGTAATCAAAATATTCATTCTGTTTACGTTTACCAAAAGTTAAATAAATAAATATATATATTTTAAAACATAAATTCAACATCTATCATAACAGTCACAAATCAATGTTAAGCTTAAGCATTATAAAGCAAATTTACAAATTCATGAAAACATATTGAAAAGAAAAATATGACTTTAAGCTTAGAATGACCTTCTCACTTGGTGAAGCAATTTACAGCAGAATCCTTCCTTGACCCTGGGCAGTACTGAATTTTAACCTCCCGATGTCATTGCCTTCATCTTTAGATATTAGTTTATATTTCTTTCAACAGCATCCCTGAGTTTAAAGGTTCTCTGAGCCATTTTCGCCTCCTTTCTAATTTAACTTTTGTAGTCCATTATCCCCAAAACAAACCATTTTTGGAAATGCGATCTTTGTTTGATCACTTAGATACGGGATTTTCCTATATTTTATACTGGGGCACCATCTCAAGTGCCAATATGGCAGTATTATCTAAGGTTGTTTCCCGCTGATTGGTCAATAACAATCAATGCTGGACTTCAAATTGTGTTTACAAATGCAAGCGTTTGTATCGGTAGCTATTGAAAATATGACGACAAGTAGTCACGTTGTAACACTCAACTATTTTATTGTCCACACGAAACCTTTTTGTGACATGCTCTCCTGGCTAATGGCGATTTGAATGATGACAATATTCAGCGATGAACCATATACAGTCAGCGAACGATGGGACTTGAGACAAGAAACAAAAGTATTGTACCGCAGATGCCATGGTAAACACTATCGTTTATGCTTCACACTCCTTTGTGTTTATATATTTCATGTTTTACTGTTGAGCTCTCAGAGTAGACATCTTGTCCAAGTAAACAGGGTGTTTCTTTGTAGTCAAACGCTTCTAGGATTTCACAAAGTAGGGTTCAACACAGACATTTTTATGATGTTTTATTCGAAAAATATCCATTACTGTCTTAATTGTCGGTGAATAGTTCTCTTAATGTTTGTTCGCACATGAGAGATAGCATGAATATAGTCAGAAAATAGCACGCATTCAGTTTCAATGAGAGAGTAAGAGATGGACGTGTTTTTTAGTTTTGCCGAATCTTAAGCCTGTCCACGTCCACTTCACATATGAAGAGGAGCCTATTACGTCACTTCCGAAACGATGCACAGCGTCAACTGCACCCGTTTTAGGGAGCACTTCCACTGTTCTTGTTCTTTCCCAAGGCGTAGTAAACAAAGGGGTTAACCAGCCTGTTGTTTTCATAGTATCCATCCGCGAGATCAGAGTCACCGTAGGGGACGTTGTTTTCCCAGTCTTCACCGTTGTCCAGGGCGTTGGCGTCGTTCATTTCCATGTCACGTTTGCCGACGAACATTCGGTGGGCGTAGGGCCTCTTGCCAACGAACCACCGTCCGACTTTGGGGCTGAGGCGTGTTTGAAAGGCCGTAGGCATGCGTTTGCCGACGAAGTAGTAGCCGTACTTTGGACTCCTGGACTCAAGCTCGATCGGCAATCGCTTCCCAACGAACATGTGGGTGAAGCCTGGACTTCTCCGTTTCTCAGCGGCAGTGTCGTCACTTGTTTGGTCATTTCCTGAAACAAACACGATCGTTTAAAAATATTGTTTGGGGTGAAAGTGAGCGAGTGAGTGAGTGAGTATGTTTTTACGCAGTTTTTAGCAATATTCCAGCAGAGGGACCCCAGACTCTTGAGGTGATAGCACTGCTGATTACAAACATCACTATAAATGTTTTAAAATAAGATAAGATAAG
Source organism: Haliotis rufescens (assembly GCF_023055435.1). Lineage (NCBI taxonomy): Eukaryota > Metazoa > Mollusca > Gastropoda > Lepetellida > Haliotidae > Haliotis > Haliotis rufescens. The sequence goes on along the minus strand of NW_025964224.1, from coordinate 1,554,099 downwards.
ACTTTATTATCCCAAGGAAAATCCATGATGCACAGTTCATTAGCACTAAAATATGAAAAAAGAAAATATATCACATTAAATATGTAACTAAGAAAATAAGACACTTACTTATATAACTATGGGTAAAAACATAAAGAGAATTGAACACTGTCATTGTGACGACAAGGAATGGTATCTAAAAAGTCACTGTCATTGTATCCTTTAACACCAGTCCTGTAATAATGAGCTCCCTAATATTCCACACAAGAAAAGGGTAAATTCAAAGTCAACGCAAAAACGTAAATGCCAATGTCATGTTCTTTGCCTCCCACGTGTACTCAAAATATCGCATAACGACTTGCAAATCCTAATTAAGTGAACGTATTGGCATAAGCCAATACATGACATACATTGTAGACATTGTAGGCCTTTGTTGCACCATGCTACCCTGAAGCTAAAAGAGTTAGTTTTTGGAAATGTCAGAGATTGCAGTAGACCAAGCAGAGCAGCACATCTCGCCTCCACTGTGGTATTAACAGACCAAAATCAGAACGGCTAATGACTGTTACCAGGTTTCCCGCAACCAGAGAGTAGCGTGATTGAAGAGCAGACAGGGTCTTCCTCGGCAAATCATGCAAACAGTATAAAGTTTAAACTGAGCCAGCAAATGACAAGGCCATACACCGGTATTCTTCTTCCTTCATACAAGGCATATATTATAAATCTTTGGTTTCAGAATTAATATTGAATTTACCACGAATCGATGGGGAATCGGATATGTAAAGGATTTTCCACGGGCTTTACCCATAAGCTTCTATTTTCAGATAACGGAAGTACTAGAACTGCATTAATAGATCCTTATGAACGACATCAGCTGTCTGGATGTATTTTCATTATATGATGACGTAGGAATGATGCCGACGAAGCTGAATCCATGTGTTCAGAGGATGTATTGGAAAACGTGTATCAAAAATAGTACAGTCTTTTGTGTCTTTTCAGAGTTACTAGGTTAATATCTCATAATGTGTCAAAAAGGGACGTTTTAGGTATGCCGAAGCGTCTACTTCTGTTCGCCTTAATGCATTCTTGACGAAGTTAGGAGACCCTTTAGCCTTGCAATTTAGAATGGACTCTTCATCCTTCCTTTCAGTGATCAAGTCAGACCGGCAATTACACAAAGTCGACTTCTTTTGGTCAGATAATGGTGAGCAAATATAACACAGAGAAGGCTTGAGTGGTCAGCGTCCGCTGTGTGGTGGAAACCGCCCTGTCATTATGGCGGGAATGCTTTCAGACCAATTTAAGTATTCGTCCTTTCCTTCAAATAAGACGACTATTGTTTGGTCATGCTTGTAGCACCAATTGCGTGCGGCTCTAGTAACAGAGGTTTTCTAATTGTAGTGACATTTCTTCTATGAATTGCAGTCTTACGAGTTGTGCAGACATTTTACCGTAGGATAACAGTCCTTCTATCAAGAGACTTGGCGCATGTTATGGTAACTGGTTGGCCTTTGTTTCGATTTATGTTGGAAACTACCTGTCTACCGTCTTGCACCATCTCATGCGTTTAATGTTTATGTTTCATGATGGGTGGGTACTTGATAATGTGGCATTAATCTGTCTACACGAAAGGTTCATGAATATTTAAAGTAACTTTCAATGCCATTCTTAAAGTTGACAAGCGAATCGCAACACGCTATATTATTTTGGATTTTAGTGATTAAATCTTCTTTATTAAAGGAGGTGAACGTCAATGTAGGATCATATTTGCAGCGTTCCTTATATTCATGTTTGTCATCGCCTGACCGTTTTTGTACTGCTGACAAAAAACACCGTGCTAATCCTGAGGTAAAACATAGCGCTATTTGAATAGGTAAGTTTGTATTGGTTTCTTAAATCAATTCAAGTTTTATTGACGTGTCATTTATTTAAAACAATATGCCATCGATACTGAATAATTATTACACTTATTAATATGAAATGTCAACGCCTGAGAATAATCAGTCTCGATTATCTGCAGAAACGGATTCCAATGAATAAATCACTGAATTTTAATGATCACACCGGGTTTTCGCGAAAACGGTTTGCATGGTCTACATAGAACCCACCATACTTTGCAGAATAAAAGTTAGTTTGTTGCCTGGCCATTTTTTCATCTTCTCTTGTATTTTCCTGTCGACGGTTTCAAGACTTATGCAACATAAAGAGGAACATCACATCCGTGTCTGATTCAATGTTCAGTGTATGAACCAATTCTTAGGTTCTTCCACTTTCACATTGCTGGAGTGTTGCTAACTCTTCACTCATTCCCATTCAAAGAGGTCACATCCTTTAGAACCGATTGATGAAATTATTTCCAATGTTGCATTATAGCTCTGGCTATTGTAGTTACCGACGAGGACGACGTAATCTTTGTTTCCGGAGTATATTTCTATATGGGTGTTTCTTTCAAAAGGGAACATGCAATACCTGCTGTCCATCACGTACATAAAGATTGAAAAATACATTTTCTATTTCAAATTACTTTCAAATTGAAGAGACGGACCACGTCTGACCTCTGTAGATATGTACTTCGAAGGCCCTGACATGATACTAGATAACTGTCGGGGTGATTAGAACTGATTACACTTGTGATTGAAATAGTTCACTCAATACCAAGCTGGTTGTATCTAAGACCCAATCTTGATTTGATGGACATGGGTGGCAGATGAGCTAGTGGTAGGAGAGTGTGGAATCTAGGAGTGCCGACAGTGGGTCAGGAATAGAACGGAAATAGTTATATCCTACGACTTAAGATTAACAAAAGTGGTTTCAATTTCGATGGCTTTGTCAACAAGATACCTGACTAAAATTTACCAATGTGAACCCGTATAGGTACGTTTAGGAATTGGAATACTCTTTTCTCGGATAATTACAATAATCAAAAATCCTGACGTTGTGTAAGAATTATTTTGCCTCCTTTAGATGAACCAACATGCTTAACCCAGATTTTATGCGCAAGAGTTGCGACCATTTAGAACCGCGGACCATGGTTTAACTCTTAGACTCCTTTATCCTTCGTTTATGAGCACGGTGTCTGTTCACTGGTATTACCTTTCCGTGCACCCCCATGAGGCCAACACGCTATGCTGTGACTGGAGCACAGCTCATGTCGGTGCCAAAGGCAGTCTCCCATGACAGTTGATTATGTAAACACACAGAGCAGAACATGTCATGCTGGCCGCCACGTTGACAACTGGACACATACATCAACGTCATTTTGACGGTTCTCAACCTCTTAGCTCTCAGCAATCATTGTCTCACTTGAATAAACATGGACAAGAGGTAACGATAGCAGACATCGTAATGGGTTTCTGCACTGTGAATATCGTGTTTCCCTGTTACCCGTCCACGTGGGTGAGTGGCAGTAGCGAGCATATCACCCACAATATTATTCCCTTGCGTGCAATGAACATTGTGAGCCATTTACCGTCTTGTTAAACTACATGCACATCACAATAGCAAACGTCAGTTTGACCGATATATGTGAGCATATTTTCAAACAATTAATAACGTCAGTCACTGAAATGGAGCCAGCCTCTGGTGTATTAAACTAAAACATGCTCATTCCAAAAAACTCAAAAGGATATTAGCATTGAAACGAGGAACCTCGTAACAACGTCATTGATTTAACAACCTACGTTGGTTGTAGGCTCCATGTAGATGAAACGTTTCGACTTCATGTTAGCTTCCAGAAAAACCATTCCTCTGTACACATTTTAAGCACATCATATAAGCAAGGTGTCAAGTGTTTACTATCATCCTGCCGAATATGTTTAGAATAATACAATTATTCCGTGATCGAGTGAGGCAGTGTTTTTTGTGAGATCTGTCAACGATGTCTCGTTGGAGCAACGAGGCAAGGTGTATGTTACTTCTCGCTTTCATCCTATACCACCCTAGTCCGTTGTATTTGACAAGTTATATGATCTTTCGAGCTGTTCGGAGTCCCTTAAGTCAGGAAATTGGCATCTAAATGACACATGTCAAATTGCGCGTTTTCCCCCTGATTACAAACATCAAATAGTGATGTCTTTTCATGGCTTTTACTAAGACAATTACCATCAAGGTCTGCGTCTGTGGCAGAGAAGCTAATCAGTTTGTCGTTTGTCTTGCGTTCACGGCGGAGATAGTTAAGATTGAGTGCTACACTATCCAAGTAAGTCATTCCAAGAGATTGTATTCATGCCATTTGCATTATCTATCGAGACCAAATGGCCTTACAAGGACGTTCTGTGCATTGGACTTTCACTTAAGGGGATTTCATTTTATTTCAAAGGAGTAACGTTGAAACTAATTAGAAAACGATGGCAAAATAATGAAGGAAACCAGATTATTTCTCAGCGGATAAGGAGATCGGCATATGTGACACTTCTGTCACGATTTAGGATACACGTAAGAAACGTTTATAGACATGTCGAGGACATTTCCAAATTTGACGCATCAGTGACAAAAATGATGTCCGATACATTTCCCTATTTTGACTTGTACCATATGTTCCCGTGGGTTTTCGGGTTAACAATTGACTTGCCTTTGCATGTATTTGTGACGTGTGCCACGGGTGGGGCAGGATACGCTCGGCTTTTCGCGGACACCTGGTATTATTACTATTTGTTAGTGATTCATAAACACATTTTCATGATATAGTCGGAATCGTACAGTCGACTCTCCCTCGTGCTGATATTTCTATTGGATAAGGAAAGGTTTTTGTCGCATTATTATTATTATTATTATTATTATTTTTATTATTATTATTATTTTCATATTGAAAACCAGAGCGCCATAAAACCTCGTATATACCCTTTTGTTATTTGTTGACTCAGACATGTTTGGGTGTTATTCCAATATAAAAGAACATCTTTCCTCAGAACTAAAATATTAACCTTATTGTGAGCTCGTCCTGCAATGGTTGATATTTGGTTCGTGCTTTGTGAATATATGAATATACCTACCGTCAGCAACAGGAATTGTTTAGTTAATACGGATTGTTTGCTGAATAATAATATAGCTTTCCTTGGATATGTTTGATAAATCAATATCTACAGCCTCAGAGTAGTCCCAAAACCACCAAAGAATAATCTGGTTTCATACAAAGATGGTTCCAATTGTCTTGTAGCTCCGAAGCGGCTTTGGATGAATGATGGATATACGGCTCTTGCCTTACATTCGTGTATTTAGTATTGTGTGCATAAAAGACAGACTCCTCAGCGTGACGTACTTACAAACATAAGTGATTACACTGATGGCTCCGAGGGAGATCTTGGTATTGGCATTAATTAAGAAGTAATGACTTATACACAGGTCCCTACGGCTCCATGCTGATGTTGTTAGCCGTCTCTTGTTATGATCTCTGCATTCGTCATTAAAAGGAGTTTAACATCAGCAGTGTTACAGAGACAAAAATGACCAAACCTCCAGGGACGAGACACCGAGAAAACTTGTTTAGGCGAGGTAGGATAATATGAAAATAGTCGGAAAGTGATGAATATTTTATATAGAAATACTCAACGAACATTCTGTAATGGTGTGAACCGACGCTCATGAACCCATCACAGGTGACGTCAAAGATCCATCACTCGAGATGCACCATTTGGCTTGTATAGGATTAGCGTGTAAAGTTTGGAAAACACGTGCAGCATATCGTGATAAGAATAAAGACACTATGTGGTCACACTCGACAGTTTGTTAGTTTTGTCATTAATTGGTACACATTGGAAACGTCTCCTCTTAGCGTACATACTTCTCTATATGTTTCTATGGTTCGCGTTTCTTTTGGTGATGAGTATATTTAACATATCGATGTATACTAACCACTTTCATATCTTTTTAAAGTAGAAGACACCTTGAACTTTAAAACACAAGCATCGACTGTTGTCAAGTTCCGTTCGCAGTACAAGTTCTGTTTTGTACCCAGCATAGTTGACAGGGAAATTGCCAGCTACATTTAACAAACGAATATTTCATGTGGAAAAACAGCAGTCGGATTCTCGTCTATTTCTCACACCAGTGAACACTTTTACAAAACAAACCACTGATGATAAGAGGTAGCTGCTTCGAACCATTGTTTACGTAACCACACAACATAACAAGCGAGTCAATATTTCTATGTGCTCTGATAATATAAAACCATATATCTGTACATGATTGGCGGCCATCCATTTTGCGTCTACTCGTCTTCAGTTGTTGTAACGCTATGTAAGTATATGCATTAGAGCTCTATTGTCCATTTGTCGAAATCGATCTCAAATTCTTATTGCCGACCAAATTGGAATAATAACATAAAGTTGATACCATACAAAGTTACTCAAATGGGAATGTTTAATAAAATACAGAACACAGTTCTAAAAATACCATATGGTGTTTAATGTTTCAAACAATGAGTCCAGTTTAGTTCGCTGCGAAACACGAGAACTTGGCCTATCATAGATTTGAATAATTCATTGCATTTGCTATTGTTTGAGATAAAAATAGTCTTGTATGCCCTTGAGCGGGTTTTGTTAATATGCAGATTCCGCACAATGCTATACTCGGGATAACAATCTTGGGCGGAGGTTGAATGTCTGGGTTCAAATCCCGACGGACTCCACTGGGTCAGCACCTCTAACAAAAAGGATCTTCATGAATGATTTCTGTCAAACGGAGCAAATTTAACGTAAATATTTTTCGGGATGACTGGCGAAAGTAGACTTAAGGAAAGCTGTAGCTGTTTGCCCCTCTTACCAGTTCTCTCCAATCACTAGACAAATCAAACCAGCTGACAATGTTTGGGGATTCGCAATAACACACGTGTCAGAAGGGATAGCTTCTCCGCATTTTCACAGTCGAAATGATTAAGTTCTTTTGTTGGACTATTTTAACCCATGGCAAACTTGCATCTGAATCATTACAAGAAATTAGTATGTGCAAATACTTCAGAAATGTGTCCTAAGGATTCGGTTCATCTTCGGCTTGAGACGCCTGTACAATTGACTGTTTGAGACATGGCGGTGTAGAGACGCAGTTCCAATTATTGTAAAGTCAACAGAAACTGTGAAGAAGAGATGAGGCGGAGGTCATAAGGGAATTGACATTGCCTTGTCTCCTGGCATCACCCTAAGCCCCTATTCACATGACATTCACATTATTGTTATTCACGTTCACGTTGGTCACATGGCGACTGTGTCATCACTGATTTTTCAGTGGTCCATTCATATAATTACCACCACTATTTTGCCTCTTTCGCTCAATGGAATCAATTTCGGCAGATAATCGAGACTGGGTATTCTCTGGTGTTGACGTTTAATGTCAACGATAAACAACACTTCAGATAGAACGTTAATTTGAAAACAAACATGTCACGGATTTTCACCGCGACCCTTGTCATGTGTATACAATTCAGTTTTCATAAAAACGCTGGCAATAATCACGTTCTCCATCAAATAGACATCATGCATTTTTTCCCCTCATTTCACTACGTGCAGCTTTAACAAGCTGTCGAAAACCCCGCGATGAAGTAAAAACAGTGTTTGGTTTTCAACTGTATTTGTCCCAGTTTTTATTGACGTTAATTTCCTCCCTATCACTAACAAAAACACTGTCAATGAAACGTTCACGCCAGAGATGAAAAGGGGATATTGTATAATCTAAAAACTCCAATATTTTGACACGTCCCTGAAGGCATACATCTATTCATATAACTCTTGTTATTCCCCGTTCCCGGTTGGGTCAATATTAAACTTTGGTATTAAAATCAGAAAAAAACACATAAGTCTGTGGGCAAAATTACACATTTTTTTCTGTCGGAGGATAAACTCGTTAACCTGTATCATATCCACGTGACGTCAATAAAAAAAGAATATTATATTAGATAGAGAATATGCCAAAATGGGAATTTGAATGACTTGGACAGGTAATAACTGCAAAACATGACTGATTGTATTGAACAAGTGACTGTCGCCAGTCCCCAAGGCTTCAGATGCAATCTGGTATTATACGTTTTAAAACACAAAACTTTCTTGAGATACCGAAAAACTCATCCACAAGGACTCCAACACGGTTTAGCCTTGAAGGCACGAATGCATCTGTCAGTCTGGTTCTGTTGAAACACGCCTAATGACCATATCAAAGAACTATTTTCTCCAAAACAGATTATTAAATATGTATTTGAGATAGACGTTCTATCAAAGGGACGAATATGTTCTTAGGTTCAAATAGAAAGTCATTAAGATACACAATGTACATTTAGTATTATCTTTGAGTACCTACTAACGTACAATATCAATAATTAAATCATCATGATGAATTATCAGTCTTCAATTAGGGTAGTGCGTGGGAACAATAGCAACACAGAAAATAGCATGATCTAATTATTTTTGTACCTCTTATTACTTTGCCACCAATGTCCTCAGGATATGATTCGGTCCATTTCATGATTACTTTATTAATATTCTCAACAGTTTATGCTGACAGAATAGGTCAATATGTATCCCCGCTTCCGCGTTATTGTTGCTGGATGAGTCATGTCCCATATCAACCGGATGCACAAGATAATTCCTTTAGATATGTACTTTCCAGAGCATGGTGTTCATGTCGACATGGAGATGTAGTGGTATGTTCTATTAGCGGGCGTGATTTCACGACTCTTTAAAAAAACTCTTGACTTCACGAAAACAGATACGACCCCATGTAACACTTGCGTACTTCACTCAAATTACGCCATTATGAACTACGAAACCAGCATACCACTTGCATCCATTTCAAAGAAACTCACGAGGCAATCTGCCAGGAGTTGAGATGGAGCTGTGTCAACGTTCGCTGTTGCTGGAGAGGCAGATATTGTAACTTCGCCGACGTAAGCTAAGCAGAAATTCTGCAGTTGATGCAAGAAACACGTGCAAGGACGGCAAGTCGAATAGTCAAATATCGTGACAAATCTTGTGATCATGGATAATTCGCGGGTAAAATGAATAAATTGATTTGTAGTATGTCTGGATTGTGTAATGATCACCAAACACTTTGGGCGAAGCGGCTCAATATTGTCCGTACAGACTGTCTGATCAACGTCGGAAACAAATCAGTGCAATTATGTTCGCTAATATACCAAATTGTCCTCCATTTACGCATCATAGATCCACTTCCCCGGGTCATGAAGAGGGCGAGTATGTCAGGAAGATTCCTGGTAGTTTGGCCACAACGTGATGCGGTCAAGGCCCCAAGGAGCATGGTCTTAATGTAAGGATATAGTCCTGGCCACGTTCACTATGGACACGGAGGATCGTCGTGGTGATTTCGGTTAAGAAAAAAACAACGCAAGCCGTTTCAATAGAATACAAACCCTCCGACAGCAGTGATATATCCGCATCAAATAAATAGATAGCGACACAAAGAATTTCAATAATCATAGGAAATATTTACTGAGAGAAAAATCCATTGATATCGACTATTTTGTAAGCATCTGTTTGCGAATAGCTGTCAAATTGTAACATAGCAAGTTGGAAACATATCTCCGTTTAATATACATAGAGTCGACTGGGTGTTTTTATTTCGTTTTGTTGTCTAAAATGTTTACTGCTTAAAAATATATTCGAAATGGAAAACATATCTGTGAAAACTTAGATTTGATTCAACTACAGTCAACTACGGTTATAACGAACACGCTTATAACGAACTGGCGGATATAACGAACTTACTTTTTTTATCCCGACTATTAGCTGTAGTTATGCTGTATATATGCATATAACGAACTACTGTTATAACGAACTAAAATTAGTAGTCCCCTTGAGTTCGTTATAACCGTACTTTACTGTATATGTTTTGTATGTTTCGTTAACATTAATTGAGAGAAATAGAATATTCGCCAAGACTTGATGAGATGAAAGTGTTGGGGAACGCTCTGTGACATGGAATAACGAGACACACCATGATCACCACTTACGCAGCCTTAATGACATGTATACGGCCCAGTCATAGACTCTGTCTACGGGTTATTGGACACGTAAATTGAAGGCAATCCGGTAACGTTATTACGGAAGATGTAGGCGACATAATTCGGTTAAATACAGCTGCTCATCCGGATCCCACTGCTATTAGTTACGTCGTGGTGACGTCATCGCGGCCGATTTCATTAATTTACCCTTGATAACATAACATCCCCCAAGACGCATTAGCACATGCATTCTCATTACCTTGGCAACTGTGTTTCTGGTTTATCGATAATCGGGTTTTAGAGATGCTACCTACTGGTGCTATATTTATATATGTCTTGACTATGGTTTCTAATGCAGGGTCATATAGAACAGTGATAAATGTCTTCATCCCGGTAGAAAAGGATCAGAGAATAAACAGACTCGAATACCTCCCGAAACAGATCCCACGGGGCGTGAAGGCAAAACAGCGATGAAAATTATATGAATGGAACACTGAAATCAGTGATCACACCAAATGTTCGCGAAAATGGTTAGCATTTCGTGCTGTGCCAGTAGCGTCCGCCACTCACACGTTTGTCATGACAGAAAGGAGGTGTCAGCGAGCATGGAGGACTTAACAATTCATGTAAAGGTCATAGTAGGAGATTGCATGGTCAGACGTGTCGACAAGAGACGTGTCTCAATATTGCTGTCAAGCTTGGCACCATTCACGTTTCAAATCGTCTACCTTCTTTATCCTGGTTTTGTTTGTCTACATATTTTATTGATTAGTTTTGTTTGTTGTTTAACGCCGCACTCAGGAATATTCCAGCTATATGACGGAGGTCTGTAAATATTCGAGTCTGGACCAGACAATCCATTGATTTACCTCATGCGTATCGATCCTCGCAATTGGGATCGATGACATGCATCAACCAAGTCAGCGAGCCTGACCACCCGATCCAGTTTGTTGCCTCTTACGACGAGTAGAGTCGCCTTTTACAGCAAACATGGGTTGCTGAAGACCTATTCTACCCCGGATCTTCACGGGTCTTTTGTTGACTACACCATTTTTTAATCGAATCTCTTCATTATCACTGTCTTTCCAACGTCAAGTGAGTAAATGAATGTTAGTTTAGACCACAGCATGAGCAGCGACCTGAGACACAATCACAAAGGCACGCTAAACAGGAGGCTCTGTGGACCTTTCCTGCTGTGGAGGTGCACCTGTTGTGTAAAGGGGTGCTCACGAACGTTTCAGTTCCAGTTCTAGCCCAGTGGATAGAGTGTTCAATCGTTTTGCCGATGACTTCAGTTCGACCCAGAGTATCGATACAATATGAGCTGGAATGTAGGAAGCGGCCGAAAAGTATTTACTTTTATTTCCCCCTATGATTCCCATCTACCAAATGTGGATCTGGAATTGCCCATCGTATTCGGGACCATGCGGACCTTTTTGAAAATGAAGTAATTGAAAGGTGAAAATGAAGATCTCTGAATGGTTATAATTCTTGTATTTCTAAACCTGAATCTAAAAGTGCAAACAACACTAGACATAGAGACACCCACCTCGGTTCCATTTGTCATGTTAAGTAATTCATGTGAAAACGAACACAGGTGTACGAAAATTGCTCTTGGAGAGGCCTAGGTTTTATTTTTGATTCAATTTTCATCTGTCAACATGGATTTAAAACAAAACAGACATGTTCTACGTCTTAGATAAGGTAGAAAAAGAAAGACATACAACTAACTAACTCGCTTAATTATCAAAGAGATCCAAGCTTACCTGTGACGAAAACAGTGTGTATAAATAATATGGCGAGGCTGACTTTCCATAGATACTCCACGATGGGCGACATAGTGTGGTGATTCGGCTCTGTCAATCGGTGGTCTGAAAACAGAGAGTTGACATTCCAAAATAACAGCGACGAAACCTACTTCAGTCTAAACTACTGGACTATTGTTCGACATGAACGAAACGCTGACTTATGGAAAGCTTAAGTCATCACTTTCGTACGGTCCTGTGGGAAATATTTGTCAGTCTGAATCAAGAAAAAGGAATTAGCTATTTGACCATTATTGAACGATATGAGATCATCAAATACTCAAAGTTTAAGTTAAATTTCTTGCATAAATTCCCTTGTTTTAATTTTGCCAATTCGAGCATAAATTCTGCGTAAAGAAACAGATGAAAAGAAAGGAGAGCACAATTGGTGCCCATGAGGATGCCTACTTTTTCTCTGAATGGACTATCCCCAAATCCATAATCCAGCATTACACATATTGTTTTCTCAGTAAACTTCAGATAACATTTACTTTCTTTCATTTTTAACAAATTGTCCTGAACCTTTGAAGATACAAATGTAACTACACTTGTGGTTTAGTGTCAAATGCCCCATGGTTGAAGGAATTAAAATAGTTCCTATAGTTTTTCATGTGGGATAGTCACGTTCCAAGTTTAAAAGAAATGGTTTGACATAACTGAACTTTGTTCTTGTCTAAGATTGCAAAGATACAAATAAATCGTTTGAGTTTTTGATAATTCACATACATTAATTCCACTTGTTTCATATAATATAAAGAAGGTCATTTCTTTGTTGTATTAATGATTAGGTTTAATCTTTGAGACAGGGATTCCGTGATACATTTGCTGGACCACCAGTACATCTCTTTGTATGGATTTTTATGGATCTTTGTAATCCAGTACAAACGTGGAATGGACATGTCTTAAGGTTTTAAAGTCAAACGTTGTACTATGTGTGTGAAGACAAACATTAGATATGAATCGCATTCTGAATTTATAAAGGCATTTTATTATTTTTTGAACGTTTTCGTCAAATCGTTAAAACATTTCATACTTTTTTCTATTCAGCATGTGATTTCTTACTTCATGTGATTTGTCCCATTGCTCAGTTGTGTTTGCTTAATGTCCCGTTCTCGGCGTTTCAGGAGCGTGTCCATTGTTTCTATTACAAATACACTTGCATTTCCAGCAAAGCAGTCAGAAGAATAATATTTTTTCTTCTAATGTAATGCTACTCTGTATGCACATGATATGTAGTGTCAATAATTGATCGGCATGCTGTTTAACAACTAGTCATATTAATGAAAAACAAATTTAAACGTGTTTGCAGTGTACTTGACGTTACATGTCCCTGGGTTATACGGCGTAAACAAAAGATTGCAGAACACAATCTGTGTGAAGTAGGATTGTAATAAATAGCCAGAAGCGAACAGAGGGCTAAAAAACTTGGGTTTTTTAAGTCCAATAAGATATATTTTACACGTAAGAATCAATAGTGACGTTGAAAAATCTACTATCCCATCACTTGAAATATCAACACACAGTCTGTATTTTTTTCGCAAGGAAAAGCATTTTAGCACTTGAAAGGTAAAATCTATTTCCTTAACATCACCCAAGCTTTCTTCAGGACGTGATGTCTCTGTGATACGTAAGCGTCCGTACATTTGTCTCTGAAGTATTGTGTCGTTGTCTGATTTAACAATCAATAGTTGTCTGCACTTGTGTACTATAATGGCGTTTATGGGTCAGCGATGTCTACTTGAGATCTTCTTAATGCGTTTACACATCACTTACTCCCTGTGTTGATATTTACTGATCTGTTTGTCGCGAACAAGAAACATCGACTCCAAAGAGCAACTTGTGTAGCTTGTTTCAGCCCGAGTGCGTCAGCAGCGGCCGTGTCAATACAAATGAAGTTGTGTTGACAGTACAATATGTCGATGTAGGAGTTATGGAAATAAACATGTTCTATCCGTAAACTGATGTTCTGCTTAATCTTTCCAATGTCCCGTAATGCAAAATCATGATGCCGTAGCAATTGACATTTCACACATAATGGTTCCTTAAAATCAGGATTTGCAGTCCAGTTGTGCCACTTTGGTCCGTTCTTCTTAAAATTAGGTGTTATATTGGGAAGTACTTTACATCAATAATATGGGATCCACATAACGTCGATTGATTTAATAAACCTTCTGTATGATGCCATTTTACAACACCAGTTTAAGCTGGTTGCACGACCTATGGTTTTGCCTGGGTGTGTTGTCTCTAAATCATATGGAGTGGTGTGGTAGCCGAGTGGTTAACGTGTACGCTCATCACGCCGAATGTCCTGGTTCGATTCCTCACTTAGGTTCAATGTCCCCAGACGTGATATTGCTGAAATATTGCTTAAAGTGGCGTAGAACCACACTCACTCACTCACGAAATCCTTTATGCATTCACGGGACAGACACACTGTTTGATATACTACGTTTATTCAACCTGTTTTCTAATGTAATGGTTTATACTATATCCTTGGTTTTATCATAATCATCCAGACAAACTTAAGGGCACAAAATAAATTTTCTTTATGAAGATATAATATTCAGCTTGTGTCTGGGATTAAATCAATGTCACAGACAGGATCTCAGTTATAGAACTCAAGTGTCAATGAATCTCTTTAAAGATATTAACGTGCCGAGATATCCGAATGATCAGCAATAAACTGCTTAAAGTTATAGGCGTTGCAATAAACTATGCGACTATGAATCGTCTTGTGCAAGGGGTCATTTTAATACGCTGGCAAATCGAACCAGTCGGCGTGCTGTCTGTTAATATTTCATAATGTAAATTCTAAAATCATTATGTGTGAGAAAAGATCGACATTATTTAAGAATTTATTCAATAAGGCGTCACGCTCGTTAACCCCAAATCATAATTATTCAATGCTCTGTTGAACGAGGCTCTTTTCCTTTTTAACCGGAACATGAATTCGAAACAGAAAAAGAAGACATTTATACTTGGTATTAATCAGTGCTTCTTTCAGCAACAAATCAACGCTGAAGTCGTTGAGATTCCCATATCCCGTTCACACTCTAAATCAAGACAGCTCTAACCGAAGCACGCTACTTCGCGTGATAGTGTGATGAGTTTTCACAGGGGTATTTCCCCCAACAAGTAGGGAAATTCAAAGTCGTCAACGGCAAATTCGACATACGTTTGGACAAGGAGCTGTGCTGTGCCTATGACGACAAAGAGCCTTGCTGGGCACAAGCGCGTTCTCGTTCTGGTCTCGACAGACTCTCGCGAGTTAACTGGCGACTAATTTGGCAGTAAAACAATTCAGTCTGAATTGAATCAACTTCTCCCAAAGGATAAATAACACGAAATCGGATTCGGTGTTGACTGACAATCTGAGTAAGGGTTATGTTCTCCTTCATATAAGAACACTCAGCGGTTGCACTATCCCTTGTTATGCGGTGATTTCCCATTCTGATATCATTACCCTCCTGAGGGTGTTTCTTGTTGAAATCCATTCTTCTCTAATGTGCTTAATTGAACATATTTCGCCCAGAGTTCTCCATCATAAAAGTGGCTTTTTTGTTTTAAGTTCAACTGACTATATAAAAAGTAACACTCTTGTTTTTTGTAAAAGTTTGACATAATTCGAAGGGCATTCAAACAGTGATTTGTTGTGCAGTGATTCTCAACACGAAACACATTCTACGTCCGTTCTTCTCAAGGGACAACATACCACATTATTCCAATACTGTTTTTGAATGCCACTATTAAACTCCAAAGACTTCAAAAATGTTCATTGTGTAACTCCACCAATAAATAATTCTCCATGGCAACCTGCCAATCGCTGACAATCGAAACCGTTACATTATGGATTAAACCAGCCATCTTATTTTAACCCATCCTAATTTAAATTGAATTTTACCTTTGGTATTGTTGAAATAGATTGTGTGGAAACAAAACGTACAGTTATGCTTAAACTAAGTAAGTCATTAATTATTTTCACATCGTGGGTTAAATGCCACTGAACCCGATAACCTGTCTGTAATTAAAAGGTAAATGTGAAACTACATACTTTAAAATAACCAGCATATCTATATCTGGTATGCATCAACAGTCTTCACAAAACACAATAGGTGAGGTGAAATGGGGTTTAACGTCGCGTCCAAGATTGTTATACCTATATAGCGACGTGTGTGCTCGTGTGTGTGTGGCTGCAGGTACTAGTCCGGACTGATGCCGATTTATAGTGCTAGCTCACTGAGATACCATGCCGCAGTTTAACATGAATGTACCACTCAAACACAGTATACTGATTCCGAGCCGACCAGTCCTTGTTTTAGCCCCATAATGCCTAGTCGCAGACAGGGTGACAAAACACAATAACAGGCTCATGTATCCCAGCATAACAACAGGCTAATGTATCCCAGCATAGCAAAAGGCTAATGTATTGCAGCATAACAACAGGCTAATGTATCCCAGCATAACAACAGGCTAATGTATCCCAGCATAACAACAGGCTAATGTATTCCGGCATAACAACAGGCTAATGTATCCCAGCATAACAACAGGCTAATGTATCCAAGCATAACAACAGGCTAATGTATCCCAGCATAACAACAGGCTAATGTATCCCAGCATAACAACAGGCTAATGTATCCCAGCATAACAACAGGCTAATGTATCCCAAGATAGAAACGGACGAACGTATTCTTACGCAACAGTAGGCTTATGTATCATAAGATAACAACGGGCTAACGTGTCCTAACATAACAACGGACTAACGTGTCCTAACATAACAACAGTCCAATGAATCCAACATAACAACAGTCTAATACATAAATCTTCATCTGACAGAATAACAGGCGAATATTTCTCTTGCCTTACTATGCATCAAGGACCTTCAAAAACAGTAACAAGTTGGTATATCTCAACCTAGTAACCGACGGATGTATCTTCTAATTTAGTGCGCATAAACAGTTATCGCCTGACAATTTGCGTCAGCAGCCATTACCAATGTTTGCGACACACTAATGAAACGTATTGCATACACGTTAATCACACACTTTGTCCAGCTTCCGTCCGGTTGCAATCACCGTCCACACTTACACTTGATCTACTGCTGTAGCAAGAGCGCGGTGTTAGGTCCAGGTGCCAACTCGATTAGATTTCCTCTCATTGCTACATGATCTCTGAATAAAGGGTTAAAGCGAATCAGCCTTTATTCAGAGGTATCAACACTTTAACGTGAATGTGTATGTGACAATTGGTATATCATGGCCGTCCCCTAGGAAATGTGTTAACTGATGGCTTTGTTCGAAATCTGACATATATGTGACCTCTGTTAATGAAACGAGATAATTGAGTTTTCATGCTTAGGTTATCAATGCGTGTGATTCCCTGAGGTGTGTTGGGAGCCTTACAGTGAAGATGGACGGGGATATCAAATACAGTGTCACCTATTGTCCCGTTATACAGCGTATACGTCCGTTCGCAATATGATATCGCCACTAATTAACCACAAGCTTGGAAGTCCACGACTTGTGTCCCTTGTAAGCAGCGTTTGCAATGGACTTGCGATATAATGACGACGGTGTATATATAGAATATGGTCAGGGTCAGATCATGTACATGCAATATATTGAAGCCGTTGTCAGAATTTATACGTGTGAAAAAGCATAAGGTCGGTCCGATATAACCAAACATGCAGTAGTAAATAGATATAACCAAACATGTAGTAGTAGATAGATATAACCAAACATGCAGTAGTAGATAGATATAAATAAACATGGAGTAGTAGATAGATATAACCAAACATGCAGTAGTAGATAGATATAACCAAACATGCAGTAGTAGATAGATATAACCAAACATGGAGTAGTAGATAGATGTAACCAAACATGTAGTAGTAGATAGATATAACCAAACATGGAGTAGTAGATAGATATAACCAAACATGGAGTAGTAGATAGATATAACCAAACATGGAGTAGTAGAAAGATATAACCAAACATGCAGTAGTAGATAGATATAACCAAACATGGAGTAGTAGAAAGATATAACCAAACATGGAGTAGTAGATAGAGATAACCAAACATGGAGCAGTAGATAGATATAACCAGACATGCAGTAGTAGATAGATATAACCAAACATGAAGTAGTAGATAGATATAACCAGACATGCAGTAGTAGATAGATATAACCAAACATGAAGTAGTAGATAGATATAACCAGACATGCAGTAGTAGATAGATATAACCAAACATGGAGTAGTAGATAGATATAACCAAACATGGAGTAGTAGATAGATATAACCAACCATTGAGTAGTAGATAGATATAACCAAACATGCAGTAGTAGATATAACCAAACATGTAGTTTCAAGAATCGGTCTTTGTACTTAATTAATTGGTAACCTATCTGGAAATATCGGCCATGGCAACCAAAGTGCATATCGTGCATATGGAATGTATACCCCCTCGAAGACAGGCTTCACTAAATGATATGATGTACCGTACACACAGTATCGACAATAAAGAACAAACCCGTGTAAAGGTTAGACCAACAAACGGCATGCTATTGTATCAATCTTTAGTTTGACAGGGAAAAGGTCCTTCACTCCATGAGTTTATTATCACCATGACAACTGTCTGCCATCTTTTGCAGAATTAACGAACAATTCGAGTTGGCGTTTTGAAAGTGGTTTTCAAAATGGGGGAACGTTATTGGATTATCTTCATTTAGGCCTATTTTTCTCATTAATAAATTTCAATGATACGATAAATAAATGTGGTTAATTTGAACCACAAAGAATGATTTCCACTGAAACACAATGTATGTATCTTGCTATTCTATGCTAAAGTGTTGAAATGTCTTGTCCTTGTACTGTGTGCTTGTCTTCTTATATATTGTAACGCAGTGACTCACTGTCACTTATCCCAGTATAGTGTTAACATCTTATACTGTCTGTCTAACATCAGAACGTTGTTTTCGTCCTGATAAATGAAATTTACACTTCTCTGTTTTTCATCAAATATATGTATGTTCAGAAATTCGACACATACACAAAACACTATTTCTATTTTATACTAGGTTCTTTATTATTATAATTATTTACATTAATTACAAGGATATGTCTCCGTTTAAACACTATCTGTTACTGCACAATTCACTTTCTGTTACGGCACAATCCACTATCTGTTACCGCACAGTCCACTATCTGTTACTACACAATCCACTATCTGTCACTGCACAATCCACTATCGGTCACTACACAATCCACCATCTGTTACTGCACAATCCAATATTTGTTACTGCTACAATCCACTATCCATTACTTCACAGTCCACTGTACCTTACCTACAGAAAACGACCTACTCCGTGGTTGAGCGTCCGCCCGGGGAGCGGAAGGTCCGGGGTTCGATCCCCGGCCGCGTCATACCAAAAGACGTTAAAAGGTGGTATTGTTGTTACCCTGTCTGGCCCTCAGCATTAAGGGGATAAAAACAAGGACTGGTCGGCTCGGAGTCAGTATACTGTGTCTAAGTGGGGTATTCATGTTAAACTGCGGCACTATTTCAGTGGGCTAGCACTATAAATCGGCATCAGTCCGGACTAGTACAATCAGACACACACACACACACACACACGCACGCACGCACGCACGCGCGCATGCACGTCGCTTTTTAAGTGCAATAATCGTGGACGCGAAATTAACCCCATTTCACCTCACCTCACAGAAAAAAAATGTACCAATATACAATAGCCTTTGGGTAATTCTTAGAGATGGAGAGTTCTATAACATAACTGTTTCACACAGAGAGTGTGAGTGAACGTAGTGTGACGCCAGTCAGCACTTCAGTAAGGGGAATCGGAGACCAATACGTAAGCGAGACGTGCCAGCCGTACCGAGTGCTTGTAGGCCATCACTGCTCTGCCTGTCGACAGCTCTAATGGTGTTCTTTTAGATCGAAGCCAAACAGATTCCGATAAAATGCAATTTGATCCCTAACGAAAAAAATAAAACTTTACCGTTCCCTTAAGAAATAGAGCAATTTTCTCATACAACATGTGAGTCTTCTGATTTAATGGCGGTAGTGTGATATTTCGGTGAGTTCAATAAAACGTGCGATTAGTAGTGTTCATTGCATTCATCATAAACCTTTATAGCTGTTAGGTCCTTTACCCGGCGGTAACGGACCCCCCCAATACTTCAATGTCTGTCCCCACTGTCATTAACACGATACACAGCGTGTACATTGCAACGTGGAGCATGTTGCCTGCTACGTTGCCGTAAACAGATACTGTTTCAACGTTTTCATTGCAAACTGACGGTGTTATATCACGCCGTGTTTAATACCCTAACATGCACAAGCAGTAGCAATGGGAGATGACAGGTCTGTACGAGACATTTTATACCGTACGCTACTGATAGCCATGTTTCAATTTCAGCCCAACGAACGACGTGAGGTCAGGTGTCGGTACAAGGTCTAATACTATATCGTTAATATGTCTCCCAGTGCACCTGGGGCTTGGAACGTCGACTGCAGCAACAGGGCCACTTTACTCATTAAAAGAGTTTTAGAAATACGCCCGTAACTATATGTGACTGATCAGCGTAAATCAAGAATGTTTCGGTGTAACAGCCGTCACCTTCACAGCGCAAATAATATTAAAACTGTTGAATTGGATACGCTAGCGGGTAGTTCAATATAACGTGTAATTAATATCATATTCAAAAATCATTTTGTAGTTTCTATATCATCAAAAAGTCTCGAAAGAGGTTGACATATGAATGTTGGCAGCTATAGCTAGTTATACAGCATCTTCCCGAGGCAAGGGAGTTAACTGACTATATAAGTTCAGTGGACGTTTACAGTCAGGTAATTCCCTAGCCTCGGGAAGATGGTTAAACAGGTGTAACAATCGCAATCACCAACACAAATGACTCATTTAGATAATCTGTTGTATTGTGGAGATCATCAATAACAAGTTTCTGATGTTGTGTTATTTCAATGTACAGTAAAACAGTTTTTAAAAGACCGAAAATCATAAGTCCAAATACAATGAACATCGGCTAGACTAACATTCAATAGAATCATTCATGTTGGATTAGACAAAGTTCGGTTTAATCAGAGTTAAACTTGTAAAGGATAATATAGTGTCATCTGGGGGATATAATTGTTGTGCCATTTTCCACACAACGTCGGAATACCAAGAGTCTGGTGTAATGAGATTCGTTGTGCGTTTAGTCATTGCGCAGGAGGCGATTACGATCACAGAATACAGAAAGGTCAAACAAAGATTTCAGTTTGATTCTGTTAACTGATCTTTAGCGCTGGAAAGATTTCAGTACTTTAGGCTAAATTTCCCTACTTTGACACACAAAGTCAATTTTATACACCACGTTTCATCAAAAGGAAGGGAAAAAATATCTTTAGATCACGTCGCGTTACCTGATATCAATAGTGTAAAGTCGTGGTTTATCAACAAAGCTTCCTGGTATCTCGGATGCGTTGGGAAAGTAGGCAATCTCGTGCCATCGTTTGTGTAATAAAGAACATATAAAATACAAGATTGTCTTTGACGGGCTGACGTATTGATATTCTACAATATATATTGACACATTAGAAAATTAAAAGCGCAGCTTCTTGGCCCTTGGAAAAACTTGCTCGTTGACCAACTTTGTGAAAGGACACCTAAATAGTAGAGGCGTATACAGCCATCATCATCACGCCATGGGATGTGAGAATGTTGGAACAAAGTCGTTGTGGATCATGATGATCTCATATATTAGCGGTTATTGGTCAGATATTGAAAATGAGTGCGTAAATAGGTTCAAACCCCGCTAGGTATCTCAGTTAACGGCGTATCTGAACTGACAGATAAACTCCGGAAGTGACGTAGGTCTAAGATGTTTACCACATGTACGGGTGCGGTGATGACAATCAAATAAGAATAACTGGGATCCGAATATTAAAAACGAAAATAGGATTCTGGGACGCTTAAAGGACGCAAGTCTACACAGCAATTCGCATTGCCTTAGACAACTGGACCACCCGCAAGATATTGTGTAGAGTGAGTGAGTGAGTTAATGCTTTACGTCACATCGGCAATATTTCAGCCATATCGTGACGATATTGTGTAGAGAGTAGTCTTCAACTGTGGAAAAGTTCTGCATCAAATGATGAAGTGCAATGGTGGTTGATTCTGATTGGTATGCATGTGTCTGAAACAACACATTGTTGATGACGACAACTGTTGTTGTTTACAGAAACATTGACCCCAAGTATGAACACATATTTCAGCCACAGATGGTCCAGTAAACACGGTTCTAAATCCAGTTGACGGTGAAACATTCATCGGCCATTTGGATTCCCCCACTTTTGTCACACACGTAGATATCATTGACAGTGCTGGAGCGCGTGGACGTATTTAAATTGATAATTAACTCTAGTTTAAAAAGTTGGTATTTTCGTAAAAGGAAAATAACTTTGGTCGTCAAACAATGAATAGAGTGTGTAAAACACGAAACACTTAATGTACACAGTAAAACTGACATATGTTCTCTAATTATTAACATGTTTTGTGGCGGAACTACCACCTATAGTCTTCAATACAATCTGGTGAGTGTGAGTTTATGGAGATGATTTAATACATAACTGAGTGCAAGACTGACATCGGGAACACTTTTATCCAATTCCTTCCATTTCTGTCGTTTATTGCTTTTAAGGTCAGATTGGTGTTTGGCCACTTAGAATATTGACCGGAATGTGTACAGTGACCCTTGTCAATCCAATCTGAGCCCAGGTCAGCAAACCACCTGACATACTAAACGACCATTGCTGGCGATGTCACATCTGCCACGGTGCTTGACAGAACCTTTGCCTTGTCATCAATATGTGTCATACACAGATATATGTCCCCTGGTCAGTGAAGCTGATGCAGCCAATAACGTGATATGCCGTCTGGTAGAAATTACCGCGACAGAATGGTCACTCGTTGGTCATGATTGGATTCAATGACAGTAATAAAGCCGTAATGAAATCAAAATAGCAAAATGAGGCCAAACAAAGACCACAAGAGGAACATGTCTTGTTGGGGATTATGGAAAAGGATAGCCCAATGTGAATATCTGATCGTTGTTAAGTCTGTATCATTATCATAATCACGCACTGGGGATTTTGTGCTTTTAGTACTAGAGACGACAAGCTGGGCTGGTTTAGCAACTGTCCAGATGGTGATGCACTCTGGAAGTATGTATAAAAGCGTGTTCTCTTTACCTCACAATTGGATGGAGGGTCTTAGGGAAGGCATCTATTACTTTAAACAATTATGTTATCAAAATACGCATGCCAACTTCGCAAACACATCTATAGACCATAATGTGAAGTGTATGCTGTCATTTCTTCCTCCCTCTCTCTCTCTCACACACACACACACACACACACACACACACACACACACACACACACCACACACACACACACACACACACACACACACACACACACACACACACACACACACCAGAATATCAAGAGAATTAAATGTTTCCAATTGTCGCCTGTTGTTTTTTTCTCTCGCTCGTTATCTTTTGTTTCCTGTTCCAAGAATTTATCACACAGATGTTGCTGTCCAGGCAACAAGCTTGAGATGTTCTGACTGAGTAGCGCCACTTTGATCAGTAGTTTTTATTATCGCAGCAACCCCGCACAATATGGGAGGAATTGGCACATGGTGTGGACAAACGAGTGATCAGGATCTGCAGACATTTGGGATTTGAAACCACGATCATCGGTTCCAGGCACAACTGAGTGACGCAACTCTGATTAGCGAATTTTTTAGCCAAAACCCTAAATAGCTAATGTGTACGTTCTGTAATCTCGGCAATATTTGGCATAAGGCGAGCTGCGTTCCACTATTGTATAAACTTCATACTATACTCAAACAACTGAATTAGACCAAATACGACGACGGTCTGGTTAGGTATGCCCTGATTATGACATGTTCACAAATTTGTTTTCGTCGAGATTTGAGATCTCTCTTTGAGAATATAATGTGTGTGTGTGTGTGTGTGTGTATGAGAGTGCTTTTGGCGTCCCTGTGTGAAAGCGTGTAAATGGTGTTTGCATGAGAAGTGTGAATGGCTGTTGTTTTTATGATAAAAAAAGGGGATTCCATCATGTGATACATATATATTATGTATTAAATCATTTATTATCACTTGTAATATCAATCATCACATTACAAATGATGTGCAAACAGTTAATGTATTAATATGCATTATATCGTGTACAATGTATTCTGAACCCTGAATAAAAAAATAATTACAAAAAAAAAAATGTTTTCGTCAGTCAGTTTTGCTGTATGCAGATGGCGATCCTAGAATTCGTCTTTGCCACTGTTTGATTCTTTACACCGACAACAAACTCGCGTCAAATAACCGTCAATGTTGTGTCATTTTGGAATTATATCTAATCTTAAAACAATTTCTACGTATATTACAAATTAGTTTTACTATCTGAAATACTGTCGATGTGACATTACAGTTTCACCTGATCACGTTAACAATATTTTTCAACTGGATTAAACGTAATCTATGACTGTGGTAATACCACTGTCTCGGGAGATGTTGGAATTACCATTACGCATCCTCCTTGAGATTTGCATCAGCCTTGTCATTGTCCTGTCGAACTCAGTATGCAATCCACACAGTGATAATTACAACGACTGGCAACTATTTCAACACACCAGTCAATAGTTTTCTTGGACTCGCTTCCTGGTTTTATCGGAAATTGACAACAGTGGTTCCCTGTCTAATGAAGCCATACCAACCAGCATCAGTTGGGGGCAGCCAAATGGCATTTTCCTCTGCGCCCAGGCAAAGTTTAACTATGAGCTTCAAAGATATCGTTGTTAAAGGCGAGGAGTGATTACGGAGGGTGATAGTTTTTCCCATATAGTACATTTACGAGATTTTCGTAATGATACATATGTAGCATGAGAAGTCATTATGTGTGGATGGGCCTGGGAGATGATGATGACACGCTGCCATATGTCCTTAAAGTCTTAAACCGCAGGATCTCATTCTGTAGTGGATTAGATACGTAACATAATCCACTTTAAGATTTGAATGTACGCGTTAATAGAATCTGCAATACAGTAAACGTTTCAACTAGATCCAATCCGAAATGAACATGTATGGAATGTAATTTGCAATTTACAAAGAAGCGGTCTCTATGTTTTTGCGTGTATACCTCTTTGTACATAGATGTGACGTCTGTGATGTGCTGCTTCAGCAGATGCTACATTGATCTGTACCAAGCTCATGTCACGTGACCCTCAAGCAAAACTTTGCAAATGATGACGTTTCACGTTACAAATTCTGACTAAACTACAACGACAATGATATTATAAATCTGCCATTTGTATCCAGGTAATTCACCTTATTACTGACGTTCCCTAGACCGCCTCCGTGGTCTAATGGTAGAGCGTCCGCCCGGAGAGCGGAAGGTCCGGGGTTCGATCCCTGGCCGCGTCATATCAAAAGACGTTAAAAGATGGTACTTGTTGTTATCCTGTCTGGCGCTCGGCATTATGCGGCTTAAACAAGGACTGGTCGGCTCGGAGTATACTGTGTCTGAGTGGGATATTCATGTTAAACTGCAGCATGGTATCTCAGTGAGCTAGCACTATAAATCGGCATTTATCCGGACTAGTACAAGCAGCCACACAAACATGTACATGCACGTCGCTATACAAGTGCAAAAATCTTGGACGCGACGTTAAACCCCATTTCACCTCACCTCATCTGACGTTCCTATTCATCTTCAACTCTGCAATATTACAGATCGCGCAGTTTTATACTGTATTTATTTTGTATTTATCAGACAGTCATAGTCAATGAAGAGTATCATTTGTTCGAAATGGTTTCACAATGACACCAACTTTCAGTGCAGCTTGCATGGAGGGAGCGTTATAACTACAGGCGATATATTTTATCTCTAAGATTGACGACGTACATGGCCACGTTTTATTTACCGCCTCCGTCAATCTAGACCTAGTATAGTTTTGGTTTCAGAGAATAAGGCTATTTCTCAAACCTTAATCACAAATTAGATTGCCTACATTGCTCAAGGAGTTGTCCTACATCAA
Source organism: Haliotis rufescens (assembly GCF_023055435.1). Taxonomy (NCBI): domain Eukaryota; kingdom Metazoa; phylum Mollusca; class Gastropoda; order Lepetellida; family Haliotidae; genus Haliotis; species Haliotis rufescens. Next base: position 1,528,239 of record NW_025964224.1, on the reverse strand, counting down.
ATACATCTGCCTGTAATTAGTGTCGTTAGCGAAAAAATCCGGACAGAAACAAATTGAGAAAAAGAACATGATAAATGGTACGCGAATAAGTACCCAGACTGAGGTAATGAGAAAACAACAGCCTGTGAGTGGAGGGTAACGCACGACTACGGGGAGGAATTGCATGATTAACACCATGTGCTGATAATTGCTTCCTGCTAAGGCCCGCGTGCCTCATTATACCACAAGGCGTGTTTCAGCGGGACAGGAAGTTCCACGTCCACGAACATTTCCTGAACAGTTCACGCCAACTCAACCGTGCACTTTTTGCACGTGCTGTGCCTACAGACAGACGGCTAGGAGGTTCAAAGACGCATATCTGCTTTTAAAAAACATCTGCTTTTATGATGCTTTGTTGATTGTTGTAATAGCAGGTAGTTTCTTTCTTGTTACATTTGTTCGATAGCATTTTATTTGATCAAAACCTTCAGAAGAACGCCAATTAGGCCTTTGTGTTGCCAAGTATTCCATAAGTTGTCTGTGCAAAGAAAACAAACATTCTAATAATAAACCCTAATAATCAAATAAAAGCCCTGATCTATATAGGTAATCAAAATAAGTTCCTTTTTACAAGCTAGAACTAAAGAAGAGAATAAACAGATGGTTAAGTCCAACATATTAATCGTTACAAAAGTATTTCGACAAATATGTAGATTTTGTATTTGGCATTAATTAATTATTAAGTCGACGGACATTAACAGTTTAATTGTGACTTAAATGAAAGGAAATTGTTCCTCTCACATCACGATCCTGGGGGTGATCACAGCCGCCATGGGCTCCTTGCAGTTCACTTAAGTCAAGGACTGATTATATACTCTTAAACAATAGTTAGTGATCATGAAATATAAATGTGTCGACGACAAACATCCTATGCAAGAACGTTGTTGTCAGTAAAACTTAACACCAAAACACATCCTATTGTTTGCACGTGCCTCACGCAGTAGCGCTAAACACGCGATTTCGTCACTTTCAAGGAAGGTCGATTAATGGACCATTATTTCTGTCACTGTTACTGATTCTGCTTATAATACAGTTTTGATTAACTTGATTTCATTCATTTTTTTGTGTGGGAATTACATCGAGTATTCTCTAGAACGCATGTTCTAAGACATTGCAGCAACAGCCTTGCAAATACCCAGTAGCAGTTCCCACTCTTGTGGCGTTCCTTGCTCATTCTGATGAAGGTGTTGCAAGAGTGTCACTTGCAGACTGATGTGCAGTGTTTTCGTTAAGTGATTTATCGCGTTCGGTACGAATTTCCTTTGTTAGCCCATGCATTGTATCATCTAACACTTCTAAAACTCCATTTCTCTTTCTCACGAGACATGTTTTCAACATCATTAGTTCTCAGTGTGTTTTTTTTATAAAATCAGTTACCATGTTTAATCGGAGGAGTAAATGAATATCTTGTGTCTAACGCCGCAGCCAGCAGTATTCTAAGTCACAGTGGCCTGTAAGCAATCGAATCTTCACCAGGCAAAGCAACCAGTCATTGAAAAAATGTGCAACAATTAGCCCACGTCACATAAGTACGATTATCCAAAATCAGCCTAGTCGCAGGATCACCCGATCCCATGTGAGTCGACACGTACGTGAGTGAGGTATTGGCGGCGTCTTCGGAACCAGGAGCGACCAATGGCGACATGATAACGAGATGAACGACAATCTAAACATTCGATCACTACTGCAATGTGGCTTTTGAATATGTAGGAATCAAGTGTCTACAAGCCCTTTCCCGTTATGTGTGTTTCAGTGTGAACCTTCACTGTGCAACTACCAAATGATCCGGATGTCTACTTGAGTGTACCACACAATGCAACGATACAATGGTCCCAATGTCTACTTTAAGTCTACCCACCACAATGCAACTATAATACGGTCCCAATGTCTACCCTAAGTGTTCCACACAATGCACCTATGCAATGGTCCCAATGTCTACCCTAAGTGTTCCACACAATGCACCTGTGCAATGGTCCAAATGTTTACCCTAAGTGTTCCACACAATGTACCTATGCAATGGTCCCAATGTCTACCCTAAGTGTACCACACAATGCACCTATGCAATGGTCCCAATGTCTACCCTAAGTGTTCACACAATGCACCTGTGCAATGGTCCCAATATCTACCCTAAGTGTTCCACACAATGCAACTATGCAATGGTACTTGTGCCTATTTTGTTTCTGTGATATCACGCACCGTGTGTGCTGACGAGTTTAATAGAAATTAACGAAATGTCACGTTTCCGAAAGTATCGAGTTGCGTATAATGTTTAAATATTTTATTACTCTACACCATTGCTTAGCAACAATATCGAATACGTGTAACTGTTGAAGCTGTTCCAGATTTTGGAAACCAGTAAGCACTAGATAGTCACAAATATATTGATGGCATACATCATTTAGTCATATGGATTGCAGATACAAATCACTGATTTTGATAAAATGGAAACCCACATGTTATATTTATCCTCATGTTTATTATTCATGAAGACGCTCTGAAGTCGTGGCGATCCTATGTAGTCCATGCCCCACTGACCGCCTCCGGAGTCTAGTGGATAGTGTCTGCCTTGAGAACGGAAGTCGGCGGTTCTATTCGCTTACTGTGTCGTTAATTGAATATAAAAGATAGTAATTGTTGTTACCCTGCCTGGCGCTCGGCATAATGGGTATGTTGTTACCCTGCCTGGCGCTCGGCATAATGGGTATAAAACAAGGACTGGTCAGCCAATATACTGTGTCTTAGTGGGGCATCCATGTTACATTTCGGCGTTGTGTCTCAGCACTATAAAACCTCCGCAACTTCGGCTTAGTACAAGCAGCCACACACACGTACATGCACGTTGCCATATTAGAGAAACAATCTTAAACGCGACGTTAAACCCCATCTCTCCTGATCGCACTATTTCCCATTGTTCTCATCTCACACAGTGGTATGAAAAAAACCGAGATGGTTGTCTTGATATTGCTATTTACTGGTAGACATCTCAACTTATATGTACTGCTGCAGGTTTCTTGAAACCCATCAGCTGTTTCCGGTTGTGGTTGATAGACCACGTCCCTCTCATTCCCTCCAGTTATTTAATATAATGTCCAGCTGACTTGAAAAACGTAACGTAAGGCCATATTGTTGAACATATTTGCGTTCAAGAGTTATTATTGTGCAAATGATTCAATTTCAAATGCGTGTGGTGCAACTTTACAATTATCGCTTCAACGATTCCATTCAGGTGCATGACGCATTGGAGCTTGCTGAGAATGCTTGGGTTAAATGGCTGCTTCTGATGCAGGGATACAAGCATCAAGCGGCAACCCTTGGGTGCTGTAACATTAATGCCAACATATGAACACATCTCGTTAGCACATAATCCAGAACCAATATGAATATGATAGTAATCAATATCATACCATTCAGTAAAACAATTAAGTCTTGCCCTGCAGCAGGACGGGGGACAATTAATGTTGTGGAGGTAAAACAGAGACAGAACCCGACGGCTATCTGCTCCTCATTGCACACTGACCATATGAATTTCCACAATTGTGTTAATCAATTGAATCAAACCGGGCAATAATCAGTGAGCGTAAACTTGCCACGAGATACAACTGTTCCCCTTGCAATTGTGGTTAATTATTGATAGATGTTGACGGATTACTCGAAGCAGTTGTGTAGGGACTGTGGGCCTGCACAAAATACACAGCCTAGTCGGGGCATCTCAGAACGCACTAGGGCTTACCCTCAAAATACGCAGCCTGAATCGGGGCATCTCACAACGCGCTAGAGCTTACCCTCAAAATACGCAGCCTGAATCGGGGCATCTCACAACGCACTAGAGCTTACCCTCAAAATACGCAGAGTGTATCGGGGCATCTCACAACGTACTACGGCTTACCCTCAAAATACGCAGAGTGAATCGGGGCATCTCACAACGCACTAGGGCTCACCCTCAAAATACGCAGAGTGAATCGGGGCATCTCACAACGCACTAGAGCTTACCCTCAAAATACGCAGGTTGAATCGGGCCATCTCAGAACGCACTAGGGCTTACCCTCAAAATACGCAGAGTGAATCAGGGCATCTCACAACGCACTAGGGCTCACCCTCAAAATACGCAGAGTGAATCGGGGCATCTCACAACGCAGCGGGATGTACAAAGGCCACCTGTCTATTACCATCAATAACGACCGTCGGGTAAGCCTAGTAGGTAAAGTGCTGGTTCGTCACGCTGGAATCCGAACTTCAGACACCCCATCTTTGTTGTGGCCTACCGTGATATGGCTGAAAAATTGCTAAAGCGTTTTAAAGCTCTAATTACTTGTGTTGAAGATTTAAACACCGCTTTCAATAGTATTTCATTTATATCAGTATTTCATTGGGTCAGTTTGATGTGGAAGGGAAGTATAAAGTGATGCAAGTCTTATTCGCTTACCGTGCCGGGCCCCGTTCCACAAAGTGATCTTAGCGCCAGGTCGATCGTAACCCCCTTACCACAATCGTAGAGTTAATATCGCTTTGTGGAACGGGGCCCTGGTTCTTTCCGCGGATGGAGTCCAATCAAGGATCATTATATGGCCCAATCTGGATTTGACCCCGACTGGCGGAGTCTTGCTCGACACGCAACAAACCCCAGCGAAATACGTCGCCTTACAAACATTGAGTCACCTTAGCACTTTGTAAAAATACTTTCTGTGAAGATCCCTTTCAACACGTTCTTCATTACAGGAGTGACTCAGTGGCCACGTATTCCGCGATGGCGATATCCCTACTACATCACGACAGACGGAGGACATCAACAAGACCTATACATATCGTCACCATTGAGGGAATCAAACATGGGTCAGGGGCGTTCAGAGCGAACGCTTTAACCAGAAGGCTACTCTGTCGCAACAGGGGAAACACTGACAGTCTCTCAAACGATTCAATGAAAGACAGGCGTGCACGGCTTTGATTTAAGTTTGCAAGGAGATAAGGTCAATAATAGATACAGCTTAACTTGCTATTTTCTCCAGCGTTTAATCCGTGAAAACGAATCTAACTTCATATTAGTATGCGAAATATGTCTACTTATTAAAAATGAATAAATGTCACCGAGTCTATGAAATCAGTCCGTATAATCTAGTGCTCCAACTGGGTTAGTTCGTGACTGGACCCGTGAAGATCCGGGGAAGAATAGGTCTTCAGCAACCCATACTTGCCGTAAAAGGCGACTATGCTTATCGTAAGAGGCGACTAACGGGATCGGGTGGTCAGGCTCGCTGACTTGGTTGATGCATGTCATCGTATCCCAATTGCTCGGATCAATCCTCATGATGTCAATCACTGGACTGTCTGGTCCAGTCTCGATTATTTACAGACTGCAGTTATAAAGCTAAAATATTGCTGAGTGTGGCGTTGAACAACAAACAAACAAAGTTTGAGAATGAAGTGAACATTCATGCAACCTGCATATTTTCTGCAGGAAAAGAACTATTCAGCACGTCCGCTCAATTAAATGTTATTGGTTGAGAAGGAAAAGTTCCTTTAAACCTTAAAATTGACTCCAACGTAAAAATACACGTGACGTACAAACATATATTTTGATTCAGCACAAAATGTTTTTGCGTAAGAGAAACGCAAATGTTATATCTATTTTTAATGCAGTAAATACTTTAAATTCCTGATATTTACACTCAGTTTATTCCAAGGTGTTCCATGTGATATTCTTCCGGCATGCTTTGCAATATTTAAATATATTGTCTCAAGTTTTCATTTTTTATGAACCACGTGCTCAACAGTTAACAATCAAAGAACATTTTGATTTTTTAATGTTGGAACAAATGTGAAGCACGAGTGGGGTAATAATCCAATTGTGGAGCCAATAAAATGGAATCGTTTTGGTGTTGAATCAATGTATGATCCTAGGAGATTAAAATACACGAACCTCTAGCGAAATGTAAATCGATTTGGGGAACGCTGCATATCCTGAGATCAGTGCTAGAAGACATATCTCCATCAAATCAATTAACCTCCTCAATATTCAAGCAGGCTCTGTCTGTGTTTGAAACTTGATCACCGTAGATAACTCCGTAGATAACTAAGGGATAATCTTTCAAAGAACAAAGGAGATGTAAAATGATCCCAGTTTAAATTGGATTATAAAACAGTGAAACTTCCTGTGTTTAACTCGTATGGTCTTATGGTTCAACATTATTGTCTTTGCAGCGTCATGACGGTACAGTGGTCGGCATTACGATTGTCTCAAACTTTGGGTAGTTTCAGGTCAAACGATTCCAATGATTTATTTGTTTATTGTTTAACGCTGCTCTCGGCAATAGTCGTTATATGACGGCGGTATGTAAATAATGGAGTCTGAACCAGACGATCCAGTGATTGGCATAATGCGCGTCGATCTTCAAGTTAATGAATGTTCTTGAGGTCAAATCCCCGTCACGCTGAAACCCTGACAGCCGACATCAGTGCGATATGTGAACCCCAAATGTCCTACGTCGCTTTTAGTATTATTCTGGCCAAGTCGGGGTGGGGTTAGGGGTTTGGGGGGGGGGGGGGGGGGGGGGGGGGGGGGTGCAGATGTGAGCTGAAATCAGTTATCGGCATAACCACAAGGCTACTCAAGGCCCTTTTACTAGCTAGGACATGCATACACCCGCACACGTCATATATAATGTGTACGTCCTACTGAAAGTTCTCATACTCCCTCACTTAATAAAGGTCGAGTTCATTGTAGAAATTTAAAAGCAATTTAATCATGCAGAAACATACCGCTTACTGAATAAGATAAGAGTCAGTGGTATTCAATCGCCCTAAAACCACCCAGCTCAACCTATAACATTAAGACAGAAGACGTGAATGGTAAATGTTTAATGACTACGTTCTTAATTGATCTGTTACCCGAAATGAAAAAGGCCAAGGATTATATAGGTATTCATTTCCTAAAGATGCACAGCACAATATATGCAGCATCTTACATTCGTAATGTTTTGCAAAACTCCTATTTCATGGAAATGTTTTAATGTGTCATGTATGTTTCGAATAAGTAATCGATGATTCAGTAGTGAGTTCAACTAATCCTTGTATCCGTTAACAGAGACAAGTGTAAGTCTGTCGTGCATCTGCCGACCTCCTACAGAGATGAATCATCCGCATTCGCTCCAGGTTAAGGATAAAACATAGCAACTTGCCAGACAAATGGTTTCTATAACATACTATGTTATAACACACTATCACCATGTTATAAACATTACTATCTCCATGTTATAACATACTATTTTCATGTTATAACATACTATCTCCAAGGTATAATATACTTTAGTCCATAATACACACATAGATGATTCATCACGACTTATGTTTTTAATATGGGAAATATCAACCGAGTAAACAACATTTACCTATGGTAAGCTGGGTTTTGCGCCGGGTTTTTTTTTAATATTCGAGCAACATCACGGCGGAATATGTCGGGAATCGAACCCGGGCCTTCGGCGCGACGAGCGAACGCTTTAACTACTTGGTTACTCTACCTCCACAAATGATTCGTACAATATAATCTCACCAAAATGTTGCATACAATATAATCTCCTCCACAAATGATTCGTACAATATAATCTCCCCTACAAATGATTCGTACAATATAACCTCCTCCACAAATGTTTCGTACAATATAATCTCCCCAACAAATGTTTCGTACATATAATCTCCTCCACAAATGATTCGTACAATATAATCTCTTCCACAAATGATTCGTACAACATAATCTCCTCAACAAATGCTTCGTTCAATATAATTCCTCCAGAAAAGATTTGTACAATATAATTCCTCCACAAATGATTCGTACAATATAATCTCCTCAACAAATGATTCGTACAATAAAATTCCTCCACAAATATTCCGTACAAATATAATTCCTCCACAAATGTTTCATATAATATAATCTCCTCCACAAATGTTTCATATAATATAATCTCCTCCACAAATGTTTCATATAATATAATCTCCTACACAAATGTTTCGTACAATATAATCTCCTCCAAAAATGTTTCGTACAATATAATCTCCTCCACAAATGTTTCGTACAATATAATCTCCCCCACAAATGTTTCGTACAATATAATCTCCTCCGCAAATGTTTGGTTTTATACCGACGCAGGAACTGCGGACAGTAATCGTACGGCTGCACAACATCGAGATGCGCTTCTAGGAGTTTCATCTCTTTACAGAGGGTGTTGTATAGAATGTTTCGTGTCTTCTATAAATAACAGCGAAACTATTCAATGTTGAACCTTGCTTACTTAGAACACTGGATGTTGAGTGAATGTTACGAGGGATCACAGTAAAGCCTGCATCTTTGAAATCCCCTTAATGATGTCATCTGTTGCACTTATCTCCTTATAGCTATATAATGATCCGACAAGAGGGATGGTACTGCCATTTAAAATCCCCGTGCTTGATGGGTCGGCTTGTTAGGGTGGACTGATATATTGGTAAGCTTTCATGGACCGATAATGTGATGTGATAAAATATCTACAGGAAGGGTCCCTTGGCGTGTGTCTGCATGGCGAAAATAAGTAGCTACTATGTAACACATAAAGCAAGTGCTTACACTTAGAAATCTTTACAAAAATAAAAAACAAAAGACTATATTTTGTTCTTTCGTTTGCATGATCAGTGGTTGGTTTACAGCCTGACCCGACTACCATAATGTTGTCTTTAACAAGTTGGTTTGATATTCTTGCCTTTTGCTTGTTTTTAGGGTTTTAGTTTTTTTAATGATCTAATTGTTCTACGCGTGAAATACGTCAGGTCCAGAAGGTGGTAGGGATATCTTTGTGATATAAATGTACGGACCTTCTTGTGTTTGGTCTGTGTTTGATAAGTGGAATAAGTGTTTAAGCGAACAAAGGAACTGTAACAGTACATTATACGCTAGCCATGCCCCAGCCTTCAGGGGGGCGGGTCAGAGGAAGGGGTAGTGAAGCAGTCTACTTGGAGACCAGAGACAAGGCTTGGAGGAAGAATGTGCTTTTAGGTTACATTATCTTCCAGGGAAGCGAGTTCGGGCTTAACCTCGCTTTCTAGATCATTGCGAGCGGAAGGTCCGAGGTTCGATCCCCGGCCTCGTCATACCAAATGACGTTTAAAGATGGTACTTGTTGTTACCCTGTCTGGCGCTCGGCATTAAGGGGATAAAACAAGGACTGGTCGGCTCGGAGTCAGTATACTGTATACATGTTAAACTGCGGCATGGTATCTCAGTGAGCTAGCACTATAAATCGGCATCAGTCCGGACTAGTACAAGAAGCCACGAACGCGGCGTTAAACCCATTTCACCTCCCCTTAAGACCATTGCACATTTTTGCCGTTTAAACATGTTTAGAATTTACACATGTTTAGTGTCTAACATGTTAACGACAAAATGCATATCACTGTCTGTTATCCTAATAATCTCAACATGATTTTAAAGAAAGTGCATATCATTAGGCATGAAGTCAAATATGGATGAGAGGTATAATACATATTGAAATTAGATGCGCAAATCAGATTCACAGGCACTTGCATAACACACACACCACCGGGATTAACAGCGAACTTGGTGCAATATCAACGTACACATTCACAAATCAACCAAGCTAAGTTAATGATGACTAGGATAATTGTCTCCGTAGCACAGGTGGTAGCGTGAAGGACTAGAAATAACGAGGTTGCAGGTTCGTACCGCCGACTTTTTAATTAGCGTTGTATTCATAAATGGGACGTTGCTGTAAGACTAAAAGTACTTCTCTCATACAGGAAACGGAAGCTGTCATATAAAGTATATCTGATTGTGACGATAGACCTTTAACCTCTTTAGTTACCCCCTCCCCCTACCTCTGCATCCCCATTAAAGGCTAAAACACATAAAAAGCGAGCTTTTTTAAATCATCTGCAATGAATTTCAAGGGGAGGGAGGGATTTGTGGGATAAAGGATCTTTCCCACACTTAGACCCTGAACACATTTAGGTGTTAAACACATTTCCACATATCGTCTTTAGGTTTGTTTTTAGGATTTTATTTTTACAGCGTACGATTTATCATGAAAACCCCACTCAGACACAGTATACTGACTCCTAGCCGACCAGTCCTTGATCCATTCCATTAATGCCGAGCATCAGGCTGGGAAACAACAAGTACCTGCTCCTAACGTCTTCTGGTGTGATCAGGCCACTGGATGGAACCAACCACCTTACGCTCTTCCGGTAAAGACGGAGGCGGTCTCGGAGAGGGAGAAGGAGAAGAGGAAGAGGGTGGTGAAGAGTACCACCGTGATGCGGAAGGGAAATGGGTGATTAATGTTATTGTCTGTGACATCAAATATGAGAGGAAGAATAAGATTACGGGCAACACGTGTTTGTCGTAAGAGAATAACAGCAAGAAATCACGGGCGATAATGATAAGAGTGACTGCGGTGGGAGACACGGGACAACGACAGACACGAGACGCTATTGCAGGTGTAGGGTCGGGGAGACAATAAAGATATGAAACCCGGGTGGGGAAGAGACATCTACAGAGACATAATGTTATCGTGGGGTGGGAAAAAGGCGACAATGGAGACATGGACAATCGCAGTGAAGGGTGGGGTGGGGTGTGTGTGTGTGTGTGTGTGTGGGGGGGGGGGGGGGGGGGGGGAGGGGGAACAAGGCACAAAAGAGACGTGGAAAATCGCGGGGGTGGGAAAAGGCGACAATAGAGTCATAGTCAATCGAGGGGGTGGGGACGAACACAATAGACTCATGGTCAATCGCGGGGGTGGGGACGAGGCACAATAGAGTCATTGACAATCGCGGGGGTGGGAACGAGGCACAATAGAGTCATGGACAATCGCGGGGGTGGGGACGGACACAATAGAGTCATGGTCAATCGATGGGGTGGGGACGAGGCAGAACGGAGTCATTGACAATCGCGGGGGTGGGAACGAGACACAATAGAGTCATGGACAATCGCGGGGGTGGGGACGAGGCACAATAGAGTCATGCACAATAGCGGGGGTGGGGACGAGGCACAATAGAAAACATGGACAATCGCGGGGGTGGGGACGAGGCGACAATAAAGACAGGGGCAATCGGGGTTAGGGACAGGGAAACAATAGGGTCAAGAGACAGTCGCAAGGGATGGGTGTGTGTGTGTGTGTGTGGGTGGGTGGGGGGGGGGGGGGGTATTTTCCAATGAAGAACAGCGACAGGGGCAAAAATAAGCACATTGGAAACTATCTGGATAAGAGAAATAGAATGACGTTGTTTGGAGGCAACAGTCAGAACCAGGCCCAAATCAGCCAACGCCATACAGGGCAGGAGAAGATAAGGGTTGTGAAATCTCATACAAAGTAAGAACCCAAGGTACATGTACCATTGGGGGGACGGTTAGAGGTCGGTTGGTTTGGCGGGGGTAGGGTGAAAATATATAAATGTTTGTAGACAGTGATAAAAGCTTCCAAGATTGGAACGAAACCAATACTGACACCTTCCTCCTCGATGAAATCCATGTTTCTGTTTCCCATGTCAGTGGAATATCAATGAACGTCACTCACTGTCACGAGATCGTATGTTTTCAAAAGTATGTTGCACAATAAGCACACACGAACTAGCTTATTTATGAACATCGGCAAGCATTACCGTTACATTTACGGATGAAAGGAGACATGCCTTCAGACCTCAGCATGAATAATTGAAAAAATGCTACCCTCGTGAACGCACAATGTCGCTGAAATGTAGAAATTGAGTTGCAAACCAATGGGATCTCCAGCATTGTTCCAGTTGGTAAGGACGTGCGTGATGCTGCGTCTTGAAGACACCGCCAGCACATGGACATCAAACACACATCAGAAACAGGAATGGTGTATAATCACTAGAGATCCTCTATCGAATCCCCATGTCCTATATATATAGAAATAAGGCCATCGAGGGATTTACTGGGCATTTTACATGAAATACTATTAAGAATAAAGAACATCTTTTGAAGATCTTCACGAGTCGGGCGTTTGATGACAGAATTAATTGCATGTGTGAGTTTTTTTAAAAAGGTTACATATATTGCTCTTTCAAATACGACGATATAGACATTTCTTTCTTTGAATAATAAGTTTCTAATGCTTGTACATATAAGTTGTTTGTTTTATGGGGTAGCGTGTGAAGAACGAAGACAGTAGGTCTGTACGCTTCCCGTTTTAAACACCATCTGGCAAACAGTGGCCCGCCGGCCAGTTGGTAAATTAAAATCAGCTCATTAAGTGCGCGAAGACTTGCCATCGAAGATAATTTTGAAACATGCTCAGTTGCTGTAACCATGTTTAACAGTTTACCGCGCTAATCCTCGGCTCTACTGGGGTGATTGTCTCACACAATGAAATCAATATGACACTGACAACTGCTCAACTTCAGTCCCTACAGGCCAAGCGTGATGGTGGCAGTGCAAGATGCATGTAACGGGCGTGAAGTGGACATAGACGTCAAACGTTCCTGGCATCAAACTACGGGGAAAGTCTTTAAATTTCTTACAGTTAAACGATTATTCATATACTCTATGATTTACATTGTCCTTAATGCTTCTGCAACAACTTAACCAGCGTGATTCGTGTCTTTAGTGATACAGCTAACAGGCCTACACCAGTGCCATATTTTCGTGTTTCCTTAGGTAGATACTCAACTACAAACTCTGAAATACTAAATTATTATTTGCTACAGTTCTGACATAAGGGTTGAATATGCCGTGCGTCATTCTGAATGCTTGAACATAAACGCCCCAAATGTACATGTGCTAAAAGCAGCCAGCAATATGTGTTCTCAAATTGAAGTTCATGCCACACAATGAAACACGGTAATCCACACCAGTCACTTGCAGACACTGAACATTATTTCTGTCAGTCTCACATGCCCACGATTATTCGAAGATCATGACCAATTTGGCCTTCCATAGTCGTTACGTTAGCTACGGAAATGTGTATCAGGGCATTGTTGGTCTACAGAGAACTCTCATCCCTCGTAATTGATAGTGCTGTTCTTTTGAACTTGTCGTATACTGACAGCTACGTGTTTTGTAGACTAGGTTCTGAACTGAATATATTTACATCATGTTGAAGGCTTAACTTAAGTTTGTAACCCCTTTAAAGTACTCATTATGAGGATGCAGCGGACCAGGACTTAAGTCACTGTGGCAATTTACACTCGTTCTCGAGGAAAGTATCAAAACACGAAGCGGCTGTATAAACGAAATGTGGATTTCCGTCGCAAAGCCCCCATCATGGCCACTAAGTCCAATCCAACAAGCTAATCCATCCCTGGACCCTACTCACGCAAACTAACAGGCTACCATTAGACATAAACGTCTTTTGAATACAGAATAATATTAATGTTTGAACCAAAAAGTTTCATTCAAATATAATTTGATATACAGAGGCCATTAAGAGCATAAATCATTTTCTTTTGAAAATAAACGACCATGAAACAATCAAAAATGATATTCAAATTAAATTCTAATTGTAATCGCAGACGGTAGAACCACAGAAGAGAGACTTACATATCATGTTCCCTATCGTCTTCCTTTGATATTTAATCCTTACAATATGAACGAAAACCCGAAGTTATGATAGAAAAGTCCAAATTAGTTTATATTTCCATCAATCGTAGACTTACCTTTCGTTAATATATCATACATTGTAGTTTTAGAAAATCAGCCTTCACAAATCGTAATCCGTGACCCATATTCCGGAACTTAAAGATTGTTCTTCATCATGGCACAGAGATTAATAATGAGGTTCTGCCACATCCTAAACGAAACCTGATGCGCTTCTTGTTTGACTATCCTCAAATACTTAGAAATGCTCTCAGATTATATGAAAAAAAATATTCAGTACTGTCATATTAAGACCTTACCCTTACATCCTAAAATGAGGCAATTTCTAACTAGACTTAACTCAGACACATCGCTGACAATAAACCTACCCGATTTCACCTGAGACATAAAATCCTGCAAAAGCCATTTGATATACTAACAAACAAGAGTAAGGTATGTCTGCGCCAGCGCTACCCTGGAGCTAAGCGACTTTTGCATGGAAGAAACGTCTCCTACCTGATGTGTGTTGGTGTCGGTCTGAGGAGGGAATGGACGAGGCACGATCTTACCCGTGGTTTATAAAACTTTCCTCAACCCTTGGAGGCGTAAGACTCGGAAACAAATGCTAATGGTCTGATCACGTGACAGCGCGTCATAGAGAAAGGCACCGTCCCATGTTCAGCAAGCTCTTCTTTGGACGACTCAAAGCGAGTACGCCACTGTCATAATAGACTCTGCCTAGCAGAGAGGCTGAAAGCATCGTGTATTGGTTCATAATACTTTAATAATGTGTTCATTTTCGGAACATAATGGCACTGGTTTGGATGGTTGGTGAGACAGAACAGGTACCGATTAATGAATGTAATTGTCGGGGCTTTCTTTCACTGCAGTTTCGTTTAGGACACAATCGGGGTTGGGTTACTGGTTTTTCAGGATCTTTCAATGGAAACGGTCGGTGTAATGGTTTTTCATTAGTCTACAACATAGCAGGTTTGTCCACGGCGTTGCGGTACGGCAGCTGTCCGGGGAATTCGTCCTCGGAATGATTTGTCGATCGCTTGTGTTGGAAGACAACAGTTGTCGCGTGTGTGGGGCCATCAACTGGAGACTCGGTAACAGTTGTTGCTCTGTAACTTGTTAGAGGGTTAACAAGCTGAGATGCCTTTTGTGTCGTTTATGATATTTTGTGTAATGAGGATTGGTGCGGTGGCATTGATCTTGCTGTAGGTGGATGGTTTAATGAGGTAGGGGGCATGTCAATATTATACTTTTATTACCAGTCGCGTTATCTCGTTAATTATGAACAAAAGATATTGATTGTGTTAAGTCACAATGTGATAATTGCGGATCAGGAATCCAAGGCATATTTCCTATTGGAACAGAAACTCTAAACAGACAATAATGAAAACATAGAAATTTGAGATAATGATTGTTTTTTAATATGACACATATATCCAAGATCTAGCCTCTACGGCTCTATTGATTGATCTGATCCAGCCATTTAAGGGATCTTGTAATATTTTGAAAGACAATTTAATTAAAATTGCGTCAATGATGATAAGAACTGCTTGTTCACCGGCACATCTACATCAGTCTCCTACGTATCCAATGACACACTGTCTACATCAGGGTTCTCCGTATCCGACGACACACTGCCTACAATTAGTTTCTACGTATCAGTCGACACTCCGCCTACAATTGGGTACTACGTATCCATTTACACACTGCCTAAAATTGGGTACTACGTATCCATCGACACACTGCCTACAATTGGGTTCTACGTATCAAATGACACACTGCCTACAATTGGGTTTTACGTTTCAATCGACACACTGCCTACAATTGGGTTCTAAGTATCAATCGGCACACTGCCTACAATTTGGTTCTAGGTATCAATCGACTCACTGCCTAAAATTGGGTGTTACGTATCAATCGACACACTGCCTACAATTGGGTACTACGTATCCGACGAAACACTGCCTACAATTGGGTACTACGTATTAAATGACACACTGCCTACAATTGGGTTCTACGTATCCGACGACACACTGCCTACAATTGGGTTCTACGTATCAATCGACACACTGCCTACAATTGGGTACTACGTATCCGACGACACACTGCCTACAATTGGGTTCTACGTATCAATCGACACACTGCCTACAATAGGATTCTACGCAACCAACGACACACATCCTACATCAGGGTTCTACGCAACCAACGACACACATCCTACATCAGGGCTCTACGCAACCAACGACACACATCCTACATCAGGGTTCTACGCAACCAACGACACACATCCTACATCAGGGCTCTACGCAACCAACGACACACAGCCTACATCAGGGCTCTACGCAACCAACGACACACAGCCTACATCAGGGTTCTACGCAATCAACGACACACAGCCTACATCAGGGCTCTACGCAACCAACGACACACATCCTACATCAGGGTTCTACGCAACCAACGACACACAGCCTACATCAGGGCTCTACGCAACCAACGACACACAGCCTACATCAGGGTTCTACGCAATCAACGACACACAGCCTACATCAGGGCTCTACGCAACCAACGACACACATCCTACATCAGGGTTCTACGCAACCAACGACACACATCCTACATCAGGGCTCTACGCAACCAACGACACACAGCCTACATCAGGGCTCTACGCAACCAACGACACACAGCCTACATCAGGGTTCTACGCAATCAACGACACACAGCCTACATCAGGGTTCTACGCAACCAACGACACACAGCCTACATCAGGGTTCTACGCAATCAACGACACACAGCCTACATCAGGGTTCTACGCAATCAACGACACACAGCCTACATCAGGGTTCTACGCAACCAACGACACACAGCCTACATCAGGGTTCTACGCAATCAACGACACACAGCCTACATCAGGGCTCTACGCAACCAACGACACACAGCCTACAATTGGGTTCTACTTGTCATATCACGACCACATGAACAAAGACTGCAAAACCCTTTCCAAAATCATAAGAAATGCCCGCTAAAAGATGAGTATCAATATCTGGAACATTGCTCAAACAACCTATGAGCAAGAGTGACACTCTTCATAGTCTTCGAAGAAGGAGCATGCTCGATTAAACTTCAAAAGTTGTGAAATGTAGACACCCAAGGCTGGAGATCCTTGAATATTGCTGGACAAAAAGAGAAAGTTGACTATGGAGAAGGCGTCCCCATTCCTCTTTTCGTACAGTCTTGTCGAAAGTCTAGTGTCACTAAAGGCTCTATCCTTATACCTAAATATGTAACAGATGATGCGATTTCACTGGATGTAATAGAATTGAGATTCGTTTAAGTGTACGTGTTCGATCAATCTACATATATAAAAGCAGAACGTTGGGTAAATAATCATATGCCCATGTCCTCGTAACGAGTACCTAAAGTCGTTAATCAAAGATGAATGTGCGATCTGTCCATCTACCGCCTTGTTGTGGCTACTCGACTATTGCTAACTCCAGCGTAAATTGGTTTCACAAAGGTGTTCGTTATTTAGCCTGGATGTGTAAGTGTTGTGTACAAGGACTTCAGAATCCCGCAACCAGTAACCTGTTGTCAAGACTACCGGCCGTTCCTTTTTGTGAGTAGCGACAGTGGTATTGAGTTCAGATACCACGGATACTATTGAGATGAATCTAGGATTCAAACTCGCCTCGGTTTCCCAACACAACTCTGTACACCAGTCGATAGTACGATTCTGACTATGTCATGAACATGTGTTTTTAAGAATCATTATCAAATAGCGATCATACCAGGTGTTTGCGAAAAGGTGAGCGTATACTGCCTACCGGTTGTACCCGTCACAAAGACATGCAAAGGCAAGACAATTTTGTCCCCTGACAAAACACGGGAACATATGGTACAAGTCAAAATAGGGAAAATCAGTGATGACACCGAGTGTGCGCGAAAATGGGTAACCCCGTCCCGTTCCACCGACAGAACCCGCCATATGCATAAAAAGTGCATTTCTTGCCAAACGCCGCACCCAGCAATACTCTGAGACAAGTCATGCCTTAAATCCCCCTACGCGATATCGACCACGCCTTCAACACCGTCACTCGGAATAAGTAAACTAAATTTTATAGAGGACGGACGCATGACTGTGTATTGTCAAGCGGTTTGTCCATGTCATTCAATGCATGCATTAAAGTAACCTGGCCGTGTTTGACTGGCTTCTCGTTTACGCCACCTGTGCGCAATGCATGAAACTTGACCTTCCGGTGTACATGCATGGACTTCCCGAGGGTCAAGTTAAAAGTAAAGGTTAAATGATATTTATAACCCTTCCCTGACATTAAAACTGTAAGAATAAAGCGCGCGTCATTACTCCCCGTGTCGTGCTTCATGTGTCATTGTCATAATCAATTAATAATGCACGCATGTGGATGTCCAGGCGGACTGCTGTACGTGCATAACTGCGCGTAGTCTCTGAGGGAGTAATGTAATGAGTCGGAACTCTATTTCTCTAAAATTGAACTGAGGGGCAAAAAATGTTTACCGACTTAGCTTTTTATGTAGTTGAAAATTGAGCGAAGTGTTGCTCAGTTTGATTATATCTATCTAACCATCACTCATTCCTGCAACAGTTCGTAAAATATAATCTGGGGCTGGGTAATTTCGTGTGAAAATAAATTAGTTCTAGGGTAAGAAATGAATCTGCAACCCATGACCCTGTACCATGTTTGAAATGTTGTCAATTTCTGCCGAAAAAGCAAGTTTTCTGATTTCCTGTCTAAGATATTCATCAGCAGTTGTGTGGTATGCGATTTTTGTGAAGTTTTTATGTTTTAAATCAAATTATATTTTTAAAAATATCCTCTGAGTGCTGACGAAGCGCCAGTACAGATCATCATTTGAATATAATATCGCTGATCTAAGATATCAAAGCTATGATAAAATCAATAGAGGAATAATTTACTATGCTTCTCAGTCTGTGTTCTCAAGTTAGCATACGTTGTGCATGTGTATTGTGTATTGCTTAAAAGTTAGCACATGCTATACATGTGTATTGTGTATTGCTTAAAAGTTAGTACATGTTATACATATGTATTGTGTATTGCTTAAAAGTTAGCACATGTTATACATGTGTATTGTGTATTGCTTCAAAGTTAGCACATGTTATACATATGTATTGTGTATTGCTTCAAAGTTAGCATATGTTATACATATGTATTGTGTATTGCTTAAAAGTTAGTACATGTTATACATGTGTATTGTGTATTGCTTCAAAGTTAGCATATGTTATACATATGTATTGTGTATTGCTTAAAAGTTAGCACATGCTATACATATGTATTGTGTATTGCTTCAAAGTTAGCACATGTTATACATATGTATTGTGTATTGCTTCAAAGTTAGTACATGTTATACATATGTATTGTGTATTGCTTAAAAGTTAGCACATGTTATACATATGTATTGTGTATTGCTTCAAAGTTAGCACATGTTATACATATGTATTGTGTATTGCTTCAAAGTAAGCATATGTTATACATGAAGTGTATTGTGTATTGCTTAAAAGCGTCAAATTATATACTCGAAGGCAGTTACGGCAACTGTGATCATGACCTAATTTGTGACATAGTGATCACGTGATAATATGTACTGGTGTAACTGTTTAATGTGTACTGTATGGTTGTTTAATGTGGCAGAAAAAATGAATTACATATGTCTTCGAATGATTTAGATTTTATAAATTAATCTGGCTGGTAATGGTATGTTTCGTGTTAAAATCAATTGCCTCGGTAATCATTTCCCAAAATGAAAGACGTACAGCAAGTTGAAAGGGAAAGTAGCAGCTTCACTTTCTGTGTGACTTTGTTTGTTTGTTTGTTTGATTGATTGTGTGTTTGTCTCTCTAGTGAGTGAGTTAGTGAATATGGTTTTACGCCGCTTTTAGCAATATTCCAGAAATATCACGGCGGGGGACACCAGAAATGGGCTTCACACATTGTACCCATGTCGGGAATCGAACCCGGGTCTTCGGCGTGACGAGCTAACGCTTTTACCACTAGCCTACCCGACCGCCCTTGTCTCTCTAACCGTCCGGTCCCGTTAGTGGACTCTTACGACAAGCATGGTCACCCTTTACGACAGGCATGGGTTGCGGAAGACCAACTCTAACCGTAAGAAGCCACCCTGGTCTCTCGGCCGTTACAAGTGGTTTGCTGTATGCACAGTAATCTGTAAAGTGAGTGGTCCATGCTACTTCTGCATATGCTGATCTATCACTGCCTAAAGTGACCTGCAATCCACTTTGTGTACATTCACATACTAATTACTACGACCCTTTCAAGGGTTCGAAACCGCACACTTTATGACGTCACACTGATCATTGTGACGCAAAAATGACGCCATAGTCTGAACTCGAGAAACACATATTTACAAACACTTTTTTGTCGGTACATTTTGAAATACTCTCTTTCGGTCAGGTACTGCCGTGGTTTCTGCCAATATGTATTGACAGGCATATCTTAAATAATACAGAAATATATAAAAGCTTTAACAATTTCTTTTCAAAATTCCTATCGACAATGATTGCGAACATTTGGGTTTTCGGGATGTTGTGGTCGTCAAATCAGCAAGTTCAAACGGAAGTGGTTATCATAATTCGGAACCAGAATGGAGTATATTCCAAATTCACTGTTAATTTGACAAATCCTTAATAATTTAGTCAGCATTCTCTCTCTCTCTCTCTCTCTCTCTCTGTCTCTCTCTCTCTCTCTCTCTCTCTCTCTCTCTCTCTCTCTGTCTCTCTCTCTCTCTCTCTCTCTCTGACTCTCTCTTTAAAGACAGGTCTAGACTATAACTGGCCGATATAGACGGTGAAGTCAACTTCCTGTACTGAACCACGTGGGATGGCATCGCAGTGAGGCGACACCACAACGAGTCGTGACATGTGAGTTGAAGACACTTCTACACAGGAACATAACACACGACATGAATCGTGACATGTGAGTTGAAGACACTTCTACACAGGAACATAACACACGACATGAATCGTGACATGTGAGTTGAAGACACTTCTACACAGGAACATAACACACGACATGAATCGTGACATGTGAGTTGAAGACACTTCTACACAGGAACATAACACACGACATGAATCGTGACATGTGAGTTGAAGACACTTCTACACAGGAACATAACACACGACATGAATCGTGACATGTGAGTTGAAGACACTTCTACACAGGAACATAACACACGTGACATGTGAGTTGAAGACTCTTCTACACAGGAACATAACA
Source organism: Haliotis rufescens (assembly GCF_023055435.1). Lineage (NCBI taxonomy): Eukaryota > Metazoa > Mollusca > Gastropoda > Lepetellida > Haliotidae > Haliotis > Haliotis rufescens. Next base: position 1,507,326 of record NW_025964224.1, on the reverse strand, counting down.
CACGTGACATGTGAGTTGAAGACACTTCTACACAGGAACATAACACACGACATGAATCGTGACATGTGAGTTGGAGACACTTCTACACAGGAACATAACACACGTGACATGTGAGTTGAAGACTCTTCTACACAGGAACATAACACACGTGACATGTGAGTTGAAGACACTTCTACACAGGAACATAACACACGACATGAATCGTGACATGTGAGTTGGAGACACTTCTACACAGGAACATAACACACGACATGAATCGTGACATGTGAGTTGAAGACACTTCTACACAGGAACATAACACACGTGACATGTGAGTTGAAGACACTTCTACACAGCAAACATAACACGCGTGACATGTGAGTTGAAGACACTTCTACACAGGAACATAACACACGACATGAATCGTGACATGTGAGTTGAAGACACTTCTACACAGGAACATAACACACGTGACATGTGAGTTGAAGACACTTCTACACAGGAACATAACACACGTGACATGTGAGTTGAAGACACTTCTACACAGGAACATAACACGCGGCATGAATCGTGACATGTGAGTTGGAGACACTTCTACACAGGAACATAACACACGACATGAATCGTGACAAACGTTTCAGGATGATCTGTAACACAAAACCCCCTCACTATTAGTATACCGGCGAAACTAACAAGACGCATAGACAGTCAATAAGTCGGCTGTGATCAACTAACACCTGGGAGTTAATAAACTCAACACTCCACGGCTTGGTCAGATGAGAGAAATGGGCACTGAGGGTCTGTCCCTAAAGTATGTCTCTTGGACAATTAAGATAGACGGACAAGCCAAAATAAAAGCTTAGACTAAAGTCGCTTGGACTGAGCAGGGAATGTGCAGACCTAGACTTCTCGAAAATACAGGAACTTGACCTACAGAGTACCGAGGCTCACAACAATAAAAATTGACTTGACCTAAGGAGAAACTCGACTCACAACCGTGAAAATGTGCTTGATCTAAGGAGAAACTCGACTCACAACCGTGAAGAGATGCTTGATCTAAGGAGAAACTCGACTCACAACCGTGAAGAGATGTTTGACCTAAGGAGAAACGCGACTCACAACCGTGAAGAGATGCTTGACCTAAGGAGAAACTCGACTCACAACCGTGAAGAGATGCTTGACCTAAGGAGAAACGCGACTCACAACCGTGAAAAGGGGCTCAGACAGATCATCGACTACTCCTCCTCTACTGTAACACCTCCTCTTTCCTATCTTGGTGATACCACAAGCTGTATGCTTGTGTCAAAGGAAATTGATATCCGCAACATCATTGGCTCTTCTTTCATTAAATACTTCCTGTTTAGAACACGTGGGCGAGGAATCGCAATGTCCTGGTGCCACACCGCAATCGTGCCAAACAAAATATAGGCATTCCGAAACAGGGGACATTCCTTTTAGTTCATAATCAATGCACACAGGCACACACACATAACATACACACACATCACATACACACACACCATATACACACACCACATACACACACACCACATACACACACACACACACACCACATACACACACATCATATACACACACCATATACACCCACACCATATACACACATCATATACACACACACCACATACACACCCACACCATATACACACACCACATACACCCACACCATATACACACACACCATATACACACACCATATACACACACACCATATACACACACACCACATACACACACCACATACACACACACCACATACACACACCACATACACACACATCACATACACACACACCATACACACACCACATACACACACGGGATATACACACACACCATATACACACACACCACATACACACACACCATACACACACCACATACACACACGGGATATACACACACACCATATACACACACCACATACACCCACACCATATACACACACACCACATACACACACCATATACACACACACCATATACACACACCACATACACACACACCATATACACACACCACATACACACACACCACATACACACACCTCACATACACACACACCATACACACACCACATACACACACGGGATATACACACACACCATATACATATACCACATACACACACACCATATACACACACATCACATACACACACCACATACACACACACCACATACAAACACCACATACACACACATCACATACACACACACCATACACACACCACATACACACACTTCATATACACACACATCACATACACACACACCATATACACACACATCACATACACACACGGGATAAAACACACACCATATACACACACCACATACACACACACCACATACACATACACCATATACACACACATCACATACACACACACCATATACACACAAACCACATACACACACGCCATATACACACACAACACATACACACACATCACATACACACACCACATACACACACCACATACACACACATCACATATACACACCAGTAACATACACACACCACATACACACACACCACATACGCATACATCACATACACACACACCATATACACACACATCATATACACACACACCATATACATACACATCATATACACACACACCATATACACACAAACCACATACACACATGCCATATACACACACACCACATACACACACATCACATACACACACCACATACACACATATCACATACACACACCAGTAACATACACACACCACATACACACACATCACATACACACACATCACATACGCATACATCACATACACACACATCACATACACACCACATACACACACATCACATACACACACCAGTAACATACACACATCATATACACACACATCACATACACACACACCATATACACACACATCACATACACACACACCATATACACACACCATATACACACACACCATATACACACACCACATACACACACACCACATACACACACCACATACACATACACCATATACACACACATCACATACACACAAACCATTAACACACAAACCACATACACACGCCATATACACACACACCATATACACACACACCACATACACACACATCACATACACACACCACATACACACACATCACATACACACACATCACATACACACACCAGTAACATAGACACACCACGTACACACACATCACATACACACACATCACATACGCATACATCACATACACACACACCATTTACACACACATCATATACACACACACCACATACACACACATCATATACACACACACCATATACACACAAACCACATACACACACGCCATATATACACACACACCACATACACACACATCACATACACACACCAAATACACACACATCACATACACACACATCACATACACACACCAGTAACATACACACACCACATACACACACATCACATACACACATATCACATACGCATACATCACATACACACACACCATATACACACATATCATATACACACACATCATATACACACACACCATATACACACACATCATACACACACATCACATACACACACATCACATACACACGAACCACATACACACGCCACATACACACACATCGTATACACACACATCATATACACACACACCATATACACACACCACATACACACAAATCATATACACACACATCACATACATACACAAACACCATATACACACACCATACACACACACACACACCATATACACACACATCACATACACGCCCAACATACACACACACCACATACACCCACATCACATACACACAACACATACACACACATCACATACACACACACCATATACACACACATCACATACACACACACCATACACACACACCATACACACACACAAAATATACACACACACCATATACACACACCACATATACACACACCACACACACACACACCACATACACACACCAGTTACATACACACACCACATACACACACTCCATATAAACACACATCACATACACACACCAGTTACATACATACACACACCACATACACACACACCATATACACACACATCACATACACACACCAGTTACATACACACACCATATACACACATCACATACACACACCAGTTACATACACACAACATACACCCACATCACATACACACACATCACATACACACACACCACATAAACACACCACATACACACACGCCATATACACACACCACATACACACACGCCATATACACACCACATACACACACATCACATACACACACCACATACACACACGCCATATACACACACACCACATACACTCACCAGTTACATACACACACACCATATACACACACAATACACACACACCACATACACACACCAGTTACATATACACACCACATACACACACGCCATATACACAAACCATATACACACACATCACATACACACACCAGTTACATACACACACCTCATACACACATCACATACACACACCACATACACACACCAGTTACAGACACACAACACATACACCCACATCACATACATACACATTACATACACACAAATCACATATACACACACCACGTACACACACCACATACACACACGCCATATACACACACCGCATACACACACGCCATATACACACCACATACACACACCAGTTACATACACACACTACATACACACATCACATACACACACCACATACACACACCAGTTACAGACACACACCACATACACCCACATCACATACATACACATCACATACACACACATCACATACACACACATCACATACACACACCACACACACACACGCCATATACACACACCACATACACACACCAGTTACATACTCACACATCACATACACACACATCATATACACACACCATATACACACACCAGTTACATACACACACCACATACACACACGCCATATACACATACACACCACATACACACACCAGTTACACACATCAGTTACATACACACACCACATACACCCACATCACATACACACACACACATCACATACACACACATCACATACACACACACCACATACACACACACCACATACACACACATAACATACACACACCAGTTACACACATCAGTTACATACACACACCACATACACCCACATCACATACACACACACATCACATACACACACATCACATACACACACACCACATACACACATCACATACTCTCACGCCATACACAAACACCACATACACCCACACACCATATACACAAACACACCACATGCACACAAACACCATATACACACAAACACACACCAGATACATAAACACACCACATACACACACACCTCATACACAAACATACCACATGCACAAACACACCATTTACATCCACACACCACATACACACACACCATATACACAAACACACCACATACACACAAACACACACCACATACACAAACACACCATATACACCCACACACCACATACACAAACACGCCACATACATACAAACACCACATACACACAAACACTCACCAGATACATAAACACACCACATACACACACATCACATACACACACACCACATACACAAACACACCATTTACATCCACACACCACATACACACACACCACATACACACACACCACATACACAAACACACCATTTACATCCACACACCACATACACACACATCATATACACAAACACACCACATACACACAAACACACACCAGATACATAAACACACGTCATACACACACACCACATACACACTCAAAACACAAGCACACAACACATGTCCTATGAATTGCTGGGTGTAATGCTGGCGTGTGTACCGTAGTGTGCTGTCCGGTTCTGCTTGGCTTATTGTGCCACCGCAGTCGTTTCATTATCGTCTGGGGAAAGCTTTGACAGGTTGAAGCAAATATCGGTTTACAAAGTGTCAAATGTTAGCCAAATAATCAGACACCGACAAACAAGATCCCTTTCTGTTCCGCCATTCTTTACAACAAATGTAGCACTGGATATTGAAGGATCAATGATTGATCAATACTTTAGGATCGTAATGTCTGTTTAGATTGACAAAATTAATTCTACCACACCCTTGCAGATGCATTTAACATCAAAGAATAGATAGCATCTTTGAAAGAGGTGTGTTTGCCTATTCACACATTGATACTAAATCATTTGCAGGTTTGCTTTGAGAGAGACAGACAATAAGAAAGGAAACTCATCTCAATTTTAGAGGGTGTGTTTTTAGTTAAAGCATTAATGTTGATAAACTGGAACAAGCCAAACAAGCTTACAAAATCGATTGCATTTTTTTTTTTAAATTGTCTGCCAGTCTTTGAAGTATGTGTTTGATTTATGTCGAAAATATAAAGTGTAAAAGCTTCTATGACTTTACGCAGAATATTCCCTTTGGACTTTGCAAAACACATTCACAAACGACGTGCTCGGCGTATTGCTGCTATTGGCAGCACCGATCTTGTGTTTGGGAAACTTACCCACTTGGGAGCATACGTTTTCCTTTGAGAGTGTCGAATTTAATTTTTATTTACAATATGCAAATTGTATCAACACATCGTCCATTACTTTTCAAAAGTACCGTTTGTTAAATATTGATGTGTTACTTCATGTGTTTAGATGCGTCGTCATCAGTTTCTTCAGCCTGTAAATTGTAGATAAACTCATCAGGGTCAACTCAGATGGGGACGGAAATGTGGTAAAGTTATTGTTTCACGAAAAAATAATAATGTGCCATTAATTTGCATATGAATTATGAAATATTCTTTTTACAACTATACTCGTACACATTAGTAGATGTGGTGTCAAAGGTGAAGGATTTGGAGGACTTGGCGATGACAATCAGGGCGATTTTGGGATTCGAACCAAAGACAGGTTTTTTGTATGTTTAAGGCAAGACACTCTGCACAGAGAAATGCGGACGCCTTGACGACTGTGCCACCCTTGCCCCAATCTGGCGCCAAAGAGGATGGGAAACTGCATGGTGTGACAAACCTACATATTGAAATAAAGTAAGGGCGAATTTGGGATTCGAACCCATGATCATTAGGGAAAACAACTTGTTATAGCCAAACATGGATGAACATCATATATACTGTTGGCGATGTGAGTTACTGATTTCCAGACAATTACTTGCAGTCAGGGAACTCAAGAAAACATTTATGCTGTTTGGTTGTTTACACATTTATGATTCTAGTATTCACTTGAGAATTCGAAGAACAGATATATACACAGAAAACCCATATTGCAATACTGATACCTCATGGCCCAGGTCCTATGTTGGAAACAGAACAACAGTGTGTGCTACTTCTGAAACCTAAGTCGTATTCTATAAGAGGATAAATCGACCACTATCTCTGTCAAAGCGGATATGAAGGATGTCTCTGATTAATTTGTTATAGTTGAAATGAAGAAGTCATATGATGAAAGACATAATCGATCCCATGGCCCGCCGAGAATATTCCAACAGTAATCATGTTTGTACATGGATTATCTCCCCCTGGATTGTGCCGCCTTCAATGCACTAACCTACTTTCTGTTTAATGTCAGGGCGTATGGCGGTTATCTCATAACATGGGGGAATAACAAGGTTTAGGTGTCCTATGACGAACATGGATGATTAATTAATAAAGCCTGGGTATATCATCAGAGTTTTCTTAAGAAAAAGAGAGAATCTGCAATTGGCTCTTCCGGGTGAGTGTGTCGGGGTCCGCAACTCGTCTATCAAGGTGTGTGTTGTCAGTATGTGCAATGCGCTCTTCAGTGTGTGTGTGTGTGTGTGTGTGTGTGTGTGTGTGTGTGTGTGTGTGTGTGTGTGTGTGTGTGTGTGTGTGTGTGTGTGTGTGTGTGTGTGTGTGTGTGTGTGTGTGTGTGTGTGTCAGGATCCGCAATTCGCTCTCCATTGTGGGTGGTGTGTCTGTCTGTCTGTCTGGATCCGCAATTCGCTCTACATTAATATAACCGAAATCATGAAAATACCTACGCACTAAATTGCATGAATGCATGAACTGACGGTTTTGAGGAACAATTTTAGACGATACGTGACGCAATAGTCGGCAACCAGTCCGCTTGCTATGTCACATGCGTCACTACAAACTAGCCCCACTTTCTGCTGCCTCTTCTTGCTAACCCAGAGTAATTACATCGTTTTATCCCCCTCCCCCCACTTCCAGTCTCCCTAACTCGGCAATGACGAGATGACCTTTACTGCTTCTGAACGAAGAGGGATGTACAAATATATTATGTAACCTGGATCAAATTTCTTCCAAATGACACGTGTGCTTTTTATCAGTTAACAGAAGACCTGATTTTCTGTATATTCTATGTTCACCGTTCACCCATCTAAACAGTATTGTTTGTTTGTTGTTTAACGCCACACTCAGCAATATTCCAGCTATATGACGGCTGTCCGCAAGTAATCGAGTCTGGACCAGACAGTGATTGACATCATGAGCATCGATCCACGCAACTGGGATCGATGACATGCATCAACCAAGTCAGTGAATCTCAACAGTATTGCTATATCCACATAATATGCTGGACTGATTGTATTCCGGGCTTTCCATATATAACCTGTGTCCGCTCAAGGTTTGAAAGGAACTAAACATTACGTGATATGACAAATGCACTTTAAATCACGATGTCATCGATATCCTTTATTATCAATATATCTCAAAGTTATATTTGTGTTGCCAGTAATTATTTTATCATTTAACGTGAAAATAGGAAACATGTTTTAATATTCCCGGAATTGACATTTGAATATTCTCTGTTAGGGTAAAAATAACTTTGAAATGTAAAGTAAGAGTGATTAACGCGGAAAATACAGAAAAACGTTTCGTTAACATTGTCTACACTGGATAGTATGCAATTATTAACATAGGAAGCAGAAAACACCATACTCTCTACATCGATATATATATATCTCCAAAACACTTTCATTAAACACAACTTGTGGATTGCTCGCTTCAGTACTCTGTGATTCTAGAGAAGCGGAGATATTCAGGACTAGACGATCGATCAGACTTATAGATTGGTAAAGCACCTATGGAAGCCGCAATCCCCTTGTGTGGACATATCAGCGACCCATCCATGTCAGCTTCTCTCCCCTGTTAGTTCTCGGGCTTAGGCGCCCTTCAAAACAAATGTGTACACTGTCGTCATGAAACCCCCTCATCCACATGTCGGCGTGTGTCTTTGAAAAAACCCGGTAACCATGTGTGGCTGCCATGTTCCTGTAACGCTGCCTTGGCAAACATGATACAGACGTCTTGTAAAGTCCACGGTAATTTGGAAACGATGGCCGCTAAAGAGCTTACGTTAATTGACAAAGTTTGCTTTCTTCAGAGTGAGATAGGATGTGTGGAGATGAGCAAACAGCGGGACCTCATGCCATTGGGTTTACTTATCCCCCGCGTTGAGTGGCTAAATTGGACCTTGCGCCATCAATTGAAGTCGTAAAGAATTAGATTCAAATGTGTCACCTGCTACATCTGCTCAATACGCGGGCTACGTTTTGGCACCTTAAGTCAAACAAAAGTTATTTTTGATAGGTCACATTGAAATTACATTTTGTCAAAATGATTATGTTCAAGATGCTTGTATGGTTAATACATCAATATCATAGATACACACAACATAATATGTCAATTGTAATCTTCAGAAACGATATGTTTCAATGTAATTCTAAAACAAATGTGAGCTTGTGCTGTCATCTGAGGAATTGGCGTTCAAAGGTTGGATGTCATGGATATGAATGAAGATTGCACTACGTATTCCATATCATTAATATTAAAGGATTTCATGTGCATTTCCTATAAATTAGGTTGTATGGTTGCCGTGGTTATATTGATACAAACCATGTTTAATCACAGCGGCGTTGTCAGCGGTGAGACCTGTTTGGGTTGACGGGAGAGTTCGAACAAGAAACGTTTGGACTCTGAGTGTGCATGGGACTATACAATTTATTTCTCTGGAGGGAGGAACAACAGATATTTGTTTTACCCACGACACATTATTTCTAACAACATCCAGCACGTCATATGAACTATTTATTTTCCTGGGTAAAGACCTGAGACAGAGGGTTTTTTCGAGCATTTCCACCCGCACATAATGATGTATATTTCCTGAATAAACCAGATACTCAAACAACGGACCATTAATAATGTGACTTTAAGTTTTTTTAAAGTATTCCTTGTCATTTAAGAACTGCTTTCCTCTTGTGATTTTATTATTAATGATAACGTGGGTTGTCTTATCTGATGAAGATTTACGCATGGCTAAATGAAGCTAGTTTCAATGTATTCGTTCAATATAAATGAGATGTAGAAAAGATTTTGAGAGATGTTTAATGTCCCTTGTAAGTACAACTCTGCTGTGTTCTCTTTGGATGCCTTATCAAACACAATACAACATGATAGTTCAAATGTCTTGACTGCTGTTTGTATCAAATAGGTAAAGTTTCACGAAATGCTGGGACACGTTTATACACGAATGATATACATGTAACTAGTTGAGTGTTGTATTTTGATCATGCAGAATGTAAGTTTACAATCAATAAAACATATTAACTACAAAACGACAAACAAGATATGTTTATGCATCTTTTCCCCTCAACTGATGGTTAACGGACACGTCTAGTTATTGATCAGTCCAATCCTCCACGACTGTGCAACTCGTAGGCGTAGGATGTTTATCAATCTAAATCAACAGTTACTGGGACGATCACAGTACATTTTTGTATGCAATTCGATTACACGGGAGGAGAGGAGTCTATAGTTGACAGGACAATATCATATCTACCTGGTGGTTACACCAATGCGTCGTTAACGCGATGACATTGTGGTTTGGAAAGATCCGTTTAACGACACCTTCAAACGGAACAACTTGCCATTATCATGCAGACAGACTTTAGAACACTATATATTCGGACAGGATACAACTACACGTTTGAAGGGGCGGACGCAACTGACTGTAAATGTTGGCTTTCGCAAATCCATGAAACAATCTGTATGTCATTTCTACTTTGATGGTTGCTGAAATTGTCTTGCAACATGGCAGTTGCTATCGTTAAGTGAGACATGTGTTTCCTAACCCAAACACGAGATTTTGTGTCTGCTAAGGGATCAACCAAATATTCTTCAAATACATTCCTATGCAAGCATTTGTTACGTTAAAAGTATATGTTACATAATCAGTAGGGCACCAGTTGTGTTCCCCTTCTTGCTCTAGTATATGAATCGGGATTTCTTATCGGATTGGCAAAAAAAAATGAATTTGGCTAAGTTAAACTTAAGCTTCAGGCATAGCGATGATCTGATATGGTGCTGTAATGATCAAATAGCCCATTCCCTTTCACTGATTTACCCGCCTAAACTGGAAATAAAATACACCAGAGAAACCGCTTCATCTGTATCATATTTAGATCTAGACATAAAGATTTATATTGACAAAAGACTCGTGAAGATCCGGCTTAGAATAGGTCTTCAGCAACCAATGCTTGCCGTAAAAGGAGACAATGTTTGTTTGTAAGAGGCGACTAAAGGTATCGGGTGATCAGGCCCTCTGACTTGGTTGATGCATGTCATCGTATCCCAATAGCGTGGATCGATGCTTTCACTGGATTGTCTGGCCTTGACTCGATTATATACCCACCGCCGTCATATAGCTTGAATATTGCTGAGTGCGACGTTGAACAACAAACAAACAAACAGAGTGACCAAAACTCCACAACTTTCCATTAGTCAAACTTCCTTTTTTGGTCAGCTCCAGTCTTTGGTGTTTACATTTATCAACGTTCAATGGACAATCGAACATTCTCTGTCTACCAAGATTTTAAAGACCATCATACAACTCTTGCTCAAATGTTCTTCTGATCAAAGTTACAACATTAAATGCCTCACTAAAACCTTCAAGAGGTTTGATAGTGGATATGTTGTCTCGTGACGCTGGGAAAGTTTTATTCGGGGCTACTCCCTTCTCCCGTCACTCGGTGAAAGAAACTCGACACTTGAAATATCCTCTATGTATTCATGGCTACCCTTGAAGATTCAGCCTCAGAACTCAACTTAAGGATATAATCCAGAGCCATCATAAAGGAAAAATCAGGTATATATAATTATGATTCTACAGAAATATGTCTTTGATATTTTGTGAGTAGAGCCTCTCAAATATGTTATTGTTTATCTTTATCTGCTATTGAGGAAGTTGTCTCATCAATATTCACGCTAAACACCTGCCGCAGACCGTCAAACTGCACTTCCCGTGAAACATCACGGGGACGACTCCTTCTCCAACTGAAAGGGCAATTAGAAGTACATGTACGTGAATGTGGATTATTTCTCTGAATGTGTCTTAAATGACGAAACTCAACATTTTAGAGCTGTTTTCAGTTGGGTTTTTTATGAATATTAATGAAAGCGTGGGTTGTTATTCCTGTGACACTCGTAATCATGCGTAAATATATCTAGTTTCAATCTACACGCTCCAAAAAGAGTAGGGGATCATGAAATGTGGATGTTACATTCTGTCGTCAGAAGAAACATCAGCTTTGACATATGACTGTCAGAACCAGAACGGTTTCGGAACTAAAACCTAACATCCCAAAACACCCGAAACATTGCACGCGGACCATGCAATTCCTCCGTGCACGTAGACAGGGGGTCAATTTTTATGTTAACTCTCCAGTGAAATGTCGTCAAATGTCTCAAAGCCATTGGTAATTGCTGTTTTTCATTATTCACAGTAACACGTAAGCTTTACTCTTGCTTGAAGTATTCGGGATCAGGTTAAGAATGTGCCGTCTTCGTTGGCATGCTGCAAACTGCTAGAACTTAGCGAGAGGTAGCTAGTATGTTCAATGTGTCTCACACTATGATTTGTAGAATCTGGAACAGGTTTCTGCAGACGCAAATTGTTAATGCTCGGCCAACTAGGACGCTCTTGGTCAATAACACCAGGGTCGAAAAATCAGAAGTTAGGTTTTAAAAAATCCAGTAGCAAGACATCACCAGAATGCAACGGCCATCCATGAGTCCTGACCTTACCCCAAAAGAGCACCTCTTTTGACATTACCGTGAGCCAGAGGACAAGATCATTGGGAGATTTATTGGCCCATGCCGACGTGAAAACGAATATTTGACCAATCGAGGGGGAAGAATTATATTATGTCAGATCTGATCCCTGTGTGCGCCTTATTTGTCATATTCCCGAGGCAAGAGCGTCCAGTAGCCTTTTTATCAAAGTCTTGTTTCCACCCTTGCCACAACAAACCCACTTTCCTATGCTAAATATGATTGGACTATCGCACATATCGATGGTCAAATCAGAGAACGCTTCACAAAATCAACATCCACGACTGTATGAAAGAGAAAGTGATTTACCGCTGCCTGTCTTTGAATACACGAATATGTCTTTTTCATATTTAAAACCCCTCAACGATTGTGTAATGGGATGAAATCGCAAATGTTTTCGTTATATGATCGACTAGGATGTCGCCTATGGTAGTTGCAATCTTTGTGAAGCTATACCAGATAAGAACAGCAATGATTGGATATCGCATTTTCATTACAAGGGGCACAACTCGTGAACTACGCTAGCTGACGCCAGGTTCGAGCCAAGAAAAATGGTTTTGATGTGGCACAGGTCGAAACTATACTTTGATATATGCTAGCGGACACGCTTGCCTTGGAAAGACGAGTATTAGTATACTAGTATATTAAGTTACCAGGCTACCAGATAATACATATCATATTGTGTTTGCTGGGTCTAATTCTTTTGTAATTTGAGTAGAACTCGTCATTCTTTAACGTTTTCACGCATTGATGAATCTATTTATCCAAAAATTCAAATTACTCTATTCTACTCATTGAAAAAAGCTGAAAGGGATCAAGCCAATGTCTCGTGTTATGATGTTCTTCCAAATAAGCCTTGGGTGGGAAGGTCAATTTATGTTAATAGCAGCGTCAGGTACAATGTATCGTATGCATCGTAAATGATTTCGTTATAGCCAAATATAAATTATAATAAACTTGATACCACAGACAGAATACAAATATGACCTCTTAAATATATTTACGTCATTTCCGTTTACTCAGTTTCCACCATTGTTGACAATGGCCACTGACGGTGATGTTAAATGCTTTTGTCGAAACGGGCGATCCAGTAGCCTGGTGGTTAAAGCCTTTGTTCGTCAACAGAGGACTTGGGTTCGATTACCTACATGGGTACAATTGTTATATTTGTAACTTCTTCTTTGTTTCCCCGACGTGAGATGGCCGAGATTTATATAGTCTTCGGGGTTATATATCGTTTTCTACCTAATTATCGTGGCATGCGCGTCTTGTCTCTGATAGACTGGTTCTCGGCTCAAACTGCGCTACAACAGTTGTATGATTTAAAGAAATGTGATGAACCCGTATAGCTGCTACCTGTACCGGGAGTGTCCTTCTGTTTGACGCACGATATGAATTCGCGGAGCAAGGCAAAGTGGGGAATGCCAAAACGAACCCAGAATATAAACAAAGAACAACCGATACTGATCTTGGACCTTTAACGACAGTCAGCAATACTACAGATCAATTCCACTCAATATTCCGATGAAGACCTGAATTCTAACGACAATGTTCGTCTCACACACAGGGCGGTCATAAGTATGCGAAGGATATCTGAACATGTTTGCTTTTGTTATCCTTAGCTTCCAAGCAGAACAAATAGACGTATGATTAGTTCGGTGTAGAATATTAATTCTAAATCCCAGGATCAATTTTACAATCTAAAACGTTGTGGCCTTGCTCGTTATATAAATATTTAACTGTGTAAACGATACGGTGTTAGAACGACTCAAGTTTGAATAGCTAAATACTTTCAAAACCATTGAAATTGAATGAATGTATGGATTTCTACTACATCCCGCTCATGAAAGCACTTTCTCAGATACGGTTAGAAGGGTTTGCGTGTAAAAGGTAAACAACAAAGAAACCGCGACAAATTCAATTAGGCTTTGAATACACTTTAAGGTTCAGAGATCTTAATGGTTTTATAAATTTTAAGTTACAGTCAATGGTAGATCGAAGTCGATAAGAATGTTCGAAATACATTCCCGCTCTCATGCCTCTCTGGTATAGCTCTCATGTCTCTCTAGTATGGCTCTCATGCCTCTTTGGTATGGCTCTCATACCTTTCTGGTATGGCTCTCATACCTTTCTGGTATGGCTCTCATGTCTTTCTGGTATGGCTCTCATGCCTCTTTGGTATGGCTCTCATACCTTTCTGGTATGGCTCTTATGTCTCTCTAGTATGGCTCTCATGTCTCTCTAGTATGGGTCTCATACCTTTCTGGTATGGCTCTCATACCTTTCTCGTATGGCTCTCATGTCTCTCTAGTATGGCTCTCATGTCTCTCTAGTATGACTCTCATGTCTCTCTAGTATGGCTCTCATGTCTCTCTAGTATGGCTCTCATACCTTTCTGGTATGGCTCTCATACCTTTCTGGTATGGCTCTCATGTCTCTCTAGTATGACTCTCATGTCTCTCTAGTATGGCTCTCATGTCTCTCTAGTATGGCTCTCATGTCTCTCTAGTATGGCTCTCATACCTTTCTGGTATGGCTCTCATGTCTCTCTAGTATGACTCTCATGTCTCTCTAGTATGGCTCTCATGTCTCTCTAGTATGGCTCTCATGTCTCTCTAGTATGGCTCTCATGTCTCTTTGGTATGGCTCTTATGCCTCTTTGGTATGGCTCTCATGCCTCTTTGGTATGGCTCTCATGCCTCTCTAGTATGGCTCTCATGCCTCTTTGGTATGGCTCTCATGCCTCTTTGGTATGGCTCTCATACCTTTCTGGCATGGCTCTCCTACCTCTCTGGTATGGATCTCATGTCTCTTTGGTATGGCTCTCCTACCTGTCTGGTATGGCTCTCATGTCTCTTTGGTATGGCTCTCATGCCTCTCTAGTATGGCTCTCATGCCTCTCTGGTATGGCTCTCATGTCTCTTTGGTATGGCTCTCATGCCTCTCTGGTATGGCTCTCATGCCTCTTTGGTATGGCTCTCCTACCTTTCTGGCATGGCTCTCATGCCTCTCTAGTATGGCTCTCATGCCTCTTTGGTATGGCTCTCATGCCTCTTTGGTATGGCTCTCATACCTTTCTGGCATGGCTCTCATACCTCTCTGGTATGGCTCTCATGTCTCTTTGGTATGGCTCTCCTACCTGTCTGGTATGGCTCTCATGTCTCTTTGGTATGGCTCTCATGCCTCTCTAGTATGGCTCTCATGCCTCTCTGGTATGGCTCTCATGTCTCTTTGGTATGGCTCTCATGCCTCTCTAGTATGTCTCTCATGCCTCTCTGGTATGGCGCTCATGTCTCTTTGGTATGGCTCTCATGCCTCTCTGGTATGGCTCTCATGCCTCTTTGGTATGGCTCTCATACCTTTCTGGCATGGCTCTCATGCCTCTCTGGTATGGCTCTCATGCCTCTCTGGCATGGCTCTCATGCCTCTTTGGTATGGCTCTCATACCTTTCTGGTATGGCTTTCATGCCTCTCTGGTATGGCTCTCATGCCTCTTTAACGTGCATGTATGAGTGAGTGAACTACGTTTTACGCCGCCTGTAGAAATATGCCAGCTACCTCACAGCAAGGGAATGCGTGAGAAAGTGAGTTGGGTGTGACTCCGTTATTCCGGTTCCGTTCCGAGTGAAACCCATCCGAATTCATACACTGAAAGACAAAAGAAACGTCATGTGGATGTATCATGTAAATATCTTTATTTTCAAATGCTTATATATGTAAGAAAAGACATCGGAGAAAGTCAGTGTTTGACCCACATGAAATGAACAGTCTGGGGAATGTGTTTGCGAATTGTGAATTTGGGGAGGCACCAGAAGACATTACAGCTGGGGGGGGGGTAAAAATGAGTACCTGGTGTGGCCACCACGGGCGTTGACTACAGCCACACATCTCCTGTACATGGAGTGGACTAGCCTGTTGATGAAGGCCATTGGTATATGGGCCCCTATCCTCAGGAACGCTAAACGCAGTTCTGCTGCAGTTGTCGGCCTTGGGCGTACGTCGTTGAGTCGGCGTTGGATCTCATCCCAAAAGTGTTCAATGGGATTCAAATCCGGACTGAGGGCAGGCCAAGGCATGATTTGGATGTTGTGCTGCTGGAGGAAGTCCCTGGTGATTCTGGCAGAGTTGGGACGGGCGTTGTCTTCCTGAAAGGTGTGGTTTTGATGACGAGCAAAAAAGGCACGATATGGGGTCTGAGGACTTGGTCAATGTAGCGGAGAGCTGTGATGCCATTACCCCTGCCTGGACCAATATTCTGAAAGACCACGGGTCCCACTCACTGGTTCAGTCCGATTCCACCCCAAACCATGAAGCTTGGGCCGCCCCACGGGTCTCGTTCCATAACGCAAGCATCAGCATAACGTTCGCCCCTCCTTCGCCAGACCATGACTCTAACATTAACCGTTGAAACACAGTAGCGACTTTCATCAGTTAAGATGATTCTTCTCCATTGCTGTTGACGCCAATTTTGATGCTGCCTGGCCCATTGCAGTCGGGCCTGTCGGTGACGATCTCTCAGGATGGGTACACGAGCAGGACGGTTGCACGAGATGTTGTAGACAGTTAGGCGACGTCGGACTGTACGATCACTGATGGCACGCTGGTGGTTGCCAATGGTTTGCCAAGCTGTTTCAGTGGCCATTCAGATTTCGGAATCGGTTCTGTAGATGTTGGCGTATCATGAACCGATCTTGTCTGGGAGTAGTGACTCAAGGACGACCACTACGGTGGTGTTGGTGGTGTTGTGGAGATGTTGCAAACGATATATCGTTCTGACGTTGACATTGAATGCATTTGCAACGACCTGTGCACTCTGGCCTGCTTGCAGTCTTCCGATCGCATGTTGTCTCTCATTTCCTGATAATCTTGGCATGACTGATGAATCGAAATAACGAAAGCCAGCTTAACAGTTTTGGGGGTCTTTTATACCCATACCTTCCACGATATGCACGTGCATCATGTTTTTGACAAGACTTTTCCGCAACTGAGTCCCATTGCACTTTTGAAGGCTGCGTTTGGACAAAGCACTCCATTTTAAACTCAATTGTTAAATGGACTTTAAGGCAACAAAAAGAAGCAGTAGAACGATAAATGAGTTTATTGACCACAGAACATGTGACTGCCAGTGTCTGTTAAGTTTTATCAGTATTTTCAGAAGTGACGTTTCTTTTGCCTTTCAGTGTATTTCCAGATATATGAATCATGAAAACGACACGACATGACGGGCTCCACACCATCAGGGTCTGGTGTCACGCCGTCAGCAAGAACTGGGTCTTGTTGTACAGGGTCCAGACTAACAGGGTCCACACTAACGGGGTCCTCACTGACGGGATCCACACTAAAGGGGTCCACACCAACGGGATCCACACTAACGGAGTCCATACTAACAGGGTCCACACTAACGAGGTCCACACTAACGAGCTCCACACTAACGGGGTCCACACTAACGGAGTCCACACTAACAGGGTCCACACTAACGGAGTCCACACTAACAGGATCCACACTAACGGGGTCCACACTAACGGAGTCCACACTAACAGGGTCCACACTAACGGAGTCCACACTAACATGATCCACACTAACGGGGTCCACACTAACAGGATCCACACTAACGGAGTCCACACTAACAGGGTCCACACTAACGGGGTCGACACTAACGGGATCCACACTAACGGAATCCACACTAACGGGGTCCACACTAACAGGGACCACACTAACAGGGTCCACACTAACGGGGTCCACACTATCGGGGTCCACACTAACGGGGTCCACACTAACAGGGACCATACTAACAGGGTCAAAACTAACAGGGTCCACACCAACAGGGTCCACACTAACAGGGTCCACACTAACGGAGTCCACACAAACGGGGTCCACACTAACGGAGTCAACACTAACAGGGTCCACACTAACGGAGTCCACACTAACAGGGTCCACACTAACGGGTTCCACACTAACAGGGACCACACTAACAGGGTCCAAACTAACAGGGTCCACACCAACAGGGTCCACACTTACAGGGTCCACACTAACGGAGTCCACACTAACAGGGTCCACACTAACGGGGTCTACACTAACAGGATCCACACTAACGGAGTCCACACTAACGGAGTCCACACTAACAGGGACCACACTAACAGGGTCCACACTAACGGGGTCCACACTAACGGAGTACACACTAACAGGATCCACACTAACGGGGTCCACACTAACAGGATCCACACTAATGGAGTCCAAACTAACGGAGTCCACACTAACAGGATCCACACTAACGGAGTCCACACTAACGGGGTCCACACTAACGGGGTCCACACTAACGGGGTCCACACTAACTGGATCCACACTAACGGGGTCCACACTAACGGGGTCCACACTAACGGAGTCTACACTAACAGGGACCACACAAACAGGGTCCAAACTAACGGGGTCCACACTAACAGGATCCACACTAACGGAGTCCACACTTACAGGGTCCACACTAACGGAGTCCGCACTAACGGGGTCCACACTAACGGGGTCCACACTAACAGGGTCCAAACTAACGGGGTCCACACTAACAGGATCCACACTAACGGAGTCCACACTTACAGGGTCCACACTAACGGAGTTCACACTAACGGGGTCCACACTAACGGGGTCCACACTAACTGGGACCACACTAACAGGGTCCAAACTAACAGGGTCCACACCAACAAGGTCCACACTTACAGGGTCCACACTAACGGGGTCCACACTAACAGGATCCACACTAACGGAGTCCACACTAACAGGGTCCACAGTAACGGAGTCCACACAAACAGGGTCCGCACTAACGGATACCACACTAACAGGGTCCACACTAACGAGGTCCACACTAACAGGATCCACACTAACGGAGTCCACACTAACGGAGTCCACACTAACAGGATCCACACTAAGGGAGTCCACACTAACGGGGTCCCCACTAACGGGGTCCACACTAACAGGATCCACCCTAACGGGGTCCACACTAACGGGGTCCACACTAACGGAGTCCACACTAACAGGATGCACACTAACGGAGTCCACACTCACAGGGACCACACAAACAGGGTCCACACTAACGGAGTCCACACTAACGGGGTCCACACTAACGGGGTCCACACTAACAGGATCCACACTAACGGAGTCCACAATAACTGGGTCCACACTAACGGAGTCCACACTAACAGGGTCCACACTAACAGGGTCCACACTAACGGAGTCCACACTAACAGGGTCCCCACTAACAGGGTCCACACTAACAGGGTCCACACTAACAGGGTCCACACTAACAGGGTCCACACTAACGGAGTCCACACTTACGGGGTCCACACTAACGGAGTCCACACTAACGGGGTCCACACTAACGGAGTCCACACTAACAGGGTCCACACAAACGGGGTCTACACTAACAGGATCAACACTAACGGAGTCCACACTAACGGAGTCCACACTAACAGGGACCACACTAACAGGGTCCACACTAACGGGGTCCACACTAACAGGATCCACACTAACGGAGTCCACACTTACAGGGTCCACACTAACGGAGTCCACACTAACGGGGTCCACACTAACGGGGTCCACACTGACAGGGACCACACTAACAGGGTCCAAACTAACAGGGTCCACACCAACAAGGTCCACACTTACAGGGTCCACACTAACGGGGTCCACACTAACAGGATCCACACTAACGGAGTCCACACTAACAGGGTCCACAGTAACGGAGTCCACACAAACAGGGTCCGCACTAACGGATACCACACTAACAGGGTCCACACTAACGGGGTCCACACTAACAGGATCCACACTAACGGAGTCCACACTAACGGGGTCCACACTAACAGGATCCACACTAACGGAGTCCACACTCACAGGGACCACACAAACAGGGTCCACACTAACGGAGTCCACACTTACGGGGTCCACACTAACGGGGTCCAAACTAACAGGATCCACACTAACGGAGTCCACACTAACTGGGTCCACACTAACGGAGTCCACACTAACAGGGTCCACACTAACGGAGTCCACACTAACAGGGTCCACACTAACGGAGTCCACACTAACAGGGTCCACACTAACAGGGTCCACACTAACAGGGTCCACACTAACGGAGTCCACACTTACGGGGTCCACACTAACGGAGTCCACACTAACGGGGTCCACACTGAGGGAGTCCACACTAACAGGGTCCACAAAAACGGGGTTTACACTAACAGGATCAACACTAACGGAGTCCACACTAACGGAGTCCACACTAACAGGGACCACACTAACAGGGTCCACACTAACGGGGTCCACACTAACGGAGTCCACACTAACAGGGTCCACACTAACGGGGTCCACACTAACGGGGTCTACACTAACAGGATCCACACTAACGGAGTCCACACTAACAGGGTCCACACTAACGGGGTCCACACTAACGGGGTCTACACTAACAGGATCCACACTGAGGGAGTCCACACTCACAGGGACCACACAAACAGGGTCCACACTAACGGGGTCCACACTAACGGGGTCCACACTAACAGGGTCCACGCTAACGGGGTCCACACTAACAGAGCCCACACTAACAGGATCCACACTAACGTGGTCTACACTAACAGGATCAACACTAACGAGGTCCACACTAACGGGATCCACACTAAAGGGGTCCACACTAACGGGATCCACACTAACGGAGTCCACACTTACAGGGTCCAGACTAACGAGGTCCACACTTACGAGCTCCACACTAACAGGGTCCACACTAACGGAGTCCACACTAACAGGGTCCACACTAACGGGGTCCACACTAACGGAGTCCACACTAACGGGGTCCAGACTAACGGGGTCCACACTAACGGGGTCCACACGAACAGGATCCACACTAACGGGGTCCACACTAACGGGGTCCACACTAACGGGGTCCACACTAACGGAGTCCACACTAACAGGGTCCACACTAACGGGGTCGACACTAACGGGATCCACACTAACGGAATCCACACTAACGGGGTCCACACTAACAGGGACCACACTAACAGGGTCCACACTAACGGGGTCCACACTATCGGGGTCCACACTAACGGGGTCCACACTAACAGGGACCATACTAACAGGGTCAAAACTAACAGGGTCCACACCAACAGGGTCCACACTAACAGGGTCCACACTAACGGAGTCCACACAAACGGGGTCCACACTAACGGAGTCAACACTAACAGGGTCCACACTAACGGAGTCCACACTAACAGGGTCCACACTAACGGGATCCACACTAACAGGATCCACACTAACGGAGTCCACACTAACAGGGTCCACACTAACTGAGTCCACACTAACGGGGTCCACACTAACAGGGACCACACTAACAGGGTCCAAACTAACAGGGTCCACACCAACAGGGTCCACACTTACAGGGTCCACACTAACGGAGTCCACACTAACAGGGTCCACACTAACGGGGTCTACACTAACAGGATCCACACTAACGGAGTCCACACTAACGGAGTCCACACTAACAGGGACCACACTAACAGGGTCCAAACTAACGGGGTCCACACTAACGGGGTCCACACTAACTGGATCCACACTAACGGGGTCCACACTAACGGGGTCCACACTAACGGAGTCTACACTAACAGGGACCACACAAACAGGGTCCAAACTAACGGGGTCCACACTAACAGGATCCACACTAACGGAGTCCACACTTACAGGGTCCACACTAACGGAGTTCACACTAACGGGGTCCACACTAACGGGGTCCACACTAACTGGGACCACACTAACAGGGTCCAAACTAACAGGGTCCACACCAACAAGGTCCACACTTACAGGGTCCACACTAACGGGGTCCACACTAACAGGATCCACACTAACGGAGTCCACACTAACAGGGTCCACAGTAACGGAGTCCACACAAACAGGGTCCGCACTAACGGATACCACACTAACAGGGTCCACACTAACGGGGTCCACACTAACAGGATCCACACTAAGGGAGTCCACACTAACGGGGTCCACACTAACGGGGTCCACACTAACAGGATCCACCCTAACGGGGTCCACACTAACGGGGTCCACACTAACGGAGTCCACACTAACAGGATCCACACTAACGGAGTCCACACTCACAGGGACCACACAAACAGGGTCCACACTAACGGAGTCCACACTAACGGGGTCCACACTAACGGGATCCACACTAACAGGATCCACACTAACGGAGTCCACAATAACTGGGTCCACACTAACGGAGTCCACACTAACAGGGTCCACACTAACAGGGTCCACACTAACGGAGTCCCCACTAACAGGGTCCCCACTAACAGGGTCCACACTAACAGGGTCCACACTAACAGGGTCCACACTAACAGGGTCCACACTAACGGAGTCCACACTTACGGGGTCCACACTAACGGAGTCCACACTAACAGGGTCCACACAAACGGGGTCTACACTAACAGGATCAACACTAACGGAGTCCACACTAACGGAGTCCACACTAACAGGGACCACACTAACAGGGTCCACACTAACGGGGTCCACACTAACAGGATCCACACTAACGGAGTCCACACTTACAGGGTCCACACTAACGGAGTCCACACTAACGGGGTCCACACTAACGGGGTCCACACTAACAGGGACCACACTAACAGGGTCCAAACTAACAGGGTCCACACCAACAAGGTCCACACTTACAGGGTCCACACTAACGGGGTCCACACTAACAGGATCCACACTAACGGAGTCCACACTAACAGGGTCCACAGTAACGGAGTCCACACAAACAGGGTCCGCACTAACGGATACCACACTAACAGGGTCCACACTAACGGGGTCCACACTAACAGGATCCACACTTACGGAGTCTACACTAACGGAGTCCACACTAACAGGATCCACACTAACGGAGTCCACACTCACAGGGACCACACAAACAGGGTCCACACTAACGGA
Source organism: Haliotis rufescens (assembly GCF_023055435.1). NCBI lineage: Eukaryota > Metazoa > Mollusca > Gastropoda > Lepetellida > Haliotidae > Haliotis > Haliotis rufescens. The sequence goes on along the minus strand of NW_025964224.1, from coordinate 1,483,237 downwards.
GTCCACACTAACGGAGTCCACACTTACGGGGTCCACACTAACGGAGTCCACACTAACTGGGTCCACACTAACGGAGTCCACACTAACTGGGTCCACACTAACGGAGTCCACACTAACAGGGTCCACACTAACGGAGTCCACACTAACAGGGTCCACACTAACAGGGTCCACACTAACAGGGTCCACACTAACGGAGTCCACACTTACGGGGTCCACACTAACGGAGTCCACACTAACGGGGTCCACACTGAGGGAGTCCACACTAACAGGGTCCACAAAAACGGGGTCTACACTAACAGGATCAACACTAACGGAGTCCACACTAACGGAGTCCACACTAACAGGGACCACACTAACAGGGTCCACACTAACGGGGTCCACACTAACGGAGTCCACACTAACAGGGTCCACACTAACGGGGTCCACACTAACGGGGTCTACACTAACAGGATCCACACTAACGGAGTCCACACTAACAGGGTCCACACTAACGGGGTCCACACTAACGGGGTCTACACTAACAGGATCCACACTGAGGGAGTCCACACTCACAGGGACCACACAAACATGGTCCACACTAACGGGGTCCACACTAACGGGGTCCACACTAACAGGGTCCACGCTAACGGGGTCCACACTAACAGAGCCCACACTAACAGGATCCACACTAACGGGGTCTACACTAACAGGATCAACACTAACGAGGTCCACACTAACGGGATCCACACTAAAGGGGTCCACACTAACGGGATCCACACTAACGGAGTCCACACTTACAGGGTCCAGACTAACGAGGTCCACACTTACGAGCTCCACACTAACAGGGTCCACACTAACGGAGTCCACACTAACAGGGTCCACACTAACGGGGTCCACACTAACGGAGTCCACACTAACGGGGTCCACACTAACGGGGTCCACACTAACTAGGTCCACACTAACAGGATCCACACTAACGGGGTCCACACTAACGGGGTCCACACTAACGGAGTCTACACTAACAGGGACCACACAAACAGGGTCCACACTAACGGGGTCCACACTAACAGGATCCACACTAACGGAGTCCACACTTACAGGGTCCACACTAACGGAGTCCACACTAACGGGGTCCACACTAACGGGGTCCACACTAACAGGGAACACACTAACAGGGTCCAAACTAACAGGGTCCACACCAACAGGGTCCACACTAACAGGGTCCACACTAACGGGGTCCACACTAACAGGATCTACACTAACGGAGTCCACACTAACAGGGTCCACACTGACGGAGTCCACACAAACGGGGTCCACACTTACGGAGTCCACACTAACAGGGTCCAAACTAACGGGGTCTACACTAACAGGATCCACACTAGCGGAGTCCACACTAACAGGGTCCACACTTACAGGGTCCACACTAACGGAGTCCACACAAACGGAGTCCACACTTACGGGGTCCACACTATCGGAGTCCACACGAACAGGGTCCATACTAACGGAGTCCACACTAACAGGGTCCACACTAACGGAGTCCACACTAACAGGGTCCACACTAACAGGGTCCACACTAACAGGGTCCACACTAACGGAGTCCACACTAACAGGGTCCACACTAACAGGGACCACACTAACGGAGTCCACACTAACAGGGACCACACTAACAGGGTCCACACTAACAGGGTCCACACTAACGGAGTCCACACTAACAGGGACCACATTTACAGGGTCCACACTTACAGGGTCCACACTAACAGGGTCCACACTAACAGGGTCCACACTAACAGGGTCCACACTAACGGAGTCCACACTTACAGGGTCCACACTAACGGAGTCCACACTAACGGGGTCAACACTAACGGGGTCCACACTAACAGGGACCACACTAACAGGGTCCAAACTAACAGGGTCCACACCAACAAGGTCCACACTTACAGGGTCCACACTAACGGGGTCCACACTAACAGGATCCACACTAACGGAGTCCACACTAACAGGGTCCACAGTAACGGAGTCCACACAAACAGGGTCCGCACTAACGGATACCACACTAACAGGGTCCACACTAACGGGGTCCACACTAACAGGATCCACACTTACGGAGTCTACACTAACGGAGTCCACACTAACAGGATCCACACTAACGGAGTCCACACTCACAGGGACCACACAAACAGGGTCCACACTAACGGAGTCCACACTTACGGGGTCCACACTAACGGGGTCCAAACTAACAGGATCCACACTAACGGAGTCCACACTAACTGGGTCCACACTAACGGAGTCCACACTAACTGGGTCCACACTAACGGAGTCCACACTAACAGGGTCCACACTAACGGAGTCCACACTAACAGGGTCCACACTAACAGGGTCCACACTAACAGGGTCCACACTAACGGAGTCCACACTTACGGGGTCCACACTAACGGAGTCCACACTAACGGGGTCCACACTGAGGGAGTCCACACTAACAGGGTCCACAAAAACGGGGTCTACACTAACAGGATCAACACTAACGGAGTCCACACTAACGGAGTCCACACTAACAGGGACCACACTAACAGGGTCCACACTAACGGGTTCCACACTAACGGAGTCCACACTAACAGGGTCCACACTAACGGGGTCCACACTAACGGGGTCTACACTAACAGGATCCACACTAACGGAGTCCACACTAACAGGGTCCACACTAACGGGGTCCACACTAACGGGGTCTACACTAACAGGATCCACACTGAGGGAGTCCACACTCACAGGGACCACACAAACATGGTCCACACTAACGGGGTCCACACTAACGGGGTCCACACTAACAGGGTCCACGCTAACGGGGTCCACACTAACAGAGCCCACACTAACAGGATCCACACTAACGGGGTCTACACTAACAGGATCAACACTAACGAGGTCCACACTAACGGGATCCACACTAAAGGGGTCCACACTAACGGGATCCACACTAACGGAGTCCTCACTTACAGGGTCCAGACTAACGAGGTCCACACTTACGAGCTCCACACTAACAGGGTCCACACTAACGGAGTCCTCACTAACAGGGTCCACACTAACGGGGTCCACACTAACGGAGTGAACACTAACGGGGTCCACACTAACGGGGTCCACACTAACGGGGTCCACACTAACAGGATCCACACTAACGGGGTCCACACTAACGGGGTCCACACTAACGGAGTCTACACTAACAGGGACCACACAAACAGGGTCCACACTAACGGGGTCCACACTAACAGGATCCACACTAACGGAGTCCACACTTACAAGGTCCACACTAACGGAGTCCACACTAACGGGGTCCACACTAACGGGGTCCACACTAACAGGGAACACACTAACAGGGTCCAAACTAACAGGGTCCACACCAACAGGGTCCACACTAACAGGGTCCACACTAACGGGGTCCACACTAACAGGATCTACACTAACGGAGTCCACACTAACAGGGTCCACACTGACGGAGTCCACACAAACGGGGTCCACACTTACGGAGTCCACACTAACAGGGTCCAAACTAACGGGGTCTACACTAACAGGATCCACACTAGCGGAGTCCACACTAACAGGGTCCACACTTACAGGGTCCACACTAACGGAGTCCACACAAACGGAGTCCACACTTACGGGGTCCACACTATCGGAGTCCACACGAACAGGGTCCATACTAACGGGGTCTACACTAACAGGATCCACACTAACGGAGTCCACACTTACAGGATCCACAGTAACGGAGTCCACACTAACAGGGTCCACACTAACGGAGTCCACACTAACAGGGTCCACACTAACAGGGTCCACACTAACAGGGTCCACACTAACGGAGTCCACACTAACAGGGTCCACACTAACAGGGTCCACACTAACAGGGACCACACTAACGGAGTCCACACTAACAGGGACCACACTAACAGGGTCCACACTAACAGGGTCCACACTAACGGAGTCCACACTAACAGGGACCACATTTACAGGGTCCACACTTACAGGGTCCACACTAACAGGGTCCACACTAACAGGGTCCACACTAACGGAGTCCACACTAACAGGGTCCACACTAACGGAGTCCACACTAACAGGGACCACACTAACAGGGTCCACACTAACAGGGTCCACACTAACGGAGTCCACACTAACAGGGACCACACTAACAGTGTCCACACTTACAGGGTCCACACTAACGGAGTCCACACTAACGGAGTCCACACTTACGGGGTCCACACTATCGGAGTCCACACTAACAGGGTACATACTAACGGGGTCTACACTAACAGGATCCACACTAACGGAGTCCACACTAATGGGGTCCACACTAACGGAGTCCACACTAACGGAGTCCACACTAACGGGGTCCACACTAACGGGATCCACACTAACGGAGTCCACACTAACAGGGTCCACACTAACGGAGTCTACACTAACAGGGACCACAAAAACAGGGTCCAAACTAACGGGGTCCACACTAACGGGGTCCACACTTACGGAGTCTACACTAACGGAGTCCACACTAACAGGATCCACACTAACGGAGTCCACACTCACAGGGACCACACAAACAGGGTCCACACTAACGGAGTCCACACTTACGGGGTCCACACTAACGGGGTCCAAACTAACAGGATCCACACTAACGGAGTCCACACTAACTGGGTCCACACTAACGGAGTCCACACTAACTGGGTCCACACTAACGGAGTCCACACTAACAGGGTCCACACTAACGGAGTCCACACTAACAGGGTCCACACTAACAGGGTCCACACTAACAGGGTCCACACTAACGGAGTCCACACTTACGGGGTCCACACTAACGGAGTCCACACTAACGGGGTCCACACTGAGGGAGTCCACACTAACAGGGTCCACAAAAACGGGGTCTACACTAACAGGATCAACACTAACGGAGTCCACACTAACGGAGTCCACACTAACAGGGACCACACTAACAGGGTCCACACTAACGGGGTCCACACTAACGGAGTCCACACTAACAGGGTCCACACTAACGGGGTCCACACTAACGGGGTCTACACTAACAGGATCCACACTAACGGAGTCCACACTAACAGGGTCCACACTAACGGGGTCCACACTAACGGGGTCTACACTAACAGGATCCACACTGAGGGAGTCCACACTCACAGGGACCACACAAACATGGTCCACACTAACGGGGTCCACACTAACGGGGTCCACACTAACAGGGTCCACGCTAACGGGGTCCACACTAACAGAGCCCACACTAACAGGATCCACACTAACGGGGTCTACACTAACAGGATCAACACTAACGAGGTCCACACTAACGGGATCCACACTAAAGGGGTCCACACTAACGGGATCCACACTAACGGAGTCCTCACTTACAGGGTCCAGACTAACGAGGTCCACACTTACGAGCTCCACACTAACAGGGTCCACACTAACGGAGTCCTCACTAACAGGGTCCACACTAACGGGGTCCACACTAACGGAGTCCACACTAACGGGGTCCACACTAACGGGGTCCACACTAACGGGGTCCACACTAACAGGATCCACACTAACGGGGTCCACACTAACGGGGTCCACACTAACGGAGTCTACACTAACAGGGACCACACAAACAGGGTCCACACTAACGGGGTCCACACTAACAGGATCCACACTAACGGAGTCCACACTTACAGGGTCCACACTAACGGAGTCCACACTAACGGGGTCCACACTAACGGGGTCCACACTAACAGGGAACACACTAACAGGGTCCAAACTAACAGGGTCCACACCAACAGGGTCCACACTAACAGGGTCCACACTAACGGGGTCCACACTAACAGGATCTACACTAACGGAGTCCACACTAACAGGGTCCACACTGACGGAGTCCACACAAACGGGGTCCACACTTACGGAGTCCACACTAACAGGGTCCAAACTAACGGGGTCTACACTAACAGGATCCACACTAGCGGAGTCCACACTAACAGGGTCCACACTTACAGGGTCCACACTAACGGAGTCCACACAAACGGAGTCCACACTTACGGGGTCCACACTATCGGAGTCCACACGAACAGGGTCCATACTAACGGGGTCTACACTAACAGGATCCACACTAACGGAGTCCACACTTACAGGATCCACAGTAACGGAGTCCACACTAACAGGGTCCACACTAACGGAGTCCACACTAACAGGGTCCACACTAACAGGGTCCACACTAACAGGGTCCACACTAACGGAGTCCACACTAACAGGGTCCACACTAACAGGGTCCACACTAACAGGGACCACACTAACGGAGTCCACACTAACAGGGACCACACTAACAGGGTCCACACTAACAGGGTCCACACTAACGGAGTCCACACTAACAGGGACCACATTTACAGGGACCACACTTACAGGGTCCACACTAACAGGGTCCACACTAACAGGGTCCACACTAACGGAGTCCACACTAACAGGGTCCACACTAACGGAGTCCACACTAACAGGGACCACACTAACAGGGTCCACACTAACAGGGTCCACACTAACGGAGTCCACACTAACAGGGACCACACTAACAGTGTCCACACTTACAGGGTCCACACTAACGGAGTCCACACTAACGGAGTCCACACTTACGGGGTCCACACTATCGGAGTCCACACTAACAGGGTCCATACTAACGGGGTCTACACTAACAGGATCCACACTAACGGAGTCCACACTAATGGGGTCCACACTAACGGAGTCCACACTAACGGAGTCCACACTAACGGGGTCCACACTAACGGGATCCACACTAACGGAGTCCACACTAACAGGGTCCACACTAACGGAGTCTACACTAACAGGGACCACACAAACAGGGTCCAAACTAACGGGGTCCACACTAACAGGATCCACACTAACGGAGTCCACACTTACAGGGTCCAAACTAACAGGGACCACACTAACAGGGTCCAAACTAACGGGGTCCACACTAACAGGGACCACACTAACAGGGTCTAAACTAACAGGGTCCACACCAACAAGGTCCACACTTACAGGGTCCACACTAACGGGGTCCACACTAACAGGATCCACACTAACGGAGTCCACACTAACAGGGTCCACAGTAACGGAGTCCACACAAACAGGGTCCGCACTAACGGAGTCCACACTAACAGGGTCCACACTAACGGGGTCCACACTAACAGGATCCACACTAACGGAGTCCACACTAACGGAGTCCACACTAACAGGATCCACACTAACGGAGTCCACACTAACGGGGTCCACACTAACGGGGTCCACACTAACGGGTTCCACACTAACAGGATCCACCCTAACGGGGTCCACACTAACGGGGTCCACACTAACGGAGTCCACACTAACAGGATCCACACTAACGGAGTCCACACTAACGGAGTCCACACTAACAGGATCCACACTAACGGAGTCCACACTAACGGGGTCCACACTAACGGGGTCCACACTAACGGGTTCCACACTAACAGGATCCACTCTAACTGGGTCCACACTAACGGAGTCCACACTAACAGGGTCCACACTAACAGGGTCCACACTAACGGAGTCCACACTAACAGGGTCCTCACTAACGGGGTCCACACTAACGGGGTCCACACTAACGGAGTCCACACTAACAGGGTCCACACTAACGGAGTCTACACTAACAGGGACCACACAAACAGGGTCCAAACTAACGGGGTCTACACTAACAGGATCCACACTATCGGAGTCCACACTAACAGGGTCCACACTAACGGGGTCCACACTAACGGGGTCTACACTAACAGGATCCACACTGAGGGAGTCCACACTCACAGGGACCACACAAACAGGGTCCACACTAACGGGGTCCACACTAACGGGGTCCACACTAACAGGGTCCACGCTAACGGGGTCCTGTAAGTGTGGACCCTGTTAGTGTGGACCCTGTCAGTGTGGACCCAGTTAGTGTGGTCCCTGTTAGTGTGGACTCCGTTAGTGTGGTCCCTGTTAGTGTGGACCCTGTTAGTGTGGACCCTGTTAGTGTGGACTCCGCTGGTGTGGATCCTGTTAGTGTAGACCCCGTTAGTGTGGACCCTGTTAGTGTGGACTCCGTAAGTGTGGACCCTGTTAGTGGGGACCCTGTTAGTGTGGACTCCGTTAGTGTGGACCCTGTTAGTGTGGACTCCGTTACTGTGGATCCTGTTAGTGTGGACTCCGTTACTGTGGACCCTGTTAGTGTGGACCCTGTTAGTGTGGACTCCGTTAGTGTGAACCCTGTTAGTGTGGACTCCGTTACTGTGGATCCTGTAAGTGTGGACTCCGTTAGTGTGGATCCTGTTAGTGTAGACCCCGTTAGTATGGACCCCGTTCGTGTGGACTCCAATAGTGTGGACCCCGTAAGTGTGGACTCCGTTAGTGTGGACTCCGTTAGTGTGGACCCTGTAAGTGTGGACCCTGTTAGTGTGGACTCCGCTAGTGTGGATCCTGTTAGTGTAGACCCCGTTAGTGTGGACCCTGTTAGTGTGGACTCCGTAAGTGTGGACCCTGTTAGTGTGGACCCTGTTAGTGTGGACTCCGTTAGTGTGGACCCTGTTAGTGTGGACTCCGTTACTGTGGATCCTGTTAGTGTGGACTCCGTTAGTGTGGACCCTGTTAGTGTGGACCCTGTTAGTGTGGACTCCGTTAGTGTGGACCCTGTTAGTGTGGACTCCGTTACTGTGGATCCTGTAAGTGTGGACTCCGTTAGTGTGGATCCTGTTAGTGTAGACCCCGTTAGTATGGACCCTGTTCGTGTGGACTCCGATAGTGTGGACCCCGTAAGTGTGGACTCCGTTAGTGTGGACTCCGTTAGTGTGGACCCTGTAAGTGTGGACCCTGTTAGTGTGGACTCCGCTAGTGTGGATCCTGTTAGTGTAGACCCCGTTAGTGTGGACCCTGTTAGTGTGGACTCCGTAAGTGTGGACCCCGTTTGTGTGGACTCCGTCAGTGTGGACCCTGTTAGTGTGGACTCCGTTAGTGTAGATCCTGTTAGTGTGGACCCCGTTAGTGTGGACCCTGTTAGTGTGGACCCTGTTAACTAACAGGGTCCACACTTACAGGGTCCACACTTACGGAGTCCACACTTACAGGGTCCACACTAACGGAGTCCACACTAACAGGGACCACACTAACAGGGTCCACACTAACAGGGTCCACACTAACGGAGTCCACACTAACAGGGACCACATTTACAGGGTCCACACTAACAGGGTCCTCACTAACGGAGTCCACACTAACAGGGTCCACACTAACGGAGTCCACACTAACAGGGTCCACACTAACGGAGTCCACACTAACAGGGACCACACTAACAGGGTCCACACTAACAGGGTCCACACTAACGGAGTCCACACTAACAGGGACCACACTAACAGTGTCCACACTTACAGGGTCCACACTAACGGAGTCCACACTTACGGAGTCCACACTTACAGGGTCCACACTAACGGAGTCCACACTAACAGGGACCACACTAACAGGGTCCACACTAACAGGGTCCACACTAACGGAGTCCACACTAACAGGGACCACATTTACAGGGTCCACACTTACAGGGTCCACACTAACAGGGTCCACACTAACAGGGTCCACACTAACGGAGTCCACACTAACAGGGTCCACACTAACGGAGTCCACACTAACAGGGACCACACTAACAGGGTCCACACTAACAGGGTCCACACTAACGGAGTCCACACTAACAGGGACCACACTAACAGTGTCCACACTTACAGGGTCCACACTAACGGAGTCCACACTAACGGAGTCCACACTTACGGGGTCCACACTATCGGAGTCCACACTAACAGGGTCCACACTAACGGAGTCCACACTAACAGGGACCACACTAACAGGGTCCACACTAACAGGGTCCACACTAACGGAGTCCACACTAACAGGGACCACACTAACAGTGTCCACACTTACAGGGTCCACACTAACGGAGTCCACACTAACGGAGTCCACACTTACGGGGTCCACACTATCGGAGTCCACACTAACAGGGTCCATACTAACGGGGTCTACACTAACGGAGTCCACACTAACGGGGTCCACACTAACGGGGTCCACACTAACGGGGTCCACACTAACAGGATCCACACTAACGGGGTCCACACTAACGGGGTCCACACTAACGGAGTCTACACTAACAGGGACCACACAAACAGGGTCCACACTAACGGGGTCCACACTAACAGGATCCACACTAACGGAGTCCACACTTACAGGGTCCACACTAACGGAGTCCACACTAACGGGGTCCACACTAACGGGGTCCACACTATCAGGGAACACACTAACAGGGTCCAAACTAACAGGGTCCACACCAACAGGGTCCACACTAACAGGGTCCACACTAACGGAGTCCACACTAACAGGATCTACACTAACGGAGTCCACACTAACAGGGTCCACACTGACGGAGTCCACACAAACGGGGTCCACACTTACGGAGTCCACACTAACAGGGTCCAAACTAACGGGGTCTACACTAACAGGATCCACACTAGCGGAGTCCACACTAACAGGGTCCACACTTACAGGGTCCACACTAACGGAGTCCACACAAACGGAGTCCACACTTACGGGGTCCACACTATCGGAGTCCACACGAACAGGGTCCATACTAACGGGGTCTACACTAACAGGATCCACACTAACGGAGTCCACACTTACAGGATCCACAGTAACGGAGTCCACACTAACAGGGTCCACACTAACGGAGTCCACACTAACAGGGTCCACACTAACAGGGTCCACACTAACAGGGTCCACACTAACGGAGTCCACACTAACAGGGTCCACACTAACAGGGTCCACACTAACAGGGACCACACTAACGGAGTCCACACTAACAGGGACCACACTAACAGGGTCCACACTAACAGGGTCCACACTAACGGAGTCCACACTAACAGGGACCACATTTACAGGGTCCACACTTACAGGGTCCACACTAACAGGGTCCACACTAACAGGGTCTACACTAACGGAGTCCACACTAACAGGGTCCACACTAACGGAGTCCACACTAACAGGGACCACACTAACAGGGTCCACACTAACAGGGTCCACACTAACGGAGTCCACACTAACAGGGACCACACTAACAGTGTCCACACTTACAGGGTCCACACTAACGGAGTCCACACTAACGGAGTCCACACTTACGGGGTCCACACTATCGGAGTCCACACTAACAGGGTCCACACTAACGGAGTCCACACTAACAGGGACCACACTAACAGGGTCCACACTAACAGGGTCCACACTAACGGAGTCCACACTAACAGGGACCACACTAACAGTGTCCACACTTACAGGGTCCACACTAACGGAGTCCACACTAACGGAGTCCACACTTACGGGGTCCACACTATCGGAGTCCACACTAACAGGGTCCATATTAACGGGGTCTACACTAACAGGATCCACACTAACGGAGTCCACACTAATGGGGTCCACACTAACGGAGTCCACACTAACGGAGTCCACACTAACGGGGTCCACACTAACGGGGTCCACACTAACGGAGTCCACACTAACAGGGTCCACACTAACAGGGTCCACACTAACGGAGTCCACACTAACAGGATTGACACTAACAGGGACCACACTAACAGGGACCACACTAACAGGGTCCACACTAACAGGGTCCACACTAACGGGGTCCACACTAACGGGGTCAGCTGTCCTGCATCATGTACACTGATACAACGAAATACGTGTCGACGGGAAAGCTAGGAATATATCCGAAAGAAACTTAAATGAAACGATTGATGACGGCACGTGACTGTACGTTGTACGTGGACGAAGGCGTCTTCTTCCAACGACTGGTTCTAAAATATTGTTGGGCTTTGTAGTGAGTGTTTAGACTTATTTTGTTCTTACAAGAGAGTGATTGCCTGAAGGCGGAGAAAGAAAAAACATAGCAAAGCCGTAGAAATAGTAGCAATGTATTTTTGTCGTTTTCACCACGGCAATTGTTTGTCGCCAACGACGTAAATTTCTTTAATTAACGAATAGAGACATTTGTGTCTGCAGTGCACGATAAGGAGACCATATGATGACTAACATAAATATGTTCGGGAAGTAAGAACTTTCTTTCTTGTTTGCATAACGCCGCACATAGCAATATTCCTTCTATATCTCTGAAAAATCAAGTCAGGGCCAGACAACCCAATGATTGACACCATGATCATCGATCTACGCAATTGGGATACGATGTCATGAATCAACAAAGTCAGCGAGTCTGTCCTCCCGATCCTGGTAAAAGGAGAATATTATGAACATCAAGTACCTGCAGTGAGGATGGAATTTTACGACTACCTACACTCTGTTAAAGACAGTATAACTACGAAGTATCCATCACGCGTCTTCCATTACCCATCACCCACTCTCCTCCATCTACCACCATATGCTACCACTCTTCCCCAATCTGCCACCTTAAAGCCACGTCTTACCATTCATTCTTCCCCAATCGGCCACCTACAAGCCATGTCTTAACATTGCATCCTTTCCCATTTGCCACCTCCAAGCCACGTTTTAATATTGCATCCTGTCCCATCTGCCACCTCCAAGCCACGTCTTAACATTGCATCCTGTCCCATCTGCCACCTCCAAACCACGTCTTAACATTGCATCCTTTCCCATCTGACACCTCCAAGCCATGTCTTAACATTCATTCCTCCACCATCTGCCACCTTCAAGCCAAGTCTTACCATTCATTCTTCCACCACCGTGTACCTCCCAACCACGTTGCACTGTATTTAATTTCTGTAAGACAATCAAATTGGCTGAAGTATGTGCATGAAAAAAACAGCCAAGTCCAAATACTCCCGTTATAATTGAATACACCCCACATCCTACACACCCAATTTATGCCCTGTTCCCAGTCTAGTATAGACTACAATCTACTTCCTATAGCGCTGGACCAACTACGCGATAATGGTATGAGGAAATGACAAGAATTGCAATTCAACACTTCATGCATGGTCTGTTCGTCTAGTTTAACTCAGTAAGTACTGGTATCACAAGACTGTGATCAATCAACGTCAGACTTTATCATCCCTTTGCAATTGCTCTTGTTTCAATAGCCAGCATCTACAGCCACATATTTGACTCAGAAAAAAACTTATCAGTTTCATTTACTCTGTTGCAGAAGAACATCAGTCGGCTCAAATTACTTTCTCGTTTTAAATATTTCATCGCGTTTAGATAAGACAGAACACTCCTGTTTGTCAGTGCGGAAGTGGTTGTGTACAACTACATGTTCTCCTGAAGGCTCCGAGGCTGGGGTGACATAAGGAACAGTATTGAGCGAATGAGTAATTAATATATAATCACTGTGGTATTTAATGAACTGCGTTGGTTTAAGACTTAAGCCCATTAAAACATATTTCAACCGTATAATGTCAGGTGTTGTCGATAAATGTGTCTCAGTTGCATCTATCTTGTAATTCGCTCTTACTCTTGAAATACGTAAATGTTTCGAAATCTATAAATATTTCCCGAATACGTAAATATATGTAAAATAAGAAAACTATCTCGAAATATTCAAATTTCGGAGTACATAAATATTTCCGAACACACACTTATATGCGACCCACCAGGAGAAGGGGGGCCTAATGAGTGCTAGGAAAACAATTGTGCTGTGACGTCATAAAGACTTTTGACGTCAACTTACATCAGTGAAGATCGCCATGAGTGCGGATTGTACAGATATCTTATTTTTCTCTCGTTAGTTTGTAATGTAATAAAAATATTATTTCAAAACCTTTCAGCATACATGTACATGTCTACTTTCAATTCATCAGAGATTTTGTCTGTAAACTGTTATTATTGCATAAACAGTTATGAGTCGGCAAGTGAGTCCACATGTTTGATGGCATGTATCTCTGTAAGACATATTAATTGAAGCTTGTGAATTGTTTTTGTTTTCCGAAGATACCGTAGTTAAAAAATAAAATGACAAGTCAAATTGTGATGTTTCAGGCATAAGGTCCCTTATATCCTGGTGGGTCTAATATGAATTGAACGATTCCTTTTCTCGAAAGCAATCTATAAATAATACAAACTCCATGCTCGACCAAAGTACTATCTTATCTGTGATTATCTTGAAACATTTTTTTCAGATATGGAGGGTATATCGATGTGATAAACCAATACGAGAAACTTGCTACTACGATCCGATAAACATGCAAATTAGACTTCTTTAAACTGATCTAGATATCGATACATGGCCTATTTGCTCGACAGTATAATGTCTAACGTTCCCTGTGGTCCGGGTGGAGGGCTACCGATGTGTCATTGTTTATGTGGACAAACATGGCTGGAAATCGTTCTGTGCTGTATAATAAACGGTTAACTCAGCATTGTATTCCTACACGGTTTCCGAGTTATGAGTGAAAATATGGCTTAAACTTTAATTATTTTTAGAATGATGTTACATGGCATTATACAATTTGTATTCCTAATACTGAATATGATACTAATGATATTTGAACACACTAGGCAAATAATCAATATAATATATTATCGAAATGCACACTTGCTTGCGTTTCGGATATATACATGTATTTTTCGTAAAATCCACGTGAATCTTGTATACTGCGTTTATCTCGAATATCTCGTTTATCTCGTATCGTGGAATACTCACAAGTAACTTCAACAGGCATCCATCTCAGCCACAAATACACACGTATGCTATTCAAAAAAAGTTTATGTGATATGAAAGAATAGGGTGGTCCTTAACTCGAATATAGTATATCTCGAAATGCATTAAAATGTAATTTATGTTATTAAATTCTCATTAATCTTGGATGTACAAAGAACTATCAATTCCATGATGTTCCGATGGGGCGGTTGTATAGCCTAGTGGTTTAATTGTTCGCTCATAACGCCGAAGACACGGTTTTGGTGTCCCCCGCCATGATGTTGCTGGAATATTGCTTAAACCCATACTCACTCACTCACTCACTCACTCACTCACTCACTCACTCACTCACTCACTCACTCACTCACTCACTCACTCACTCACTCACTCACTCACGTTTACCGTTACACGAACACCTGGTGTCATCACTATTCGATAGTGATTCATCAACAATGATATAGTCAGAATCGTACTCAGATTTACTGAGGCTATGTACAACGTTATGCAAGGGTTTTGTGTGAACAGACTTCTTAATTAAGAGGTGTCTAATGGAATGGAATGCTTCAATTTAATCTTATTTTAGCCAGTCGGAATCAAGAATTCTTCAGTGTCATGGTATAATTATTTATTCCAAATGTTTTGCGTCGAATCTGTCGCAACTAGAACATATCTGTCTACTGTTGTATGTGCTGGTTGGAGCTACATTTCATATGATGTGTATTAAGAGTATTTTGGTTTCTTGCCGTAGATCGTTTTTCAATTTATTCAAGCCTAATGGAATTATCTTAATGTTACATATATTGAGTGATATGCGATACAAATGAAACGATATTGCTATACTAATATGTCTTAATAGACATATTGGGATGTTACTTATTTTGAGTCTAATGAAAATAATTCAATGCTACATATAGCGAGCGATAAAAGATATTGCAATATTAATATGTCTTGCGGTGGAAATTAATCTCTAGTGATATTCCACTGGCATTCATCAATAAAAGAATGGCATTGCTGATCTTTTAGTTTAGTTTAGTTTATCCGTTGTAAGGAAATTTAACTTTTACGATAGCCGGGTTTTAAATCTATGTGGTTTGCCACATGAAAAAGAAGGAGATCTCGGTGTAATCTATTGCGAGACCTGATGACCGTCCTGCCAAATTCCCACTTTACTATTGATGCGTGATCATGCAGGGGGATAACTCGTCATCACTGTCTTGCATACACGTACACTATAATCTATAATGGTATAATCATTTAGATAAAGTATGTGTCCATGATGTTTGTTTATTTGTTTGTTCTTTAATTCCACACTCAGCAATATTCCAGCCATATGAAGGCGGTCTATAGATAATCGAATCTGGAACAGACAATCCAATGATTGGCATCATGAGCATTGATCCACGCAACTGGGATACGATGACATGCAACAACAAAGTCAGCGAGCCTGACCACCCGATCCCGTTAGTCGCCTCTTATGACAAGCAGCAAATGACTGACGTTTGGAAATGACATAATACATGTAATAAAACTGTTACATAAGGCATGGCTGTTGTTGTTGCTGATATTATCATTATGCTCAGCTTAAAATAAAAAATTCAGCAAAGAGGGTTTGGGTGATCCTGGCACAGTCAGGCTGGTTAGGCTCATCATCAGCTCAGAGCCCTTGCCCCCTCTACACGCAGCCCAGACAGTGAATGGAACATCTCCCAGGAAGCCCTGCCTCTTCCAACCCACCCAGAACTTTTTGGAGAATGTGAAGACTCCCAAACACTGCAGCCTTCTGCATAACCAAGATTGTCAGAAGAGCTGTATTCCTGGTAGCTAACTCGGGTACTCTCCCAATGTCAGTCAACAGATTTGGAGGTACCAAACCTAAGGCACCGAGAACAATGGGGAGTCGGACAACTTGGTACTTGGGATGCAAGCGTGACATTTCGAAAGCGAGGTCTGCATATTTGCCATGTTTTTCCTCAATCTTTTCAATCACATTAGTGTCAAAGGGGGCAGAAAATTCAATGATATAAATGATTTCATTGGATTTATCAAAAAGGACAAGATCAGGTTTGTTGGCCTGGATACGTCTGAGGCTGTAAATGGGCCTATTCCAAAGAATTTTGAATTGATCATTTTCCATGACGCCCTCTACATCTTACGGGTCGTACCATGGATAGACCTCAGTGCCAAAACCACAAGCATGGCGAAGACGGTAATAAAATGATCGAGCTACACCATCATGTCGTTTATCATACTGTGTTTGTGCCAAAGCTGGGCATCCACTGACAATGTGTTGGACAGTCTCATTCAATTCATTACATAATCTATATTTCATATTTACATTTTGATGCAAAATCACACATTGACGGTTTCGAGTGGGAAGTGACTGGTCATGAGCAGCAAACAGAAAGCCTTCTGTTTCATTTTTCAGGCCAGACGACTTCATCCAAGCGAAGGACTCTGCAGGATCGCTGATCTTCTCAACACACGGCACATAAACTCGATGCAGCGGTCGTTCAGATAGCCTCTCCTGAGTCTGTTCCGATTTGATATGGCACTTTGCTCGATTGACACTCATTTCTCTACCGTCCAGCAGTACAGTACCATCAACAAAATCAACACCGACATTGAGATTATGTCCCACATCCTTGGCATGTTTTAGAAAACTGTGGAATGCCTTGTTTTCATCATGAGTCTTGGCATGCTTCAGAGGACCATCAGACAAATATATGTGTGCAAAAGTGCACAAAACAATTCTATCATAATTGGTAAATATAAGCGATTGAGGGAAGAGCGAGGGTGGTGGGATCTATTGTCTGACATGATTGTTCTTGTGAGGGTGTCAATACCCTGAATTTCCTGTTTCGTCCAATCAACAACACCAAAACAATACGAAAGGACTGGCACAGCATAAGTATTTGTGGCTTTTACTCTATTGCGAGTGTTCAGCTCTGAACGCCAGATTTTCTTAAGTCTACATTTGTACTCTGCCCGAAGTTTTTCCTTGATATGGGCATTCTGGAGTTTGTCCCTAACCTGCATCCCTAGGTACGTATAGGCCTGGCCTTCCATGAGATGGTCCATAGCTCCTCCTCCACGTAACCTGACTGAGTCACCCTCTGCTACCTTGCCACATTATTATTATTATTGTTTACAGATTAAAATAAAAAATGCAGCAAAGAGGGTTTGTGCGATTCTGGCACAGTCAGGCTGGTTAGGCGCATCATCAGCTCAGAGCCCTTGTCCCCCCTTCACGCTGCCCAGACAGCGAATGGGATTTCTCCGAGGAAGCACTACCTGGTCGAACCCTACCTGAATGTTTGGGAGAATGTGAATGTGATGCATAGAGTTACCAAGACGATGTACGTTCAATATATACCTATAAATGTCATTCACTGAATTGTTTTAAACATTGCCGCATTGCCAGATACCCATACAATTATCTACCTCCGATATCTTATTTGCAAAAAAGGATGTCACGACATGTATGGTAGTATTTAATTCATCGTCGGAGGGAAATGGCGTGAAAAGGGTTCGCATTCCTCCGCAAACATTGACAAATTAAGAAAATGAAGAAAACTGTTATACAGTGTTACATGTTTTGCAGCTATTAGGGGTATTTGTTGTAATATGCAGCTAAATACGTTTTCTTTCAGGCTTTAAATTAATAACGGTATCAAGTAGAGATGCAGCTAAAACGTGTCAAAATGCTTCATTCCACAGGTGTAGGAGCGTTTTTCTACTTCTCAATCAATCCTGAGCTTGTTGGAGGAGACGTGTGTTAAGACTGTATATCCACATGTAGGTCTAAACAACTTGTGTGTGTAGTGCCGTGCTCTGCAATCAATGACGGCGATCTGTAAACAATCAAGTCTGGACCAGACAATCTCGTGACTGGCATCATGAGCATCGATCCACGCAATTGGGATCGATGACATGCATCACCCAAGTCAGCGAGCCTGACCACCTGATCCCATTAGTCGCCTTTTACGACAAGCATTGGTTGTTTAAACCAATTTCAATAGTGCCACAGCTGTCTGTTAGTAGTTTATTCTGAAAATTCAGAATAAGTTCGCGGATACCTTGACGATGTTTAGTATATCAACACATGCTGAACATGTTATAGTAAAGAACGATCTCTCCGAGGTTTATGACGACAGCAATGACATCGCGTGGTTATGACGTTATGACGCGTAGGCCGTCAGAACACGGAAAGCCTGTCTTATTCAACTGATTTTACACAATGATGGTAACGCAAATCGATATTTACCTACGTATTATTCTGAATGCTATTCCATGCAACATGGGGATACATAAGCGGTCATGTAATAAAGTAAGTATCAGGTCGAAATTTAAACTGAAACACGATTTTTTCATAATTGTATACAATGTAAATATTTTTAAGGTCAGATCATGTTGATGAGATATTAATAAGCTTTCATGGTAATATTGTTTATGCATGTTAATATTTAATTCATTGTCTAAATCTCATCACATGTACTTGTCGCCACCCTCCCGAGATGCCACAGTCAGCCATCACTGCTGAAGAGAGTGCAACCCTTTTTTTACAGAATTGTAGCTCTTAAACTTGATTTTCTAGCTAGTGTTTTGAAAACTGCTTCAATGATTGGCAATAGACCGTAGCCCCGTGTACCTGGCTACCCTCCATCTACTTGCAACTATGTTTGTTCAGATTGTAAACGTAATGCGCTTCCCCATTCAACCACAGCTCATGCACTCAGATTCAATCACACCTCAAGTTTCTGAAAAACAAAACGAGAGCAGTGACCTTTTTTATGGAAAGCCCTCATTCAACGACTTTTAAAGGGTTACTGAAATAACAACAAAAAATTAAGTCCTCGATCTGTGCCAGTGTGTTCTCTGGCAAACCCT
Organism: Haliotis rufescens; assembly: GCF_023055435.1. Lineage (NCBI taxonomy): Eukaryota > Metazoa > Mollusca > Gastropoda > Lepetellida > Haliotidae > Haliotis > Haliotis rufescens. The sequence continues at coordinate 1,463,691 of NW_025964224.1, read as the reverse complement.
TCAATTTACAAGCCTATCTTTCGAGGCCATTACGATGTCTACGTTCAATTTGTCTTGGCATGTTTGATGCAATTTATCAATTCATATTAGCGATCGTAAAATGAACACTGGACGAAAAAGTGATTGTTCCAGACCAAAACGCACTGAGTTTAGATAGACGGCTAGATTTATATTACTAAACCTAATCATTTCCTTGAATGCACCTGTAAAATATAATTGATTGTTGTTCTATATCCGTCGTTGATGCCAATGAATGATGAGGGCATTCTGTAGGCATGGAATACATTCTGTTCTGAAACGACCTATTCCTTGTCTTCATGCAGTGCATTGATTCCAGCAGTTCATTCAAACAAGCGGGAAAATGAAATCTGGTTTAATATCTTCCAAGTGGATTGAGGATTTTGAAATTCAAATTGTATTTGCATAAACAAATTTTGGGTTAAGAAGCATATGGCTCAAGATCAGATATCTGCAGAGAACACAGAGAGTATTGACTCATCCACATTGAAGTGTATCATCTGTTTCGTAAAAGCTTCTTCTAAAATGGCATTTTGAGTCAATTATTTACTTAAGATATCGCATGAAAACATGTTAGTTTTCAGAATGTTCGCAAGCACACATCTCGATGAAATACCTGCCACACTAAGGCTCGTCAAGAAAACGGCGTTTAGCGTGGCGTGAAATCAATGTTCAAGAAAGGTGTGACATTTCGTATTCAGGCGATTCTTCACATGGTGTTAGCCATCTAATAAAACATCTGTCGCTTTTTACCAAATAATTTAAGAATTATCATCATTCTGACCGCATTTGTCGTTTTTAGTGACATTGCGAAAATGGAGGAAGCCAAGGTTTTGCAGAACACCTATACTCATGGACATATGTGATGGTGTAATAGCGCTTTGAGGATGCCCCTGTGTTGCGTGGAAAATGCGCAATACAAATGGATTAGTAGCAGTAGCAGTAGTATTCACTCATTATGACATCAGCACAGTATCATAAGTATCATGAATAGATATAACCTAACCGACCCATACTATTTCCCCTTCGCTTTATTTTCAATTGTTGACATTCATGATGTCACGAGTTCTCCTGTGTCCGACCAGAACACAGCGACAGTGATTGTGGGATATGGCGTATTCATAGAAGGTACGCGTATGCTGGTATCCATATTTTCAGGATATGACATTTAACTTCAAAACGCAAAGTTTAACAGTTATACCGGCTTATGTGGTTTGTTTTTGCACCTTCTCAAAATCTTAAAACATTTGATTTGTACGCATGAATTTTCGTATATATGACCACTATTTGGATAGGCGTATGCATAGAGCATCTGGAGAGTGGTGATTCGATCCCCAGCGGCGTCATTCCAAAACACTTTTAAAAATGGTACTTGTTGTTACCCTGCCTGGCAATCGGCGTTAAGGGGCTTAAACAAGGACTGGTCGGCTCGAGTTAGTATACATGTACAGTGTCTGAGTGGGGTATCCACTCTGGCATGACTGTTCTAGCACTATAAACTGGCATCTGTCTGAACGCGCACAAGAAGCCACATACAAACACACGTATAGATTCACGTAAAGGGCGACTATGCTTGTCGTAAAAGCCGACTAACGGGATCGGGTGGTCAGGCTCGCTGACTTGATTGATGCATGTCATCGATTCCAACTGCGTGTATCGATGCTCATGATGTCAATCACTGGATTATCTGGTCCAGACTCGATTATTTACAGACCGCCGCCATATAGCTTGAATATTGCTGAGTGCGGAGTTAAACAACAAATAAACAAACAGATCACGTATAGTACGTGTCAGTAGGTGTAATATACAGAGTGTTGTTTCAAGCGGAAACTGACGATTTTTGGCAACAAAAGTTTTGAAGTGGCGGCTGCCAGAAAATGGAATGCAATTCCAGAATCCATTAAATATATAACGTCTACGGCAGAGAATGTCCAGTCTCATATTGTCCACCGAAACAGATTCCATTCGGCAGAAAAGGCAAAATAGCTGTAAAATTATATGCATGGATCAATGAAAATCAGTGATGACACCAGGTGTTCGCGAACAGGCTATGCATGTCCTACCCTACCGGGCACAGAATGCTTGTCAATAACACCAACATATGGATAACGACCTTATTCCATCAACACTACAGAGTGAGTGAGTGATTTCGAAACTCAATGTTGCCTACATATACTGTAATTGCGTGTAAACTTTGTGTTGGACGAACATCCAAATGGCAAAGTATTTAATTATTTGGATATCATCATTTTTGCCAAAGATTGACATTTGAAAAGACTTAACACGTTACTGCTTTGGTAATTCCTTTCATTCTTGTACACATTCAATGAATATTTATTATTTCTGTATTTTGAACATAATTCATTATTCAGGGCCACTAAAAGTCAATTCGTTATGTATATAGTAAATGAGTCCTGAAAGAGGGTTTGTTATACCACATCACTGTCCCATTATCAAGGTGTTTCTGAACGAAGATAAGCACACCAGGATGTACAATTATAAGACGTATCTATTATTGGTCCTGATTGGAACAAGATCATTTGCATCTACCTTTACTGTGCTTTTACAACATAAACCCAAACTATAACAGTGTATTAGAAGAATAAAGAATCCACATGTTAAGGTATATTCCAGCTTAACCGCCGTCGTTGACGTGCGAGGAATCAAATCCGCTTATTCGGAAGCACGATGGAACATTATAACCACAGGCCACAATCCTCTTGCCTGGACGTCAGGTATCTGGACGTCAGATGTCCGGACGTCAGGTATCTGGGCGTCAGGTGGGTGGACGTCAGGTGTCTGGACGTCAGGTGGGTGGACGTCAGGTGTCTGGACGTCAGATGTCTGGACGTCAGGTGGGTGGACGTCAGGTGTCTGGACGTCAGGTGGGTGGACGTCAGGTGTCTGGACGTCAGGTGGGTGGACGTCTGGTGTCTGGACGTCAGATGTCTGGACGTCAGGTGGGTGGACGTCAGGTGTCTGGGCGTCAGGTGGGTGGACGTCAGGTGTCTGGACGTCAGGTGGGTGGACGTCAGGTATCTGGACGTCAGGTGTCCGGACGTCAGGTATCTGGGCGTCAGGTGGGTGGACGTCAGGTGTCTGGGCGTCAGGTGGGTGGACGTCAGGTGTCTGGACGTCAGGAACCTGGACGTCTGGTGTCTGGGCGTAAGGTGTCTTGATGTCAGGTATATGGGCGTCAGGTGGGTGGACGTCAGGTGTCTAGGCGTCAGGTGTCTGGGCATCAAGTGTCTGCGCGTCAAGTGTCTGGGCGTCGGATTTCTGGACGTCAGTTATCTGGGTGTCAGGTGTCTGGACGTCAGATGTCTGGACGTCAAGTGTGTGGACGTCAGGTATCTGGACGTCAGATGTCACGACGTCAGGTATCTGGGTGCCGTTGTACAAAACAACCTTTACTAAGATTGAACTTAATTACTAAGGTTAATCTTAAGGTAACCTTATCAAAAAGTTACGCCCGTTGCACAAAACTACCTTTGGACAACCTTAACGTGGACAGGATACTTAGCGGCAACCTTAACTAAGGTTGAACTCTTTAGTGTGGGAGACTCAATTATGTCCGTAGTTACGGTTGAGAGTTATCTCCCCTGCTCGCATCTGCAGACGACTAATATTGCTACTTCAACATGACACAGCCGTCTACCAGTGCACAGAAACGGTGTCGGCAATCAAACTTTACATCAAGTGAGCTGACACTCTTGGCCGATGAAGTCGGCGCATTTTCTTCAACAATTACCAATCAATCCAAAATGAGGGAGTGGGATGCAATAGTCGCAAAGTAAGTTTTGCCATACATTCAACCTAGCTGATGCAGCATCGTTACTTTGTAAATGAGATCAAATTTATGTATCTATCATTGATATTATATTTGAAAGCATGACATGACATCCAGTGGTATTAGAATAAATGTATTTATTTTCATTGTATATCTAACGTAATTACAGGCCAACATAAATAAATAAATATTCCTCCACACCATTAGATCTATATATTTCTATTTGAGTTCAAAATGTGTAATTTTGAACAGAATTTCTTTTCAGCCCAAAGTTGCAAGGAAAAAAATAGAAACCCTTCCTACCGGGCCGGTTTGCGAAATATTTGGATAATAATCTGGAAAATACTACATTGTTGTCTAAATTAAATATGTTTGCTGCATGTGTGCATAATTTTTTGTCAATCTTTTACAGAGTAAATGCCTGCTCGTCTGTTGAGAGAACAGGGGCTCAATTGAGAAAAAAGTGGAATGATTATAAGTAAGTATTAGATATATTCCATTGCTAGGATTTATTGGTGTGTACACATGTATTTGTAAGTATTTAACTTCATTGTTGTGGTGTTCAAGTGTTTTGGTTTATAATAACAATTGGTAAATAAAAATGGCAAACAATTGGTGAAATTGGTTAACAATCAACAGTTTATTTACAATATGAATTGCTTATGTTTTAAAATGGCCAATTACAATGATCAATGTGAACATCTTCATGATTAATTAATTTACTGATCTCAGGTAAAAAGAAAGGCCATGGATGTCCGCAAAGAATCGTCCAAAACAGGAGGCGGTCCAGCACCATCACCTTTGACTGATCTGGAATTCAAAGTATGTTATAAAGTTTTAATTTCCTTTAGAGGATTGTATTTCAAGGCTATCTGAATAGGAAAGTTAATTATGAAAGTGTCCCCTCACAACAACATTTAATAATTTAATTCTTCCCCCCAAGTGTATATAGCTTGGATATTTCTATTTGTAGGTTGTATCACTGATTCCACAGTGTCAAATTGAAGGAATAGCTGGTGGACTGGAGTCTGAGGTTGGTTAAAGTGAGTGTTTGTTTTCAATTAATTTCACTATATATTCAAAATACAAAACAACTTTCATGTTGATTGAATATTTTCATTGAACTGGATGTATTTTCCAACACTGAGTATTGAAATAAACACTGGTAACAGTTTTGATTTACATGGACATAGATGATTATTTCATAAGAACTCATAACATTTTCAGCTTCCCTTACACTCGAGGCATTGAAAGAAGGTGACCTTGCCACAGTGGACTTCTTTGATACAATCATCACAAGTGAAGAGACACAGACCCTTGAAACATCTGGTAGACTTATTCAATACTTTTTAAAAAATCATTCAATGTGCAGTCATTCATGATGTCAATTAATTACAGTTTACCAATCTCAGATATATGAAATTACCATGTGTACTGATGTAACCTAATTTCATCAAACTTGCAGGTCCTATCTTTATGTGTGGGAACACTGGCAGTGATGAGGCTTCATCAATGAGTCAACCTGTGGAATCAGCAGAAATGAGAGTAGATGAGACAAGTCATACTTCAGTAACAAATGGTAAAAGTTTAAATACTAGCCTATTTGAAAAAATAATCAACAATAACATAGAATTATACTTAATATCAAATCACCTGATGACTCCATATATCAAATCAAGCTGCTAATAAGTGGATAATTAACTTATCTCTTGAATTTTTACAGCCAAGGATATCAAGATGAACAGATCCAGACAAAGAAGATATGGTATGACATTATTATATATTTTGTGTACAGTCTTTTATAATCATGCCAATATTATTTTTGGATAATTCTTAACAATTTCAGTAAAAGCAATGTTTTGTGGAGTCATATATTGGGTTTTAACTACTAATTTCCTGTATGATATTCTTTTATCTTAATGAAGTGTATTATTTTCATCAATGATTACTACTGATCATGATAATATAATAAATATGATACATTGAATTTTCTAACAATTTTTAAAGACAACTCACAGCAGCCACCGAAGCACATTGCCTCAATAATTGAAGTTGAGACAGCCAAAGCAGATGCCCTCAAGGAGCTGATAGATGTGCAAAAGAGGATGCTCAGCATATCAGAGGAGCACTTGGTTGTACAGAGAGAAAGGCTTGACGTGGAGAAATCCAAATTTGAACTTTTGCAACATCTTTTAATGAATCAAGGAAATAGATCTCCAAATACTTTGTCCCCAGTCATCAACTTTATGTTATCCTCCTAACCGTGCCAGCACCCCAGCTGATATATCTGACTAGTGTTTTAAGGTGAAATATTAAGTGAGATTAATACATATTGTGTATAGAGAGAGTTAAATTGTTATCTGTCTTGATGTATTTACCAGTAGCACACAGCAAAGCTTTGAATACAACCCTTTTATTTTCTTCCAATACATTTATGTTCATGCACTGCCCAGCTGTTTTGCTGTAATTGAAATAAATACATATGTGTATTCAATTGTTGCTTATTGTGTTGTTTACTTACAGCCTATGTAAATCTTTCAGTAATCAGCTCACTCCTAGTCGCACACCCATCCTGACACTGTCTGACTTCAGGATTGTTTTCTTCATCAACATGATCAACCACTGCTTCCTCTAGTGGTGCTGCAACCTTGTTGTCGATGCAGAAGTTGTGCAGCTTGAAAGTAGCCATAATTACAGCTACACATCTTTGTGGATTAAACAATAAACATCCGGTGGACTTATGGAGACATCTGAAAATGTCATATTATCAAGTTCTTGTATTTGTTACAAATTATGAACTAATTTCAACAATTACAGCAATAACATTATGTTCATACAATATCATTAACGATAATTTTCAAACACATATCTTATAAACAATTCAAAACTTCATAAATGTTCTTATTCCTGAATGGAACCATGGATAATTCACAATGAAGTTTGCATAACATGTTGGACCTACCATCCTACCAAAATTAAAAGAAAGGCATTTTGTGTTATTGTTAATCTATTCTCTCTCTCTTCTCTGTAATAAATGACCAGTCCCTGATCTGGTTTTCGATTACATTTCTGAAACTAGACACATGTAATTTTGATATTATACCTGAATCTGGACTTTAGCACACCAAAGGCCCTTTCAACAGTGTTTCTTGTCCTGATATGGGGTGCATTGTACTTTTGTTCAGGCTTCGTCTGAGGATCTGCTAAGGGGGTTAGCATCCAAGGTCTGCATGCATATCTGTACAAATAGTAGAAGCCAAATAACATTTGTTTACAAATGTAGGATATTCATTCCTTACATAGTAACATCAGAAATATTAATGATAGTTACACAAACGTGGCACTTTCCTTCAAAAAATTTCTAGTTTCAAATCTCTCAACTTTGTACTATATACATAATGTATCTTTATTGTAAAATAAGGGATCTACTGTACATCTTACCGGAGAGAGCTGTCGCATATCGCCTGCACATTGATGGCATGATATTCCTTCCGGCATATGTAGGCCGCTTCGTCGTTTGGTGATGGTCGTTTTATGGGAATAAGTGTTCCGTCGACGGCACCAAGAACTTTTGGGAAATGACCAATTCTATAGAATGCTTGCTGTACCTTGGTTTGCTGCTCGTGACTCCAGGGAAAAGTAATATTGTCTAAGACCGTGCATATTGAATTTACCGTTGAATGAAAACCTCTCGACACACTTGATTTATCCAAACCATGCAAATCTCCAATTTCAGAAAGAAATCCCCCTTTTCCTAAATATCTCAGCGTAAACAAAACTTGAGATTCCACTGTCATAGCGTACGAACGCTGTGTTGGTCTTTCGAACAAAGGACGAACTTTGTCTACGAGACAGAAAATGGCTTCGCGAGTGAGGCGATAACGCGATATCAGGTCCAAGTCTGTCAGTGTCTCAAGCTGCATGGTGCGATCGAGGAAAACACGCTGTTTCCTCAAACTTCTCTCAGTTTCCTCACACATCAACAAGAAAGTAGCCATGTTGAAATTCAATGAAGTATCAACCTTAGCGTGGCTAAGGTTGGGTCTGACCAACCTTAAAATTTTCACCTTAACTAAGGCTACCTTAGCGTAAGGTAGTTTCATGCAACAGGGGGTCAACCTTAGTAAAGGCCTAAGGTTAAAACTTCGGGATATAAGGTAACCTTAGCGCTAAGGTTGTTTTGTACAACGGCACCCTGGACGTCAGATGTCACGACGTCACGTGGCTGGGAAGCAGGTGTCTGGGCGTCAGTTGTCTGGACGTCAGGTGTCTGGACGTCAGGTATCTAGGCGTCAGGCGTCTGGGCATCAAGTGTCTGGGCGTCAAGTGTCTGGGCGTCGGGGTCTGGACGTCAGGTATCTAGGGGTCGTGCCTGGGCATCAAGTGTCGGGTGTCTGTACGTCAGGTGTCTAGGCGTCAGGTGTCTGGATGTCAAGTGTCTGGGTGTCAGGTGTCTGGACGTCAGGTGTCCGGACGTCAGAAGTCTGGAGGTCACGTATCTAGGCGTCAGGTGTCTGGGCATCAAGTGTCTGGGCGTCAAGTGCCTGGTCGAACCCACCCTGAATGTTTGGGAGAATGTAAATGTGATGCATTGAGTTACCAAGACGATGTACGTTCAATATATACCTATAAATGTCATTCACTGAATTGTTTTAAACATTGCCGCATTGCCAGATACCCATTCAATCATCTACCTCCGATGAATATCCTATTTGCAAAAAAGGGATGTCACGATATGTATGGTAGTATTTTATTCATTGTCGGAGGGAAATGGCGTGAAAAGGGTTCGCATTCCTCCGCAAACATTGACAAATAAAGAAAATGAAGAAAACTGTTAAACAGTGTTACATGTTTTGCAGTTATCGGGGGTGTTTGTTGTAATATGCAGCTAAAAACGTTTTCTTTCAGGCTTTGAATTAATAACGGTATCAAGTAGAGGTGCAGCTAAAACGTGTCAAAATGCTTCATTCCAGAGGTGTAGGAGCGTTTTTCTACTTCTCAATCAATCCTGAGCTTGTTGGAGGAGACGTGTGTTAAGACTGTATATATACTTGTAGGTCGACACAACTTGTGTGTGTAGTGCCGTGCTCTGCAATCAATGACGGCGATCTGTAAACAATCAAGTCTGGACCAGACAATCTCGTGACTGGCATCATGAGCATCGATCCACGCAATTGGGATCGATGACACGCACCAACCAAGTCAGCGAGCCTGACCACCTGATCCAATTAGTTGCCTCTCACGACAAGCATGGGTTGTTTAAACCAATTTTAATAGTGCCATAGCTGTCTGTTAGTAGTTTATTCTGAAAATTCAGAATAAGTTCGCGGGTACCTTGGCGATGTTTAGTATATCAACACATGCTGAACATGTTATAGTAAAGAACGATCTCTCCGAGGTTTATGACGACAGCAATGACATCATGTGGTGTAGCCGAACCCTACGTAATGACGCGTAGGCCGTCAGAACACGGAAAGCCTCTGTCACAGTGAAAACCTGTTATTCAACTGATTTTACACAATGATGGTAACGCTAATCGATATTTACCTACGTATTGCTCTGAATGTAATGTCATGCAACATGGGTATACATAAGCGGTCATGTAATAAAGTAAGTATCAGGTCGAAATTTAAACTGAAACACGATTTTTTCATAATTATTTACAATGTAAAGATTTAAAGGTCATATCATTTTGAGGCTATGGAATGTAACATAATGTGTTTTACGTAATGTGAGGGGGATGTAGTGAGCGGCGTGACGTCATAGTGGTAAATCTGGTAAATCTTATATGAATCGTATTTCACGGTATAGTGATTGAATAAATGTTGGCGGGGTGCCCATACTGACGCATGTCGCACACGTTTACCGCTTCTGCGTATCACATAAACACGAGCATGGCGTTGACAGGGATCAGAATAAGAGATTCGAACCCAGAACCAGCGGATCCTTTCCAGGATAAGGGACGCAACTTTCCACAGCTAATTGTGGCGCCATATACCGCTGGGCTGTCATGCCATATTAATAAGCTTTCATCGTAATATTGTTTATGCATGTAAATATTTAATTCATTGTCTAAATCTCATCACATGTACTTGTCGCCACCCTCCCGAGATGCCACAGTCAACCATCACTGCTGAAGAGAGTGCAACCCTTTTTTACAGAATTGTAGCTCTTAAACTTGATTTTCTAGCTAGTGTTTTGAAAACTGCTTCAATGATTGGCAATAGACCGTAGCCCCGTGTACCTGGCTACCCTCCATCTACTTGCAACTATGTTTGTTCAGATTGTAAACGTAATGCGCTTCTCCATTCAACCACAGCTCGTGCACTCAGATTCAATCACACCTCAAGTTTCTGAAAAACAAAACGAGAGCAGTGACCTTTTTCATGGAAAGCCCTCATTCAACGAAAATTTGTTTCTATATTAGGTGACTTTTAAAGGGTTACTGAAATAACAACAAAAAATTAAGTCCTCGATCTGTGCCAGTGTGTTCTCTGGCAAACCCTTCAATTTACAAGCCTATCTTTCGAGGCCATTACGATGTCTACGTTCAATTTGTCTTGGCATGTTTGATGCAATTTATCAATTCATATTAGCGATCGTAAACCGAACACTGGACGAAAAAGTGATTGTTCCAGACCAAAACGCACTGAATTTAGATAGACGGCTAGATTTATATTACTAAACCTAATCATTTCCTTGAATGCACCTGTAAAATATAATTGATTGTTGTTCTATATCCGTCGTTGATGCCAATGAATGATGAGGGCATTCTGTAGGCATGGAATACATTCTGTTCTGAAACGACCTATTCCTTGTCTTCATGCAGTGCATTGATTCCAGCAGTTCATTCAAACAAGCGGGAAAATGAAATCTGGTTTAATATCTTCCAAGTGGATTGAGGATTTTGAAATTCAAATTATATTTGCATAAACAAATTTTGGGTTAAGAAGCATATGGCTCAAGATCAGATATCTGCAGAGAACACAGAGAGTATTGACTCATCCACATTGAAGTGTATCATCTGTTTCGTAAAAGCTTCTTCTAAAATGGCATTTTGAGTCAATTATTTACTTAAGATATCGCATGAAAACATGTTAGTTTTCAGAATGTTCGCAAGCACACATCTCGATGAAATACCTGCCACACTAAGGCTCGCCAAGAAAACGGCGTTTAGCGTGGTGTGAAATCAATGGTTAAGAAAGGTGTGACATTTCGTATTCAGGCGATTCTTCACATGGTGTTACCCATCTAATAAAACATCTGTCGCTTTTTACCAAATAATTTAAGAATTATCATCATTCTGACCGCCTTTGTCGTTTTTAGTGTCATTGCGAAAACGGCGGAAGCCAAAGCTTTACAGAGCGCCTATACGCATGGTAATCTGCATGACATATATGATGGTGTAATAGCGCTTTGAGGATGCCCCTGGGTTGTGTGGAAAATGCGCAATACAAATGGATTAGTAGCAGTAGCAGTAGTATTCACTCATTATGACATCAGCACAGTATCATAAGTATCATGAATAGATATAACCTAACCGACCAATACTCTTTGCCCTTCGCTTTATTTTCAATTGTTGACATTCATGATGTCACGAGTTCTCCTGTGCCCGACCAGAATACAGCGACAGTGTTTGTGGGATATGGCGTATTCATAGAAGGTACGCGTATGCTGGTATCCATAGTTTCAGGATATGACATTTAACTTCAAAACGCAAAGTTTAACAGTTATACCGGCTTATGTGGTTTGTATTTGCACCTTCTCAAAATCTTAAAACATTTGATTTGTACGCATGTATTTTCGTATATATGACCACTATTTGGATAGGCGTATGCATAGAGCATCTGGAGAGTGGTGATTCGATCCCCAGCGGCGTCATTCCAAAACACTTTTAAAAATGGTACTTGTTGTTACCCTGCCTGGCAATCGGCGTTAAGGGGCTTAAACAAGGACTGGTCGGCTCGAGTTAGTATACATGTACAGTGTCTGAGTGGGGTATCCACTCTGGCATGACTGTTCTAGCACTATAAACTGGCATCTGTCTGAACTCGCACAAGAAGCCACATACAAACACACGGATAGATTCACGTAAAGGGCGACTATGCTAGTCGTAAAAGCCGACTAACGGGATCGGGTGGTCAGGCTCGCTGACTTGATTGATGCATGTCATCGATTCCAACTGCGTGTATCGATGCTCATGATGTCAATCACTGGATTATCTGGTCCAGACTCGATTATTTACAGACCGCCGCCATATAGCTTGAATATTGCTGAGTGCGGAGTTAAACAACAAATAAACAAACAGATCACGTATAGTACGTGTCAGTAGGTGTAATAATACAGAGTGTTGTTTCAAGCGGAAACTGACGATTTTTGGCAACAAAAGTTTTGAAGTTGCGGCTGCCAGAAAATGGAATGCAATTCCAGAATCCATTAAATATATAACGTCTACGGCAGAGAATGTCCAGTCTCATATTGTCCACCGAAACAGATTCCATTCGGCAGAAAAGGCAAAATAGCTGTAAAATTATATGCATGGATCAATGAAAATCAGTGATGACACCAGGTGTTCGCGAACAGGCTATGCATGTCCTACCCTACCGGGCACAGAATGCTTGTCAATAACACCACCATATGGATAACGACCTTATTCCATCAACACTACAGAGTGAGTGAGTGATTTCGAAACTCAATGTTGCCTACATATACTGTAATTGCGTGTAAACTTTGTGTTGGACGAACATCCAAATGGCAAAGTATTTAATTATTTGGATATCATCATTTTTGCCAAAGATTGACATTTGAAAAGACTTAACACGTTACTGCTTTGGTAATTCCTTTCATTCTTGTACACATTCAATGAATATTTATTATTTCTGTATTTTGAACATAATTCATTATTCAGGGCCACTAAAAGTCAATTCGTTATGTATATAGTAAATGAGTCCTGAAAGAGGGTTTGTTATACCACATCACTGTCCCATTATCAAGGTGTTTCTGAACGAAGATAAGCACACCAGGATGTACAATTACAAGACGTATCTATTATTGGTCCTGATTGGAACAAGATCATTTGCATCTACCTTTACTGTGCTTTTACTACATAAACCCAAACTATAACAGTGTATTAGAAGAATAAAGAATCCACATGTTAAGGTATATTCCAGCTTAACCGCCGTCGTTGACGTGCGAGGAATCAAATCCGCTCATTCGGAAGCACGATGGAACATTATAACCACAGGCCACAATCCTCTTGCCTGGACGTAAGGTATCTGGACGTCAGATGTCCGGACGTCAGGTATCTGGGCGTCAGGTGGGTGGACGTCAGGTGTCTGGACGTCAGGTGGGTGGACGTCAGGTGTCTGGACGTCAGATGTCTGGGCGTCAGGTGGGTGGACGTCAGGTGTCTGGACGTTAGGTGGGTGGACGTCAGGTGTCTGGACGTCAGGTGGGTGGACGTCTGGTGTCTGGACGTCAGATGTCTGGACGTCAGGTGGGTGGACGTCAGGTGTCTGGGCGTCAGGTGGGTGGACGTCAGGTGTCTGGACGTCAGGTGGGTGGACGTCAGGTATCTGGACGTCAGGTGTCCGGACGTCAGGTATCTGGGCGTCAGGTGGGTGGACGTCAGGTGTCTGGGCGTCAGGTGGGTGGACGTCAGGTGTCTGGACGTCAGGAACCTGGACGTCTGGTGTCTGGGCGTAAGGTGTCTTGATGTCAGGTATATGGGCGTCAGGTGGGTGGACGTCAGGTGTCTAGGCGTCAGGTGTCTGGGCATCAAGTGTCTGCGCGTCAAGTGTCTGGGCGTCGGATTTCTGGACGTCAGTTATCTGGGTGTCAGGTGTCTGGACGTCAGATGTCTGGACGTCAAGTGTGTGGACGTCAGGTATCTGGACGTCAGATGTCACGACGTCAGGTATCTGGGTGCCGTTGTACAAAACAACCTTTACTAAGATTGAACTTAATTACTAAGGTTAATCTTAAGGTAACCTTATCAAAAAGTTACGCCCGTTGCACAAAACTACCTTTGGACAACCTTAACGTGGACAGGATACTTAGCGGCAACCTTAACTAAGGTTGAACTCTTTAGTGTGGGAGACTCAATTATGTCCGTAGTTACGGTTGAGAGTTATCTCCCCTGCTCGCATCTGCAGACGACTAATATTGCTACTTCAACATGACACAGCCGTCTACCAGTGCACAGAAACGGTGTCGGCAATCAAACTTTACATCAAGTGAGCTGACACTCTTGGCCGATGAAGTCGGCGCATTTTCTTCAACAATTACCAATCAATCCAAAATGAGGGAGTGGGATGCAATAGTCGCAAAGTAAGTTTTGCCATACATTCAACCTAGCTGATGCAGCATCGTTACTTTGTAAATGAGATCAAATTTATGTATCTATCATTGATATTATATTTGAAAGCATGACATGACATCCAGTGGTATTAGAATAAATGTATTTATTTTCATTGTATAACTAACGTAATTACAGGCCAACATAAATAAATAAATATTCCTCCACACCATTAGATCTATATATTTCTATTTGAGTTCAAAATGTGTAATTTTGAACAGAATTTCTTTTCAGCCCAAAGTTGCATGGAAAAAAATAGAAACCCTTCCTACCGGGCCGGTTTGCGAAATATTTGGATAATAATCTGGAAAATACTACATTGTTGTCTAAATTAAATATGTTTGCTGCATGTGTGCATAATTTTTTGTCAATCTTTTACAGAGTAAATGCCTGCTCGTCTGTTGAGAGAACAGGGGCTCAATTGAGAAAAAAGTGGAATGATTATAAGTAAGTATTAGATATATTCCATTGCTAGGATTTATTGGTGTGTACACATGTATTTGTAAGTATTTAACTTCATTGTTGTGGTGTTCAAGTGTTTTGGTTTATAATAACAATTGGTAAATAAAAATGGCAAACAATTGGTGAAATTGGTTAACAATCAACAGTTTATTTACAATATGAATTGCTTATGTTTTAAAATGGCCAATTACAATGATCAATGTGAACATCTTCATGATTAATTAATTTACTGATCTCAGGTAAAAAGAAAGGCCATGGATGTCCGCAAAGAATCGTCCAAAACAGGAGGCGGTCCAGCACCATCACCTTTGACTGATCTGGAATTCAAAGTATGTTATAAAGTTTTAATTTCCTTTAGAGGATTGTATTTCAAGGCTATCTGAATAGGAAAGTTAATTATGAAAGTGTCCCCTCACAACAACATTTAATAATTTAATTCTTCCCCCCAAGTGTATATAGCTTGAATATTTCTATTTGTAGGTTGTATCACTGATTCCACAGTGTCAAATTGAAGGAATAGCTGGTGGACTGGAGTCTGAGGTTGGTTAAAGTGAGTGTTTGTTTTCAATTAATTTCACTATATATTCAAAATACAAAACAACTTTCATGTTGATTGAATATTTTCATTGAACTGGATGTATTTTCCAACACTGAGTATTGAAATAAACACTGGTAACAGTTTTGATTTACATGGACATAGATGATTATTTCATAAGAACTCATAACATTTTCAGCTTCCCCTACACTCGAGGCATTGAAAGAAGGTGACCTTGCCACAGTGGACTTCTTTGATACAATCATCACAAGTGAAGAGACACAGACCCTTGAAACATCTGGTAGACTTATTCAATACTTTTTAAAAAATCATTCAATGTGCAGTTATTCATGATGTCAATTAATTACAGTTTCCATACAATATCATTAATGATAATTTTCAAACACATATCTTATAAACAATTCAAAACTTCATAAATGTTCTTATTCCTGAATGGAACCATGGATAATTCACAATAAAGTTTGCATAACATGTTGGACCTACCATCCTACCAAAATTAAAAGAAAGGCATTTTGTGTTATTGTTAATCTATTCTCTCTCTCTTCTCTGTAATAAATGACCAGTCCCTGATCTGGTTTTCGATTACATTTCTGAAACTAGACACATGTAATTTTGATATTATACCTGAATCTGGACTTTAGCACACCAAAGGCCCTTTCAACAGTGTTTCTTGTCCTGATATGGGGTGCATTGTACTTGTGTTCAGGCTTCGTCTGAGGATCTGCTAAGGGGGTTAGCATCCAAGGTCTGCATGCATATCTGTACAAATAGTAGAAGCCAAATAACATTTGTTTACAAATGTAGGATATTCATTCCTTACATAGTAACATCAGAAATATTAATGATAGTTACACAAACGTGGCACTTTCCTTCAAAAAATTTCTAGTTTCAAATCTCTCAACTTTGTACTATATACATAATGTATCTTTATTGTAAAATAAGGGATCTACTGTACATCTTACCGGAGAGAGCTGTCGCATATCGCCTGCACATTGATGGCATGATATTCCTTCCGGCATATGTAGGCCGCTTCGTCGTTTGGTGATGGTCGTTTTATGGGAATAAGTGTTCCGTCGACGGCACCAAGAACTTTTGGGAAATGACCAATTCTATAGAATGCTTGCTGTACCTTGGTTTGCTGCTCGTGACTCCAGGGAAAAGTAATATTGTCTAAGACCGTGCATATTGAATTTACCGTTGAATGAAAACCTCTCGACACACTTGATTTATCCAAACCATGCAAATCTCCAATTTCAGAAAGAAATCCCCCTTTTCCTAAATATCTCAGCGTAAACAAAACTTGAGATTCCACTGTCATAGCGTACGAACGCTGTGTTGGTCTTTCGAACAAAGGACGAACTTTGTCTACGAGACAGAAAATGGCTTCGCGAGTGAGGCGATAACGCGATATCAGGTCCAAGTCTGTCAGTGTCTCAAGCTGCATGGTGCGATCGAGGAAAACACGCTGTTTCCTCAAACTTCTCTCAGTTTCCTCACACATCAACAAGAAAGTAGCCATGTTGAAATTCAATGAAGTATCAACCTTAGCGTGGCTAAGGTTGGGTCTGACCAACCTTAAAATTTTCACCTTAACTAAGGCTACCTTAGCGTAAGGTAGTTTCATGCAACAGGGGGTCAACCTTAGTAAAGGCCTAAGGTTAAAACTTCGGGATATAAGGTAACCTTAGCGCTAAGGTTGTTTTGTACAACGGCACCCTGGACGTCAGATGTCACGACGTCACGTGGCTGGGAAGCAGGTGTCTGGGCGTCAGTTGTCTGGACGTCAGGTGTCTGGACGTCAGGTATCTAGGCGTCAGGCGTCTGGGCATCAAGTGTCTGGGCGTCAAGTGTCTGGGCGTCGGGGTCTGGACGTCAGGTATCTAGGGGTCGTGCCTGGGCATCAAGTGTCGGGTGTCTGTACGTCAGGTGTCTAGGCGTCAGGTGTCTGGATGTCAAGTGTCTGGGTGTCAGGTGTCTGGACGTCAGGTGTCCGGACGTCAGAAGTCTGGAGGTCACGTATCTAGGCGTCAGGTGTCTGGGCATCAAGTGTCTGGGCGTCAAGTGCCTGGTCGAACCCACCCTGAATGTTTGGGAGAATGTGAATGTGATGCATTGAGTTACCAAGACGATGTACGTTCAATATATACCTATAAATGTCATTCACTGAATTGTTTTAAACATTGCCGCATTGCCAGATACCCATTCAATCATCTACCTCCGATGAATATCCTATTTGCAAAAAAGGGATGTCACGATATGTATGGTAGTATTTTATTCATTGTCGGAGGGAAATGGCGTGAAAAGGGTTCGCATTCCTCCGCAAACATTGACAAATCAAGAAAATGAAGAAAACTGTTAAACAGTGTTACATGTTTTGCAGTTATCGGGGGTGTTTGTTGTAATAAGCAGCTAAAAACGTTTTCTTTCAGGCTTTGAATTAATAACGGTATCAAGTAGAGGTGCAGCTAAAACGTGTCAAAATGCTTCATTCCAGAGGTGTAGGAGCGTTTTTCTACTTCTCAATCAATCCTGAGCTTGTTGGAGGAGACGTGTGTTAAGACTGTATATATACTTGTAGGTCGACACAACTTGTGTGTGTAGTGCCGTGCTCTGCAATCAATGACGGCGATCTGTAAACAATCAAGTCTGGACCAGACAATCTCGTGACTGGCATCATGAGCATCGATCCACGCAATTGGGATCGATGACACGCACCAACCAAGTCAGCGAGCCTGACCACCTGATCCAATTAGTTGCCTCTCACGACAAGCATGGGTTGTTTAAACCAATTTTAATAGTGCCATAGCTGTCTGTTAGTAGTTTATTCTGAAAATTCAGAATAAGTTCGCGGGTACCTTGGCGATGTTTAGTATATCAACACATGCTGAACATGTTATAGTAAAGAACGATCTCTCCGAGGTTTATGACGACAGCAATGACATCATGTGGTGTAGCCGAACCCTACGTAATGACGCGTAGGCCGTCAGAACACGGAAAGCCTCTGTCACAGTGAAAACCTGTTATTCAACTGATTTTACACAATGATGGTAACGCTAATCGATATTTACCTACGTATTGCTCTGAATGTAATGTCATGCAACATGGGTATACATAAGCGGTCATGTAATAAAGTAAGTATCAGGTCGAAATTTAAACTGAAACACGATTTTTTCATAATTATTTACAATGTAAAGATTTAAAGGTCATATCATTTTGAGGCTATGGAATGTAACATAATGTGTTTTACGTAATGTGAGGGGGATGTAGTGAGCGGCGTGACGTCATAGTGGTAAATCTGGTAAATCTTATATGAATCGTATTTCACGGTACAGTGATTGAATAAATGTTGGCGGGGTGCCCATACTGACGCATGTCGCACACGTTTACCGCTTCTGCGTATCACATAAACACGAGCATGGCGTTGACAGGGATCAGAATAAGAGATTCGAACCCAGAACCAGCGGATCCTTTCCAGGATAAGGGACGCAACTTTCCACAGCTAATTGTGGCGCCATATACCGCTGGGCTGTCATGCCATATTAATAACCTTTCATCGTAATATTGTTTATGCATGTAAATATTAAATTCATTGTCTAAATCTCATCACATGTACTTGTCGCCACCCTCCCGAGATGCCACAGTCAACCATCACTGCTGAAGAGAGTGCAACCCTTTTTTACAGAATTGTAGCTCTTAAACTTGATTTTCTAGCTAGTGTTTTGAAAACTGCTTCAATGATTGGCAATAGACCGTAGCCCCGTGTACCTGGCTACCCTCCATCTACTTGCAACTATGTTTGTTCAGATTGTAAACGTAATGCGCTTCTCCATTCAACCACAGCTCGTGCACTCAGATTCAATCACACCTCAAGTTTCTGAAAAACAAAACGAGAGCAGTGACCTTTTTCATGGAAAGCCCTCATTCAACGAAAATTTGTTTCTATATTAGGTGACTTTTAAAGGGTTACTGAAATAACAACAAAAAATTAAGTCCTCGATCTGTGCCAGTGTGTTCTCTGGCAAACCCTTCAATTTACAAGCCTATCTTTCGAGGCCATTACGATGTCTACGTTCAATTTGTCTTGGCATGTTTGATGCAATTTATCAATTCATATTAGCGATCGTAAACCGAACACTGGACGAAAAAGTGATTGTTCCAGACCAAAACGCACTGAATTTAGATAGACGGCTAGATTTATATTACTAAACCTAATCATTTCCTTGAATGCACCTGTAAAATATAATTGATTGTTGTTCTATATCCGTCGTTGATGCCAATGAATGATGAGGGCATTCTGTAGGCATGGAATACATTCTGTTCTGAAACGACCTATTCCTTGTCTTCATGCAGTGCATTGATTCCAGCAGTTCATTCAAACAAGCGGGAAAATGAAATCTGGTTTAATATCTTCCAAGTGGATTGAGGATTTTGAAATTCAAATTGTATTTGCATAAACAAATTTTGGGTTAAGAAGCATATGGCTCAAGATCAGATATCTGCAGAGAACACAGAGAGTATTGACTCATCCACATTGAAGTGTATCATCTGTTTCGTAAAAGCTTCTTCTAAAATGGCATTTTGAGTCAATTATTTACTTAAGATATCGCATGAAAACATGTTAGTTTTCAGAATGTTCGCAAGCACACATCTCGATGAAATACCTGCCACACTAAGGCTCGCCAAGAAAACGGCGTTTAGCGTGGTGTGAAATCAATGTTTAAGAAAGGTGTGACATTTCGTATTCAGGCGATTCTTCACATGGTGTTACCCATCTAATAAAACATCTGTCGCTTTTTACCAAATAATTTAAGAATTATCATCATTCTGACCGCCTTTGTCGTTTTTAGTGTCATTGCGAAAACGGCGGAAGCCAAAGCTTTACAGAGCGCCTATACGCATGGTAATCTGCATGACATATATGATGGTGTAATAGCGCTTTGAGGATGCCCCTGGGTTGTGTGGAAAATGCGCAATACAAATGGATTAGTAGCAGTAGCAGTAGTATTCACTCATTATGACATCAGCACAGTATCATAAGTATCATGAATAGATATAACCTAACCGACCAATACTCTTTGCCCTTCGCTTTATTTTCAATTGTTGACATTCATGATGTCACGAGTTCTCCTGTGCCCGACCAGAATACAGCGACAGTGTTTGTGGGATATGGCGTATTCATAGAAGGTACGCGTATGCTGGTATCCATAGTTTCAGGATATGACATTTAACTTCAAAACGCAAAGTTTAACAGTTATACCGGCTTATGTGGTTTGTATTTGCACCTTCTCAAAATCTTAAAACATTTGATTTGTACGCATGTATTTTCGTATATATGACCACTATTTGGATAGGCGTATGCATAGAGCATCTGGAGAGTGGTGATTCGATCCCCAGCGGCGTCATTCCAAAACACTTTAAAAGATGGTACTTGTTGTTACCCTGCCTGGCAATCGGCGTTAAGGGGCTAAAACAAGGACTGGTCGGCTCGAAGTTAGTATACATGTACTGTGTCTGAGTGGGGTATCCACTCTGGCATGACTGTGTTCTAGCACTATAAACTGGCATCTGTCTGAACTCGCACAAGAAGCCACATACAAACACACGGATAGATTCACGTAAAGGGCGACTATGCTTGTCGTAAAAGCCGACTAACGGGATCGGATGGTCAGGCTCGCTGACTTGATTGATGCATGTCATCGATTCCAACTGCGTGGATCGATGCTCATGAGGTCAATCACTGGATTATCTGGTCCAGACTCGATTATTTACAGACCGCTGCCATATAGCTGGAATATTGCTGAGTGCGGAGTTAAACAACAAATAAACAAACAGATCACGTATAGTACGTGTCAGTAGGTGTAATAATACAGAGTGTTGTTTCAAGTGAAAACTGACGATTTTTGGCAACAAAAGTTTTGAAGTTGCGGCTGCCAGAAAATGGAATGAAATTCCAGAATCCATTAAATATATAACGTCTACGGCAGAGAATGTCCAGTCTCAAATGTCCACCGAAACAGATTCCATTCGGCAGAAAAGGCAAAATAGCTGTAAAATTATATGCATGGATCAATGAAAATCAGTGATGACACCAGGTGTTCGCGAAAAGGCTATGCATGTCCTGCCCTACCGGGCACAGAATGCTTGTCAATAACACCACCATATGGATTACGATCTTATTCCATCAACACTACAGAGTGAGTGAGTGTTTTCGAAACTCAATTTCGCCTTCATATACTGTAATCGCGTGTAAACTTTGTGTGGGACGAACATCCAAATGGCAAAGTATTTAATTTTTGGATATCATCATTTTTGCCAAAGATTGACATTTGAAAAGACTTAACACGTTACTGCTTTGGTAATTCCTTTCATTCTTGTACACATTCAATGAATAATTATTATTGCTGTATTTTGAACATAATTCATTATTCAGTGCCACTAAATGTCAATTCGTGACGGATATAGTTAATGAGACCTAAAAGAGGGTATGTCATACCACATCACTGTCCCATTATCACCAAGGTGTTTCTGAAGGAAGATAAGCACACCAAGATGAAAATTAAAATACATATCTATTATTGGTCTGATGTTATATTGGAACAAGATCAGTTGCATATACTTTTACCGTGCTTTTACTACATAAACCCAACTATAACAGTGTACTAGAAGAATAAAGAATCCACTGTAGTTATCTGGACGTCAGGTGCCTGGGCGAAGTGTCTGTACGTCAGGTATCAGGGCGTCAGGTATCTCGCGTCAATTGTCTGGATGTGTCTGGGCATCAGGTGTCTAGACGTCAGGTGTCTGGGCGTTAAATGTCTGGATGTCAGGTGTCTGGACGTCAGGTATCTGGGCGTCAGGTCTCTGGACGTCAAATACCTGGGCGTCAGGTTTCTGGGCGTCAGGTGTCTTGATGTCAGGTATATGGGCGTCAGGTGGGTGGACGTCAGCTGTCTTGGCGTCAGGTGTCTGGACGTCGGGTGCATGGGCGTCGTGTGGGTGGACGTCAGCTGTCTTGGCGTCAGGTGTCTGGACGTCGGGTGTCCGGACGTCAGATGTCTGGGCGTCGTGTCTGTACGTAAGGTATCTCGGCGTCAGGTGTCTGGGCATCAAGTGTCTGGGCGTCGGGTATCTGGACGTCAGATGTCACGACGTCAGGTATCTGGACGTCGGATGTCACGACGTCAGGTGTCTGGAAAGCAGGTGACTGGAAGTCAGATGTCTGGGCGTCAGGTATCTCGCGTCAGATGTCTGGATGTCAAGTGCCTTGGCATCAGATGTCTTGACGTCAAGTGTATGGTTGCTTTTCACTTTTATCAACGAGTGGTGATATATTTTAGATCAAAAGACACGAGTGTGAGATTTTATTTATCATCCAACATCATTCTTCCAACTTTTTCAGTTTGTAGACAGCAATACGCAGTGTCTTAAGTGTCAAAGGTACTGCTAACAGCTTCAGTAGCAGAGCCATTAGTGATGACAATTGATTGTGACGTCATGGTAACAATGACGTCACAATGGTCTGCAAATCATTGTGATGCAATTTCATTGCAGAGATATCTACAAGGTAGATATCGATTGATCTCACCCAAGCAATATATCCCGTGGGAGCCAGTTTTGGGTGATAAATAATTATGTCTTTCACAAATGTATATCATTAAGATGATAAATCTTCTGGGTTTTGAAATTTGTCGTAGATTAGACACCTTATTTAACCACGCAACATCACGCACCATTAACACCACCCTCCATCACACACTCACAACACCCTCCATCACACACTCACAACACCCTACATCACACACTCACAACACCCTACACCACACACTCACAACAGCCTCCATCACACACACACAATGTCCTACACCACACACTCACACCACCCTCCATCACACACAACACTCTTTACCACACACAACAGCCTCCAACACACACACGCAACAGCCTCCAACACACACACGCAACAGCCTCCAACACACACACAACAGCCTCCAACACACACACTACCCTCTCCAACACACACACAACAGCCTCCAACACACACACGCAACAGCCTCCAACACACACACACACACACAACACCCTCCACCACACACAACACCCTCCACCACACACACACAACACCCTCCGACACACACACACCACCCTCCAACACACACACAACAGCCTCCAACACACACACACATACGACACCACACCTTCCACCGTACACACAACATCCTCCAACACACACAAGCAACAGCCTCCAACACACACACACACACACACACACACCACACCTTCCACCGCACACACAACAGCCTCCAACACACACGCGCAACAGCCTCCAATACACACAGACACACACACACTCACAACACCCTCCAACACACACAACAGCCTCCAACACATACACACAACAGCCTCAAACACACACAACAGCCTCAAACACACACACAACACCCTACAACACACCCTACAACACACACACAACACCCTACAACACACACACAACACCCTCCAACACACACACAACACCCTCCAACACACACACAACACCCTTCAACACACACACAACAACCTCGAACACACACACAACTGCCTCCAACACACACAACAGCCTCAAACACACAAAACAGCCTCTAACACACACACACACACACATACGACACCACACCTTCAACTGCACACACAGCAACCTCTACCACACGCACAACACTCTCCACCACACACACAACACCCTCCACCGTACAAAACACTCTCAAATACACACATAACACCCTCCAAAACACACACAACACCCTCAAACACACATACAACACTCTCCAATACACACACAACACCCTCCAACACACAACACAACACCCCCCAACACACACAAACAACACCATCCAACACACACACAACACCCTCCAACACACACACACAACACCATCCAACACACACACAACACTCTCCACCACAAACAACACCCTCAAACACACACACAACACCCTCAAACACACACACCATCCAACACACACAACACCATCCAATACACACACAACACCCTCCAACACACATACACACAACACACTCCTCCATACACACACACAACGCCCTCTACCACACCATACACACATTACCCTAATATGATATGGTTGACCCCACTTGTGAAATAACCTTTATGCAAAACACCATGCCCAGGCTCAAATGAGAGCGTGTTGGATATATGTATTCACAAAGGGCTCCATACGATATTAAATATTTACAATTTGCGATAGCTGTCGCCTTGAACTACATGCATTTACGTTCTGTAACCAATAGGTACATAGTCTTCCCTCATTCTACGTAAAAGACGTCCCCATGGGTATCTACAAATAATAATATACCTTGTCATATGGTAATATACATATTGGTTACAATATTGATATTAGCATCTTTCAAGCATAAATATATGTGAGACTGGTTTCAGAATAATTGATAACATGATTTAGATACAAGTAAAACAAGATCCTTAATTTAATGTTTAACATTGAACTATAGATAAGAATATGGTATTTTGTATAGCCTTCAATCCACATCGGAGTGAACCACTTTCTTCAGACTCTTTTGTACTTGTGAGACAATAAAATGTGTTTAAACTAATAGCTACACCCTTTAGTGAATGCATATTTTCTCTTTTATCATCTGAAGACGTTTCAGGATGGTTCTGTTTTTCGACTCACTATCCTGCACTATATGAAATGTATATTTGTGATGTTAATATATCATCCATACATCTATTCTCCCTACAAACTAGTCGCGATCTCACTCAGATTGTATGACTATTCATATTGAACTAACTGGCATGGGGTACACATTCTGGGGTAGTATTTTCTGTTTAAAATATGTGTATACATGTACACGATATATGACATTAGGATTAACATTTCAGACATTAAGTATGGCAGCATAGTGGCCGTGTCATGATGCTGCCCTCAGTATTATTTGTAGAAATGACATGTGTGTTTATCTGAGCACTTCTGGACAGGGACAGCGCGCCACGGGCATCTTAATATCACTGAAACGCGTACAGGAAGGACCAGAACATCCGGGCATCTTGGGTCGTCGGTTGGAGCTGGGAGACTCAGGGTATCCGAGTGATGGCGTAGACCTATGTACAGCATACAGCCCAGAGTGTGGTAATGGGTATAGTATTTCTCCGGAAGACAATCGGGCACCTTGGGTCGTCGGTTGGTTCTGGGAGACTCAGGGTATCCGAGTGATGGCGTAGACCTATGTACAGCATACAGCCCAGAGTGTGGTAATTGGTATAGTATTTCTACCGAAGGCAATCGGGCACCTTGGGTCGTCGGTTGGAGCTGGGAGACTCAGGGTATCCGAGTGATGGCGTAGACCTATGTACAGCATACAGCCTAGAGTGTAGTAATTTCTCCCAAACCCAATCGGGTACAGTAGAAACGAAAACTAGTTGTTTCCCCGGGGGGGGGGGACATCAATCGCATGTGTGATCGTTAAATCTACATATTAACCATTAAATATAGTTGGTGGCTTTCTTATAGCCTTGTAATAATTTGATGTGCTGAGTCTTCAGTCGATCACGGAGAAAAGACGTAAATTAGATAACTGATATATCCGGACCATTTTATGAGAAAATCACAAACTATCTTATTGAACTTTATCTTTAAAACAATGTGTATTTAAAAACTGTAACTGGCCGTATCCAGTGAAACACGCTTATAATCCCTAATCGTATCTGTCAAGCTAAACAGATTAAAATAAATAAATGCAACAAAGAGTTTTCGCGTAATCCTGGCACAGTCAGGCTGGTTGAGGCTTCATGTCAGCTGCTCAGTCGAATACGCTGAGAACTTCTCGGGGAATGTGAAGACTCCCCAACACTGCAAGCCTTCAGCATTACCAAGATTGTCAGTAGAGCTGTATTCCTAGGAATAAACCCGGAAACTCTCCCAATGTCAGTTACCAGACTGGGAGGTACCAAACCAAAGGCACCGAGAACAATGGGGAGTCGAACAGATTGCTACTTGGGAAGCAAACGTTACGTTTCATAAGCGAGGTTCGCATATTTGCCATTTTATCCTGAATGTTACATTAGTGTGAAAAAAAGGACAGAGAATTCAGATGTTCCACATCCTTGGCTCGTTTACGAAGACTGTGGAATGCCTTGTTTTCATCATGAGTCTGAACATGCTTCACAAGAGGATCATCAGACAAATAAATGTGTGCAAAAGTGCACAAAACAATTCTATCATGAAAAGCCTCCACATTAATCACACAACGCCCTCCCATTATGATTGGTAAATATAAGCGATTGAGAGAAGAGTGAGGGAAGTGGGATCTATTGTCTTACAACCCCAAAATTTATACTTACAACCTCACAATTCCTTCGTGGGTCCTGTCTGCTAAAGGGAAATAATAGCATTGGAAGCACAGCACGATGACACAAGATTTGTGAGACACCATGTAAATATTTTGTATCGTGTATTCAGACAAGTAATAGGGTGAAAGTTGTTGGGATCAGTCAAATCAGCTTTCGTTATTCGACATTTGCACAACCAAGACGGAACATCCCCTGTATCCAAAGAGAATTTGAACAGTGATGTAATGATGTTTGGATACAAGGGAACAGTTGCCAGTACCGGTTTCGAAAACCACCAAGCCCTGTCGCCGTATTAGATTTGGACGTTTTTATCTATGTTTTGGCGTTTTGACATTGATTGCCCTGAGAGACGTATTTTCCAGAAGAGTTAGAAAATATGTTTTTCCTTGTTTCATTTAGTGTTATTTGTTTTGTTTTTGTTTGTCTCTGGAAACTGTATGGAACTCCTCCAGTGTACGAGCAGGAGCACTCGCTCAACAGTTAATGTCATGCAAAGAACAGTCCGCAATGAGAGCAACAGAAATAATGCCATTTAATTTATCAAATTGATTTTGCTGGTCGCGAATATTTTTCTCTGTCAGGTATGCATGCATTGGCATGGCTTTGTCCCAATGGTGCTTCAATAATTTGCTATTTATTCTGGCCGACCTGTTGCTTTTGCACACTCAAGAAGTGAGGACTCGGGCTGGTGAGTCCAAGATATACTTGGGTGGGTTCTGTGCCTCACCCTGAAGCAAATCCCATCTCCAGTTTTGTAAGTTTGTATACCGGAGGGAGGCTGACCGAGCTGCGGAGTTAAAGATGACTTTCTTCTTGGCCTTCTGTAACCAGTTTCCGGGTGAGGGGGTTAGCCCCAACTGGGTGATGTACGATTTGTTCAGGGGGATAAATCCTCCCCATCTGGGCCCACCAGGGAGAGGCGTACATCATCACGTCCTGTCGTTATAATGTGAATACTCTTCTTTGCTTACTTTCAGGTGGCATCTTAAGGTTACGTTAAACATGCAGGCAGCCCAATGTTTCACATGTTTCTTGGTTTGCCAGCACCAACCCGTGCTCGCGAAGTACACAAAATGGAAAACGTCGAAGACCTGCACCAGTTCAGGCTGCCCACCTACATCAAGCTGGCACGCCATGATACAGTTGAAAAAACAGTTCAATGCGATGTTATGGCTCATTCACTATGTGAACCTGTCACGACATCAGTACTGATTGTCGTCGGTATATTGATAAAAAAATGACGTATTTAGACTTTTACGCCCAATGGAATCTGTTAAAGCAGATAATCGAGACTGATTATTCTCTGGCGTTGTTATATTTTTGTGTCTTCAAGTGCAAAATGCTTTTATACGTGTCTTCACGAGCGCCCTGCTTTCCGTATGTGTTGCAACATTAACAATGAGCAGTATTTGTGGAGGGACATTTCAGCGCTGACATTGTCACCTGATACTAAAGTGTTCGTATATTGAAAGCATCATGTTTCTGAAGACGATTGGTCAGGGGACCTCCGACGTGGTACGTACGATGTGTTGTAGGACACGACGCAACTCAATACACGATCTTTGTCGTTTGGGTCTGTCTTTCGGGAGACGCTATTCCCAAGGGTTGGACGACGACCATATCAGGCAGTATGAAATATGTGCATACAGAAACAAGTATATCAACCTCTGGTCTTTAGAGCATAGAGAAATAGAGAAGGCGTAACATGTCGGTGCTTTCAGACTCATATAGCCTTGTTGTATTATTAATATGTCCTTATCTGAGCGCCAGTGTTTGATATTTTTCAAACAGAAGTACTGTTGTATTGACCTTCATACAATACACGTCCTTTTCTCCGGCACTTTGCCAACATATCGCAGAAAAGGACATATCTATAATCTCAAGAGGTATGTTTTCCATACGCCCATTTGTCAATGTGATTGGTGCCATGTTAAATATTGATATCAAAGGCGGGATGTTAAGTGCATCTACGCCCAACACATGGTACTTTGCAAATGACACCTTCTGTTTACATTGTGTCTAAATTTCTTCACTTCCATTAAGCGATTAAATGTCAGTCGTGGCGTCTTGACAAATGTAATGAGCCTACCTGTTATTGTTATTTACGACCGCATTACAATTGCTTCAAAGAAACAAGTCAGTTAGTCTTGGATAATACCTACAGCAGTTCCCTGGGGATTCTGTTCCTCCAGAACCTATAGGGAGACTCCCAAGTGACTTCTATTAGAAAGACAGTGATGCTAGCATGATGTCAACGTATTCTTTGACATACCTAAATGTGTTAAATAAATCAGAGCGGACTTAACTAAACGTGAAATTGTCCGCCCTAGTTGACGGATGAAGAGATCTGAATGTTGGAAGATTTCAATGGCAGGCGTTAGACGTGATATTACAATATGATACAAAGTCGGTTGCTTACTCAGTCGTTCACGTGGGCGTAGTGGCTGGGGAACAGTTGCTTTGGAGTAGTGGGTTTTCTAGGTTTGTCAGTAGTTAACTGACTTTAAAAGTCAAGTTTCCACCCTTGTCAAACTAGGTTGGAATTACTTGGCTCGATCGTAGCGCCACCTATGGCTATTACCAGTTATGTCCCTTCTAAACCTCTCCTATGGACCAATCAGATTCCACCTCTCGTAACACTTGCGTTTGCTTCACACAAAATGGCGGCGCCCGGTCAGGACGATTTGATCGATAATCAAGATCTATATTCTGATAAAACGGGTCTTACATCAAATGCATCAAATCACGTGAGCACCTTAATTAAAAACATGAAAAGATTTTGAAAATATCTGCTGACGACGAGTTGGCGATGTACATGCTTTGCAAATCCTGCAATCGACCGAAATCTGTACGACAAGTTACGAACCGAATTTCGATTTCAACTCGTTAGTCCAGCCTAAATGTAACTCCATTATACCAGCCTAGTTCGGCAAGGGTGGAAACTGGACTTTTATAGTCAGTTAACTCCCTTGCCTCGGGAAGATGCAGTTCAACATGCTGGAGACCTGTAGACAACAATCATACCATACTGCACCACACACCGATTAAGCAACTTTCTGTAGGCCCCTAAAAACCATTCATCACCAACATGTTCATAGAGTGGACTGTGAATTATTTAACTTTGTAAACACAGGACAAATTAATCGCATTCCATGTGGCGAGTCTCCACTAAACCATTCCTAATGATCTCGGAATAGAAACTATTAACTAATGTCTTAACAAAGACGGAGAGTCACTCCCTTATCGAAACTCAAGAAAATTTGTGAGTGAAAGTGTGAAATCCATTTGAGAGCAATTCCTCGTACTTCGAAGGGACTCCCCTGGTCGCGTCATACCTTAACACGTTAGAAAACGGTACTTGTTACCCTGCCTGGCGCTCAGCATTAAGGAGATAAAACAAGGATTGGTCGGCTCAGAGTGTAATGTGTCTTTCTGGGGTATTCATGTTAAACTGCGGCATGGTGTCTCTGTGGACTAGCACAACACAACCGGCAGACTAGCACAAGGAGCCACACACATAAATGCACGTCGCTATACAAGTGAAATAATCTTGAACGCGAAGTTGACCCACATTTCACCTCACCAAACTTCAACAGGAGATCCTTCTAGTAAAAGGGTACGATAGGGGAAAACATTAGTTAGTTTCAGGATATCTTGAAGAACAACGAGAGGATCGCCTTCATGAATGTCGTATGGCATTGTAAACAATGAAACATTTAAACAATGATTGTAACTGTACTACATTGCTTCTGTTGAGATTCAGTAGAGGTTCATTGCATAGTATTTGGACAACGGTTAGTTGTCAGGAATGCAGTACTATTTAATGCAAGCAGTGGTGAGGAAACAATCATATTTAGATGCTCGAATTATCTGTAAACTTCCGAAACAGCATGGATGGGTGTCAAACATTATAGGAACATGTAGCCTATTATATGATGTTCAAATAACACTGGACTGGTCTGGTACTGTGGCGAAAGTGCTGGAAGCTGGTTAGAGTGTATAAACGGAGCGGGTGCGTTCCTGCCGGCTCTCACATTCCATCTGTCTTTACATCTAGACCAGCTTTCGTGTGAAGATCACTTTTCACTCTGGTGTTCAGCCTAGGACTATTTCGGAAGTTTGGCCACTGTTGCGAATAGGTGAATTTTACTATAACTGAACTTTTTGCAATCACCACTGCCATCTTATTTTGTATTTGTATTTGGTACGGCCACTGAATATTGTACTACCACTCTATTGCATGCTGCCATTGTAATTACTATGCAGTTATTTGTATTAATTTGTCAACCTAGTGAATTTTGTAATACAAATGTTGATTTCCTTTAGTCCAAATTTCTGGGTTAACACATTGTTTCAACTTGGGAATCGACAAGTGACATGAAAAATTGCAGCAATTCCAGAAGGACCATCTTGATTGTTTTGTACAAGACATCGTCACCAAAATGCGATTTCAGCACTACGATTATTGTACGTCTACGTTAAGGTATTGAGGTTACGATCGTGTCACTATGATCGTTTTGGCACATGTTCTAAACAGAAAGAACTCGAAACTCGGTACAAGCACAATATCATCCCTCGAGCGAGATCATAATAATGACATCAATTAGCAAACTAGATACATTCTGCAGCCCAACAGATGTAAAACAATATCTCCACCATGTAATGCCGACGCCCAAACCGTACAAAGCGAGGTTTGCCATACAACCTTGAAAGGGGAATCTGTACGACTGTTCCCGACACTGAAACACCAGGCTCAACACGAAGAAGTTGAATGCATTTCTTAAATAGAAGCAACATATTTATTTCCATATCATAAAAAGTATAAGCGACAGCACCCTTATCATATTCCTAAAAAAAACTCTGTCAAAAGCAGGGTCGATTGCACGATTCCGACTATATCGTGAGTATGTGTTTATGAATCACTGTCTACTATATAGGGATGATAGCAGGTGTTCGTGAAAAGGTGAGCGTATCCTGGCCCCCCGGTGGCGCCCATCACACACACCTGAAGAAAAACGGGAACATATGATACGAGTCAAAATAGGGAACTGCATCGGACATAATTTTTGTCTCTTTTTGAAAGCTTTACTGAGTCCTTGAATAATGTAATCTGATCAAACAGCTTTTGAAAAACAGTCGTATAACGCCCTTTGAAATCTCCGTAGAAAGAGCATGCTCGATTGCACCTCAAAAGTTGTGAACTGTAGGTACGCAAAGCTGGAGATGCAGGACTATAGCTCAACTTAAAGCGATAAAAAGTAAAAACAAATTAGAAAACGTATATCCAAACTCCCCGGTAATTCAAGGGATGGCTATATCAACATCTACTGCTATTGAACTTTTGTCCTTGTTTCTACTCATAATCTATTAAATCCTGATTTATTTAAAATGATCAAACAAAAAAAAGCTGGAAAAGGATAAGAACTGACTTCCGTGATGGACGTGATATCTTACCCTCACTAGTTCTGCAACGCTGACACCAACATAGGGATTAACGGGATATTGTGGAGCGTGTGTGCATATCCTAGAAGACAATGGGCGTGTCCATTAACAAGAACACTGTCTGGGTACTCTCCAAGATGGGGATTTGTGTATGTAATCATGTGTGAAGAGTGAAATGAACGGTATATCGGGAAGACAGGGAGCCCATAAACCACAACTGTAGGTTCCCAGAGCCGGTATATGCCGTTAAGTGCTCACATGGTTGGCGCGCATTAGAAAAATATATCAACAATTCATTTCTACCAAATGTCATCAGATGATAAAATGTTCAGAAACTTAAGGAGAATATTTCAGTCTGCAGATACGTTATCAATACGTGATATGCCAGCTCGCCTGTACATTCTCAGTCAGCCTGACAATATCAATAAACCATGTCAGAGGAAAACGTATTTTTCTTTTCCTTTCTCTGAGTTTTCTGAACATGTAATAATGTAAATATACTGCCGAGCAAAAGAAAATAGACACTTGAAAATTGGATTTGACCAAAAAAAAAGCACAAACGTTATTAAAATGTTACCAGGCTGAAAACAATCGGCAAAACTCGGCAAACGTAATTTTTGTCACAACTGTGTAATTATATTGACTGGTTATATTTCATATATAGATGTCCCCAACACTGTCATTTAGTTGATTAAGGGACAAGAAGTAGCCCTGAAACGTTTGTATGTTTAATAAAGAGTGAGTGAGTGAGTTGGGTTTAACGCCGCTTTTAACAGTATAACAGTTATATCGCGGCGTGTCAGCTTTATGTGGGAGGAAAGCCCGAAGTGATGCAGGTATCAGACGTTTACCACTTCGGTGAAACCCACGAGTACGAGTATGGTGCTGACAAACCTAGAAACATAATCGGGGCGAACCGGGATTCGAACCCACAATCATAGGTTTCTGGCGTGCCGAAGGGACGCAACTCTGCACAGCGAATCGCGGCGCCTTAGACGACTGGGCCACCCGTGCCCCCGTTTAATAAATAAGTTCTTGTGCATAATAGTATTCATTGTCACGCAAGGTTATCAAATATAGCATCATCGAATGGCCATTTGCAGTTTAGTTGAGGCAGGGAAAAACAGTGTATCATTGAAGCAGGGGGCCCAATGAGCCATTGTATAATCCACATTCTTATTAGTTATTGGTAGATATAAAGTTTAGTTGAGGCAAGGACATACAGTGTATCCTGGAAGCAGTGGGCCTAATGAGCCATTGTATAATCTACATTCTTATTAGTTATTGGTAGATATAAAGTTTAGTTGAGGGAAGGACATACAGTGTATCCTGGAAGCAGGGGGCCCAATGAGCCATTGTATAATCCACATTCTTATTAGTTATTGGTAGATATAAAGTTTAGTTGAGGCTGGGAAATACAGTGTATCCTGGAAGCAGTTGGCCCAATGAGCCATTGTATAATCTAACTCTTATTAGTTATGGTAGATATAAAGCTATAAAAATGGTGTTTTTTTCCGGTGCTCGTGGTAGTCATCAAGCTTTTGTTCTAGACTTTTGACAGCAACTCAATCTTTTTCTGTTAAAATGGACTTTACACGGAATTATCGATGGTTGATTTGAGTGGCGACATTCGTTTACACAAGCAACATATTGCCAAGTGAGGTGAGGTGAAATGGGGTTTAACGTCACGTCCAAGATTATTTCACTTATATAACGACGCGCATGTACGCGCGCGCGTGTGTGTGTGTGTGGCTGCTTGTACTACTCCTGACTAATGCAGATTACATTGTGCTAGCACACTGAGATACCATGCCGCAGTTTATCATAAATACCTCACTCAGACACAGTATACTGACTCCGAGCCGACCTGCCTTTTTTATCTTCTTCAGGCCGGGCGCCAGGCTGGGTACCAACAAGTTCAATTTTAAAATATTGTGGTATTTTTAATCGAACCCCGGGCGGACGCTCTACCACTATACCGCTGATGTGGTCTATTACAATGTGAAGGCATTGCTCGAACGTGATATGGTAATTTGGAGAGGACGAATGCCAGAAACTTCTCCCTCATCGAACTAACTGCGGACGTGAAATTATAATTCGAGGTAAAATATATCACAGTAAATACAACTGTGCCTTACTGGCAGTAGATAACCGGCGTACATCGAAACCCTATTAACCCGGACCCCGCGTTTCTGAATGATCATTAGTGTTAGGATGTCAACATAAAACATTTTTTTAGTTTCGTCTTTATGTATATAATGTATTGCTGTGCCTCGGAAGTCTAAAGGCTGAACGTTGCTCCCAAAATGTTTATCAATTTGTATATATTAATGTCACGCGTGACACATTAAGAAAATTTGTGTCTTTCTGTCACACATTTGGACAGGGGTCATTAGATGAGTCAAATCAGGGGTTTGCACATTGTGAAGTTTATGCAGTGACGTCACATACTCCACACTTTACGTCATCAGCATCGTCAAACTGGACTATACGCGACATCCGTCAGTAGATCAACCAGAACGTGGTATAGAAAATCTCCTAAGCCTTCTTCCTTGAGTTGAAAATAATCGATACCAGTTAAAAGGTGTAGTTTGTGTGTTTTTACCGCCGCTCTCGGCAGTATTCAAGCTATATGACGACCTGTAAATAATCGAGTCTGGACCAGACAATTCAGTGACTGATGTTATGATCATCCAGTCACGCCGTCGGAGTACGATGACACGCAACCTTAAAAGACTTCCCCGTCTTTTAAGTCGCCTCTTACGACCAGCATAAGTAGGTGGGGCCCTATTATAACCCGGACTCCCGACGGGGAAGCAGCTAGACGCAAGCCCGTACGCTCGCACGCTCGCTCACGCACACACACATATACACACACGCGCACACACCGAAGCACATCAGTTAGATACACACACACACCAACACACATCAGACAGACAAGCACACATACACAAACATACACACGCACAGACAGACACACACACACACATCAGTTAAACACATACACGCACACACACAGACAACCACACACACAAAACAAATACACACAGACAACCAAACATACATCAGTTAAATACTCTCACACACGCACACAAGCACACACAGACAACCACACACACAAAAACATACATACATCAGTTAAACACACACACAGAGACAACCACACACACAAACATACACACAGACGGACATACATCAGTTAAAGACAACCACACACACACACACAAACAGTCACACACAGTTAAATACTCTTACACACACGCACACAAACACGCACACAAAGACAAGCGCACTCACACATACAAACATCCACACAGACAGTCACACACACGTCAGTTAAATACTCTTACACACACGCACACAAACACGCACACACATCAGATAAACACACACAGGGACAACCACACACACACAAACATACACGCTCACAAACAGACAGACCCGCATCAGTTAAAGACAAACACGCATACACACAGACAACCACACACACACAAACAAACAGTCACACACACATCAGTTAAATACTCTCACACACACGCACACAAAGACAAGCACACACGCACATACAAACATCCAGACAGTCACACACACAACAGTTATATATTTTTACACACACGCAAACAAAGACAAGCACACTCGCACACAGAAACATCCATACGCACAGACAGACACGCACTCACACATCAGTTAAACACACACACACAAACACACACAGACAACCAAACACAAAAAAACCATACACACACATCAGTTAAACACACACACACAAACACACACAGACAACCAAACACAAAAAAACCATACACACACATCAGTTAAACACACACACACGAACATACACACGCACAGACATACATCAGTTACACAGACGCACACACACAGACAACCCCACACACACAAACAGAGAGACACGCATCGGTTAAACACACACACACACACACACACACACACACACAGGTTAAAGGGTGTTTGTGCTCGGCCGAACTGGCTGCCCCAGCACATTGTGGTGAAGTCGCTGAAACACGTCATGTTTCTTGTCCTGATTCCTCCAATACCACGTCTAACAGTTTACTCTGACTACATAGAACGTGTTTGACACCAACTGTATGATCTCGATACATACACACAGCATTGTCACTCTTTCACCGACACTAACGTTAACCCGGTATCAACACAGCTCATTACACAAGTACTAAATTGATAGTTTCATTTGCAGTCGCCGTGTTTCCCTTCACCTTCTCGAAAACCAAAAGTTAAATACGTGAAAGGAACGGTTTCAATCTATTGTCCCCTGTATGTATGCTGCTCCTCCGCACAGTAGATATTCGCGTATAGGCAGCTCCACAATATTGATTCGACTTTCGAGTGTTAATAATGTAGTATATTTCTATCAATTATTGACATGGACGAGAATAACGTTAAACATTCAAATTCAAATTTGAATTTTTTAATACGGAATTATATATGTAGTTTCACACCACAATCTTGCTGCATCAGTTTCCAAATGTGTTTTGCAAGTATACATGTTTTGTTACTTTTGTTACAGAAGTATAAAATACATACAGGCTCTTCTCCTTTTTCCTTTTATTCCATTCGTATTTCTTTATACCGCTCCCGTTCTTTCTATCTTCAGCCCGTACCATAACACTATTACGTGCATTCTCTCTCTCTCTCTCTCTCTCTCTCTCTCTCTCTCTCTCTCTCTCTCTCTCTCTCTCTCTCTCTCTCTCTCTCTCACACACACACACGCACACACGCACGCACACACGCACACACACACACAGGCTGCCTGTTCGCCTACACACAACAAACCTTCTCCCCGCCGGTATCGTTGCTAGCGATACAGAGTAAACGGTGCGAGTAAACTCACTCCCAGCTCCACCTTGCATAATAAATGTCTGGCATCCCAATCGAGGTGTCGCCACTGATCCAGTGTACCCACAGCTAAGAAGCAAGCTATTCGCTCACTATTGACACAATCTGTTCATCAAATTCAGCTTTCCACTAAATGATCTTATTAGAACTCTTTTGTAAACAGAGGCTTTGTAATTGATTCCGCAAATAAAATATTTTCTTAATGATATCTTTTTAACGGATTTTTAAATAGACCCTTCCTCACATTTAGGCAATCATTGAGTCAGCTTTCACCATTTTAATTTCCTCAGACAAGAAACTCTGTGAATGCTGAATGTGTTTGTTATTCAGTCAGCTGACCGATGCTAAGCCTATAACCTGATTTGTAACAAACTACTCTTCAGTCTCCTGCTAAAGCAGGCTAAATTGAATATTCCCTTATTACGTGAATGTGTTTGAACACGCTCTCTCGAAAACACACTGTGTAAAATCTCCCATCAATGAAGAGCCAAACCTAATTGTATTCTAATCCAAACCTTTTCTTTTGAAAACGGTATTTTTCTGAAAAGCAATCATCATTGGCCGATTAATCATCTTTGCAATCATTCGGAAAAGGTGATTTAATCATGTTTCTTCAAACCTAATCATAACGGTTCGATATGTTGCATTTCAATTGAATATTCGGGTAAATAAATACTTCATACAAATGTAGCCGATGACGACATGTCTGTTGCAAAATAGGGGCGTTTCCCCACATGCGTAACATGTATGAAGCCCATTTCTAGTGTCCCTCGCCGCGATATTGCTGGAATGTAGATAAAAGCGGCGGAAAACCATTTTCAATCACTCATTGTAATCTAAACGAACTGAACATTTTAAAAGTTACTTCTGACAAGAATTGATGTGTTTTAAGGCAAATTATTATCAAACTTTAATAACAGTTATCATGTTTCATGTACTTTGACACCGTGACATCGCCACTTATCACAATAATTCCTGTCTCTTCTCGTTGGTCATCGAATAAATGTTTTAGCTTGAGCAACTAGTACTAATGAAACATTTTAAAAAGCCTTTTTACAATCTCCGTAGACATTTGTTTGGGGGTATTAAAGTTTGAGGGTTTTGAATTTCGAGTGCAACACGAACAGAACTGACTCATCGGGATGTGCTTTTCTGCCTGAACTGAGTCAAATCACCGATACAATTTGCCATTATGTTCCAAAGAAGAATAAAATCCTGATAGTGTCTTTATAATCGTTTGTATATGGCATTATCTTTGCAGTATGTTTCTTTAAATACCTGAAGTGATAATTATCTCTGGACATTGTATACGGATATTGACATCCGAATGAGTGAAGTTATGACGATGAATATCTCAGAATAATCATCAGTGTAACAACAGCGGTTGAGGTGAGAAGCTTCCTGGGGATCCACCGTGTTTATATGCACCGTGTTAATGTGCATTGTGTTTATATGCACCGTGTATATATGCATTTTTTGTTTTTTTGCATCTTGTTTATAAGCACGGTGTTTTTCCCATGTTTACATGCACCGTGTTTCTATGCAGTGTTTACATTCATTGTGTTTATATGCATCGTGTTAATATGCATCTTCTTTATATGTACCGTGTTTATATGCATCATGTTTATAGGCGACAAGTCCGCTTCCGTGGTCTAATGGTAGAGCGTCATACCAAAAGACGTTAGAAGATGGTACTTGTTGTTACCCTGTCTGGTGCTCGGCATTAAGGGGCTAAAACAAGGACTTGTCGGCTGGGAGTCAGTATACTGTGTTTGAGTGGGGTATTCATGTTTAGACTGCAGCATGGAATCTCATCGTGCTTGCACTATAAATCGGCGTCAGTCCGGACTAGTACAAGCAGACAGACACACGTACACACGCGTACACACGCGTACACACACGTACACACACGTGCACGCGCACGCACACGCACACGCACACGCACACGCACACACACACACACGTGCATGCACGTCGCTATATGAGTGCAATAATCATGGACGCGACGTTAAACCACATTCACACCACTTTATAGGCGACATTGTTTATATGGTTCGTGTTAAACGCATCGTTTGTAAATGCACCGTGTTAATATGCCCTGTGATTATGTAAATCTTATTTGTATCCATCGCGTTTATATGCATCTTGTATATATGTATCGTGTTAATATGCACCATGTTTATATGAGACGTTGTTTATGTGTCTCTTGTTTATACACCGTGTTGATATGCATCTTGTTAATATGCATCGTGTTTATTTGTACCGTGTTAATACGCACCAAGTTATTATGAGACGTTGTTGACATGATGCATCTTGCTTATACACACCGTGTTAATATGCATCGTGTTTATATGTTCCGCGTCGATATGCACTGTGTTTATAGGCGACATTGTTTATGTGTAGCATGTTAATATGCATCGTGTTATGCAATGTTTGGCTTGATTATAAAATGTAAAGAGTAAATGTACCAGCGCATGTCTCAAAGACGAACCATAATCCATAATAAAATCAAGAAACGACTTTGTCATTTTCACAGACCGTATTTAAGACAAGTGGATATTATCACGTGGATTCTAAAAAACGTGACGTTTTATAATTTCAGAAAAGAAACAAGTTCAGTTCTGTCAAAACATGATTTTTCAACTTTGTACACCACTATCCCACATGACAAACTTGATCCTTCGGACTTTTGAGTGAGTATGGTTTTAAGCCGCTTTTAACACTATTCCAGCAATATCACGGCGGGGGCACCAGAAATGGGCTTCACACATTGTACCCGAGTCAGGAATCGAACCCGGGTCTTCGTATATATCCTAAACAGTTTGTCTTCTATGATTTGAGCAACATTTTTGCCAAGACATGTAATACCTCTTTAATATCGAGGATCAGATTTCTCATTCTTCCCTTTATGTATCGGTATGACCACGCCAAGTCGTTTGCCA
This sequence comes from Haliotis rufescens, assembly GCF_023055435.1. NCBI lineage: Eukaryota > Metazoa > Mollusca > Gastropoda > Lepetellida > Haliotidae > Haliotis > Haliotis rufescens. Next base: position 1,423,890 of record NW_025964224.1, on the reverse strand, counting down.
TAGGGTGCATATTGCATTTTATCAGATGACTAGAAATTTTACATACGGAGAAATAAAATGATATCCTGCATAAATAATATGTTCCATTTTTATGTTATCCGGATCTGGAGATTTATTCCTGTTATGGGATTTGACGGCCTCTCTTATCTCAGGAAATGTAAATTCTTGTTCCAATTCCCCATCAGAACTCGCTCGTATCTGTTGAAATACCAGTACTTTACGAGTTCTGTCTTCTTTGAATACCTTATCAAACCTTTAGAAAGGTTGGGTTTAGCTTTGTCTGAAAAATAGTTACCCCATAATCGGCAAATATCTGAGGCTGTAGAACCACTTTCTCTTTATAGTTTAGTATAAGTATATCGGCCACCCTCCCAGTTTTATAAACATAATTTATATCAAATTCAGCTGACCTCTCAATTTCAAGTAAAAGGTTTTTTTAAGTTTTAGAAGAGATGCGCAACTACACCCGACAGGACAAGTGACTGCGGTTTGTACATGGCAGGACAAACGACAAAGGCCTACACATGACACGACACGCGACAACGGTCTATAAAGGAAAGGACAATTGTCTACACATGACACGACACGCGACAACGGTCTATACAGGAAAGGACAATTGTCTACACATGACAGGACAAGCGACGGCGGTTTGTACATGGCAGGACAAACGAGAAAGGCCTACACATGACACGACACGCGACAACGGTCTATACGTGACAGGACAATGGCCTATACATGACGCGACAAGCGACAACGGTCTATACATGACACGACACGCGACAACGGTCTATACGTGACAGGACAATGGCTTATACATGACAGGACAAGCGACAATGGTCTATACATGACAGGACAATGGCCTATACATGACGCGACAAGAGACAATGGTCTATACATGACAGGACAATGACTTATACATGACGCGACAAGCGGCAATGGTCTATACATGACAGGACAATGGCTTATACATGACGCGACAAGCGGCAATGGTCTATACATGACAGGACAATGGCCTATACATGACGCGACAAGCGGCAATGGTCTATACATGACGCGACAAGCGACAACGGTCTATACATGACACGACACGCGACAACGGTCTATACGTGACAGGACAATGGCTTATACATGACAGGACAAGCGACAATGGTCTATACATGACAGGACAATGGCCTATACATGACGCGACAAGCGACAATGGTCTATACATGACAGGACAATGGCCTATACATGACGCGACAAGCGACAATGGTCTATACATGACAGGACAATGACTTATACATGACGCGACAAGCGGCAATGGTCTATACATGACAGGACAATGGCTTGTACATGACGCGACAAGCGGCAATGGTCTATACATGACAGGACAATGGCCTATACATGACGCGACAAGCGGCAACGGTCTATACATGACAGGACAATGGCCTATACATGACGCGACAAGCGACAATGGTCTATACATGACAGGACAATGGCTTATACATGACGCGACAAGCGACAATAGTCTATACGTGACAGGACAATGGCTTATACATGACGCGACAAGCGACAATGGTCTATACATGACAGGACAATGGCTTATACATGACGCGACAAGCGGCAATGGTCTATACGTGACAGGACAATGGCTTATACATGACGCGACAAGCGACAATGGTCTATACGTGACAGGACAATGGCTTATACATGACGCGACAAGAGACAATGGTCTATACATGACAGGACAATGGCCTATACATGACGCGACAAGCGACAATGGTCTATGCATGACGCGACGAGCGACAATGATCTATGCATGACGCGACAAGAGACAATGGTCTATACATGACAGGACAATGGTCTATACATTACGCGACAAGCGACAATGGTCTATACATGACAGGACAATGGCTTATACATGACGCGACAAGCGACAAGCGACAATGATCTATGCATGACGCGACGAGCGACAATGGTCTATACATGACAGGTCAATGGCCTATACATGACGCGACAAGCGACAAGCGACAATGATCTATGCATGACGCGACGATCGACAATGATCAATGTGTTATTTTGCACCAAAATCCAAATATGAAATTTAATGCAAGAATGTGCAATGAATTTAATGAGACTGTCCAACACACTGTCAGTAGATGCCTAGCTTTGGCACAAACATAGTATCTTAAGCGACACGGTGGAGTGGCTCGATCATTTGATTACCGTTTTGGTCATGCTTGTGGTTTTGACACAGAGGTCCACACATGGTACGACCCGGAATATGTTGAGGGCGTCATGGAAAATGATAACTACAAATTTCAGCATCATGGCTATCCAGGCCATCAAACCTAATTTTGTCCTTTTATATTAATCCAATGACATCATTATTATCATTGTATATTCTGTCCCTTTCTGGGAGAAGTCCCATTCGCTGTCTGGGGTGCGTGTAGAGGGACAAGGGCCCTGAGCTAATGATGAGCCATGACTGTGCCAGAAACACCCTCTTTGGTGCATGTAAAAGAACGATGTGTTTTAATTTTCACCCAAACCGTTGGACAGTCCCAACATGCCAAGAATTAAGGCTACGACAAGGATACAAAGCCGTTGCTCTTATACGTCATGGAGCAAAGCATGACCACATCGCAAGGGGTTTTCATTGTAGTCGAATGTCAGCAGGTTCATACCCCGTTATAGGCAGACTGGGCGGACGGGAAACAGGCCTTGGAGAGGCAGACCTCCTGTTACCACACACAGGAAGACCGCTAGTTACCTATCCTCATCTAAGAATCGGTTTCTGAGGAAGCGGCTGACGTTGAACTATTTATCAGTTTTGTTTGTTTGCATTCAGCAAATATTCCAACTATATGACGGTGGTCTGTATATAATCGAGTCTGGACCAGATAATCATTTACATGTAAATCATGACCATCGATCCATGCAATTGGGATACTCTGACATGCATCAATCAAGTCAGCGAGCCTGACCACCCGATCCCGTTAGTCGCCTATCCTACCCCAGATCTTCAGGGGTCTCATTTTAACAGGAGGAAGGAGTTACCAATCATCAGAATGATGTTGATCAAGGACCAGGAGATGAGCATTGTGTTCTGATCATGAAGATTTGACGTTATGGGTGATCCAATGTCATTATAAGCCTCCACTTTACAAGTTTCCATCCTGGAGGAACACCCCAGATGGCAAATACCACCGCTGGGCAATATTGCATATCCGCCAATCAGATTATCGTGTTGCTTACTAGGACATGCACTTCGGTAATTCAGTTATGAAATTACCACAGTTTGCCATCATATCCCGAGTTCGGCCGTCAAAGCGGGTCACGGCTCCGACAAGTTGGGTGGGCGTTGGGGTAGCCAAGTGGTTGAAGCTCGCTCGTCACGCCGAAGACCTAGGTTCGATATTCCACATAGGTACAATGTGTGAAACCCACTCTGGCCCCCCTCCAATGACATGACGAGATATAACAGGAATACGGCACGCGGCACTAAACCAGCTTGGTATCTTGTTGACAATGGTCAAATCCAGGGCCGAAAATGAAGCAGAAGCCAAGTCATACCGGGTCATAGAACCATCATTAAGAAGGAAAAGATTATTTTCATCAAGAAGAGTCTCAATGGCTTTACCTCCAGCATCCAACTTACTAGCTCCCCACAATGGACTATGACTATTAAAATCACCACACACTACTGTAAGATTGTCTGACATGTTCAAAAGAGAAATATAGTCATCGTAGGTAGCGAGAGCATTATTATAGACATTAAAAATGGAGACTGATCTTTTATCCTTCAAATGAATATTGACTGCATTCGCTTCTAATTGGGATGGTGACAACGTAAGTTCACTAAATGACAAAGTGTCCTTTATGAGTATAGCACAACCACCTCTAAAACCAACCTGACGATCTTTACGTAGGCAGACATAACCTTCCCAACACAATTGCTGTTTAGGAATCAGGAAGGTCTCCTGAAGACATATAACATCAGGCATTGGGTCAAGACTGTTAATAAAAACCTTGAATCCCGGACCATTAGCATTTACTGATCTAGCATTCCACTAAAGGATCAAGAGAGCCATAAGAAGGATTAAGACTTCCATTGTTGATGCTTAACTATGCTCGTCAGATCATCCGTGACAATTTTAACCCCAAGAGGGAATGGGTAGCTGACGCTATCGTCTGGAGACCATCAGACTTAAATGCACGAGTAGTGCCAAGATTAGCAACTATACAAAATACAAAGTTGAGAAAATCAACAGGAGAGACATTGTTAAATAGAGGTTTGCAAGATGATTCAGGCATGATGTCAACAACAGGATCAGTCTGACATTCAACTTCCAGAGTGTCAGTCTGAGTACTAGCATTTACCATGACTGGAGAAGACACAACATCAGAAATAGTAACAAGCTGAGACAGTGGTGTAGCTGCAGGAGGTGGTTTAGGGACTGCTGGAACCTGAGCGACATCTAAATCTCCACGCACCTGTCGAACAGCCTGAGAATAAGACAACTTACCCTCAACTCGGACTTTCTGAATCTGGACAGCTTCCTGGTATTTAATACAACCTTTGTAAGCCACAGAGTGAGCACCACCACAGTTCTTACATTTAAGAGAACTTTCATTGCACTCTTCATATTTGTGCTTCCCTCCACATTTAGCGCACACATTATGAGTACTCCTACACTTAGCAGAGACATGCCCAAAGGACTGACACTTGAAGCATCGCAGAGCAGGAGGAACATACATCCGGATTGAAAATCTCTGGAAGAAAATGACAACATGATCTGGTAAAGACTGGCCAGTAAATGTAAGAAGAACAGACTTGGTTTGAACTTTATCAGGCCCACGAGTCAGACGCACAGCAAAGCACATTAATGGTAACACAGGTTTTAACTCATCCTCAAATTCATTCATCTCAATATCCAGATCAATACCATAGATGACTCCACGTGTTCTCATTAAGGATTCAGGCTCATGAGTGGTGACGAAATGTTCATCATGTTCTGTGACCTGCAAAAGTGTTTTGGCAGCCTCAACGGTTTTTGCTTTGACACTAACATCTCCCCTGGCCATCCGCTTAACACTGACTATTTCTGTAGTGATCTTAGCCAAGGCTCTAGCCAAAGCACGCTGTGTCATAAGTTGACAGAGGGTCGTTGAACCATCATCATATTCATCTACATCGGCTTTGAAGATAACAGTGGTTGATTTGACCTGCGCTGGTACATAAAAACAAAAGTAAGATCAGACCATGCAGTTGGAGGGACAGTATTTGGTTGCTTCGCAACACATCCTTTTTTAGAAGTACCATCTGGAATACGACCGATTCGCTTCCTCCCTGAAGCCACCACTTTAAATCCTTCCTCACATTCCATTCTGTTGTCAGCCATTGCCGAGGACAGTCCCCAACAACTGACGTTAACAATCAGCAAACACGAAATAGAAATTAAAAGTTTGAATGCACTCCAACACAAGAGAAATCAAAAGCCAAAAGAACCAAAGAGGAAGTATCATAAACAAACAAGTGTGTTGTGTAACACTAGACAAGTTGCTGAGAAGCAAAAGACGTCCGAACTCGACGGCAGTCAGGACTGAACTCCCAATTTTACATCATAATGATTGGGTTGGAGAACACCCCATTCTGGAGTAGAAACAAGACTCAAAAACGTAAAGTGCTTCGCGTAAAAACGCACGTGAAATTCGTAAGTCGAAGGCCAGCTGTGTCTTCCAAATCCATGCACCAATCAGTCGAGCCTGGGTTGTCAAAGAGGCAACATGTACATTATTCCCGGTAAGGGATGTTGTTGGGCTCGGCTCAAAGCTGATCTTGAGTAGGTAAGACTGTTGTCAAATGGGCAACGGGGGAAACTTGTCCCAGTAAGGGACATTGAACTTTATATTTAACAGAACCAACTGTGAGCAAAACTTAAAAGCATGTCTCCACTGTTTGGGAGACGTTTGTAAATAAATTTGTATATACTTGTGGGTTCATTAAAGGTGTAAAATTGAATTTGTCTTGCCATTTTGGATGGTGATGTAATCATCACTTCATTTATTGGTAGCAGAGCGTGGTTTTACAACATCAAATAATTAAGGTTTGTTTTGAAATGAGTTTCTGAAGTATTTTGAAACTGTTTGATATTGTTATCACTAAGTTTAACTGAAGTCAATTTACAATGGCAGTATCTGTGGGAAATTTGAAATTTTATATGCACATTCGTTTAGGCTGTTAACATGTCCTATCTTGATTATCTGGAATCTGTTCCCAGTGAGCATAGAGCTCAAGGGACAGATGAGCACGGTATCGGCCAGATAATTCGTGGTTTAAAGCAACAAAAGGCAAAAGCTAAAACAGCCTTTACAAAAGCAAAAAATCGTCTGTGTAGTTTAGTTGAGGATCAAGATGAACCATCCTGTCAAGCAGTACGAGATGGTATTGATCAGGTCAATTCATTACAGGTCGAGGCAATAGATATCATGGTCAAATTATCAAGTGCTTATGATAGTATTGGCGATGAACAAAATGTCAGTAAGACTGATTATGAAATTTCCTGTATGGAAGATGAAGCAGCTGAAGCTGTTGGTGATGCACAGGAATATTTAGATAGTTCTAACAGTCAAAAATCTGCATCTAGTCATAAATCTCCAGCCAGTCGTAGATCAGGTACTGTACAATCACACAAATCACAAGCACATGATGATGGTTCGTCTCAAAGGAGACCTCCACGTGACCATGAACTGGAAACACGTGTTCTGTCTCAAAGGCAACAAACACATGAGTCAATACCTAACTTGAACGCACATGATAATGGTTCTTCTCACAGGAGAGATGAACGTGCGTCAAATCATGAGGTCAAACAATCTAGAGATTCGGAAAGGTCAGGGTATGAAACTGCTGAACGTTGTCTTAGAATGACTATGTAAATTATAGCACAGCCATCGGCAAAGACATGTGGAAGCAGTTAAAGCGTGTATCCATTCCAGTCTTTTCAGGAAATGTAAAAACTTTTGAAAGCTGGAAAGCTGCTTTCATGACGTGAATTGGCATGGCCCCTGCTACCCCCGAATACAAACTTCTCCAGTTACGTCAATATCTAACAGGTGAAGCTCTTAAGGTTGTTGAAAGCTTTGGATATAGTGCTGTTGGATATGATGTTGCCCTGGAGCGACTTGATAGGAAATATGGCGGTAAGAGGCGTCAGATTGCCATTCAGTTAGATCAGTTAAGCAATTTCAAACCCATTCGTGAAGGTCACGCACGTGATGTCGAATTATCTGCAGACATCTTAGACATTGCAGTGGTGAATTTGCGAGAGCAGGATAGGGTAGAGGAGTTGGGCAATGGGTTATTCTATGCTACACTATTAAAGAAAATGACTGAATCAATGGTCGCTCGTTATGAAAGATGGGTTTATGAGCTTAATTGACAGCATTCTGTTGAGTCATTGCGTGAATGGGTTATGCAAGAGGCAGAATTCATGACACCTGCTTCTGAAGTTATTCACGGTGTTGTTCCAAAGAACAGGTCATATCAAAAGGTTGGCAATTCAGAGCAAAAGAAGTTATCTTCTACCTTTCTTAGCTCTGAGGTTGAGTCTAGTGAGGCAAAAAGAAGCATCCTATGTGATGAAGGACACGATATATGGGCGTGTAGTGTATTTCTGGCCATGAAGGTGGAAGATAGGTGGAATGCAGCTAAAAAAGCAAATCTTTGTTTCCACTGTCTTGGCTAAGGTCATAACAACCAAAGGTGTAAACGTATGAATCTGTGTGGTATTAATGGATGCAGAAAAGCCCATAACTTATTAATTAACAGACAACCTGAAAATACAACCTTTGATTCCACCGCTTCGCATCTCACAACGGGAGATAAAAAAGCTAGATAGATCTCATGCTACATTGCCTCACGTTAAGCAGAAACATGTATCTGCTCTAAGAACTGTACCAGTTGTTTTGTCTAATGGAGGTAAACGCATCATTGTTAATGCCTTACTAGATGATGCTAGTACAAGATCGTACATTAATGCAGACATTGCAGCAGAAATTGGTTTGCAAGGTCAACTTCAAAAAGCTCTCTGTAAATGTTCTCAATGGTAAAGTAGAAACCTTTCAAACAAAACCAGTGGAGTTTACACTTAAAAGCTTAGATGGTGTTGTCAATATGAAATGTGCAGCTCCTACAGCAAACAGAGTAACAGGCAATATGACAACCATTGACCATTGCAGAAGTGCAAGCATAAGTGGAGTCATTTGAAACACATTGTATTCCCAAGCACAAATTATGTATCCACTGTTGACTTGCTAATAGGCATTGATTACCTAGAACTCCATTGCTGTTATGAGGAAGTTTGTGTGTAAACCTGGAGAGCCCATAGCAAGGAGGACTCCTTTTGGCTGGACATGTATTGGCAATATTGGAAAGCAAACACGTCTTCAGACATCTTTAGTAGATGCTTATTTCACGCATGAGGCTGATATTGAACTTGATCATTTGATGCAAAAGTTCTGGGAAGTTGAAGATATCAAAGTAAAATGTGGATGAAATATCTGAAGGAAAGTGGTATTTGCCCCATTTCCCAATTATGAAACCTGATAGAGCAACCACTAAGGTACGCTTAGTGTTCGATGTATCTGCTTGATATGAAGGCATGTCCTTAAATGATGCAATTTATTCAGGTCCCAAATTGCAACGTGCAACGTGCAGTTATGTGTGATATTGAAGCAATGTATCTCCAAATTGAAATGCTTCCAGCAGATAGACCCTATCATAGATTTCTGTGGCGTTCTGTGAAAACGGAAGGGCCTATTGAAGTATATGAGTGGAGTAGAGTAGTATTTGGAGTAACATCATCTCCATTTCTTGCACAGTATGTCACTCAAGAACATGCCAGGTCATATGTATCAGAGTTCCCTTTAGCAGCTGAAACCATGTTAAACTCAACTTAATTACATGGATGATGGCATGGACTCGGTTGAGACTGAAGAAACAGGTGTTGAGCTCTATCAGCAGTTATCAGAGTTGTGGTTGAAAGCTGGTATGCATGCTCGAAAATGGTTGTCAAATTCGTTGAAGGTACTTGAACACATTCCTGAAGGCGACAGGGTATCTGAAGTAGATATTAGCAAAGGCTACTTACCTACATTAAAGACACTTGGGCTTCTATGGCATGCTGAAAAAGATACATTTGTATTCAAATCTGACTTATTTGAAAAAGGAGGCAAACTTACCAAAAGGACATTTCTCAGCACAATAGCAAAACTCTTTGATCCTTTGGGTTTCATTTGTCCATTCACAATCACTGCAAAGATACTGTTGCAGGAATCATGGATGATAGGCTGTGGATGGGATGATGACATCAATGGTGATCTAAAAGACAAGATATCATTGTGGCAATGAGAAGTGAATGATATGCAAGTACCACGATGTCTGTTTATAGACCACTTGGGAAGTGCATTTTATCATGCATTTGTTGATGCATCACAAGAGGCTTATGGTGCAGCTGTCTATGCTGTTCATACTGACTCTGATGGTAAAACAACAAGTCAGTTAGTTGCTGCCAAAAGTCGGGTAGCACCATTGAAAGCTGTGAGTATCCCACGCTTGGAGATAATGGCTGCGGTTATTGGGCTTAAGCTAGCAGTTGCAGTTGTCAAGGCATTGAACTTTGACCTGAGAGTGTGGTATTCTGGTCAGACAGCAATAATGTGCTCTGTTGGATAAAAAGCAACAGCCGTTCATTCAAAACATTTGTTGCCAACAGAATTGGAAAAATACAAGCTGCAAATAATCCCTCTCAGTGGAATTATGTCCCTTCAGAATTGAATCCTGCAGACATGATATCCCGTGGTGTATCAGCTTCTATTATGCTGATCAGCATGTGGTGGTGCGGACCAGATTTCCTACAGCAAGGGGAAAATAACTGGCCAAAACAAAACGTGACCTCCCTTCAGAAAAAGTCCAATAGCGCTATCTTAAAAAGAAACAGTGCTTATGTTATTGATGACTGCATTGAAGATAAATGCCGGTTAGAGCCAGCAAGATATTCCAGTTGGACAAAACTCACTAGAGTAAATGCTTGGATCTACCGCTTTCTTCACAACTGTTCTGTTCAAAAGGAGTTGGCAAATGACGGTGAATTGTCTGCCGAAGAAATTGAAGATGCTGAGACTAAAATAATCTGCAAAGTTCAACAAACATGTTTCTCAGATGAGTATCAAGCCTTGTCAAAAGGAAAACCATTGTCTTCAAAATCCAAAATTATCAGTCTTACTCCAGTCCTTGATGACAGAGAACTCATGCGAATTGATGGGAGACTCAAACATGCAGAGTGTCTTTCCTTTCTCTCAAGGTTTCAAATAATTCTACCTAGAAGAAACTGGGTTACTAAACTCATAGTAAAACACTTTCATGAGTTAGGAAATCACTCAACAGGCACAAATCAAACGCTGGCATCCCTGTCTTCCAAGTATTGGATCATCTTGAGCAGAGAAGAAACACGAGAGTGGGAACGAGAGTGTGCTACATGCAAACGAAGCAAGGCTAAGCAAGCTTGTCAAGTAATGGCACCATTACCAAAATTCAGACTGCAACCTTCATTGCGAGCTTTTACTCATGCTGGAGTAGACTTTGCTGGTCCTTTTGTCACCATTCAGGGTAGAGCAAAGAAAAGACGCTATCTTTGCTTATTTACTTGTCTTGCCACCCGAGCCGTCCATCTTGAGATTTCACAGGGATTGGATACGGATTCGTTTCTGAATTCATTTTATCGCATGGCAAGTAGAAGAGGACTTCCTGAAGTAGTTGTATCTGACAATGGTACTAATTTCGTTGGTGCAGTAAAGGAATTAAAAGAACTTGTACAGCAAATCAATCAAAATGCTGTATCTAGATCTTTTGCCAACCGAGGTGTTAAATGGTATTTTAACCCTCCACTTGCTTCGCACTTTGGCGGTGTCTTTGAAAGCATGATAAAGGCTTCAAAACGTGAAATATATGCTATTCTCGGAAATGGAGGCATTACAGATGAGGACCTCATCACCGCAATGGCAGGAGCAGAAGCTCTTATAAATTCTCGTCCACTGACCTACCAGTCAGCTCATCCTCGCGACGATACGCAAATTACACCAAATCATTTTTTCCATGGGCAGGTTGGAGGTCTATTTGCGCCACAGTCAGTTGATGAAACAGACTTCAATCCTAGAAAGAGATGGCGCAAGGTGCAAGAGCTAGTCAAACAGTTCTGGAAGAGGTGGATGCGAGAATGGCTGCCAACATTGAACACGAAGAAGAAGTGGCAAAAACAACAAAGGGATCTAAAGGAAAAGGACATGGTGTTGGTCATTTCTCCAAATGTACCTCGAGGAGAATTGCAGCTTGGACATATCATAAAGACGTTTCCAGGGTCTGATGGTCATGTACGAGTTGCTAATGTTCAAGTGGGACAGTCTATTCTGTTCAGACCAATCAGCATATTGGAATGGAATGAAGAAGATGGACAGGATGAGTCTAGCAGGCCATGAAAGATTGGACATCAGAATTTCAGGACACAGGGATTCAAGAAGAAACATATTCAAGGACTCTGGGATTCAATGAAACAGTTTCCAGGACACAGGGATTCCATGAAACAGATTCCAGGACTCAGGGATTCCATGAAACAGATTCCAGGACTCAGGGATTCCATGAAACAGATTACAGGAGAGAGATTCGAGGAGATGGATCGCGAAGATTCAAGGATAATGTGTTTGTAAACTTGTGGACTAACGACAGTGCTTTCGGACAGAAGAATTGTGATTTTGTAAGTACTGACACCAGATGTGACTCAAATGTATTTTGTTTCAAAAATGAGACTATTTGTTCGCAAGAATTGACTTTTCATGGACATTTTCTAATTTTCAGAATGCATTGGTGATGTTTTTGATCTTTTGAATTTGATAATTTATGCTTTTTATGTATTGATGCATTTTTGAAAATGTTGGTATTTGATATGTTAAATGAATTGATGCCTTTAATTATTTTACTTGATAGACTAGAATCTATCAAGGAGAGGGGAAATGGGTTGGAGAACACCCGTTTCTGGAGTAGAAACAAGACTCAAAATCGGAAAGTGCTTTTGGATGGTGATTTAATCATCACTTCAATGATCGACCTGAAAAGGAATTGGAAAACGGTTCGATCCGCCTTTAGGAGAAACAGAGTTGCATGGTTTAAATAAACGACCGAAAAGTCTCCGCAATCTCCCCGAATTCCCCCACACAACGCACAAGACACCGCACACCATACACCACACACCGCACACCACAAATCACAAACTATCCACCATCCACTACACATCACACATCGCACACCGCACACCACACACCGCACACCACAAATCACAATCTATCCACCATCCACTACACATCACACATCACACACCGCACACCACACCGCACACCGCATGCCACAAATCACAAACTATCCACCACCCACTACACATCACACATCACACACCACACACCACAAACTCACCCTACACAAATGTTTGTGTGTATACTACAACAGATCCAGAACATCTCACATAAAATCATCTCATTTTTCAACTGTTGATTATTTGAAAAAATGGATTGTAAATGATAAAAATAGGAAGCCAAGCTGTACAAAATTATTAATTCATAACAAGTTAAACACAAACGAGCTTTTTGAAGTGACATGACCCTTGACTGACAGGGCATAAAAGTATAATTCATAGTTCAACTTGTTTTTTAATGACAAATCCTTTTGGCAGGAACTTTCAAAGCAGTAAATGTGCTAAACAGAGAAGTCTATAAAACATGAATAATGCATACTCTCCTTATCATGAACCCGCCATTCATACAATTTACTTTAAAGAAGTAAGTATTTATTACCTGACCTCACACAGCAGTTCTCCTGCCACGCGACGTCAGCCTGTAAACAAACCAGACAATCAAGTGATCTATGAACCAGAATATCCAGTGACACGAGAGAGCAATATTGTGCAATAGCTTATTGAGCGTACCAAATTTGAAACCAATCATAATGATGTCGCTGTGATAAGCTTATTTTGTTAGCAAGGAAGCCACTCTCGCATCGAAACGATCCATTGTCGTTTAATTTAAACATCTATTCAAACGTGAATAGAGCATAAGCGCAATTTCAAATTTAGGTAATAACAGAATAAAATATTGATAACATCGCCAGCTTCTGTTGAACATTGTGTTTTTAGTGTTTCCATAGTTTAAACAACATAACTAGTGACTAACTAAACGAAATAGGCTATGTGTTTACTTTTCCTGATTGTGTTATGGCATGTGTTGCTGGGGGCGTGCTAGGGAATTGCCACGGTTTAGTCCCATGGGTACAAAGTTTGGAGTCAGTTCTTGAAAGTGGATTGTAATATAACTATTCCGACGTAGGAACGATGAGTTGAGTTTTAGGGATCGATTCATTTGATCTTCACCTCTGTTTTGCCTTTTAAGGAATCTGTTTGGGCAGATAATCGAGGTGGTGAGGTGAGTTAAAATGGGTTTAACGTCGCGTCCAAGATTATTGAACTTATATAGCGACGTGCATGTACGTGTGTGTGTTTGTGTGGCTGCTTGTACTAGTCCGGACTGATGCCGATTTATAGTGCTAGCCCACTGAGATACCATGCCGCAGTTTAACATGAATACCCCACTCAGACACAGTATACTGACTCCGAGCCGACCAGTCCTTGTTTTAGCCCCTAAATGCCGAGCGCCAGACAGGGTAACAACAAGTACCATCTTTTAACATCTTTTGGTATGACGCTCTCCGGGCGGACGCTCTACCACTAGACCATGGAGGCGGTCGCAGATAATCGAGACTAACTATACTTTGGCGTCGACGTTATATATTCTGTTGTCTTGTGCGGTATCGTGGAAGGTTTTTGGGGATTTTTTTTGGTTTAACGCCGCCCTCAGCAATATTACAGCTATATGACGGCGGTCTGTCAATAATCGAGTCTGGACCTGACAATCCTGTGATTGACATCATGAGCATCGATCCATGCAATTGGGAATCGATGACATGCATCAACCAAGTCAGCGAGCCTGATCTCTTACGACAAACATTGTCGCCTTTTACGGCAAGCTTGGGTTACTGAAGACCTATTCTAACCCGGATCTTCACGGGTCGGTATCCTGAAAGTAGGCTGTATATATACCAGGCACAGGATATGTTGAATAACTTAACCTGCTGAGGTACAGTTGTATGTACAGCAGTGCGAATTTAATTAAATGTAGTTAATTTGCCAATGGTTTGCACAGGACACGAACACTTTTTGTTTGTTTGTTTGTTGTTTAACGCCGCACTCAGAAATATTCCAGCTATATGACGACGGTCTGTGAATAATCGGATCTGGGCCAGACAATAGAACCTAGGCAATAGGGATACGCTGACATGCATCAACCAGGTCTGCGAGCCTGACCACCCGATCCCGTTAGTCCACGCGGGGTCCTTTATATGTAATAAAAGATGTAGTTTATAACGACAGAACGCATTTTTGACCAAACATCCGCTTATTACACGAGTGTTAATTGTGAATATTTCTTAATGCATGTGTTCTTTCGTTGTGTTTTCGAAGAGCAACATAATCACCATTTTACAGTTTCACAAATTTGAACTTTTCATGTAACAACTGTGGATGTAGCGTTAAACAACAACAACAAAACGGCAATCTATGTATTTTTTGTGTGTGTTCTTTGCTTGTATCGTACACATTTACATTCTATCGCAGAATACATGTGACACGTCAGTAACATTTACAACAAAAAACAAGCCGTTGGCAATAAGTTGAGGAATTCTTTGCTTCCCTAAAGACCTTAAACGTCCAGAACAACACATGGTCGATACACTAATCTGAAGAGGGTACTTTTAGCCCTGTTAATCTATCCAGTGTCACGCAGTTGATATGTAGAAACAGAAAATACCTCCTCATCTGCGCTAACTTACTCATCATCGCTGATAGACTTATGATTTTCTGGGTTGTTGCCATTTGTATCTTGTATAATGTAATCATCCCTGACAATGCTTTAAAATAAGGTAACTGTAAAAGTTGTAATGAATCTCACTTAAGCTGCTGAGGTATGTGGACAGGTCTTGTTCTTTTCTGTCAAGTCAATCACCGCCCGCGGACGTCAATGCTGATGTAATGATTTTACTTAACTAATGTCGTTATTACTGGTCAACAAGGGCACTTGCAACTGATGACGACATAGCAGGTTTATGTACAGAATGTACGACCCAGGTCGTAGATGAATGACGACATAGCAGGTTTATGTACAGAATGTACGACCCAGGTCGTGGGTGAATGACGACATAGCAGGTTTATGTACAGAATGTAAGAGCTGGGTCGTAGGTGAATGACGACATAGCAGGTTTATGTACAGAATGTACGAGCTAGGTCGTGGGTGAATGATGACGTAGATGTAAAACAGTTAAGGGATGGCGCACAGGTCAACCTCGTGATAAGCACTGATGTTAGGTATTTAAGTCTGTTATGTAGTCTTTATACTCCAAAGTGTAGTAAGATACAATGGGGTTGTCAAGCAAGTCCTAGCTTCACAGTGATCATCTGAAAACGGCAACCACATCTTTATCAGGTATCAAATGAGCATTGAGCGCCAGTTGGGTTAACGCTTGCTGACAAAGAATTTCAGTCCCATCACACCCCGGCCTGTCACAGGAAGGATCAAACGACGCGTTTACCAATTTAGTGGAGCCCAATGGTGTCCTGAGGACAGACCAAGGATGTTATAAGACCTGCATCACACTGGCGCCCCTCCCGTGACATGACGAGATGTACCAGGAATACGGTTCCTGGGGACAGACCAAGGAGGCTTTGAATGCAGACCTTCATAAGCATTTTAAGGTATGACAGTATTTTATGGCAAGATGGTTTTTCATGAAGAGCAAAAGGTACACTGCTACAACACCAAGCCAGTACAAAAAGGCGTTGGAAGGAGTAAACAATGTGTCAGACCAAAGATGCGGACGCATCAATACCTCGAAGGTCAAAGTCATGACGTTCAGATGAATAATATTACATTACAGTTGTAGGTCAGTGATGTGATCCAGCGGTTAACACAAAACGCAAAGTTTACAATTGCAGGCTGAGGAGGTAACAAGGATTGAATTCGATGTGGGTTCTGCTCAAGGAAAATTTTAGCTCCAGCGACATTGAACAGTGTTTCAGTTGCATCACCTCCCATCAACTACTAGTAAATATACTGGAATTGATTCAAGTCATTGCTTTGTTTGATAACTCACTGTTAGGATATTTATATGATCTGTCAATGATAACCCTAATTACATCGGGACATTGTCTGTGTTTCACACTGGGCACACGGGCTTTATCACCTAGACTGCAAACGTACAGCAGACTATGCAGCCCTTTAAATATGTTGAATCACTTTCACATGGGTGGCCCAGTCGTCTAAGGCGCTGCGATTCGCTGTGCAGAGTTGCGTCCCTTGGGCCAGAAACCTATGATTGTGGGTTCGAATCCCGGTTCGCCCCGATTATGTTTCTAGGTTTGTCAGCACCATACCCGTGCTCGTGGGTTTCACCGAAGTGGTAAACGTCTAAGACCTGCGTCTAGTCCTTCCACTACCATCTAAACTTGAATAACCAGGAGGACCACTACGCACTCGCTACAGAAAGGTGTATCAGTCACCACACAAAGATGTATCAGTCACCACACAAAGGTGTATCAGTCACCACACAAAGGTGTATCAGTCACCATATAAAGGTGTATCGGTCCCTACACAAAGATGTATCAGTCGCCACACAAAGATGTATCAGTCACCACACAAAGGTGTATCAGTAACTACACAAAGATGTATCAGTCGCCACACAAAGATGTATCAGTCGCCACACAGAGGTGTATCAGTCCCTACACAAAGATGTATCAGTCACCACACAGAGGTGTATCAGTCCCTACACAAAGATGTATCAGTCACCACACAAAGATGTATCAGTCGCTACACAAAGATGTATCAGTCGCCACACAAAGATGTATCAGTCACCACACAAAGGTGTATCAGTCGCTACACAAAGATGTATCAGTCGCCACACAAAGGTGTATCAGTCCCTACACAAAGATGTATCAGTCACCACACAAAGATGTATCAGTCGCTACACAAAGATGTATCAGTCGCCACACAAAGATGTATCAGTCACTACACAAAGGTGTATCAGTCACCACACAAAGATGTATCAGTCACCACACAAAGGTGTATCAGTCACCACACAAAGGTGTATCAGTCACCACACAAAGATGTATCAGTCACCACACAAAGGTGTATCAGTCACCACACAAAGGTGTATCCGTCACCACACAAAGGTGTATCAGTCGCCACACAAAGGTGTATCCGTCACCACACAAAGGTGTATCAGTCACCACACAAAGGTGTATCAGTCACCACACAAAGGTGTATCCGTCACCACACAAAGGTGTATCAGTCGCCACACAAAGGTGTATCAGTCACCACATAAAGGTGTATCAGTCACCACACAAAGGTGTATCAGTCACCACACAAAGATGTATCAGTCACCGCACAAAGGTGTATCAGTCACCGCACAAAGATGTATCAGTCACCGCACAAAGGTGTATCAGTCACCACACAAAGGTGTATCAGTCACCACACAAAGATGTATCAGTCACCGCACAAAGGTGTATCAGTCACCACACAAAGGTGTATCAGTCACCACACAAAGATGTATCAGTCACCGCACAAAGGTGTATCAGTCACCGCACAAAGGTGTATCAGTCGCTGCACAAAGGTGTACCAGTCGCTGCACAAAGGTTGGCCTCCTCTAAATCTCAACAAAAATGCCAACAGAATTGAAGTAAGGGTATTCGCGCTTGATTGCCGCAGTAAAATAACATAGATATTGCAAATGAATGTCAATAATAATGTTTCATAATGACATTACGCACACGACCATCAAATAAAACGCAAATCGGGCGGAAATTAAAGAAAGGATAATTACGTCTCCAGGCTATACATCCTTTGTAAATTTCAATGTCTGTTCATTTTAGAATGATCATCAAATGTTATGAGGATCTGAACCAAAGACCTTTATCACAGATGGAAGCGTCTAGAGTTAATTTGCCGCTGCATATCATATGAGAGTATCCCAGTCTCTCATGCTTGAGGCTCCAGGTTAATCACAGCAGAATCTGATCAGGACTGTGCTTATCAGAGTTACAAGGGTATCATTGTGTTATGTAAGAAGTACAAACGGGACGTTCCTTTGTATTTTCATCTTTGGTCACTTTTTCAAAATTTAATTGACTTCTTCTTTTACTTTGTGTCCACACACGCACGCACGCACACACACGCATACACACGCATACACACACACACACACACACACACACACACACTCACTCACTCACTCACTCACTCACTCACTCACTCACTCACTCACTCACACACACACTCACACACTCACATGCGCGCGCGCGCGTCATCAAACGTGCATCCGAAAATTTATCATGCTTATCATTCACGTGATTATGTACATGGGACTGTCATATACCAGTGGACGCAGTGTTATAGTTGTACAGCGACATAAAACTCACTCACAAGTGAGAGGTCTTTTCCTACTTCATCGAAGCACACTCGAGCCAAACCAAGGAACGAAGTAACATTCCAGTTGGTGGGTCAGTGTTGCTTTCGTCTGGTTTTTTAACACGGGATTTAGAGGAACAAAGGTGATGCATTTGTTGCTGGAACGAACCCTGTGGGGATGAGTTAGTCCTGTTGCATCTGTACCACATGCTCGAACAGCTGCTACACAGTGATACATTTAGATACAGACACTGTAGATAGAGTGTAGATCAATACTTTCACACGCCAGAGCATTAAAATGTATCGCGCTCCTGCCTAGCACTTTAGGCAAAACTAATTTGAAGTGGGTGATACTTTAAAGATAATATTGAAAAGTTCCCCTCCTCTCCTCTAAGCTCCAATCATAAAGTAATAACTTCTTTCCGGGGGCTATGACAGTCTCGGTTATAGGTTTTCTACACCCTGCAATTGTCAGGGGATGAACAAGAGGAAGTGTAAATCTCCCTCCGAGGCCAGCTGGGACGGAGGAATGTCATACATTCCACCAACACCGTCCTGTCTGTTGCAGGCATCCATAACTGCTGGAAACCATCTGCTTTGAGTCCAAGCAGTCTTATCAATTCTTTTCACTGAAAATATGCCGATACTGCAGCACATTTCTGGATATACATTGGTTGAAATCAGCGTGTGCATTAAAAAATCAGTTGTTTTCAAATTGTTATTGATGATAGACCCGACTATCGCCTTCAGCGTAATGTATTTCAAGCCGTTGCATTCGTACTGAAACTATCTGGTTCTGTAGCATAAAGAAAGGATTACCAGAGGATGGCGTGCAGTTAGAATCGGTTGACCTACACAAGCTTCCTGTGTAGTTTGCAGCAATATATCTGTCGTCACGATATTTGTATTAGTTAAAACCTTGAAATCTCCATAACACACTACAATAACGCACATGCATGCATGTAACTCTTGCATTCAATAAAGTAATGGAACATACAGGTATGCCAATTTGCTTTCCTTGCTTTCCACGAAGGGTCAGGGTTTTGAACAGCTCCAGTATTGTCTGTTGAACATTACCCAACACGGATTTCAGTGTTACGCCTAGCCATTTGTTATATATCAGTGTAATGTATTGTTAAACAAAGTTGTGATTGTATTACATTGTTTCTGCTGAGATTCAGAAGAAGTTTATTGCATTGTGTTTTGACAATAATTAGTTGTCAATAATATATAGCTAATTAATGTAAGCCGTGATGTGGAAGTTTCCATATCTCGGAGTCAAGTTGAATTTTCTAGCACAGCTAGACTAATCAACCACTGTATATAAACTTCTAGAAGGTATTCTAAATACAAATACAAATACAAGTATATTATGGGTCTTGTCATCTCACATTACATCAAGACCAGCGGCTGCGTGAAGATCACATTTCCACCGGGCCTATTTTGGAATGTCATCCACTCTTGCTGCAAAGTGAGTATTATTATCAGTGACTGTATTGCTATCACCACTGCTACTGTACTTAATATTGTCATTGCTTTTTCTAATCTCACTCTATTGCGTTTTGTAATTGAAATTATTTTGCAGTAATTTGTATTGATTTGTAAACCTAGTTAATTTTATAATACAATTATTAATTTATACCATTTCTTTGTTGTTTGTTGGTCTTTTACTTATAGACGTCAGGTTTAACTTATTATTTCAGTTTGGAAGTCGACACGTAACATAATACACCTTAGTCATTCATTTTATGTATATGTGAACTTTAAACATTCTATGCGCATTTGAACTTTATACATTTTATGCACATTTGAACTTTATACATTCTATGCGCATTTGAACTTTATACATTCAATGTACATTTAACACTTTATACCTTCTATGTACATTTGCACTTTACACATTCTATGTACATTTGCACTTTATACATTCTATGCACATTTGAACTTTATACATTCTATGGGCATTTGAACTTTATACATCCTATGTACATTTGAACTTTATACATCCTATGTACATTTGAACTTTATACATTCTATGCGCATTTGAACTTTATACATTCTATGCGCATTTGAACTTTATACATTCAATGTACATTTAACACTTTATACCTTCTATGTACATTTGCACTTTACACATTCTATGTACATTTGCACTTTATACATTCTATGCACATTTGAACTTTATACATTCTATGCGCATTTGAACTTTATACATTCTATGTACATTTGAACTTTATACATCCTATGTACATTTGAACTTTATACATCCTATGTACATTTGAACTTTATACATTTTATGCACATTTGAACTTTATACATTCTATGCGCATTTGAACTTTATACATTCAATGTACATTTAACACTTTATACCTTCTATGTACATTTGCACTTTACACATTCTATGTACATTTGCACTTTATACATTCTATGCACATTTGAACTTTATACATTCTATGCGCATTTGAACTTTATACATTCTATGTACATTTGAACTTTATACATCCTATGTTCATTTGAACTTTATACATCCTATGTACATTTGCACTTTATACATTCTATGTACATTTGAACTTTATACATTCTATGTACATTTGAACTTTACACATTCTATGTACATTTGCACTTTATACATTCTATGTACATTTGAACTTTATACATCCTATGTACATTTGAACTTTATACATTCTATGTACATTTGAACTTTATACATTCTATGTACATTTGAACTTTATACATTCTATGTACATTTGAACTTTATACATTCTATGTACATTTGAACTTTATACATCCTATGTTCATTTGAACTTTACACATTCTATGTACATTTGCACTTTATACATTCTATGTACATTTGAACTTTATACATCCTATGTACATTTGAACTTTATACATTCTATGTACATTTGAACTTTATACATTCTATGTACATTTGAACTTTATACATTCTATGAACATTTGAACTTTATACATTCAATGTACATTTGCACTTTATACATTCTATGTACATTTGCACTTTACACATTCTATGTACATTTGAACTTTATACATTCAATGTACATTTGAACTTTATACATTCTATGTACATTTGAACTTTATACATTCTATGTACATTTGAACTTTATACATTCTATGTACATTTGAACTTTATACATTCTATGTACATTTGCACTTTACACATTCTATGTACATTTGCACTTTATACATTCTATGTACATTTGCACTTTACACATTCTATGTACATTTGCACTTTATACATTCTATGTACATTTGCACTTTATACATTCTATGTACATTTGCACTTTACACATTCTATGTACATTTGCACTTTACACATTCTATGTACATTTGCACTTTACACATTCTATGTACATTTGAACTTTATACATTCTATGTACATTTGCACTTTATACATTCTATGTACATTTGCACTTTATACATTCTATGTACATTTGCACTTTATACATTCTATGTACATTTGAACTTTATACATTCTATGTACATTTGCACTTTATACATTCTATGTACATTTGCACTTTATACATTCAATGTACATTTGCACTTTATACATTCTATGTACATTTGAACTTTATACATTCTATGTACATTTGAACTTTATACATTCTATGTACATTTGAACTTTATACATTCTATGAACATTTGAACTTTATACATTCAATGTACATTTGCACTTTATACATTCTATGAACATTTGAACTTTACACATTCTATGTACATTTGCACTTTATACATTCTATGTACATTTGAACTTTATACATTCTATGTACATTTGCACTTTATACATTCAATGTACACTTGCACTTTATACATTCTATGTACATTTGAACTTTATACATTCTATGTACATTTGAACTTTATACATTCTATGAACATTTGAACTTTATACATTCAATGTACATTTGCACTTTATACATTCAATGTACACTTACACTTTATACATTCTATGTACATTTGAACTTTATACATTCTATGTACATTTGAACTCTATACATTCTATGTACACTTGCACTTTATACATTCTATGTACATTTGAACTTTATACATTCTATGTACATTTGCACTCTATACATTCTATGTACATTTGCACTTTATACATTCTATGTACATTTGCACTTTACACATTCTATGTACATTTGAACTTTATACATTCTATGAACATTTGAACTTTATACATTCAATGTACATTTGCACTTTATACATTCAATGTACACTTGCACTTTATACATTCTATGTACATTTGAACTTTATACATTCTATGTACATTTGAACTTTATACATTCTATGTACATTTGAACTTTATACATTCTATGTACATTTGCACTTTATACATTCTATGAACATTTGAACTTTATACATTCAATGTACATTTGCACTTTATACATTCAATGTACACTTGCACTTTATACATTCTATGTACATTTGAACTTTATACATTCTATGTACATTTGCACTCTATACATTCTATGTACACTTGCACTTTATACATTCTATGTACATTTGAACTTTATACATTCTATGTACATTTGCACTCTATACATTCTATGTACATTTGCACTTTATACATTCTATGTACATTTGAACTTTATACATTCTATGTACATTTGAACTTTATACATTCTATGAACATTTGAACTTTATACATTCAATGTACATTTGCACTTTATACATTCAATGTACACTTGTACTTTATACATTCTATGTACATTTGAACTTTATACATTCTATGTACATTTGAACTTTATACATTCTATGAACTTTTGAACTTTATACATTCAATGTACATTTGCACTTTATACATTCAATGTACACTTGCACTTTATACATTCTATGTACATTTGAACTTTATACATTCTATGTACATTTGCACTCTATACATTCTATGTACATTTGAACTTTATACATTCTATGTACATTTGCACTTTATACATTCTATGTACATTTGCACTTTATACATTCTATGCACATTTGAACTTTATACATTTTAGGTACATTTGAACTCCTACACCTTACTCCGACACCCTACCTCAGTCCCCTTCACTCTGACGCTCTATTCCCAACACTCATACTCTGGCACCCTAACTCAAACACCGTGACACAGAACCCTAAACTCTGACACTAGCATATAAAGAAAGAATCGTTTATTTCTCATTATTTCTCATTTGATTGATGACATGAGATCCTTTGCTTTTCTTTATAAGAATACCACCGGAGACATTGAGCTCAATGATAAAATCGTTGATATAAAATAACCTACTCTTATAAATGAACAACAGAATCTACTATTCCTTTGATATCCGTCAACTTCTTAGTAATGCCTGTCAAACAATTTACTCTTCTTTTGTCTTAACCTGGTTGAATTCGCTATGCTAATTGAGGGTTGTCAATAGAAATCTGATTGAAACCCCTAACCGAACACAACGGTATTGCAAATGAGATAGTTAACCTTAAACAGTGTAAAACAAATAAGGGGCAATCAATAGGACTGAATAATGGTTGAAATGATCCGTGAAAGAATATATGACAGTAGAACAATACGGATAAAGCAGAGCAAAGCGGATACTACTGAGAACTCGATTAGATTTTCAAAGCAATGTTTTTTCTCAACAATAACGAATTTCGAATGCAAAAAAAATGAATTGAAAGGATCCTAAAAGGTCGCCATAGCCCACTTGTTGTGTATGTTCTAGTCAACTAACAAAACATATAATTATGTAAATGTAAGGTTTCAAGAATAAACTGGCTAGGTTTTATCATTTATAAAATGTTTCAAACAGTCGCTAATACGTTTTTTGAGAACACGGGATTATGAATGGGATTAAATGCGTATTGAATTTACTTTACAGAATCGTCCAGGATGCAAACTTTTAACTCTGTATATTTTGTCAGCTGTGTTGTAATGTGGTTTTAATCAGTATAAAAAAGGTTCTCTGTATATTCTAGATGCTGAAATTTTTATTCGACTTTTTTCAAATTTAAAGAAAATTATCTACCTTATCCGAAACACATAATCCCTACACAGCCAGATAAACCTATACTCTTCACACATTGACAATTTTATAAATACTTTTCAAAGACTCAATCACTGGTATGAATTTAATACAGTCAGACCATTTGCTGTAAGATGAGAAGGTGTACCCTGGGTGATAGCGTCCGACACTCTTTAAATTCCGCTATCATCAAATATAAAAGTCACCTAGCCCACAATACAAAGTGATTTGATTCCATCCACATTTACATCATGATTGAAAGGAAATACAGTATTGAATACAAAAACATAATAAGAAAATAACTCAGCTTTTATTTCACAGGTAGCCCCTTACTTATACTCTGCCCGGACTAACTCCGGGTTTATTACTGGGCTAAATCACTAATCTCTTGGCAACGCCATCCAATCCTCTCAACCCTTCTCGATTACACGTCAAACATTCCCGATATCCCTTCAACATGACAAACCACATTTCTAAAAACAAACCCAATGCTTTGATTCAATCTCTCTTCCATCTCAGCAGTAATTATAGGAATGATGATATGAGAACGAACTGACATAACCTGTGTCTTTACAAGTCATTGTGCATGCAAGGTTATATCAAAGTTCCTGCACATCAATATTGAAGTCTGGTTTAGTTTATTTCAATGATATTTGAGTAGCCATTAAAAAAATACAGGATTTAACTTTGGTGAAATGTGAATCGCGACGTATTAAAATTAACATCAAAAGAACAATTTATTTGAAAACTAAAGCGACGAAGGGTTCGTTGAGGAGATCCGACTGTTCCGATAGGTGTGAATTCATTCTCAGATTTGCCCTTAATAAACAATGTTAATATGTCATATGCGATTGATACCTCTGATCTCGATATTTTAACATTAAAGTGCTGAATCATCAATTGTCTTCAAGCAATGTTAATGCATACATTTCTTACGAATATTGATATAGTGCCACGATTCACTATGTTGGGCGGATAGAGTGTGGTATCCGATGACAACATGTAATCACGGGCTTATGTCAAAAGAAAAATAATCAAATAGAGGGATTGCAGTCCCTGAGAGCAAGGAAATATTGGATTAAGTTGATGTCACGATTTATATATACTTGTTGGTGTTGTCAGGGTTGATCTAAACTACTGACAGACCGACAGCCAGCTTATTCAGTATGTGAAGCCATATGGCCCATTGTACAGTTCAGTTTTACAAGGTACACGAAAATCAACGTGATCTTGAACATAGCAGACTATATTCACCTTAGTCTGAATACATGTCATATATTGTTAAAGATTTGATAACATTCTTCATTGTTGTTATTCTACAAATTTATCATAAATTGATTTTCTTTGCGTGCATATTTTTCACAAATAAATAGAACATAAAATTCATCTTCAATTTCCTTGAAGGTACAGTTATTACATATACAATTAACAGAATCAATATCTTTGGTTCTACGACATTTGTTGACATGTAAGTTAAGAAGAGATATTATAAATTTCCAAAGAGTTCTTCTCAAAAGAGATTTATCTTCTATAACAGCTAAATATGTTTCTTGTTGTGACAATGATTTGATACCAACATAATGTTTCAGAAAATGGGATGAGGAAATTTGCAAGTTTTGCTGAAATATATCTAATAGTCTTTGTTTAAATGTATTTAAAACTACTGTTTCATTTCATGTGTCTTGTAAGATCCATACAAAGGAAAATTCATAAAAAACATGCTTCTTACACCAGACTCCCAATTCGTTTCCCCTTCACCATCCAATTGTTTTAGCATTTTGAAACATTGAAATGGATAACTGTGTACTTGCATGTTTTATCATTTTGTCCACTATTTAACAACACTCACTGACTATGAACAGACATACTTCAACGACCAGTTTCACCAAGTACTGCCTTATTTGAAGCATACTTACAAATGCATAAAATCGCCTTTAAAAAAGTATGAACTTTTTCAATGGGTTCAAAATACTCAATGTCCAATAGTTTCGAGCCTTATATAAAAATGGCTGCAATTTTACAATCAAATATAGAATTTCCTGTGGAAAATTTGAAGAAGTATAACAAGTTATACTCAAGTCAGTTTTTATACATGCTTCTACTGAGGAATACATATCTTAAACTATTGATAGTTTTCCATGACGCCATGACGCCATGATCAATAGGTACAGCAGGGTTTTTGTCTATCAACGTAATCAAAAACTTTGCAGAAGTCAACAAAGGCTTATATTATAGGTTTCCATAAATATTTGGAGCAAAGTGACTGTAAAGCAAAGGTATTTTGTCAACTGTAGAATACTCCGAGCGAAAATCAAATAGTTTTCCTGTGACATTAAAAACTGATATACCGCTGTTATTGTTTGGTTGACCGGCATTTCCTGATTTGTACAAAGACGTAATCAATCAAAAATTCTATGCATCGGGGAAATTACCTGTATCAAGGATTTTATTGAATAAAAGCAGCAAAGATAGTATTAATAAATCTCCTGATATTTTGTAAAATTCTGGTGGGACTCCATTAACGCCTGACCCTTTACCATTTTTTAAGAATTTTTAATGCTTCTCTCACTTCATGTTCTGTGATCTCACCAGACAACGACTCCTGAAGTATTTTCCAAAACGTTTTACAATCACCATAATGCGCTGTAAACTTATTTTTTCATACAGTTTTTCTTACGTTCACAAGTCTTTTTAAATTCTGATTTTACACATATATATTTGTGCTTGTGATATCTGAACTTGTTGAGACATAATTCTTTCTAGATTTCATATTCTGACACCCACTGTCAAACCACGCCGACTAAGATACTTGACGTTTACAGGACCAAGAATAAACAGTGCCAGCACTTGTAGCACAACATATCATAATGTCAATGAGCTTAGTAACTACTGCATTGAGGTTATCCTTCCAAATAACTGCCAACTCATGAAACATTTCTCCACTTCATGTATTACTGAGATCGAGATGGCAGGAAACAACATGCTCAGGTGGAAGTTGATATTTTGGTATAGGGGTTAATGGGACAGATGTAGTGTTGACTTCATTATTTTGTTGAATAGAATAGGGTGTAAGATCTTTGAATTGACAAACAACAGGCAAGTGATCTGAGTCGGTTCGTTCAACCACTGACATTTCTGTGATGGACGCATCTGTTATAGATGCATTGCTCATAGTAGGAAATACAGATGCGAATATATTTACCAGTATAAACAAGCACAATCTTCAAAAACAGCACAACATCTTCATAAACCTAAGACCTCACTTTATTGTCATTTGTCCTCATTACAATTAGTTTTGTTATTTTTCAATGGTTTCTTTTTAAATCTTTGATTTGGGTCTCTGGTGTAAGCAATGCTAATCATTATTACGTCTCTTATTTCTATCATAGATCATCTGTACATGAACGCTGTGATATAACTGGAATACTGTTAAAAGCGGCGTTAGGCCCAACTCACTCACTCTATACATGAATAATGTCATAATTTTCCAATCAAATGTTGAACAGGGATGAAACGATAAGAAAATAAGTACTGATGCGTTTTTTATGACTCGGAATATAAGCAACTGAAATACAGAAAATCTAATAAAACAACAAAACGTCAATGCAACAGAACAATCAGTCTGGATCAAAACCAAAACAGATTTAATTTGGTTCAGAGGGGAAAATAGCTCTGAAAATGATATGATGGACCACTGAAAATCACTGATGACTCCAGGTGTTCACAAAAAGGTGGAGTAAATCTATTTATGAAAATCGAATGGACCACTGAAAATAAGTGATGACATCAGCGGCTCACGAAAAGGGT
Source organism: Haliotis rufescens (assembly GCF_023055435.1). Lineage (NCBI taxonomy): Eukaryota > Metazoa > Mollusca > Gastropoda > Lepetellida > Haliotidae > Haliotis > Haliotis rufescens. Next base: position 1,395,487 of record NW_025964224.1, on the reverse strand, counting down.
AAGCATGTCTTGTACGTACCACCAATAGCACCCGCCATTCACACAATTTTCCTACAAATGTAAGTATGTTTTGCCTGACGTCCCACAGCACTACTCCTTCAATGTGATGGCGGCCTGGATACAAACCAGACAATCAAGTGATCAATGGACCAGAAAATTCAGTGAGACGCTAGTGCAATTACAGTTTTTGTTGACACTAATAAAAACGACACGTTAATTTTGAACCACGTCTGTGGTACACAAGCACAGAAATCCCGCTGCCTATAAGTAAAGAAACTCACGAAATAGATTTTTCAGTGGGTCCAGTACAGTGTGTGTATTTCAGCTTTATGATGGCGTGTCAGTTTAATGCGAGAGGAGAGCCCAAAGGGATGCAGACAATTATTACCTCGGTGAAACCTACTAATATACCTACAGTGTACCAAGGATCCTAATCAGTGCGAACGCGTTATTCCAGCTATTCATCTGCGGATGCTGTTGGGCTAAGGATATCCGTAAGTGATGCAAGTCTTACTACTTCCGTGTAACCTACGAGCGCAGGTAGGATGCTTTCAAACCTGAAACATAGTCAGGGTAAGGGATTCTCTGCACACAGCAATACATGAAAACCGTTAGACACGAACTGACTGCATTTCGTAACACTTGATTCAATGGGTTAGTTAAACCTCGTCAGTATGTACAAAAACTATTACTTCGTAGCAAATATATAGTATAATATAAAACTCGTTTCTGAATAATGCATTTTCAATGTCGTAGTAGATTCCGAATAACATACAAATGTCAGTGTGATAAAAGAACACCATGGGTTCCAATTTTAGAATGCTTTGTTGCATATGCCAATTAGACCCATCCCAATCTGCTTCACCTCTATTTCAAATGGGCCAACTATTATCAATACAACTGATTGCCCACTACAGATAGTGGCACCAGTGCTGGGATATGGCTGTGAGGAGACTGATTGTAGCGGAAGGGGGACTGACACGGCGTATGCTCTTCTCTTTATAAGTACCAATCAAACAAGAAAAAAATCAAATAACGGCGACATCATGAACTTTTGTTCAACACCCTTGGAGGTTTTTCCATTATGACATAACTATTGACTTCTTGAATGAATTTTACAAACCAGACTGGAACATTCTTTGACAATTTAAGCACATATGTCATGGCGTCCTTCTTAGACCTGATGGACAGATTTGTCGAGAATGTTAAGACTCCTAATGTTCACACCATTGTAAACCTATTGCGATGGAAGTTCATTTGCTAATGGTTTGGACATGCCACACTTTGAAGGACATTAATACCCATTGGCTGACCTTTAGATTGCAGTTGTCACTGTTTTTATTAAGTAAATTGCTGGTGACTTTACACATTTCTGTGGCGTTGACGTTCTAGGCTGACAAGACGAAAGAAATCGTGTTTAGATTCACAATATGCTGATTTACACGTTATGTCATAGTGAACTTTGAATGTGAATCATATTGTCTTTCCCACTTTTTGAATTTCCGAATAGCAATATCATGATCATTTTACAGTCTCATAAAAATGTATTTTCCTTCCGACCAGACCCTTCTACAAACGTCAATCAAACCTGACAATCCAGACAATGACAGAGCCGTATATTTCATGCGACCTTCACCGAGGGAGCTCAAGTCACATCTTCAGACATGCAGCGAGGACTGAAGACAGGTGCGAGGCTGTACGTCTCTGGGTGGTAAAACCATTTCAATAATGGTTTATCTTGAAAGCCTGATGTACAAAGCAAGTATCTTTAACATCGTTAATTGCAAAATGATGATTTTACGTTGGTCGACGTTTTCCATGTTTGATATGCAACTGTGTTATTAATAGTATAATTTTGGAGTAATGTGGTATATTTTAAGAAATTGTTAACGCTAGTTAATATTTCTGAATGATAGTGTTACATCAAAATCCGTATTTACAAAGCCGACGGGTGCTACCTGAGACATTCTTCTCTACAAATGATATATTTACAACTATTAAATGGTACAACATGTTTACATTTTGTGATATGACCATGAATCGAAATTAACATCGGAATTATTTGAAGGTTTCTAGGGGAACGGGTGGCCGCCATTCGCTATGCAGAGTTGCGTCCCTTGGGCACACCAGAAACCTGTGATCGTGGGTTTGAATCCCGGTTCGCCTCGACTATGTTTCTAGGTTTGTCAGCACCATGTTCGAGGGTTTCACTAAAGCGGTAAACGTCTGAGACCTGCATCAGGTTCTCACATGGTGTGTTTTCTCATTAAACTGATATAACTGTACTATTGTTCAAAGCGGCGTTAAACCCTACCAGCTCACTCACTTTAAAGGTTTCTGATTCGAGTTTGGCAAGAAATTAGCCCACAGACATCTATCCAGTGTCACGCAGTTGTTAACCGCACAGTAGAAACAGACAATACCTCTTTATCAATTGATCGATGAGTGTTGGTAGACTTTTCCCTGGTCAATCAACATACATAATCCTGTCATTGCTTTAAAGTAATGCAAGTGAAGGAAACAAAGAGGTAATAAAACTCACTTAAGCTGCTGAGGTATGTAGAAAGGCACTTGCTCATGTCTGTCAAGTCAGCCATGAGGTGGTGGTGTTGAGGTCAGTTATTAACCACATGCTACGGGTTGTGAGTTTGATATCCGTTCATTGTATTAGTGGAAGAAGAACTCTGTGATGACAATAAGTACACAAAATACATAACATAATAGCCTACCTGGTGAACGTGTGATCACAATGTACATAAATGTGCCTGTCTTTAATGTTATGCAGGTATTATTACTCAGGTAGACTCCGCACAAAGAAACCTACCCTGTGGGTGACACGGAAGTGTGTCCATGCACCCAGCAGCCGGACAGCAAACGCGTGCATGCATCCTATATAAAGGACAATACACTGATCAGATGTATTCCTTGTCAAACAGATAGGATATAAAGGGCTACCACTGTACCAACTGACATATATTCATAATAGTAAATACCACTGGGAAGTGCCCCAATGCATACAAGTATGACGAGTATTGATCAGATATATCAATCTTACATCATACAGAAAACACTTACACAATTATAATTACTAGCCAGCATATTGATCATATTAAACACAGAAAACGAACCATACACACTTTCATACAAGTTCAATGGTAGACTGTGTTTATACGTATATTCGGTTTATCATCAACGTGTTTATACTGATTGTATGTTAAAAATAGAATTTAAAATTAAATTAGACTTTAATTTACAATTTGTATCACCACTAAAGTGTGTAATTTGTTATATACTTCAGTGTGAAAGACAGAGTTTTCTTAAGTTGAGAAAAGTGATATTTTAATTGCAGTGAACATAACACTTTGACGGAATTATTGTCGTAGTAGAGCTGCCTCCCCTTACATTGTCTCCCTTTATCGTAAGTGTCAAGCCCGTACACAAACAGTTGATGTCCTTTCTACGTTACTTCCAAATTGACAAGGCCAAATAATGACGAATGCCCATTTATGGAGTTAATATCACTTCTTGCCATTTGTTCTTTTCTCACAAATGTTTGCTTCCAACAGCGGTCCTCTCCTTTTCAATAATAGTTCTTTGTGATAGTTGATTTTGCATATAATCGAAATGTATGATAAAGAATGTTCGTGACCCTAAATAAATTTTTTTATACTTTTGTTTATAGTTTTAAGATTTTACAAACACGAAGCTACTTATTAAGTCGCAAATACAAGGGGTGGTGAACCGTCCCTGTGTGTTAGGTAGTGAGAATTTAGGGTTTTACATTTGTAACGAAAGAATTTCCGGTAGAAAACAACACACAAAAGTATACAATGAGTGAGTGAGTGTTTAACGCCGCTTTTAGCAATATTCCAGCAATATCACGGCGGGGGACACCAGAAATGGGCTTCACACATTGTACCCATGTCGGGAATCGAACCCGGGTCTTCGGCGTGACGAGCGAACGCTTTCACCACTAGGCTACCCGACCGCCCCAAATATATAGTGATGGGTAATTTCATGTGTCTCGTGAAATATCATGTTTCTCTCATCTCGTGACGGGGGAAAAAGGAGATATTTTCACTCGTGGCTACTTTAAGCTGTTTTATGCACAGAAAGTCGCAGAATGGTAACGGTTAAAGCCGTACTCTGACTATATAAAGCTCGCAAGTTGACGGTGTTTCAGTTTCAAACAATGACTGACAGCATAAACACAGCCGTGTGTGCGCAAATAACATCACCACATATCCCCAACCTTCATTTATTGAATGACAAACATTGCATACACTAAATGGCTCCATAATCACATTTTAGTCACTATGTTCTGTGTAGTTCTATCATTTGAATTGGTCGTGTTGAAGCGTTTGCATCTATTACAGTCGGTGAAGGTTATTTGGAGTTGCACTATGAATAGTATACGATGTTTGTATATTAATTGGAATGTTTTTTACATCTAAAATATTTCAAGCTTATTATAAGTTATAGTCATGCTCTTTAATTCATATCCCCTTCAGTACTCAGCATAAAGTGTCAAGTAGCTGAACTTTACAAGATGTAAAATCTTAGTCCTATATGTGGGATTCCGTACCAGTAGTAGGATAGATTCCAGTATCAAGTAGAAAATAACACCAACAAACAGAAGTGAAAATTTACACTTACAACTGTAATTACCCCGACCAGAATGAAGAGAATTCATTCATTGCAGCGAGAAAGACATAAGTGAATGAATTCATCTTAACTTGTCAACAAAAGTCAATCAATTCTCTCCAGGACTGAGTAACTTCACCTAGCCCATACGACAAAGCGATTGATTCCATCCACATTTTCATCCTGATTGCTCAGACATATCATATTGATTAAACACATAATACGAACATAATTCAGTCTTAATTTAAAATATTCTGCCTGCACTAAGTCGGGGTTAATTTTGGCGTTAAATCATCATGTCACTCTCTTGGCAACGCCATCCCATCCTATCATCCCGTCTCGATTGCAGGTTAATTTCGATTATCAGTTGAACGGACGTCACAGAATTCGATTGGTTCCGATTTGAAATGCTTTGTCATCAGACACTTGTTCAGAAGTTGTTTGAACAAAGGTTGCAACATTCAGGCTTCAGCTTTCAGGCCGCTTCATAGTACACATGTGGAGGGCATTTCCAAATCTGGCATATCCTGACAAAAATTATGTCCGATGCAGTTCTTTATTCTGACTTGTTTCAGGTATTCCCATGTGTTTTCAGGTGTTCGCTTTGCATGTGATTGTGACGGGTGCCACTAGTCGGGCAGGATACGCTCACCTTTTCGCTCATCACCTGGTATCATCACTATTTGATAGTGATTCATAAACGTATGTGCATGATATAGTCGGAATCGTACAATCGACTTTGGTTTTGGCAGATATTTCTTATGAATACGGTAATGGTTTTGTCGCTTTTATACATGTGCAATTCTAACCCTAATCCAATCTGCTACACCTTCGTTTCAAATGGCCAGCTTCTATCAATATAACTGATTGCCCACCACAAATAGTGACACCAGGGCTGTGACATGGCTGTGAGGAGATTGTAGTGCAAGGAGAAACAAGCCCTCAGCATGTGTCCCTCTGTTCATAATTACAAAGGGAAACCTGCATTGACGTTTGCTAGTACCAGATAAGCAAGTGAGAATATAGTATAACCAATTCAAAACACAATTTCAAACAAGAACAAATCAGATGACGGTGACATCACGAGTTGATGTTTTTCCATACTAGACATCATTGACCACCTGAATTGATTGCATAAACCATGACAATCTGAGCTTATATATAATGACGTCATGCTTATACCTTGTAGAAATATTTGTTTGAAATGTTAAAACTTCATATATCCACAACATTGTAAACCTATTAAGATAAAAGTTTATTTGCAAATGGTTTGGAAATGTCACACTTTGAAGGATATAAATGCCCTTTGTCTGACCTTTTGAATGTACTCTTAACATCCTAATGAAAGGTGGGATTTTAGAAAACAAAATGATGTTTGTTTAGACTATATTACCTGCTTAATACCATATATTTCATTATGAACTTTGAATATTAGTAAATGTATTTTTCTTTTCGGTTTTCCGACCAGCGAAATGATAAATGCTTGACCAACTGGCGTGTGTCGACAAATGCCCAGTCAAAGTTTACCAATCGCCACTTATGCCCCTTTTAATATATTTTTCACACCTCCTTACTCACTGGAACGTACTGTTTCAATGAAAATGTATGAGTGGTAGGTGCTGCCGGTAGAGCAGAATAGTTTTACTCTCTTCGTGAACATCTGGGGGACACTAATTTTCAATTGTCAATTTATATAATATTTTTTCACCGTTTTGATTTTACGCCCACAGAAATTGGTTTCGGCAGATATTGCAACTGATTACTCTTAAGCATTGACGTTAGAATTTTCACTAGTCTCTAAAATCACGTAACTATTACTTTTACAGAAGACTGTGTCATTGTCATAGATATAACTTCTGGAGAGGTTTACTTTTCGATTTTATTTCATGTACGTTCTAAAGAAGCATAAATGTTATCAGCAGTATTTGTTCTGTGTTGGGATATAAAATTCATCCGAGTACCTCATGTCAAACAGTGAGCAACATTGTTACAGAAAATAGGACATGTTAACAATATACAAATGGTACAACAGAAATGTATTTGCATTTTGAAACACGGCTATTAATCGAAATCAACATCTTGTTGTCGTCAAATGTTTTTGATTCATCGAGTTTTGAAAGAAATGTGTAACATGTAATACCTAGACATACTTAGGTGCACTAAGTATTTTGTCTCTTGTCTTGACAACAGCAGTGACAATTCACAAAATGTAATTAGTGTTTGAATGACATTGTTTATATACTTGTTACAAGTGCAGCTCAAAAGACAATGACGTGGAATACATAGTTGTTTGTTTTCAGCGTATGTCTAAGTTGGTATTTTTGTTATCGAAAATGTCTTTTTGTTGATATAAATGCTATGCTTAATAATGCGAGCAAAGACCATTCGCATTTTTCCCTTTTAATTCACGCTCGCGTTAATTTCAAGATTTACAGTATTTACAGACCGCCGTCATATAGCTGGAATATTGCTGAATGTGGCATTAAACAACAAACAAACAAACTTCACAGTTGTCCTTTTTAATCAGAGATAATGTTTCACTGCCACATATTGTACAAATCACAAAGCCAGGACCTATTCTGAAAGGTGCAACCTGCCATTGAGCACAGACTCTCTCTAAGTCCTTACTTCCTTCCACTACCATCTTATCTGAATAACCACGTGGCTGCTACACGTGAACACGTTCAGTATCAGTCGCTATACATATGTGTACCTGTTGCTAAACACTGGTGTATCAGTCGCTACACAAAGGTGTATCGGTTGTTAAGCTAGCCTCCTCTAAGACCAATAATGTGAAAAAGACTTGACGAAATGGTATTCGCGCTTGATATCCGCGGTAAAACATCAGGTTCTGTCAAGCATAACAAGGTAAATACACTTTGTTCCAAAACCTGACAGGTATTTACTCACATAGATATTACAAATGAATGTCAATAACAATGTTTCATAAAAGACATTACGCACACGTCCATCGAATAAAACGCAAATCGGGCGGAAATTAAAGGAAGGATATATTACGTCTTCAGGCTACACATCCTTTGTAAATTTCAAAGTCTTTTCATTTTAGAATGATCATCAAATGTTATTAGGATCTCAACCAAATACCTTTATCACAGAAGGAAGCGTCTCGAGTTAATTTGCCTCTGCATATGAGAGTATCCCAGTCCCTCATGCTTGAGGTTCCAGGTAAATCACAGCAGAAAGCGATACGTTACAAGGTATCATTATGTTAGAAGTGAAAATGGTATGTTCCTTTATCTTTCCATCTAGGGTAATTTTATTAAATCAAATTATTTCTTATTTTAATTTGTTTCTACACCAACATAAACACGCACGCACATACATAAACACACAAACATGCATCCGAAAATTACTTTCAATCACGGCCAGCCGGAGAGTCCAGGATATCCATATGTATCCCATGCTCCTTGCTTATCACTCATACGATTATTTACATAGCACCGTACGCGTCATATAGGTGTTGTAGTACAGACAGCGGAATAAAACAACACTCACACACACTTAAGAGGTCTTCTCAATAAACAGGTCTTCTCAATAAAGCGGCCTTCTCTCTGTAGATTGAATGACGCACGCGCGGAACCAAGGTGCTACCAAGGGCTGCTTTCGTCTGTTTATTCGTCTGTGAATTTAGAGGAACAAAGGTGATGCATTGGTCGATGGAACGAACCCTGTGGGGATGAGTTAGTCCTGCTGCATCCTGCTCCAACAGCTGATACACAGTGATACATTTAGATACAGACACTATATGTTCCGAGTGTAGATCAATACTTTCACACACCAGGGTATTAACATGTATCGCGCTACTGTCCAACCCCTTAGGCAAAACTAATTTGAAGGGGGTGATACTTTAAAATTAATATTGAAAAGTTCCCCTCCTCTCCTCTAAGCTCCAATCATAAAGCAATAACTTCTTTCCGGGGACTATGACAGTCTCGGTTATAGGTTTTCTACACCCTGCAATTGTTAGGGGATGAACTGGAGGAAGTGTAAATCTCCCTCCGAGGCCAGCTGGGACCGAGGTATGTCATACTTTCAACCAACACCTTCCAGTCTATTGGAGGGATTCATATCTGGAAATGGATTATATTTGAATCGTGTCCATACTATTCCTCTGTCTAGTCACAGCCCTCTTTAGCTTTCAAACTTAACCTTTTGAAACCTGAATTGACATTTACGGGAGATTTTGTTTTTCTACTTATGAATATCACATGAGACTTAAACAGAATGGTAAACACAAACACAAATTACAATCACAAACACATACAGACATGCATCCGGAAATTACTTTCAATCACTGCCGCGTAGTGATTCCAGGGTATCAATATGTATCCCGTGTTCATTGCTTATCACTCTGTGAGAGTGACCCATATACAAGTTAACAACAAATACCTCAGAATTGAAATGTTAATGAAAACTAACTAAAAAAAAATTGAAATTATTCCTGAGCGAGTCTATTGTACTGAATGTGAAGATTCTGAACAGTCTGGAAGCAAAAACTTCAATGATCGAAAACTTAAAGTGGAGCCAGCCACATTTGGGAAGTTAATTTCATTCTCCAATCATTACAAATAAAACAACAAACTGAATTGAAAGATAATGGATGAAGTGTTGTATATTCTCTATTTACCTTGCAAATTATATAGCTAATTCAATGTTAGATGTATCATGAAAAGAAAAGAACGTTTTAAAAGCATCAGCCAAGGACAATACACCTTTGAAATAAACTTCTTTTAAAGGGATTAAATATTTATGGTCAATGATTTGCGAAATTCTTCGAAAGGGTAATTGTCCAGAAGTCAAACTGCTTGGACTACCAAGCTTTCACTGAATACAGGTGCAGGACAATTCTGTTAGTGTTGTATTGATAATCAGAATAAAAGGTGATGCTCTCCGTGTAAATTTGAAATCCTGGACCCTTTCTGGCTGACTTTTTGAGTTGAATTTACTTAAAAGATCATTTATGCCCTCACTGAAACACATATTCCCTATACAATCTAATAAATCTATATTCTCCAAACCTTGACGATTTTATGAAAACATTTCAAAGAACCAATCTATGTTATGCCAGTGGTACATCACGCCCATGTTCTGTAGGATGAGAAAGTGTACCCCAGGTAATTGTGAAGGCCTCTGTCTAAATTCCAGTATCATCAAATATAATTTTAAAAACTCAAACCATAAATCTTCGATGAGCGTCCGGACGCGAATGGAACCTTGCATCAAATAAGGTCAGTGTTGATAATGTGCAGAAATAAAACCCTACCCCTCCATTTGAGAATTTCGTCACGGATTCCTATTTCGATGATTACAGTAATTCTGCCTGACACGTTGAAGTCTATCTGAGCAATTACCTAATGTAGATATCTCCTTTGTGGTTTCATATCAGCTGGTCCTCTTTCGGAGTGATGTGATCATTCTGCATATCTTGGTATGGTTCACGACATCTCGAACATTATTTTTCTCTCCACCTCCCTTGAGACATACTTTTAAATTATTTTTTGCAGATTTCAAAATATTCCTGCCCTTTTTGTTAAGCTATATCCGAGCTCTTATGTTCAAATTTCAATTGTGGAACGAGGATGAATTTATAAACACTATTGTTACCTGTCGATTCCCAAATTGAAACAATATATTAACCCAGAAATCTGTACGTAAAAGAACTTAGTGCAAAATCAACAAACAACCAACAAGCAGTATATACAATCAACAATGTATTACAAAATGAACTAGGCTTACAAATCAGTACAAATTTCTGCACAGCAATTACAATGGTAGTACACAATAGAGTGGAAGTACAATATTCATTGGCAACATATACTATAATGGCAGTGTTCAGTATGAAACATAAAAATACACAATTATGATGGCAAAAGTCAGTGATAGAAACAATGTTGTGTGTGTATCACATTGTTTCTGCTGAGATTAAGTAGAAACTTATATCATAATGTTTTGACACAATAATTAGTTGTCAGGAATATATTACTGTCAAATGTAAGCAGTGGTGTGGAAGTTTTTGGAGTCAGGGGGAATCTTCTGCAACAGCTAGACTACTCCAGCACTGTATAGAACCTTCTAGAAGATATTTAGGCTATACAAGGAAATGAGGGCATGTCTCTAACATTATATCAAGACCAGCAGTTGTCTGAAGATCACGTTTTCACCTTGGATATCCAGCCTAGGCCTATTTTGGAAGCACATCCATAGTTGCTGCTTGGTTAGTATTATTATCACTGTCTCTATTGCTATCTCCACTGCTATTGTTCTTAATACTGCCATTGCAATTTCTTTGCAGTGATTTGTATTGATTTGTAAACATAGTTAATTCTGTTAGATGATTGATAATTTAAACCATTTCTTTGTTGTTCGTTGGTACACACTGAATTCTTTTACGATTAGGTTTCTGGAGTAACTTATTTTTTTCAATTTGGAAGTCACACAGTTTAATACATCCATCTGTCTATCATTGGGAGGGTGGGGGCAGGGGGGTAACAACGATGGCGCTGTATAGAAGGTTCTAGAACAATCCTTTCCTCGTGTAGGGAAATATGCGTTCTATGTACACTTGAACTTAAAACATGCTATGTACATTTGAACTGAACATTTAAAATCCTATTTGATACACCAAACTCCGACACCCTACCTCAGTCCCCTCCACTCCGAGGCTCTATTCCCAACACTCATTCTCTGGCATCCTAACTCAAACACCATGACACCGAACACTAAACTGAGACAACTGTTAATCAAGGAAAAATCGTTTATTTTTCATTATTTCTCATTTGATTGATGACAAGAGATCCTTTCCATTTCTTCATACGAATACCACCGGACACCTTGACCTCAGTGAGAAAATCGTTGATATAAAAAATACATTCTCTTATGAATGAACAATAATATCTGCTCCGCTTTTGTCTAAACCGTGTTGATTTCACTTTGGTAATTAAGGGACGTCAATAGAAATCTGATTGAACCCCCTAACCCAAACACAACGGTATTGCCAGTGAGATAGTTAACCGTATACAGTGTAAAACAAATAAAGGGCAATCAATAGAACTGAATAATGGTTGAAATGATCCGTGAGAGAATCTATTGTTCTCAATGGGAACATTAAGGAAGTACAAATTACTTTAGAATAATGTGGATAATGCAGAGCAAAATACTACTGAGAAATCAATTTGATTTTCCAAGCAACTATACAATTACGAGGTTTCATGAATAAAACTGGCTGGGTTTACTTGTATATAAAACGTTTCAAACATTTGCTGTAATTCTACGTTTTGGAGAACATTTCATGGATAAGGATTAAATGTGGCGGTATTATCACAGGGTCTTTGATCAACAAATCGTGCGTATTGAGAATACTTTACAGAATCGTCAAGGATGCAAACTTTTAACACTATACTTGGTCAGTTGTATTGTAATGTGGTCTGAGTAAGAATGAAAAAAGATTCTCTGTATAATTTGGAGGTCCTGTAACTATTCTGGTTGCTGCGATGTTGAGTGGACGTTTTCAAAAGAACATTTCTCCCTTATCTGAAACACATGTTGCCTATACAGCCTGATAAACCTAAATGTTACAAACCTTGACAATTTTATTAAAACATATCAAAGAAACAATCAGTGGTATGATTGTGGTACAGCAACATCATTTCCGAAAGATGTGAAAGCATTGGACACTATTTAAATTCCGTTATCATCAAATATAACTTAAAAAGTTAAAACCAAAACTCCTCAACGAGAATCTGGTTAAACGGACCAAGTTTCAAATAAGGTCTGTCTTGATAAGGGGCGGAAATAGATCCCTTGTTCCCTATTTGAGCCTGGAGCCTCTGTTCGGAATAAGGTTGCGTCAAGGGGTTTACTTCGCGGAGTACAGTCAATCAGCCTGACACATTGTGGTTGTCTGCATTGGGATTTCACAAACACTCGACACAATGTCATGTTATTCTGTTCTCTTCGGAAACGACATGAACAGTTGGCATATTTCGTATTGGTTTTCGTCACCTCGACCAACCTTTCTTCTCTGCCTCTTCCTGCAAAATGTTTATTTGTGTCAATAGTTTATATTAATTGGGTATTTGTGTACATACTAACATATTTCAACGACGCTTATTGTAAGCTATAACCATGTTCTTTTTCATATTCACATCAGCACTCAGTATAAAATGCAAGGTAGACGAACTTTATTAAGATTATAATCGCCAGTCCAATATCTAATATTTCGTATCCGTAGGATAGAAGAATATAACTTCGAGCATCAAGTCTTCATTAAAATGAACACACCAACAAACAGGAGTGAATATTTACACTTACAATGCACAAAATAAAGTGTTTGCACCTATTCCGACCGGAATGAAATAAATTAATTCATTGCAAGGAGAAAGTCATACATGAATGAATAATTAACCTAAAAACAGAACAGAATCAATGCACTTAAAAACACAAACAGACGTCAAGTCATTCGCTCCAGAACTGAATAAAGTCACCTAGCCCACACTACAAAGTAAATTGATTCCATCCACATTTACATCATGATTGAAAGGAAATACCATATTGAATAAACACATAATAAGAAAACAATTCAGCTTTTATTTCACAGGCAGCCCCTTCCACATACTCTGCCTACACAAACTCCGGGTTTATTAGCGACTTAAATCATATGAATCTCTTAGCAAAGCCATCTCATCCTCTCATCCCGTCTCGGTTACAGGTCACACATTCCTGATCTCTATTCAACATGACAAACCACACAGCAACTCTGCACAGCGAATCGCGGCGCCTGAGACGACTGGGCCACCCATGCTCCCAATGATGATATGACAACGAAGTGACTGACACACCGCATTAACTGTGTGTTTACAAGTGATTGTGCATGTAAGGTTATATCAAGTTCCTTTACATCGATTTTGAAGTCTGGTTTGGGTTTATTTAAATAATATTTGAGTAGCCATGAATCAATAACAGAGTTTAACTTTGGTGATACGTGAATAGCCACATAGACATTACATCAAAAGAGCACTTTATTTCAATGATATTTGAGAAGCCATTAACAAATTACAGGGTTTAACTGTGGTGAAATGTGAATGTAGACATACTAGAAATAACATCAAAAGAACAATGCATTCGAAAACCAAAGTGATGAAGATTTCGTTGAAGAGATCCGATTGTTCCAATAGGTGTGAATTCCTTTTCTGGTTTGCCCTTAACAAAAACAACATCAATATGCTATATGCCACTGATACCTCTCATCTCTATCTGGGATCTTTAAGTATTCAAGTGTTGAATCATCAATAGTCTTCAAGCTATGTTTATGTATAATACATTAACGAACATTGTTTTATTTCAAAAGAACAATTTATTTGAAAACTGAAGCGATGAAGAGCTCGTTGAGGAGAGCCGACTGTTCCGAAAGGTGTGAATGCATTCTCGGGTTTGCCCTTAACAAACCACGTCAATATGTTAAATGCCACTGATACCCCAGATCTCTAGCCGACTGGGATATTTAAATATTTTTAAAAGCTAAACCATCGATAGTCTTCAAGCTATGTTTATGCATACATATTAATGATCAATGATATATTTTGGCACAGCGCTGTCACGATTCACTGTGTTGGGTGTCTCAAGGGTGGTATCAGATGACAATATGCAATCACGGGCTTATGTCAAAAGACAAAATAATCAGATGAGGGAATTGCAGTACCTGAGAGCAAGGAAATATCGGATTAAGTTAAGGTCAAGATTTATATATGCTTGTAGGTGTTGTCAGGGTTTCTGCTCAAAACTACTGCTGCTGTTAGGGCATTGTTCATAATAGGAAATACGGGTAAGAATAGATTGATACATTCTTCATGTAACTAAGCAAATGCTTCAATTGTTGTTAGTGTTAATCCTCTATTGTTACTCCTCCATCTACTATATATATTCTGTACCATGTTACTCATTCCGTCTTGCTTGACAACGGTATAAGGATTTATACCGAAACGTCGCCTTTGCGGTATTTAAAGAAGTTGTTATCCATAACAATATGTCTACTTTGTCATCCGTCGACTACTAAGTGATGCCTATCAAACAACAGTTCAAAACGTTTGGAAATGTTTCCATACTTGACATAACTATTGACTACTTGAATACATTTTACAACTCAGACTTGAACATTCTTCACACTCTAAGTTTATATAACACGACGTAGACGAACACGACGTAGACGACCTGGTAGACGAACATGTCGAGAATGTTAAGACTCCTAATATCCACACCATTGTAAACCTATTAAGATGAAAGTTTATTTGCTAATGGTTTGATCATGCCACACTTTGAAGAACATTTATACCCATTGTCTGACCTTTAGATCTTCATTGTTTTTATGAAGTAAATTGCAGGTTACTTTACAAATTTCTCTGGCGTTGACGTTCTAGACTGACAAGACGAAAGCAATCTTGTTTTGACTGTACATTATGCTGATTTACACGATATGTCATTGAGAACTTTGAATGTGAATTATATTGTCTTTCCCACTTTTCGAATTTCCGAACAGCAATATCATGATCATTTTACAGTCTCACAAAAACGCACTTCTTTCCGAATACACCCATCCACAAACGTCAATCAAACCTGACAATCCAGAAATTCACAGAGCCGTATTTTTCATGTGACCTTGACCGACGGACATAAAGTTATATCTTAAGGCATGAAGCGAGGACTGAAGACAGGTGCAGATATGTGCGAGGTGTTAGGTCTCTTGAGGGTTTATATTGATGGCTCAAGATGAACATTATGAAATTCAAATTAAGTATCTTTTTCATCGCTAATTGCAAAATGACGACTTCACGTTGGTTGACATCAGATGCGACTGTATTTATAATAGCTTAATCTAGAGTAAATTAGCATTTTGTTAAAGAATTTGTGACAGTAGTTGCTTCTTCTGAAAGACAGGTGCAAGATATGTGAGAGACTGTACGTCTCTGGGTGGTAAAACCATTTCAATAATGGTTCAACTTGAAAGCTTGATGTACTCGTACAAAGCAAGTATCTTTAACATCGTTAATTGCAAAATGATGACTTTACGTTGGTCGACGTTTTCCATGTTTGATATGCAACTATGTTAATAATAGTATAATTTTGGAGTAATGTGGTATATTTTAAGAAATTGTTAACGCTAAATGGCTTGTAGCCCACAGCGATCTATCCAGTGTCACGCAATTGTTAACCGCACTGTAGAAACAGACAATACCTCCTCATCAATTGATCGATGAGTCTTGGTAGACATTTCGCTGATTTATCGCCATGTACAACGTACGTATTCCTGTCATTGCTTTAAAGTAAGGCAAGTACTAAAGGAAACAAGGAGGCAATAAAACTCAATTAAGCTGCTGGGGTATGTAGAAAGGCACTTGCTCATTTCTGTCAAGTCCATCCCCCACATTCGAACTTCATTGCTCATATAACGATTAGGTAAAGCCATTCCTCGTCTACAAGGACAGTTATGTTCAAGCATGAGGTGGTGGTGTTGAGGTCAGTTATTAACCACATGCTACGGGTTGTGAGTTTGATATCCGTTTATTGTAGAACCTCTGTGATGACAATAAGTACACAAAATACATAACATAATATCCTACCTGGTGAACATGTGATCACAATGAACAAAGTACATCAATGTACCTGTCTTTAATGTTATGCAGGTATTACTCAGGTAGACTCAGCACAAAGAAACCTAACCTGTAAGTGACACTGAAGTGTGTCCATGCAACCAGCAGCCGGACAGCAAACACGTGCATGCATCCTATATAAAGGACAATCCACTGATCAGATGTATTAGGTTATGTATTAGGTTTATCATGAACGTATTTTTACCGATTGTATGCACTGATTAAATTTAGACTTTGGTTTTCAATGTATATAACCACTAAAGTGTATAATAATAACAGATAGCCATTTATGGTGTTGATATCACTTCATTGTTATTTTCTCGAAAATGTTTCGTTATTAACTGTAAATTTCTCATTTAACTCGTCAATCGAGACTGTTCGTTTCGCAAAGCGCCATTTTTGTTACTTGACCAGAATGTATTCTTTCGCTTTCAACAGTGGTCTCCTACTTTTCAGGAATATTTGTTTGTTATAGTTGATTTTGCATGTAATCATATCGAAATGTATGATAAAGAATTTTCGTGACCCTAAATATTTTTTTATACTTATATTTTAATCTTAGATTTTTTTAAGGTTTCCAAACACGAAACTACATTTTAACTCCCGAATACAAGGGGTGGTGAACCGTCCCTGTGTGTTAGGTAGTGAGAATTTACGTTTCGAGGTTTTACATTTGTAATGAAAGAATTTCATTTTCCGGTAGAAATCTACACAAAAAAGTATAAAATAAATAGGACATTTCATGTGTCTCGTGAAATATCATGTTTCTCTCATCTCGTGACGGAGGGAAAAGGAGATATTTTAAGTCGTGTCTACTTTATAGATGTTTTATGCACAGAATGTAGCAGAATGGTTACGGTAATGCCCTACTCTGACTACATATAGCCCGCGAGTTGGCGGTGTTTCAGTTTCAAATAATGACTAACAGCATAAACACAGCCGTGTGCGCGCAAATAACATCAGCACATATCCTCCACCTTCATATTCGTCTTGAATGACAAACCTTGCATACAACAAATGGCTCCATAATCACATTTTAGTCAATACGTCTTGTGTAGTTTTTATCATAAACAATTGATTCGGTTGTGTTTAAGCATTGGCATGTATTACAGTCGGCAGAGCTTATTTAGAGTTGCACTAAAAAATAGCATACGATGTTTGTTTGTGACGATACTGTGTATTAATTGGGATGTTTTTCACATCTAAAATATTTCAAGCATACTATAAGTTATAGCCATGCTCTTTAATTCATATTCCCTTCAGTACTCAGCGTAAAGCTGAACATTACAGAATGTAAAATCCTAGTCCTATATGTGGGATGTCGTACCAGTAGTAGGATAGATTCGAGTATCAAGTAGAAAATAACACCAACAAACAAGAGTGAAAATTTAAACTTACAACTGTTATTACCCCGACCAGGTTGAAGCGAATTAATTCATTGCAACCAGAAAGACATAAGTGAATGAATTCATCTTAAATTCACCCAGCCCACACGACAAAGGGATTGATTCCATCCACATTTTCATCCTGATTGATAAGAAATACAATATGGAATAAACACATAATAAGAAATAATTCAGTGTTAATTGCACAGGCACATATTCTGCCTCCACTAGGTCGGGGTTTATTTGGGCGTTAAATCATGTCAATCTCTTGGCAACGCCATCCCATCCTCTCATCCTGTCTCGATTACAGGTTAAACATTCCCGATCTCTCTTCAATTGGCAAACTACATTTCTGAAAACAAGCCGAATCCTATCTCTTCCATCCCGGCAATAATAAAAGGAAGGATGATATGACAACGAAATGCCTGGCATGCCACATAAACTGTGTGTTTACAAGGTTATATCAAAGTTCCTTCTACATCAATTTTGATGCCTGGTTTGGTTTATTTCAATGATATTTTAGTAGCCATTAACAAATTACAGGGTTTAACTGTGGTGAAATGTGAATGTAGACATACTAGAAATAACATCAAAAGAATAATGTATTTGAAACCCAAAGTGATGACGATTTCGTTGAAGAGATCCGACTGTTCCAATAGGTGTGAATTCCTCTTCTGGTTTGCCCTTAACAAAAACAACGTCAATATGCTTTATGCCACTGATACCTCTGATCTCTAGCAGGCTGGGATCTTTAAGTAAGTACTGTATCATCAATAGTCTTCAAGCTATGTTTATGTATAATACATTAACGAACATTGTTTTATTTCAAAAGAACGATATATTTGTCACGATTTATATGTGCTTGTATAGTGTTGTCAGGGTTTGTGATCAAATCAACTGCTTCTCTGTTACCCACATTCTTCAGAAAAGGAAATACTTGTATTAATAGATTTATCAGTATAAACATGCACAAATTCGTTAATAGATAATATCTGGATAAATGTTGCACTTCGTTGTCATTAGCCTTCACTACAATAATTTCCATCCATCGAAAATGTTTTTACATCTTTGAGTTTCTGCAGTTGGGCGGTAGTGTCAGAAATGCTAATCAGCATTACACATCTTATTTCTCCTGTTGATCATCTGTAGATGAATAATGTGATTATTTCCCAATCAAATGTTAAACAGACAGAAATATTAGTACTGGTCAGTTTATTATGACCCCTCATCTGCTTATACAGTCAATCTAAAGCAGTCCAATACAGTGAATGTAGTTCAGGCAAAAGTGGTGCACAGGTGAT
Source organism: Haliotis rufescens (assembly GCF_023055435.1). Classification (NCBI taxonomy): domain Eukaryota; kingdom Metazoa; phylum Mollusca; class Gastropoda; order Lepetellida; family Haliotidae; genus Haliotis; species Haliotis rufescens. The sequence continues at coordinate 1,376,494 of NW_025964224.1, read as the reverse complement.
GCAGACAGAAGACATTTATCACCTTGATAAAACCTACGAGTTTAGTTATGGTGCTGACTCTCCAAGGATCTTAATCAGGGCGAACCCACTGTTTCATCCATCGATTAGCGGAATCTGTTTGGCAAAGGAAATCCCGAAGTGATGCAAGTCTTACCACTTTGCTGTAACCCATGGGCACAAATATGATGCTGACAAACCTAGAAACATGGTGAGGGCAAAGGATTCTGTTATATCTTAGGGACGCAAGTCTGCACACAGAGTTTTAGTCTGCCGAGTAATCCATGCCCCAGCAAAAGATGAGAAACGTTAGACACGAACCGACTGCATTTTATATCGCTTGAGTATATGGATTAATTGTAATTAGAAGTGAAAAAGACGGCAGAAAGTAATGGAAATAATACTTCACAGCAAATAACAAATGATATAAAAAGCTCGTTTCTAATTTCGATTATCAGTGGAACGGACGTCAGAGAACTTAATTCGTTCCGATTCAAAATGCTTTGTTATTGTTCAGTGACGGGTGCCACCACTGGGGCAGGAATAGCTCATCTTTTCGCGAATACCTGGCATCATCACTATTTGATAGTGATTCATAAACGTATGTGCATGCTATAGTCGGAATCGTACAATCGACTATGCTTTTGGCAGAGATTTCTTATGAATACGGTAATGGTTTTGTCGCTTTTATACATCTGCAACTCTGACCCGAATCCAATCTGCTACACCTTCGTTTCAAATGGCCAACTTCTATCAATATAACTGATTGCCCACCACAAATAGTGACGCCAGGGCTGTGACATGGCTGTGAGGAGATTGTCGCGCAAGGAGAAACAAGCCCCCAGCGTGTGTCCCTCTGTTCATAATACCAAGGGAAACCTTCATTGTCGTTGGCTAGTACCAGATAAGCCAGTGAGAATATAGTGTAACCAATTCAAAACACAATTTCAAACAAGAAGAAATCAAATAATGGTGAAGTCACGATTTGATGTTGAACAACTTTTGAGATTTTTCTATTCATGACATCATTGACCACCTGAACTAATTACACAAACCATGACAATCTGAGCTTATATATCATGACGTCATGTTTATACCTGGTAGAAAGATTTGTTTCAAATGTTAAAACTTCTAATATCTACATCATTGTAAACCTATTAAGATAAAAGTGTATTTGCAAATGGTTTGGAAATGTCACACTTTGAAGGACATAAATGCCCTTTGTCTGACCTCTATAATGTACTCTCAACAACTTTGATGAAAGGGGGATTTCCACACACAAAATAACGCTTGTTTAGACTATATTACCTGCTTAATACAAGATATTTCATTATGAACTTTGAATATTAGTAAATGTATTTTTCTTTTCGATTTTCCGACCAGCGGAATATAAAATTCTTGACCAACTGGCGTGTGTGGACAAATGCCCAGTCCAAGTTTACCAATCGTCGCTTATGCCCCTTTTAATATACTTTTCACACCTCCTTACTCACTGGAACTTAGTGTTTCAATGAAAATGTATGAGTGGTAGGTGCTGCCGGTAGAGCAGAATATTTCGACTCTTTTCGCGGACATCTGGGGGACACAGATTTTCAATTATTCCTTTATATAATGTTTTACCGTTTTCCCTTTTACGCCCAAAGGAACAGGTATTCCAACTGAGTACTCTTTAGCATTGACGTTAGAATTTACACTTGTTTCTAAAATCACGTAACTATTACTTTTACAGAAGACTCAATACACAACAGTGTCAATGTCATAGATATAATTTCTGGAGAGGTTTACTTTTCGCTTTTATTTTATTTGTTATCAGCGATATTTGTTCTGTGTGGGATACAACATTCATTCATGTATCTGGTGTCAAACAGTGAGCAGCATTGTTTTAGAAAATATGACATGTTAACAATATATAAATGGTACAACATTTTGTGACATGACTATTAATCGAAATCAACATCTTGTTGTCGTCAAATGTTTCTGATTCATCGTGTTTTGAAAGAAATGTGTTATGTGTAATAGCTAGACATACTTATAAATTAGGTGCACAAAGTATTTTGTACACGAGTGCATTTTCATTTTGTTCAATTCTATCTGCAGAAGCCGATATTCATCTTGAATAACATACATTGAACTATACAACAATTATCTCAAAATTTAATCCTGTAGTTAAATCAACTAGTCTAAAAGTTTGGTTATTTTGTTAAATATTAAATATTTCACTTCTGATGCTCTGAAGCCCAGCATGTTATACGTACGCTGGTCGATTGATTTGTTACGATCGCCTGATTTTGTACGACCTAAAACATTAAAACGTTTGCTGATATAGTCAAACATGTTGCTGAATGCCTTAAAAAATAACCAAGAAAGACTTAGTGAGATTATATTTCTCATCTATTTTATACTCTGAAGTCCATGGTCGATGCATTATTCTGAAGAGGGGCTTACGTCCCCGAAATATATATCCAGTGTGAAGCAGTTGATATCCGCACTTTAAAAACAGACACCTGCGCTGACTTTCCCATCGACACTGATAGACTTTACGATTTTATAGCCATTTGTATCTTATGTATAATGTATTCATTCCTGACAATGCTTTAAAATAAGACAACTACTGGAGGATAAATGGTTTTAATGTAATGCTGTGGGGTATGTGGACAGGTCTTTTTCAGTTCTGTCAAGTCCATACATCGCTCGCGGACGTCACTGCTTAACGCTTCTTTACAAAGAATTTCAGTCCCAGCACACTTCAGCCTGTCATAAGAATGATCAAACGACGCATTTCATAGGCGTTTAGTGGAGCCAAAGGGTGTCCTGAGGACAGATGAAGGAGGCATTGACCACAGACCTTCGTTTTACGGCGTGACATGTCTAGATGGTTTCTCACGAAGAGCGCAATGTAAAGCAAACAATTCAGTTCAAAAAGGTGTTGGAAAGAGTAAACTGGGGTCGCAACAATACATCGAAGGTCCAGTTCATGACGATCAGATGAATAAAAAACAGATACCATGGATCGATACTCATGATATCAATCACTGAAATGTGGAATAGCTGGAATATTGCTGAATGTGGCGTTAAACAACAAACAAACAAACTTAACAGTTGTCATTATTACTCAGAGATAATGTTTCACTGCCACGCTTTGTACAAATTACAAAGCCGAGACCTAGTCTAACCTGAATAACCATGACGACTGCTCCACGTGATCACGTTCAGCATCAGTCGCCACACACACGTGTACCAGTTGCTACACAAAGGTGTATCCATCGGTTCACAAAGGTGCCTCCTCTAAATAGTAATAATCCCCTAAATCCTCCTCTAAGGACAAACAGAAATGAAGAAAGGGTATTCGCACTTGATTTCCGCGGTATAACATAAGGTTCTGCCAAGCATAAAAAGGTGAATACACTTTCTTCCAACACCTGATGGGTTTTTACTCGCATAGATATTACAAATGAATGTCAATAACAATGTCTCACAAATGACATTACGCAACCCGAGCATCAAATCAAACGTAAATCGGGCAGAAATTAAAGAAAGAATAATTACGTCTCCAGGCTACACATCCTTTGTCTGTTCATTTTAGAATGATCATCAAATGTAATGAGGATCTAAACCAAATACCTTTATCACAGAAAGAAGTGTCTCGAGTAAATTTGCTTCTGCGTATGAGAGTATCCCAGTCCCTCATTCTTGAGGTTCCAGGTAAATCACAGCAGAAAGCGATAAGTTACAAGGTATCATTATGTTAGAAGTGAAAATGGCATGTTCCTTTATCTTTCCATCTAGGGTTATTTAATCAAATCAAATTATTTCTGTTATTTGAATTTGTTTCTACACCAACACAAACACGCACGCACGCACGCACGCACGCACGCACGCACGCACGCACGGACGCACGCACGCACGCACATACATACACACACAAACGTGCATCCGATAATTACTTTCAATCACGGCCAGCCGGAGAGTCCAGGATATCCATATGTATCCCATGCTCCTTGCTTATCACTCATACGATTATTTACATGGCACCGTCATATAGGTGTTGTAGTGCAGACAGCGGAATAAAACAACACTCACACACACTTAAGAGGTCTCCTTAATAAACAGGTCTTCTCAATAAAGCGGTCTTCTCTCTGTATATTGAATGACGCACGCGCAGAACCAAGGAGCTACCTTATGGGCTGCTTTCGTCTGTTTATTAACACTGAATTGAGAGGAACAAAGGTGATGCATTGGTCGATGGAACGAACCCTGTGGGGATGAGTTAGTCCTGCTGCATCCTGCTCCAACAGCTGCTACAAAGTGATACATTTAGATACAGACACTATATGTTCCGAGTGTAGATCAATACTTTCGCACACCAATGTATTAACATGTATCCAACCCCTTAGGCAAAACTAATTTGAAGGGGGTGATAATTTAAAAATAATATTGAAAAGTTCCCCTCCTCTCCTCTAAGCTCCAATCATAAAGCAATAACTTCTTTCCGGGGGCTATGACAGTCTCGGTTATAGGTTTTCTACACCCTGCAATTGTTAGGGGATGAACTGGAGGAAGGGTAAATCTCCCTCCGAGCCCAGCTGGGACGGAGGTATGTCATACTTTCCACCAACACCTTCCAGTCTATTGGAGGGATTCATATCTGGCAATGGATTATATTAGAATCGTGTCCAAACTATTCCTCTGTCTAATCACAGCCCTCTGTACCTTTCAAACTTAACCTTTTGAAACCTGAATTGACATTCACGGGAGATTTTGTTTTTCTTCTTATGAATATCACATGAGACTTAAACAGAATGGTAAACACAAACATAAACACATACAGACATGCATCCGGAAATTACTTTCAATCACTGCCGAGTAGTGATTCCAGGACATCAATATGTATCCCGTGTTCATTGCTTATCACTTAGTGAGAGTGACCCATATACAAGTTAACAACAAATACCTCAGAAGTGAAATGTTAATGAAAACTAACTAAATAACAATTGAGATCATTACTGAGCGAGTCTATTGTACTGAATGTGAAGATTCTGAACAGTCTGGAAGCAAAAACTTCAATGATCGAAAACTTAAAGTGGAGCCAGCCACATTTGGGAAGTTAATTTCATTCTCCAATCATTTCAAATAAAACAACAAACTGAATTGAAAGATAATGGATGAAGTGTTGTATACTCTCTATTTACCTTGCAAATAATACAGCTAATTCAATGTTAGATGTATCATGAAAAGAAAAGAACGTTTTAAAAGCGTCAGCCAAGGACAATACACCTTTGAAATAAACTTCTTTTAAAGGGATTAAATATTTATGGTCAATGATTTGCGAAATTCTTCGAAAGGGTAATTGTTCAGAAGTCAAAGTGGTTGGACTACCAAGCTTTCACTGAATACAGGTGCAGGACAGTTCTGTTAGTATTGTATTAATAATCAGAATAAAAGGCGATGCTCTCCGTGTAAATTGGAAATCCTGGACTCTTTCTGGTTGACTTTTTGAGTTGAATTTACTTAAATGATCATTTATGACCTCACTGAAACACATATTCCCTATACAATCTGATAAATCTATATTCTCCAAACCTTGACGATTTTATGAAAACATTTCAAAGAACCAATCTATGTTATGCCAGTGGTACATCATGCCCATGTTCTGTAGGATGAGAAAGTGTACCCCAGGTAATTGTGAAGGTCTCTGTCTAAATTCCAGTATCATCAAATATAATTTTTAAAACTCAAACCATAAATCTTCGATGAGCGTCCGGACGTGAATGGAACCTTGCATCAAATAAGGTCAGTGTTGATAATGTGCAGAAATAAAACCCTACCCCTCCATTTGAGAATTTCGTCACGGATTCTTATTTCGATGATTACATTAATTCTGCCTGACACGTTGCAGTCCATCTGAGCAATTACCTAATGTAGATATCTCCTTTGTGGTTTCATATCAGCTGGTCCTCTTTCGGAGTGATGTGATCATTCTGCATATCTTGGTATGGTTCACGACATCTCGAACATTATTTTTCTCTCCACCTCCCTTGAGACATACTTTTAAATTATTTTTTGCAGATTCCAAAATATTCCTGCCCTTTTTGTTAAGCTATATCCGAGCTCTTATGTTCAAATTTCAATTGTGGAGCGAGGATGAATTTATAAACATTATTGTTACCTGTCGATTCCCAAATTGAAACAATATATTAACCATGAAATCTGTACGTAAAAGAACTTAGTGCGAAATCAACAAACAACCAATAAGCAGTATACAATCAACAATGTATTACAAAATGAACTAGGCTTACAAATCAGTACAAATTTCTGCACAGCAATTACAATGGTAGTACACAATAGAGTGGAAGTACAATATTTATTGGCAACATATACTATAATGGCAGTGTTCAGCATATAACATAAAAATACACAATTCTGATAGCAAAAGTCAGTGATAGAAACAATGTTGTGTGTGTATCACATTGTTTCTGCTGAGATTAAGTAGAAGTTTATATCAAAGTGTTTTGACACAATAATTAGTTGTCAGGAATATATTACTGTCTAATGTAAGCAGTGGTGTGGAAGTTACAATATTTAGATGCTTTTGGAGTCAGGGGGAATCTTCTGCAACAGCTAGACTACTCCAGCACTGTATAGAACCTTCTAGAAGATATTTAGGCTATACAAGGAAGTGAGGGCATGTCTCTAACATTATATCAAGACCAGCAATTGTCTGAAGATCACGTTTTCACCTTGGATATCCAGCCTAGGCCTATTTTGGAAGCACATCCATAGTTGCTTCTTGGTTAGTATTATTATCACTGTCTCTATTGCGACTAACGGGATCGGATGGTCAGGCTCGCTGACTTGGTTGATGCATGTCATCGGTCCCAATTGCGTGGATGGATGCTCATGATATTAATCACTGGATTGTCTGGTCCAGACTCGATTATTTACAGACCGCCGTCATATAGCTGGAATATTGCTGAGTGCGGCGTTAAACAACAAACCAACCAACCAACCACTGCTATTGTACTTAATACTGCCACTGTAATTACTCTGCAGTGATTTGTATTGATTTGTAAACAAAGTTAATTCTATTATATGATTGTTAATTTGAACCATTTCTTTGTTGTTTGTTGGTTCACACTAAATTATTTTACGATTAGGTTTCTGGAGTAACTTATTTTTTTTCAAGTTGGAAGTCACACAGTTTAATACATCCATCTGTCTATCAATGGGAGGGTGGGGGTTGGGGGTGGGGTAACAACGATGGCGCTATATAGAAGGTTCTAGAACAATCCTTTCCTTGTGTAGGAAAATATGCGTTCTATGTACACTTGAACTTAAAACATTCTATCGACAGTTCTTTGAACTGTACCTTTTAAGCCCTAATTGCTACACCTTACTCCGACACCCTACCTCAGTTCCCTCCACTCCGACGCTCTATTCCGAACACTCATACTCTGGCACCCTAATTCAAACACAATGACACCAAACCCTTAACTCTGACACTGGGAAATGAAGAAAAAATCGTTTATTTTTCATTATTTCTCATTTGATTGATGACAAAAGATTCTTTCCTTTTCTTCATACGAATACCACCGGATACATTGACCTCAGGGATAAAATCGTTGATATAAAAATACATTCTCTTATGAATGAACAACAATATCTACTCCGCTTTTGTCTAAACCGTGTTGAATTCGCTTTGGTAATTAAGGGGCGTCAATAGAAATCTGATTGAACCCCCTAACCCAAACACAACGGTATTGCCAGTGAGATAGTTAACCGCATACAGTGTAAAACAAATAAAGGGCAATCAATAGAAGTGAATAATGGTTGAAACGATCCGTGAGAGAATCTATTTTTCTCAATGGGAACATTAAGGAAGTACAAATTACTTTAGAATAATGTGGATAATGCAGAGCAAAATACTACTGAGAAATCAATTTGATTTTCCAAGCAATTATACAATTACGATTTTGGAATACAGAAACTGAATTGAAAGGATCCTAAAAGGTCGTCATAGCCCATGTGTCTATTCACTTGACAAAACATATAATTGAGTAAATGTAGGGTTTCAAGAATAAAACGGGCTAGATTTACTTGTATATGAAACGTTTCAAACAGTCGCTGTGATTATACGTCTTTGAAAACATTTCTTTGATAAGCATTAAATGTGGCGGTGTTATCACAGAGTCTTTGATCAACAAATCGTGCATATTGAGAATACTTTACAGAATCGCCCAAGATGCAAACTTTTAACACTATGAATTTTGTCAGTTGAATTGTGTTGGGTTTTAGTCAGTATGAAAAAAGGTTCTCTGTATAATATAATATGGAAGTCCTGTAACTATCCTGGTTGCTGCAATGTTGAGTGGACTTTCTGAGTGAGTGAACATTTCTCCCTTATCTGAAACACATGTTGCCTATACAGCCTGATAAACCTAAATGTTTCAAACCTTGACAATTTTATTAAAACATATCAAAGAATCAATCACTGGTATGATTGTGGTTTAGCAACATCATTTCCGAAAGATGAGATAGCGTCGGACACTCTTTAAATTCGATTCACATCAAATATAACTTTAAAACCTGAAACCCAAACCGAGAATCCTCACCGAGAATCTGGACGTTAAACGGACGAAGAATCAAATAAGGTCCGTCTTGATAAGGATCCCAAGTCCCCTATTTGAGGATTTCTGGAGTCGCTATCCGAAGATGAAGTTTTGACATTGAAAAAAACTATCTACGAGAAGGAAGTACAGGTGAATGAGTTAAAAGATAGACTAAATGAATCAGAAAATCGACGAGCTGAACTCAGAGCTGAACTTAAAATTCATGGCCAGGAAAACAATTGCTTCCGGGACCATATCCATGAACTGGAAAGCGAAGCATTACGCATGAACTACTCAATTGATACTAAACTAAAGTTCATAGAAACGAAGGTCAGCAATATGGCGTCTAAACTGAATACTTCACATACCCCTAATAGACCTAAATCAAATGGAACCATTTCCACAATAAATGAAGTCCAACCCATTGAGATGCAAGCTGAACCTGGACCAAGAACCAGAGAAACTTTACCGGATCCTAATGCAGGTGCCCAACATAAAGTAAATAATGACAAACCAAATAAAGACGCCCATATGATACCTACAGAAAATAGACAGCAGACAAATGAAGTTTATATATCATCAAATCCTGGAATATCAACATCGCCAGATAAAGGTGACAACTGCCTTGATCTCACCAACAAAACCAATCTGTACGACTTTACTTATAATGGTGAGCACAGTGATAATGATTCTTGGAACTCTGTGAGACGAAGACAACGAAGCAAAGACAATGATGCACGTGAATCTGGAAGTAAACAAGCTGGATATGAATCTTATCCTATTAAATCCTTAGCTAAAACCTATCGAACTCTTGAAGGTGTACCAAGAATGCGTACCAAACGGATTGTGCTGTATAACATTAGAGCAGATGAACCTTTTGAGACTGTGAAAGATCTGGTATACAACTATGCCCAGGACAAACATGTTCGCGTGACATTTGTGCGACTCATGAAGAAGAAAATGAACTATAACCATCAGGATACGTATACTGTGCAAGTTAACATGGACGTTGATGACTATGAAAATAACGTAGCTGGTAAGTCAGTTTTTTGGCCCCCTGACATCAGAAGTAGAGACTATGTACCTAAAAACAGAATGGGCTATGACCAGACTGACTCGTACAAATATTAGAAGTTATGATATTATATTCAGAATGCTTAATTTCATGTCTCTATCCACATTTGTTCAAATGACTCTGTCCTTATTAACATGGAATGTACGTGGGATCCTCCATGGTACAGATTATATTTGTAACACCTTATCACTGCCAGTTGACCTTGTTGCCTTACAAGAGCACTGGCTATCGTCTGATAAAGTAGACTGTTTAAGATCATTTCAAAACCTAAATTTAATCACATACAGAGCATTACCCCCAAATGCGAGTTATGCACGAGGGTCAGATGGGTTAGCTATCTTAACTAATACCCACACCAAGTGGAAAGCTATTCCAATAGCTATAAACTCGGATTATGCAATAAGTGTTAAATTGTCACAAACAGGCTACTGTGATGTATATGTAATAGCCAGTCGACTACCATCTACAAATGTATTAAACTCTGTATACTGTAATGCCCTTGATGAACTGATGGACATATATGATAATCTATGTGACTTAGGAACAGTTTTTCTCTTGGGTGATTTAAATGCTGATGTTTGTAAGGCCAATCTAACAGCACGGGATAAGCTACTTAGAAACGTTATAGAAAATAGACATCAATTACATGCAGTAAATATGGTACAATTCGGAGGACCAGGATATACATGCAGATCAAAAGATAACACGTCACGAAGCCTTATAGACTATATTCTTGTACCGTCATGGCTACGTAACTTCATTACAGACTGTTACATTATAGCAAGCTGTCCTTATGAAATATCTGATCACTTTCCTTGTCATATTTCTATATCACAAGAAGGGCTAACTAGCCACGATCAAAATATAAAGTGAGTTATCCCTAAGTGGGATAAAGCAAATAAGACTAATATTTCTAAGTTTCAAGCAGAAGTTGATAGATATATTAAATGTGCATATGATGGCAATCCAGATCCCCACTCCTTAGATCCACAAAGTTTAGAAATCCAATGTGACATCATAAATGAAACTCTTATACATGCAGCTAACAAATGTAACCCACAAAGTGTGTTTAAGCCCTTTCTTAAACCATTTTGGAGACAAGATGGTCTTGATAACGCACACTATCGTATGAGGGTGGCTCGAAGAACTTGGATTCAAAAAGGTAGATCGAGAGATAAAGATTCAAACGAACGTATATCTTACAAAAATGAAAAAAGGTGTTTTAGACGCCTTTATCGCAAATCCAAAAAAGGTAAAAGGAAGGAAGTCCTTACAGAAATAGGAAAATCATCTGAACTTGATATACATTCCTTTTACAAAACTGTAAGAAAGCAAAGGTAAAAAACTACAGATATAACAAAACTCAACTATGAGGGAGAGAGTGTCACAACACCCTCGGACATTTGTAGATTGTGGGGGAAATATTACTCTGATCTAGCTCAGCCATATTGCTCAGACACTTTTGATGAAAATTTTCGAAAAGATATATCTTCTTCCCTAGAACGTATTCACGAAGTGATAGGGGCACATAATGAGGAACTAGAAAGACAATTTTCCACTGTAGAAGTAAATGAAACTGTTAAAACACTGAGTAGAAACAAGTCCCCTGGGCCTGATAAAGTTACAAACGAGCATATAATTCACGGGGGTGAATCTTTGATAAGATATCTGTGTGCCCTGTTTAATGCTATGTTAAGACTACAATACATTCCTTTTAATTATAGACTAGGAATGGTCATTCCCATATACAAGGGTAAGAATGACAAATCGGATCCCCGAAACTATAGAGGTATAACCTTAACTTCATGCATTGGAAAGCTGTTTGAAAAACTTATTGTTAAGCGCATTGAACTAAAAGTGATAAAGTCAAATCCTGATTTCCCCGACATGCTCCAGTTCGGCTTTAGGAAAGAACATGGGGCAATAATGTCCGTTTTCACCCTTATTGAAAGTATTCAATTTTACTTACAGCGAGATTCTACAGTATATGCTGCTTTCTTAGACAATGAAAAGGCTTTTGACAGAATATGGCAGGACGGCCTTTTTTATAAATTACACCAAATGGGTATCAGAGGAAATACATGGAAGTTATTACACCATAGCTATACAAATAGCCATGCTTTTGTTACTTATCAGGGTGAACAGTCAGATATATACCATGTAAGACAAGGTGTCGGACAAGGAAGAGTTCTCTCTGCTTGGTTCTTCTTAGTCTTCATTAATGACCTTATAACAGCCCTTAGACAAGCAAATAGTGGTATTTGTGTATTTGGTCTAGATATTCCAACTGTTTTGCTTGCAGACGACACAACTCTTGTGAGCACATCGCCACGAGGGCTTCAAAACGCGCTTGATACAGTACATTCATATGCCTCAAAGTGGCGACTAACGTATAACCCTTCAAAAAGTAATGTTGTTGTCTTCTCTAAGACAAAACAAAAGGGGTTAGATAGTAATTGCAAACTTGGTGATATAAATATAACAACATCTGACTCTGTCATGTATGGTGGCGTACTACTAACGCATAACCTGTCATGTAAATCAAGTATTGAAAAATGTTGCCAAAAAGCAAGAAAAAGTATTAATTCGTTAAAATCTATGGGGCTCAACAGTTCTGAGCTACATCCAGCTACCAGTGTAAAAATCTGGTTAAGAATGATATTAAAAACAAGTTTTTACAGCTGCGAACTGCTCTTTGATATTAAGGGTCAAAACATTAATGTCATTGAAAATACTCAACGCTATTTCGCGCGAACTGTACAAGGACTTGATAAAAGATCTCCATCAGAATCCACTATTGCTAATCTTGGGCTTTGGACAATGATCGGCTATATCGATAACTGTAAACTTCAGCTGCTTGGCCGCTTATGTAACTTAACCTGTAACAGTCTTGTTAAACATCTTTTTTGCGCATACATTGCAAATCCAACTAATCCTAAATCTGTATGTGGAGATTTATTATCAGTTCTTAACAAGTATAACCTACGAAACAACCTTTGTACATATATAAGCTGTGGTGTATTTCCTACAAAGAGAAACTGGAAGCAACTGGTAAATAAAACCATTCATGAATATGAAGAAAATATGTGGCGCAGAAAAGTTTCTGTCAATACAGGTCTTTCACGCTTCATGCTAATACACACAAAGCTTAATCACCATATATTATGGCAACTAGCATATCAGTACCCAGAACAGAGGTCAAGTTTAACATTTTGTGTTAGAGTTTCATCACGTAACAAAACTTCCAGGGACTGTTTATTGTGTAACAAGCATGCCTTTGATTATGATAATCACATCATATTACATTGTGAAGCTCTACTGCAGGAAAGAAATGAACTGTTTTCAACCTTTATTGATCTGCTTGATGTTGAAACCTATGTCCAGGTGGAATTACAAGATGAAGAAGATATGTTGTCATTTTTCTTTGGTGCTGATACTCACTTCTCACAATGTATTGATATCGTTACATGGGAATCTGTTATACTGATATTTTCTGCTTATGTACTTACACTAAAGCCTTACCTTGATTATGTCATCTGATCTAACCTTTTGTACTTTGTGAATGGCCTGACACTGGTGCTACTGTCTTTTATTGTATATATGTACAGGTAATATGAGTTTGTGTGAATACGTTTGATTAATTATGTATAATCTTCGAATTAACTTCTGGCGGAAATAAAGAATCTCTCTCTCTCTCTCTCTCTCTCTCTCTCTCTCTCTCTCTCTCTCTCTCTCTCTCTCTCTCTCTCTCTCTCTCGCTTTAGAATAATGTGGATAATGCAGAGCAAAATACTGCTGAGAAATCAATTTGATTTTCCAAGCAATTATACAATTACGATTTTGGAATACAGAAACTGAATTGAAAGGATCCTAAAAGGTCGTCATAGCCCATGTGTCTATTCACTTGACAAAACATATAATTGAGTAAATGTAAGGTTTCAAGAATAAAACGGGCTAGATTTACTTGTATATGAAACGTTTCAAACAGTCGCTGTGATTATACGTCTTTGAAAACATTTCTTTGATAAGGATTAAATGTGGCGGTGTTATCACAGAGTCTTTGATCAACAAATCGTGCATATTGAGAATACTTTACAGAATCGCCCAAGATGCAAACTTTTAACACTATGAATTTTGTCAGTTGAATTGTGTTGGGTTTTAGTCAGTATGAAAAAAGGTTCTCTGTATAATATAATATGGAAGTCCTGTAACTATCCTGGTTGCTGCAATGTTGAGTGGACTTTCTGAGTGAGTGAACATTTCTCCCTTATCTGAAACACATGTTGCCTATACAGCCTGATAAACCTAAATGTTTCAAACCTTGACAATTTTATTAAAACATATCAAAGAATCAATCACTGGTATGATTGTGGTTTAGCAACATCATTTCCGAAAGATGAGATAGCGTCGGACACTCTTTAAATTCGATTCACATCAAATATAACTTTAAAACCTGAAACCCAAACCGAGAATCCTCACCGAGAATCTGGACGTTAAACGGACGAAGAATCAAATAAGGTCCGTCTTGATAAGGATCCCAAGTCCCCTATTTGAGGATTTCTGGAGTCGCTATCCGAAATAAAGTTGCGCAAAGGGTTTACTTCGTGGAGTACAGTCCATCAGCCTGACACACGGTAGTTGTCTCCCTTGGAATTTCACAAACACTGGACACAATGTCATGTCATTCTGTACTCTTCGGAAACGACGTGAACAGTTGGCATATTTCGTATTGGTTTGCGTCACCTCGACCAACCTTTCTTCTCTGCCTCTTCCTGCAAAATGTTTATTTGTGTCAATAGTTTATATTAATTGGGTTTTTGTGTACATACTAAAATATTTCAACGAGGCTTATTGTAAGTTATAACCATGTTCGACGTGAACAGTCGGCACATTTCGTCTTGGTTAAAGTCACTTCTGATAACGTTTTCGCGTCACCTTCTTGTGACGATAGTGTATATTTATTGGCTTTTTTTGTACATTTCATTTTTATTGTAACTTATAACCATGTTATTTTGTTCAGTTTCACTTCAGCACTCAGTATAAAATGCAAGGTAGATGAACTTTATATAAGCATTATAATCGCCAGTCCAATATGTAATATTTCGTACCAGTAGGATAGAAAGACAAAACTTCGAGTATAAAGTTCATTAAAATGAACACACCAACAAACAGGAGTCAATATTTACACTTACAACGCACACAATAAAGTGTTTGTACCTACTCCGACGGAATGAAGTAAATTAACTCATTGCAAAGAGAAAGTCATACGTGAATGAATACATCTTACATACAACCTTCAAACATAAACAGATGTCAATCTATTCGCTTCAGAACTATCTAAAGTCACCTAGCCCACACGACAAAGTGATTGATTCCATCCACATTTACATCTTGATTGCTAGGAAATGCAATATTGAATAAAATCATGATAAAAAATAGTTCAGCTTTTATTTCACAGGCAGCCCCTTATTCATACCCTGCCTACACTAAATCCGGGTTTATTTGTGGGTTTAATCATATGAATCTCTTGGCAATGCCATCCCACCCTCTCATCCCGTCTCGATTACAGGTTAAACATTCCCGATCTCTATTCAACTTGACAAACCACATTTCTGAAAACAAGCATTATCCTTTGATTCAATCTCTCTTCCATCTGACATGACAACGTAATGCCCAGCACACCACATAAACTGTGTGTTTACAAGTGATTGTGCATGCAATGTTATATCAAGTTCCTTTACATCAATTTTGAAGTCTGGTTTGGTTTATTTAAATGATATTTGAGCAGCCATGAACCAATAACAAGGTTTAACTTTGGCGAAATGTGAATAGCAACCTGGTAGAAATAAAATCTAAAGAGTAATTTATTTGAAAACTAAAGCAATGAATAGTTCGTTGAGGAGATCTGTCT
This sequence comes from Haliotis rufescens, assembly GCF_023055435.1. Classification (NCBI taxonomy): domain Eukaryota; kingdom Metazoa; phylum Mollusca; class Gastropoda; order Lepetellida; family Haliotidae; genus Haliotis; species Haliotis rufescens. The sequence goes on along the minus strand of NW_025964224.1, from coordinate 1,360,905 downwards.
GTTCCGATAGATGTGAATGCATTCTTGGGTTTGCCATTAACAAACGTCGTCAATATGCTATATGCCACTGATACCTCTGATCTCTAGCAGGCTGGGCTATTTATATTTTTAAGTGCTAAATCATCCATAGTCTTCAAGCTTATGTTTATGTATACATATATTAATGATCAATGATATATTTTGGCACAGAGCTGTCACGATTCACTGTGTTGGGTGGCTAGAGTGTGGTTTCAGATGACAACATGTAATCACGGGCTTATTTCAAAAGAAATAATCAAATTAGGGAATTGCAAGGAATTATTGGATTAAGTTTTTGTCACGATTTACATATGCTTGTATGTGTTGTCAGGCTTTGTGATCAAAACTACTGCTGCTGTTAGGGCATTGTTCATAATAGGAAATACGGATAAGAATAGATTGATACATTCTTCATGCAGCTTCGAAAATGCTTCACACTGTTGTCATTTGCCCTCATTACAATTATTTTAGTTCGTCAAAAATGTGTGTATTTTTATTTTTGAATTTCTGCAGTTGGGATGTGGTGTCGGAAATGTTAATGATTATTACGTCTCTTATTTCTACCGTTGATTATGAATACATGAATAATATGATTACTGTCGGATCAAATATTTTATTTTAAGGTTATTTTCCGATCAAATGTTAAACAGGGGTGAACAGACAAAAAGATAAAGATGAATTTATTATGATTCGCAAAATAAGCTCTCATCTGAAAATGCGGCTAATCTAATAAAACAACTCAAATCGTCAAGGCAAGAGGACAACCGGTCTTGATCATCCACCGAAACAGGTTCCACCTGGCGTAAAGGGCAGAGTAGCTGTGAAAATGATATGATGGACCACAGAAAATCAGTGATGACACCAGGTGTTCACAAAATAGTGAGAGCATTTCCTGCATTTCCGAAAATCAAACAATTTTGTTGAAACTAGTAAACATAAGTTAATTTTGAGCAACGTCTTCTGTGCACAAGCAGAGAAACTATGCTGCCGAAATATAATGAAACATGTCCAAGAAACTTTGTTTTGCAACACAGTGGTTTCAGTACAGTTCAGCACAGTGAATCCAGTACAGTGCAACACGTTTGGAAATGTTTCCATACTTGACATAAGTATTGACTACTTGAATGAGTGAGTGAGTGAATATGGTTTCACGCCGCTTTTAGCAATATTCCAGCAATATCACGGCGGGGACACCAGAAATGGGCTTCACACATTGTACCCATGTCGGGAATCAAACCCGGGGCTTCGGCGTAACGATGGTTCAAGGTGAACATTATGATATACAAATGAAGTATCTTTTTCCTTGTGACTGTGTTAATATAGCTTAACCTGAAGTAAATTGGCATTTTGTAAAAGAATTGGTGACAGTAGTTGCTTCTTCTGAAGACAGGTGCAAGATTGTGAGAGGCTTTACGTCTCTGGGTGGTAAAACCATTTCTAATAATGGCTCAACTTGAACGTTTGATGTACAAAGCAAATATCTTTAACATGTTTCTGGGTACGGGGCTGATGCGCTGCATTTCGCTGTGAGTTGCGTCCCTTGGGCACGATAGAATCTATGATTGCGGGTTCGGTTCCCGGTTTGTCAGATTATGTTTCTAGGTTTGTCAGCACCATGCCCGTGCTCGTTGGTTTCACCTAAGTAGTAAACGTCTGAGACCTGCATCATTTCGGGATCTCCTCCCACATTAAGCTGGGGTGCCTTGATATATACTGTTTATAGCAGCGTTAAACCCTACATTCTTCCTCTCTCACTTTAAAGGTTTCTGATTCATCAAGATTGTCACGATTTTCTAAGCGGTATAATAAAATTATGCGATTTATACAATTCTATTGACAGAAACTGATATTCATCTTGAATAACATATTTTGAAAAATGCCATTATCTCAAATCACAATCTAGTTAAATAAAAATAAATTAATTTTTAATAATATATTTTCACTTTGTAGTTCTGTTCTGAAAGCCAGAGTGCACATACAGGCTCGTCGATGGATTTGGACCGATCGTCTCAAATTTGTTATGACCTAAGACATGGAACAGCTTTATCACATGGACAAAATATGTGTTGATTCCCTTAATTATAATCCAGAAAGTCTTGAAATCGTAATGAGAATGTACTTTCACTTCCACACTGCCGGTCGTGAAAGGCGAAGAAATGGATCGTCGTCAGTATCAGTTACATGATTGTCTTGTCCAGAGTCGATAAGTTACAGGCCGTCGTCATATCACTGGAATATTGCTGAGTGTCATGTGAGACAACAAACATACAAACAAACTTTCAGTTCCCAGAGATCTCAATTTCACGGTTGCTGCTCTAATTCGTAGATGGCCTCAAGAAATCCACGCAGTGTCACGCAGTTGATAACGGCACTACTGAACGGGACAATACCTCCTCATCAACTGATAAATGCTTGTTGGTAGACTTTTCTTTTATTTATCGACATTTGCATCTTGTATAACTACTCATTCCTGACATTGCTTTAAAATATTGCAAGAACTGCAGCATACAAAGACTTCACTTTAGCTTCTGGTGTATGTTGAAAGGAACTTTTTTGTCATTTCTGTCAAGTCCATCCCCCAATTTCGGACGTCATGCTCATGTAACGATCAGGTAAAGTCGTTATTCTTCGTCAACAAAGACAGTTTAATCTGAATACTGTACAGAATGTACGAGAGATGTGGTTAGTGCCCCACTTTGACTACACATAGGGCGCAAGGTGGCGGTGTTTCAGTTTCAAACAATGACTGACCGCATAAACACACCGTGTGAGTGTAAACAACATTACCAAATATCCTCAAACTTCGTATATTGAATGACAAACTTTGAATACAACACATGGCTCTATAATCGGATATAGGTCATATGCTTTATGAAGTGTTATGATAAAAACTTGAATCGGTCGTGTTTTAGCATCTGCATCAATTACAAAGGGCGGAGCTTTTTTAGAGTTGCCCTATTTATAGCAAAACACATGGCCATGTGAACTTGTATACGTGACACATTAGATGCATTCATGGTCAGTCCGAATGTCTTGTGGTATATTATTAAGGATGAGCAGCAACATTGCCAAACATTTGTTGTGACAATACCGTCACGTAAATACCAAGTTGACGGTGCTTGGCGAAAATATTCTTTCAGTTCAATCAAAAAATGACATTACATATTTGTCTAGTTTTGGTTACGTGTGTTGAACTGTCATGTCACACAATAATCTGATTATCTTTTCAAAACTTCCAGTAAGAATCATTTTTGGCGGGACAATGAACTAGTGCTTTGGAGTAGGCCAAATTTGAAACACAGGAAGTTGCGCAAATATTTCTTACATTGACGACAATTTATGGATATGTCACTTGTATCAACATAAAAATAACCAATTGATGAAACTATAATGAAAATCTTATTTACACGAAAGGGTTTTCAGCTCATATTGAAAACAAGGAAACGTGGAAAGAACCTGAGAGTTTTCGTTAGCAGTAATCCAATTTGGTGCGTTCTCATGTCCCATGGCCGCGGAAAAAGGCCATGCAAAAAGTTTAGGAAAGTAATTAGAAGAAAACAACAATGGTGTTGATACATCGCGCCTTATCCAAATCGGCGCAATCTTAAAGTACCATGAACATATATACGGTATTCACGAAAACAATTCATTTCTACAAAAAGCATATTGATCAATGGATTCCTCCCAGGATCGTAACCCTGATCACGTAGGTGTCGAATGTTACTATCATTCACAGGTATGTTTATATTACATTGATGCGAGGGTATTCTGGCATCTTCACATTTGAAGCATGGGTGAACTGAAACTACGAGATGAAACTAATCCTTGAAGGAAACCGCCATCTGATTCTTCAGAGACCATGAAACGAAATGAAATCGTCGTCTGCTAATGTTTCTGGAACTATTCGTTTTTAAGTGCCTGATGAACTTCAGAAATTGATAGCCTATAACATGTTAAATGCTGTTAAAATAACCATGGCTGAGAAAATATCAGAAGTTTCCAATACTTCGGTTTTCTGTGACGTTGTTCACTATATTTGAATTATCATGGAAGGGGTACTTTCAAACAGTGTGAACATTCTGAATGTGAAGTGTTGATACCACGTTCCTATGAAATATCTTTGCTTAAAGACACATCTAATGAATTGTTCCTTATTGGTCAGTGCTTCAAGATTTAACTGATCAGGTCTATCATCTTGCAACGCAAGAGAGCATTGTGCAGGCCTTACAACTGCATGAAATAGATTTGGAAAGGAAAGCTTCAGTCAGTAGTGGTGAGCATTCTGTTAAATGAGACACGTCTGATCATTTTGAAGGGGGAAGTTTCAAGCGAATGCTCGCATTACTCATGTTATGCTTATGTCTGGACTTCGTTTTGAACAATAAGAAAGATTTTGCACACATGCTTAAAGTGGCGTGTGTTCCGAGTCATTCGTCAGTTCACTTATTGACATTGTCAGTGATTTGGTCAAGGAATCCTGTGATGACACAGTGGGTATGACATTGTTGACATCAACTGACCAGGAAGGTTATCATGGCACTGATATCATGACAATCATGGATGGAGAAAGTGTGCTTGAAGTTGCGAGACCAAAAATGTGTTCCTGTCGAATATATTGTTGTGAAAGATGAAAGCAAATGTAATCTGAAGTTAACTGAGAAAATAATATGTGAAATGCTGGACTTCCTGTTTGATAACATTTATGTAAGATTTGGAGGTGAGACATCCCCTTGGGCACCAATTGTGCTCCCCTTCTTTTTAAGATAAGCGTAGAAGCAGAGAAATACTGAACAGATTCTAGCTTGTATATATTTGCTACCGAGTTTGCTCGTGCTCGAGTTGGATGTAAAAAGCCAAATATTGATACCGACAGAGACGACACAATTCCAAAATCTGAATTGTTATGTACATTGTTATGTAATCTAAATAATATCGAAGATCTGTATCGTTTCACCTTTGTATGTCTGTCGTTAAAATACATTCGAAAGCAATATATACCAATTAAATATGTAACTCGACCTTGAGCCCAACAATTTATTCGCCTTATCAAGATTTAAAATCCGTCATGGTATCTTTCAAGAGCGAAAATGTACTTAAATGAAACATGTGTCTATCTGTTAAGTGATTCTGCACTGTATTATCTGTACTTTCTGCAGTTAGGTATTTGGCCTTTCATACAGTAAAAAATTCAATCATGGCAAACATATAACTGTATACAGTGCAATGTAGTTAATCAGTATAAAATTATAGGTTTTCTATATAATTTGGAAGTCCTGTTGCAATTTTGGCTGCTGGAATTTTGAGTGGACTTTGTTTCAAAAGAACATTTCTCCTCTATCTGAATCACATATTCCCTACACAGCCAGATAAACCTGTATTCCACAAACCTTGACGAGTTGATTAAACAGTTCAAAGAAGCAATCAATGTTATGCCAGTGGTACAGCAAGACCATTTGCTTTAGGATGAGAAAGTGTACCCTAGGTGATTGTGCTGCCCTCTGTCTGAATTCCGTTATCATCAAATATAACTTCAAAAACTGAAACCATAAATCCCCGATGAGAATCCGGATGTGAATGGGACGTAGCACTAAATAAGGCTTGTCATGATGAGGGGCGGAAATAGTCCTTTCTTTGAGAATTTCGGGAGCCTCAGTCTGCAATAAAGCTACATTACTTGGTTTTAATTCGAGGAGTACATACAGTCAATCAGCCTGATGCATTGTAGTTGTATCCTTCGGACAAACACTCGACACGATGTCATATCATCCGTTATTCTTCGCATACGGTGTGGCTCCCTTGTTATGTTATGTGATGATAATTAGTGACGATGGAATAGATTCAGGTTCAGATTCAGATTCAGGTTATTCAGAATTCTAGGCAATCTGACCCATAGTACATTACATATATCTAATTTTAACAGTTGCATCTTAATTTCTCCTTTGATACAAAGAACTTTGTACAAAGAAATTGACAACTCATGCATTTGTCGTGAATGTGTTTGCTGCATCCAATATAGATATAAGAATTAGCTGTATATATTTTTGCAAGCACAATTACGTTCTACTGCATAACATGGGCAATAAAATAATACATTACTTTCATCTTCTATTTCAAACCAGATTTTACACAAGACTTCAGTGTCATAGTATTTACATTTACCTTTACGTTAAATTTTGTATATCAAGAGAATTCACACATGGTTTTTTTAAACAGGGTATTGTCCGATAAAATGTTAAACAGGGGTTTAAAGACAAAAAGATAAGTACTTATATGAGTGTTTTATTTTGAGTATTGTTATTGTTATTGTTGACAAGTTATCATTTGCCCTCACTACAATTATTTAGTTCATTGAAAATGTTTCTATTTTTGAATTTTTCAAGTTGAGCCAATTAATGATTAATGATTAATGATTAATGTCCAATCAAATGTTAAACGGGTATTGTCCGATCAAATGTTAAACTGGTATTGTCCGATCAAATGTTAAACGGGTATTGTCCGATCAAATGTTAAACTGGTATTGTCCGATCAAATGTTAAACTGGTATTGTCCGATCAAATAATAAACAGGGGTGAACAGACAAAAAGATAAGATTATTATTCGCAACATACGCTCTCATCTGAAAATGCGGTTATCTAACAAAATGACACAAAAACGTCAATGCAAGAGAACAACCGGTCTTGATCATCCACCGACACAGGTTCCATTTGGCGTAAAGGGCAAAACAGCTGTGGAGAGTATATGAATAGACCATGAAAATCAGTGATGACATGGGGTTTTTCACGAAAAGGGAAAGCTTGTCCTGCCTTACCGGTAGCACCCGCCATTCACACAATCTTGTTGAAACTAATAAACATGACACATTAACTTTGAACTACGTCTTCCGTGCACAAGCGCAGAGACTATGCTGCCCATAAGTATAGAACAATGTTCAAGAAATATTCAGTTTAATAAACGCGTGTCGGCTTAATGTGAGAGGAGAGCCAAATGTGATGCATCTGGAAGACGTTTATCACCTTGGTTAACCTACGAGTGCAGATGGTGCTGAATTTCCAAGGATGCTAATCAGGACGAACCCGTTACAACAACAAGCGATCAGCGGATCCCGTTGAACAATGGAAAACCAAATATGATGATGCACGTCTTACTTCGACATATGCTGTCATACCACAGGCACAAGTAGGAGGCTGACAAACCTAGAAACATAGGCAGGGCAAGTGAGTCTGTTATGTCTAAGGTTTTAGACGATCCATGCCCCAGCAAGAGATGAGAAACATTAGACACGAACTGACTACATTTTATAACAAACCCCGAGTGAAAGGGAATATTGGATTAAGGTGATGTTACGATTTGTAAGTGCTTGTAGATGTTGTCAGGGCAAAATTACTACTACTCTGTACGCATTGTTCATAATAGGGAATAAAGAGTAGAGAATAGATTTATCAGTATAAACAAGCATGTAACTAAGTACCTATAAACATGTACCTAAGGTCTGCGATGTTTTGAAAAGTGTTACACTTCGTTGTCATTAGCCCTCATTACAATTATTGTAATTCATCAAAACTGTGTGTTTTGTTTCTTAAATCAGTTGGGCTGTGTTGTCAGGAATGCTAATCAGTATTTCGCCTCTTATTTCTACTGTTGATCATCTATAGATGAATAATGTGATTATTGATTAATCATATGTTAAACAGATAAAAAGATAAGTAGGGAAGAGTATATTATGATCCCAAAATACGCTGTCATCTGACAATACAATTAATCTGAAGCAGTCCAATGACTCGTGAGTGTTTCAGTTTTATAATAAGTTACTGGAGACGTTTAATTTCTTTCAATGACACAGAGAGTAGTCTTGTTCTTACGCTGTGCAGTCCCAATGGTTCCTGAAGGAGAGGCAACAAATCTTCCAAATGAATGGTATCAACTGGCCTCTTTCTTTCCCTGTGACCATGCCTGCGTCAACGTCCTTGAGCTGCTGAGATAGTGGAAGTAAGTACTGATGAGTTTATTATGATTCTCAAAATATCCTCTCGCATGCTTACACAGTTAACCTAAATCTGTCCAATACAATGGATGTATTTCAGTTCTGCAACTGCGCGTTAGCTTTATATTAGAAAAGCTACGTCTATCAATTTAGTGAAACCTACGATTAAGGCTATGGCGCTGACTTTCCAACGTTCCTAATCAGGGCGAATCTGTGACTGCAACCATCCATCAGCGGATCCTGTTGGGCTTAGGAAATCCCGAATTGATGAAAGACGTATCACTTGCTGTAACCAACGAGGGATGTCTAAGGAACGCAAGTCTGCACACAGAGTTTAAGTCGTTCAGGCGGCCAAAGCCCCAGCAATAAATGAGAAACGTTAGACACGAACTGACTGCATTTTATAATGATTGAGTTTATGGATTAACTGTAATTAGAATGTACAAAAACTATGATTTCATAGCAAATAATAAATTGTATAATAAAATGCTCGTTTATCGATTATCAAATGGAACAGCATTTAACTGAATCAGAATAATATAAACTTCTCTTTATACACTTCTTTTTAAAATCATTACCATGCTCGCGTTTTATGTTCCTGATTCGTCGAGTTTTGCCGGAAATTCGTATTGTAGTGTATTAACTGGATTTTCTTAGGTGCACTGAACATTTTGATTTAGAACGATCGCCTGAAATTTGTGCATGACCTAAGACATTAAACAGTTTGCTGATATGGTCAAACATTGCTGGGTGCCTTTATAATAATCACGGAAAAGACTTGAACTCTTAATGAGAATATACTTCACATCCCCAAGATCCCTATTATACTCTGAAGTCCATGGTCGATACACTAATCTGTAGAGGGGACTTATGGCCCCGAGAAATCTATCCAGTGTCACGCAGTTGATATCCGCACTGTAGAAACAGACAATACCTCCTCATCTGCGCTAACTGACCCATCAACGCTGATAGACTTTACGATTTTCTCTGGTTTATAGCCATTTGTATCTTGTATAATGTAATCACTCTTGACATTGCTTTAAAATAAGGAAACTACTGGAGGATAAAAGTTGTAATGAAACTCACTTAAGCTGCTGAGGTATGTGGACAGGTCTTGCTCATTTCTGTCAAGTCAATCCACCGCTTGCTGACGTCGATGCTGATGTAATGATTTGACTCGGCTAATGTCGTTATTCTTCGTCAACAAGGACAGTTATAACTGATGACGATATAGCAGGTTTATGTACAGAATGTACGAGCCAGGTCGAAGGCGGACGGTAACGTAGCTGCACGGTGTTTAAGGAATGCGACTGAGTTAAAGTGAAGTACAGGTCAACCTCGTGGACAGTTTTTATTCAAGTCCTTGTTACGTAACCATAACAAATGTTTTGTAGCATTTATTGTTGAATGTTAGTTCACGTTTTTTCTTGCTGCTGAATTAGTCCTCTTGCGTCATCACATCACATGGCATTGTTCATCCCATGCTCATTATTCAGTCTCAGACATTCAAGGAGCACCAGCCCACCCATCTTCTTTGCCTAAACTCGGTTTCGTCACAGGGATCTGTTTTCAAACGGCAAATCCTATATTCAGTGAACACAGTGCGCCAAATGAGTTAACGACTCTTTCAAAACACTTGATTTATATTCTTTACGTGTTAGGTGTCAAGCACGTCATTTCGCAACACTGAGAGTGTTTTCTCAGAGCACAAAACTCTAAATTCATGTCGAGGTATTGTAGTGCCTTTCAGACATATCATATGAGGAAATTGTGACAAAACTGGAACCTCAAGATGTAACATCTGTGAAGCGGTATGTTAGGAAAGATGGTGACAATCATATTTAAACCCACACTTAAAATTTAACATTTGCTTTAACAAAAGCCCCTTCATCAATCAAAGCTTGGTACTTCAACATTGGAGTGGATGTGAACATACCAAAATCCATTCGTTTGTTGTAAATGTCAGCAGTTTGGACATGGGGCTCATTCCTGTCCCAACTCCGCTGCAGTAAGCTACATGATGGCACTAAGTGCACAGATAACATCAAATGTGCAAACTGATGCAGTCTTTCCGTCTGTCGGTCAGCTATTAGCTGGGTGTCACTTGGAGAGGGAACACTACATCAAATTGATGCAGAAGACACAAGGACTTCATCCAAATCAGCTTCCTCAACTTCACAAACTGAACCTCTCCCAGAAACTGAAGCTCACTCTGTCAATATACCTAAACCTGAAACTCAACTTGAGCCAGTAAATCAAATGAACAGACATTCATCATTTACCAAACAAGAAAGGAAACAACACAGGAAGAATGACTCCAGGGCTCCTCAACATATTGAGGTGTCTTCACCCTTGCATGTTCTTTTGGAGGTTCATAAGCCCTTTAAGCCTCTAGATATGGAGGCCATTCCATAGATGCTATTACAGTATAGAGGACCTTCCCCAAGCTCACGATCTCCAACCAATTTAGCCTCCATGAGTTGCTCTCCCAATTTGATACAATGGAATTATAGATGACATCGCAACAATTTTAATGACCTTGAGCTATTAACTCAATACCTAATACTAGAGTTTCTTTCTTAAATAACGATTAATGCATTTTAATTATGGTTCTCACACATATCTACATCCTGTAACTGAACCCTACTCTTTTCTGGACATGTCAGTTGAATATTCTAATTTACTTAATGAATTTGAATGGTCAGTCCACGATGACCTCTGTGGAAGTGACCATTTTCCTACAATTTTACAATCTGTGAAACCATCTGATGTTCCTCTGTCAGTAAGATGGAATTTTACAGAGGCCATCCTGGTGGTTTTATTGATGAACTTGTGGAAAATCTCACTCAACATTCCTCCTCTTTGAACTATGTCCCTAAATTAAAAATATATCAAAAGGAGCAAGAAACAAAACCTATGACTTTTAATTCAGATGATTAGAATTAAATTATTTCCATTCATGAGTTCAATACTACCTTTTGACAAGCTCATGATATAGCAACAGGGTCTGATAATATACATAATCAAGACTTCAATCATTTATCGCAATCGTGTTTAGAATTCCTTTTAACAATACTTGATGATATTTAGAACGTCAGGAGAATTTTCTTATTCATGGCGAGAAGCTATAATTATTCCAAAACAAAAACATGTTCGTGATCAGACTGATGCTTCCAATTATCAACCTATTTCATTGAACACCTGTCTTGGCGAAAGCATCGACAATTAATAGATTAACATGGTACTTAGAATCAAATGATTTAATAACCAATATTCAATGTCGTTTTCGTAAGAATCGCAGTACCATTGACCATTTAGTTCCATTGAAGAAATTCGTTAAGAATGCCAGTTTAAACAAACAACCTGTAGTGTCTATCTGTTTCGAGTAAATGGACACTTCATGGAAACACGGTTTTTTTGAAGACATAGCATGACCTTTGGTTGGAGGCCGTTTACCTCAACTTATATCCAGGTTTTAACAGCCAATCTCAAGTCCGCGTGGGTTCTACCCTGTCATTATTCTTCGGATCAGGGTGTACCACAAGGCAGTATTTTGTCTGCCACATGGTTCAGCATTAAACTTAATAGTTTATTAAAAGTTTTAAATGGTTCAATTGATGGATCACTGCTTGTGGATGATTTTAATCTTTCCTATCGTGGCAAAAACATGCATACAACTGCAGCTATGTTTAAATATAATCCAGAAATGGTCTTTAGAAAATTGTTTTAAATTTTTAAAATCTAAACCGAACTATTCATTTTTGCAGAAAATATAAACCTCACAAAGAAGCAGAATTAATTCTAGATAACAATCCTATTAAAGTTGTAAAAGAAGCCAAATTCTTAGGTATAAGTTTCAATCATCATTTGACCTTTCTGTCGCACATTGAATACTTAAAGAATAAAATCTGAAGGCCCTGGACCTATTGAAAGTTGTTTCAAATACAAAGTGGGAAGGGCCTCAGAAGGTAATCCCTTCTCAAACCACACTCATCCGCTCTAATCATGACTACGGCAAATTTTGAATATGCGTACATAGTTACCATTTTACAGGACCAGTAGTGTTTAACTTGAGATTGTTAGTGGCTGTATCCTCAAAGAGAGTTGAAGATCACATCATTGGAAGTTTGTTTATTTCTACTAACTATCAACCGTGGAATAATTGTTTCTTTTATTTTGGGCTAAACTTGATGTAATTCGACAGCTGCTAAAGAAATGTTGCAAACTCTGCTGGGGAACCGTGCAGGTGGCAGAGGTATCGTAAGTTCCCACGGTCCTAGTATGGTGGCCTAGTTTTGGTTGCTGGTGATCTCTAGCCCGATTTTTTATGTAGTGTAATGTATCGTGATATCGTTTTATAGTAGTCGTACAAAATATATCTGTGATAGTCTAGTTGTTTTAACGTATTTTGTCGACAGGGTTTGGAGTCTACATTTATGTGTTATTAATGTTCTCGTCACGATATGGCTGAAATATTGCCGATGTGACGTTACATTTTAACTCACTCACACACTAAAACGCAACTCGGAAATTGAAGAAGCGACAAAGGATCTCAACCAAAGACCTGGATCACAGAAGGAGGCGCCTCGAGTTAACTTGCCGCTGCATATGATAAATCCGAATCCCTCATGCTTGAAGTTCAGCAGCGTGTGATCAGGACTCTGCTTATGAGAGTTACAAGGGTGTCATTAAGTAAAGTAAAACACACACACACACACACACACACACACACGCGCGCGCGCGCGCACGCACGCACGCACGCACGCACGCACACACACACACACATCTAAAGATTCCGTTTGAATCACTATAGAGCGGAGATTCCACGGTCGAGTATGTATCTAGTGAGCAACATTGCCGCGAGATGGGATTCGGGTGGCCACAAAGTATGACTGGTTTCAGCGGCCATGCCCCGTTGGCGTGGATCGTTTCTCTATCAACATCTGGCAACTGTCACGTATTTGTATAGCGCCATGTGGGGATGTGTCAACCTTGCAGTATATTTACCTCATACTCCAACAGCTGCTTCACAGTGACAGACATTTCAAAATTTGACGAATCAGTGGCAAAAAAGATGTTTGCTGCAATTCCCTTTTGTATCGGGGTTTAGTTCCTTTTATTCATGTTAGCTTATGTAAAAACATGGGTCAAGCAGGTTCTACAATTCCTTAAGATGACGCTTTACAAGGATTTTATGAGCAATAATTACATTGGGTTCAGAGGAAGTAATTGGTAATAAGGACAACACTGTACGCAGAATATGTCTCCGTTACCGGCTTGTGGAACAGGAGCCAAGACAAAACTGCCATATGTTATTATGGTATTACTAAAACAAATATGATGAGAGCGAGTGACAAAGAAATGTAACATTTTACGTGCTGAGAAAATATTCGATTTTATCAAGAAAATGGGCTTGTTTTTAGTGATAAATATATTATAAGTCCATGCACAAAACAAATAAGTCGATGACGAATATGAGTAAATTTTAAGATAATACCACAAATGTTGTGTAATTATCAGAATTCGATATTATATATAGTAATCGTAATGGTCTAAAGATTAATAAAATATTCTTCACTTAATAACTTTTTTAAATAAATCAAGAACACTCTGATAACTGATCAAGCATGCAGGCTGGGCTTAAAAGGGTTTTGTCGCGAAGAGGTACAATATTTCCTTATTTTGAGTCACTTTAAGTTTATTTGCTTTGTTTTTTGTTTAACGCCCACTCAGCAAAATTACAGTTATAAGTCAGCGGTCTGTAAATAATTGAGTCTGGACCGACAATCCAGTGATTGACATCATGAGCATCGGTCCACACAATTGGGGATACGACATGCAATACACCAAATCACCTTGACGCCGTGTTGCCCATACGAGTTGTACCTGACGATGTCGGTCTGTAAGGATCGCCTGCCTAGCGGAGGCGCAGAGGAAACGATTATGCAGGTGATGGCGACGCATGTTACGATCTTGTCGAGGCGTTGTGGGTCAGGGCCGACCTCTACGTGGACGGTCGTAGGTTGGTGGTGAGGAGTCGTTGTGCAAACGGTATACTGTTCTTACATGAACATTTAAATGATTTGCAATAGTCTGCAAACTGCAAACTGACCAGCATTCAGTCTTCCAACAGCCTGTTGGCTCTTGTTGGTAGTTAATCTCGCCATCGCTACTGTATCGATCTTATGACCACCTTCCCGAGGCAAGTGAGTTAACAGACTATAAAAGTCCAGTTTCCACCCTTGCCGAACTAGGCTGGTATTATGGAGTTACATTTTGGCTGGACTAACGAGTCTATGCATAGTCCAATCAAAATCGCACACCGAAATCGAAATCCGGTTCGTAAAACGTCGTGCACATTTCTGTCTATTGCAGGATTTGCAAAGCATGTGCACCGCCAACTCGTTGTCAACAGATATTTTCAAAATCTGTTCATGTTTTTAATCAAGGTGCTAACGTGATTTGATGCACTTCGCTATGCAAGACCCGTTTTATCACAATATAGATCTTGATTATCGATCAAATGGTCTTGACTTGGCCCGGCCATTTTGTTTGAAACATGTGCAAGTGATACGAGATGTGGAATCTGATTGGTCCATACGAGAGGCTTAGAAGGGACATAACTCGTAATAACCACTGGTGGCATTACGGTCGAGCGCAGGAATTCCAACCCAGTCCGGCAAGGGTGGAAACTGGACTTTTAAAGTCAGTTAACTCCCTTGCCTCGGGAAGATGTGATTGGCCAGACAATCCAGTGATTGACGTCATGAGTATCGATCCACGCAATTGGGATCGATGACATGCATCAACCAAGTCAGCGAGCCTGACCACCCGATCCCGTCAGTCGCCTCTTACGACAAACATAGTCGCCTTTTACGGCAAGAATGGGTTGCTGAAGACCTATTCTACCCCGGATCTTCACAGGTCGTATGTTTCAGCAAGGTGATAACCATCTCTTGGTTGCATCCCCTTGGGTCCTCCTCTAACAATGAGCTGACACGCCCTGATTTTACCGAATATACTCACAAAGTGTTGATCTGCTTTAGGTACCATCACTATTTGATAGTGATTCATGAACACATATTTATAATGTAGTCGGAATCGTACAATGAACTGTGCTTTCATTAGAGATATCTTATGATTATGGGAATGTTTTGGGCGCTTCAACATCGATTAATAATACAGTATTTGTAGACCAAAGTGTAGTTTGAGAAGCATAAGTAACCAGTCAGTCCTTCTCTTTTCGTCTTTTGATGTCTGATCATGTAAATAAATGCGACAAATGCTTTTCCATATTCATAAAATCTCTCGATTGCACGATTGCGACTATATGTCTTTATGAATCACGTTAATAATAATAATAATAATAATAATAATAATAATAATAATAGATCCCACCACCCTCGCTCTTCCGTCAATCGCTTATATTTACCTACATTATGAGAGGACGTGGTTTGATTAACGTTGGGGCTCTTCATGATCACGATTTAATTGATGTGTGCACTTTTGCACACATTTATTTGTCTGATGATCCTCTTGTGAAGCATGTTAAGACTCATGATGAAAACAAGGCATTCCACAGTTTTCTAAAACGAGCCAAGGATGTGGGACATAATCTCAATGTCGGTGTTGATTTTGTTGATGGTTCTGTACTGCTGAACGGTACAGAAATGAGTGTCAACCAAGTGAAGTGATATGTCAAATCGGCCCAGACTCGGCTTTTCCATGAGAGGCTATCTGAACGACCACTGCATAGAGTTTATGTACAGTGTGTGAAAAAGTGAAGCAACCCTGCAGAGCCCTTCGCTTGGATGAAGTCGGCTGGCCTGAAAAGTGAAACAGAAGGCTTTCTGTTCGTTGCTCAGGACCAGTCACTTCCCACTCGAAACCGTCAAAGTGTAATTTTGCATCCAAATGTAAATTGTATATGAAATGTAGATTATGCAATGAATTTAATGACACTGTCCAACACATTGTCAGTGGATGCCCAGCTTTGGCACAAACACAGTATCTTAAGCAACATGATGGTGTGGCTCGATCATTTTATTACCGTCTTCGCCATGCTTGTGGTTTTGACACAGAGGTCCACCCATGGTACGACCCGGAATATGTAGAGGGAGTCAAGGAAAATGATAAATACAAAATTCTTTGGAATAGGCCCGTATACAGCCCCGGACGTATCCAGGGCAACAAACCTGATCTTGTCCTTTTTGATAAATCCAATGAAATCATTTATATTATGGAATTTTCTGTCCCTTTTGACACTAATGTGATTGACAAGATTGAGGAAAAACATGGCAAATATGCAGACCTCGCTTTCGAAATGTGACGCTTGCATCCCAAGTACCAAGTTGTCCGACTCCCCATTATTCTCGGTGCCTTAGGTTTGGTACCTCCCAATCTTTTGACTGACATTGGGAGAGTACCCGGGTTTGCTACCAGGAATACAGCCCTTCTGACAATCTGGGTAATGCAGAAAGCCTAAATGTTGGGGAGTCTTCACACTCTCCGAAAAGTTCTGGGTGGGTTTGACTGGGCAGCGCTTCCTGGGAGAAGTCCCATTCGCCGTCTGGGCTGCGTGTAGAGGGGGCAAGGGCCCTGAGCTTATGATGAGCCTAACCAGCCTGACTGTGCCAGGAGCACTCAAACCCTCTTTGCTGCATTTTTTATTTTAATCTGTTAATAATAATAAACATAATAGAATTGTTTTGTGCACTTTTGCTTATATTTATTTGTCTGATGATCCTCTTGTGAAGCATGTCAAGACAAGGCATTCCACACTTTTTTTGTAAACGAGCCAAGGATGTGGGACATAATCTCAAAGTCAGTGTTGATTTTGTTGATGGTTCTGTACTGTTGGACGGTACAGAAATGAGTGTCAACCAAGTGAAGTGCCATGTCAAATCTTAATTAATCTGTACATAATAATGAAAATGCAAAGAAACGAGTGACAACTGAGTCTAACATTTTCCTAGCCAGGTCTAGCATATATGCCTGTTAATACTGATAATATATCCTATCATTTCTTTCGTCAGACAAAACCGTGCACTTGACACTTCTTGGTAGCTGTCAGACCGTGGCTTTGATCAGAGGCCCTCACAGCACCTACTTGAGTTGATGTGTCGTGACATGAACTTTTTTCCTTTCCTTTCTTTTGATAAAATATTGTCATCTGACACCACACTCCATCCGATCAATTTAGTAAAACGTGACATATGTAAGACACCATATGTTGATGCAAAATATTTGCTAATACCAGCACGCTCCTAGCTTGAGGCGTATCGATATTCACTCCACGCTAATACTTTTAAAGGATACATATAAATATCACAGCCTGCTGTGGATCACAGCTATCAGTGACATAAAACATATTAACATTGTTTGTTACTGGCATGGGCGAAATAGCATCAAGACCTATTAAATCAGTCAAATCTCAACGAACCCTTGCGCCCATTCGGTTTGCAAATAAGTTGCTTTCTTGTCCTATCTAATATGTCGCTATTCACATTTCACCAAAGTCAAATCCTTTTATTCCTATATGGCTTCTCAAACATCATTTGAATGAATCCATGCCAAACCTCTAAACTGATGTCAAGGAAATTTGATATATCGTAGATCAAAAGGCGAATACATGCAATATCACTTATAAAAGCATAGTTTATCCCGTGCACCAAACATTTCATTGTCATATCGTCATTTCTGTAATGGTAGCCATGGGAGATGTTAAATTGTAGATTGTTTTTAGAAACGAATTTCGGATGGGGACTGACGGAATAGGAGACCGGTTGGGGTGGGAAGGAGTTCTGTTGAGGTGCAAACATCCCTGAAAGGTGGCAGAGAGCAGAACATCTTTCAGTGTTACTTGAACCACGCAGAAGTATGACGAATGATAACGACATTTCCGATGAGGACCGAATGATTTGAAATTTTGTCCAGTGTCTATGTGTTCCCAAGTGAGACAAGCATTTTAGGTAATAGCTCAGATGTGCTGGAATGTGTCGGGCTGAATAAATGTAACCCTCGATATAAGAATCGGTAATGCAACTTTGTCACAGACGAAGGTGTCAGAAAGCCTCAAAGGACAAGGAATATGTTCCCTGCTCCTCATCAGTACGGGCCGTATTTGATGCTAGGTTCTATTCACGCCCGGATTCTCCTCTAGCACTTACGGTTTCAGTTGTTAAACTCATATTTGATGATAACAGAATATATCACCAAGTTATGCAAGGGCCAGGGCCATCCAGAGGGTATTATAGCTCAGCCCACAGCAAACGATCTTGCACTTCCTCTGGCATAACAATTGATTTGTTTTAAGTGTTTTGATCAAATCGTCAAGGTTTTAGAAATATAGGTTTATCAGACTGTTCCGGAAATATGTGTTTCACTTCAAAGGGATTCGGTAATAAAATAAGTCCCCAGCAATCATGCTGGTCGTAAGTGGATTGAGTGGTCAGGATCGGTCAGGTGGTTTATAGCGTTTCATCGTACCCCGGAGGCCTTAATCATTGCTCGAAATATCAGTCACTGGTTTGTCTGGTCCAGGCATTATTTACATGTTACGGTTTTTGGCAGAGATTTCTTATGAGTATGAACAGGATTTTGTCACTTTAGAGCTGGAATATTGCTGAGCGCGGCTATAAAAAAAACACAATACTAATATACAGTATATTTAAAAAATACCTCTCATGTATGCAGTGAAACTTTTGCACTCTGCAGGAATTGATAAGATCATTTACTCAGACGATAACTACATGTAGATACCAAGGATTCGTTCATCATAGACCATATATAAGTTATTTAATCGCATATAATCTGGTATGCTCTGTTGTATTCATTCGATCATCTGAAGTAGTTTGTAGATCCGAAACGTTCCCATTCATCACCCTAGAGCACCCAGGAATCATTTTAATTGTTATATCGCTCTACTGGTAATACCTCATTTCTGAGGTGTTTGTCTTCAAATTGTGTATGGGTAAATATCTCAACCTTCAATGACGCTGTGATTGAGTCCGTTCAGACTTCTGCTGACGTCCTGCAATACCCAGAGCAAAATATGGCAGTTTCTTCTGTTTCCTCAGGGTAGGTAACGCACTTGGATCTCAGGATTGTGGTTTGCGTTCAGCTACAAATAACTAGACATTCGAAATAAAATGCTGCAAATAATTCAACATCCAACATCTGACACCCAACCCTGACATCCAACACTTGACATCTGACATTCAACATCTGTCATCCAACATATGCACAGCCAACATCCAACATTCAACACTGACATCCAACACTTGACATCTGACATTCAACATCTGTCATCCAACATATGTACATCCAACATCCAACATCCAACATCCAACATTCAACATCCAACCCTGACATCCAACATCCAACATCCAACATCTGACACCCCACCCAGACATCCCACATCTGACATCTGACACCCCCACCCAGACATCCAACATCTGACATCAACATCTGACATCCAACATCTGACACCCAAACCAAGACATCCACCATCTGACATCCAACATCTGACATCCAGCATCCAACTTCAAATATTTGATGTGATGACGAACTGCAAAAAACTACACATTCGACATTAAAAGCTACAAATAATTCGTTATGCTTGAATGACAAATACTTAAATGGGAACACTCCACGAGGTTGACCTGTACTTCACTCTGCTTCATCCCTCAACTGTTTTGCATCTATGTCATCATTCACGTACGACCTGGCTCGTACATTCTGTACATAAACCTGCTATGTCGTCATGAGTTGTAACTGTCCTGAATGACCACCAACAACATTAGCTTAGTCAAATCATTACATCAGCATCGACGTCAGCAAGCGGTGGATTGACTTGACAAAAATGAACAAGACCTGTCCACATACCTCAGCAGCTTAACTGAATTTCATTACAACTTTTATCCTCCAGTAGTTTCCTTATTTTCAGCAATGTCAAGAGTGGTGACATTATACAAGATACAAATGGTCAGTAGGCTCAGATCCCTAATGAGGACATGCCCTCAGATATGAGGTATTATCAATAGAGCGTTGGGTGGAGTGGGATGTTATCGAAAAACAATTGTCCCTGAAAATCCTTGAAAGAAATAGTAATGGTTCTTCAAGAACATTCATAGTAAATAAAAATATTTGAAAACATTTGAAAGTCTTTAGTAAACGTGATATTGTGACATTATAACAAAAGTATAACGTATTTAACGTGTGTAATATGACCACCAGTCAATCTTAACATCATGTTGTCTTCAAAGTCATCGAATTGTGCAAGAAATTTGATAAGCCTCTTCGATCTTGTGGGAGGCTGGTGTTTTGTTTCGAGATTAGGCATCAATATGATGTTAAGATGGACTGGTGGTGGCGATCAAATGATACTAATTCATGCTCGTCCACAGATAACGAATGTGAGTCAGATTTTTAAGAGTGACACTGTTGTTGGGTAACTATTTAGAACACAAATATGTTACCAACTTATCTTCTTTGAGTAAGGGCGGAGTGGGCAATCGTCACCACCGCCTCTTTCTGAAGCCTCCGTTTGTTCGCAGAGTTTTCAATATATAGGCTGGAGTTCTCAAGGGTTTTGTCGTGTTGTTTTGTGTGGTTCTTTTTCTCATGTTGTGTCTTTATGAAGACATTTCGTAACATTTAAACTCCGACAACCTATAGTTGACACCTTCACTCTGACATTCAACACCTGGCATCCAACATCCGACATCTTACATCCAACACCTGACATTCAACACCTGGCATCCAACATCCGACATCTTACATCCAACACCTGACATTCAACACCTGGCATCCAACATCCGACATCTTACATCCAACACCTGACATCAACAGCTGACATCCAACATCCAACACCTGACATCAACAGCTGACATCAAACATCCAACATCCGACAACCTCACATCAAACACCTCACAGCCAACATCTGACATCCACCATCTGACATCTGACACCCCCACCCAGACATCCAACATCCAACATCTGGCATCCTCACATCCAACATCTGACATCTGACACCCCCACCAAGACATCCAACATCTGACATCAACATCTGACATCTAACACCTGACATCAACAGCTGACATCTAATATCCAACACCCTGACATCAACAGCTGACATCTAACATCCAACACCTGACATCAACAGCTGACATCTAACATCCAACACCTGACATCAACATCTGACATCCAACATCTGACACCCCACCCAGACATCCAACATCTGACATCCAACATCTGACATCTGACTTTCCCACCCAGACATCCAACATCTGACATCAACATCTGACATCCAACATCTGACACGCCCACCAAGACATCCAACATCTGACATCAACATCTGACAGCAACATCTGACAGCAACATCTGACAGCAACATCTGACAGCAACATCTGACAGCAACATCTGACATCTGACACCCCCACCCAGACATCAAACATCTGACATCAACATCTGACATCCAACATCTGACCATCTGACATCCAACATCTCACACACTCACCCTGATATCCAACATCTTACTCCCCCACCCTGACATCCAACATCTCACATCCAACATCTGACGTCCATAATCTGACGTCCAAAATCTGACACGCTTATCCTGACATCCTTCTCTTGAGCCCTTATCTACATTTCTAATACCCAACTACAACGGCCATTGGCACCCCAACTCCACTCAGACACCTCAGCTTCCCAACTTACACTCTAAAACCCTAAATTCAACACCTTCTATACCATAAATACAACACCTACTACAACCTCAGTACAACACCTGCTACACCCTAAATACAACACCTCCTACACCCTAAATACAACATCTGCTACACCCTAAATGCAACACATCCTACACCCTAAATAGAACACCTCCTACAGCCTAAATACAACATCTCCTACACCCTAAATAGAACACCTCCTACACCCTAAATACAATATCTCCGACACCCTAAATACAACACCTGCTACATACTAAATACAACACCTGCTACATACTAAATACAACACCTCTGACACCCTAAATACAACATCTCCGACACCCTAAATACAACACCTGCTACATACTAAATACAACACCTGCTACATACTAATTACAACACATCCTACACGCTAAATACAACATCTGCTACATACTAAATACAACACCTGCTACATACCAAATACAACACCTCCTACACCCTAAATACAACACATCCTACACCCTAAATACAACACCTGCTACATACTAAATACAACACCTGCTACACCCTAAATACAACACCTGCTACATACTAAATACTACACCTGCTACATACTAAATACAACACCTCCTACACCCTAAATACAACATCTGCTACACCCTAAATGCAACACATCCTACACCCTAAATACAACATCTCCGACACCCTAAATACAACACCTGCTACATACTAAATACAACACCTGCTACATACTAAATACAACACCTCCGACACCATAAATACAACATCTCCGACACCCTAAATACAACACCTGCTACATACTAAATACAACACCTGCTACACCCTAAATACAACACCTGCTACATACTAAATACAACAACTCCGACACCCTTAATACAACACCTGCTACATACTAAATACAACACCTCCTAAACCCTAAATACAACATCTGCTACACCCTAAATGCAACACATCCTACACCCTAAATAGAACACCTCCTACAGCCTAAAATCAACATCTCCTACACCCTAAATAGAACACCTCCTACACCCTAAATACAACATCTCCGACACCCTAAATACAACACCTGCTACATACTAAATACAACACCTGCTACACCCTAAATACAACACATCCTACACCCTAAATACAACACCTGCTACATACTAAATACAACACCTGCTACATACTAAAGACAACACCTCCGACACCCTAAATACAACATCTCCGACACCCTAAATACAACACCTGCTACATACTAAATACAACACCTGCTACATACTAAATACAACACCTGCTACACCCTAAATACAACACCTGCTACATACTAAATACAACATCTCCGACACCCTAAATACAACACCTGCTACATACTAAATACAACACCTGCTACATACTAAATACAACACCTGCTACATACTAAATACAACACCTGCTACACCCTAAATACAACACCTCCTACATACTAAATACAACACCTCCTACACCCTAAATACAACACCTGCTACACCCTAAAAACAACATCTCCCACATACTAAATACAACACTTCCTACATCCTAAATACAACACCTCCTACACCCTTAATACAACATCTCCTACATACTAAATACAACACTTCCTACATCCTAAATACATCTCCTACACCCTAAATAGAACACCTCATACACTCTAAATACAACATCTCCTACATACTAAATACAACATCTCCTACATCCTAAATACAACATCTCCTACACCCTAAAAACAACACATCCTACATCCTAAATACAACACCTCCGACACCCTAAATACAACACCTGCTACACCCTAAATACAACACCTCCTACATACTAAATACAACACCTCCTACACCCTAAATTCAACACCTGCTACACCCTAAATACAACATCTCCCACATACTAAATACAACACTTCCTACATCCTAAATACATCTCCTACACCCTAAATACAACACCTCCGACACCCTAAATACAACACCTGCTACACCCTTAATACAACATCTCCTACATAATAAATACAACACTTCCTACATCCTAAATACATCTCCTACACCCTAAATACAACACCTCCGACACCCTAAATAGAACACCTCCTACACCCTAAATACAACATCTCCTACACACTAAATACAACATCTCCCACATCCTAAATACATCTCCTACACCCTAAAAACAACACATCCTACATCCTAAATACAACACATCCTACATCCTAAATACAACACCTGCTACACCCTAAATACAACACCTCCCACATACTAAATACAACACTTCCTACATCCTAAATACATCTTCACCCTAAATACAACACCTACTACACCCTAAATACAACATCTCCTACATACTAAATACAACACTTCCTACATCCTAAATACAACACCTGCTACACCCTTAATACAACATCTCCTACATACTAAATACAACACTTCCTACATCCTAAATACATCTCCTACACCCTAAATACAACATCTCCTACATACTAAATACAACACTTCCTACATCCTAAATACATCTCCTACACCCTAAATAGAACACCTCATACACTCTAAATACAACATCTCCTACATACTAAATACAACATCTCCTACATCCTAAATACAACATCTCCTACACCCTAAAAACAACACATCCTACATCCTAAATACAACACCTCCGACACCCTAAATACAACACCTGCTACACCCTAAATACAACACCTCCTACATACTAAATACAACACCTCCTACACCCTAAATTCAACACCTGCTACACCCTAAATACAACATCTCCCACATACTAAATACAACACTTCCTACATCCTAAATACATCTCCTACACCCTAAATACAACACCTCCGACACCCTAAATACAACACCTGCTACACCCTTAATACAACATCTCCTACATAATAAATACAACACTTCCTACATCCTAAATACATCTCCTACACCCTAAATACAACACCTCCGACACCCTAAATAGAACACCTCCTACACCCTAAATACAACATCTCCTACACACTAAATACAACATCTCCCACATCCTAAATACATCTCCTACACCCTAAAAACAACACATCCTACATCCTAAATACAACACATCCTACATCCTAAATACAACACCTGCTACACCCTAAATACAACACCTCCCACATACTAAATACAACACTTCCTACATCCTAAATACATCTTCACCCTAAATACAACACCTACTACACCCTAAATACAACATCTCCTACATACTAAATACAACACTTCCTACATCCTAAATACAACACCTGCTACACCCTTAATACAACATCTCCTACATACTAAATACAACACTTCCTACATCCTAAATACATCTCCTACACCCTAAATACAACACCTCCGACACCCTAAATACAACATCTGCTACACCCTTAATACAACATCTCCTACATACTAAATATAACACTTCCTACATCCTAAATACATCTCCTACACCCTAAATACAACACCACTGAGTGAGTGAGTGAGTGATAACAGGTAAAATACAACATAACCTACTTTAATCAACAAAAGAATACGCCTCCCTTGACATAAGAATTATTGATAAATCCGCTCAGGAATTAAGGACGTCAAACTGATTGATATCTTCAACAAACAGAATCTGTTTGAACCTCCCTTCACAAACACAGCGTTATTCATATGTGAGATAGTGACCCATTTATACTGAAAAATCAAATGCCTCACAGGTGAGGTGTTATGAATAGAACGGAATAACAGCTCAATACTCCCTCAGTTAACTCATTGTACTGAATTGGAAAATAACTCCACTTCAGATGATGGAATTACTTGGTACAAAGCGGAGCAGACCATCGACTATTCAGAAATCGGTATAATTCTCATGGCTTTATATTATACATCACAGCGCTGGGTCATCATGTTGAGATATATTTGGTCAATGATAAACGAATCACTGGTCATGAGTAATTGTCAGAGTAAACGATCCAAATGAAATCGTTTTTGGACAAACAGGAAGTTTTTTTGTTCTGTTTATTGCATATGTATTCAGTATTTAACCACATTTGCTGCACCCACTCACCCCAAAACACGTTCCAGTGCAACCCACCCCACCCTACACTCGCAACAACACCCACTCCCCCACCCACACCCACACCCTCACCCACACCTACACCTACACCCACACCAACACTCACAACACAACACAACACAGCACTACACAATCGGCACCGACACCACACCACACCACACCACACCACACCACACCACACCACACACACACACACACACACACACACACACACACACACACACACACACACACACACACACACACACACACACACACACACACACACACACACACACACACACACCACAACCAGTACCAGTGCAACCCACCCCACCTTACACCCACAACAACAACCACACCCACAATCACACCACATCACACTAACCACTGCCGCACACGCACTAACACCACACCACACCACACCACACCACACCACACCACACCACACCACACCACACCTAACCACACCTAACCACATCACATCACATCACACCACACCACACCACACCATACCCACACACCCCGCAACCAGTTCCGGTGCAACCCACGCCACCCTACACCAACACCCACACCCACACCCACACCCACACCCACACCCACACCCACGCCCACACCCGCACCCAAACTCACAACACAACACAATACACCCGCACCCACACTCACACTCACACTCACACTCACAACACAACACACCCGCACCTACACTCACACCACACTACAACACAACACAACACAACACAATACACCCGCACCCACACTCACACCCACACTCACACTCACAACACAACACACCCGCACCTACACTCACACCACACCACAACACAACACAACACAACACAATACACCCGCACCCGCACTCACACTTACACTCACACTCACAACACAACACAACACACCCACACCTACACTCACACCACACCACACCACAACACAACACAACACAACACAATACACCCGCACCCACACTCACACTTACACTCACACTCACAACACAACACAATACACCCGCACCCACACTCACACTCACACTTACACTCACACTCACAACACAACACAACACACCCACACCCACACCCACACCCACGACCACACCCGCACCCACACTCACAACACAACACAATACACCCGCACCCGCACTCACACTTACACTCACACTCACACTCACACTCACACTCACACTCACAACACAACACACCCGCACCTACACTCACACCACACTACAACACAACACAAAAACAACACACCCACTTCGTTAACATATCGTCACCATCAAATAGGAATTTGAAAAGTGTAACCACAAACCATCGACGGTACAAGAATCTAGCGACGAATAAGATGTCATATTGACTGAGGGTCTCAGATATATCCTGGTTCCCTATGATGCAGGTTGCTGTTGGATGAGAACTGTGCCCTAGATGACTGCGTTGGCTAGGCTTTAAATTCTGGTATCATCAAACTTAACTTTAAAAACCGAAACCATAAATCCTTGATGGGAACCTGAACGTGAATATTATCTAACATCAGACAAGGCAAGTATTGATTTGGATTTTAGGAAATCTACCCCTAGTCCTTTATTTGAGGATTTCTGGCACCTCCGTCCGTGATAAAGTAACGTCACGACGGTTGTTTGGGACACTTTGGTATTATTTTGTGTTTTTCAGATACTTACATATATATATTCCAACTCTGTAAAGTTAAGCCCGTCACGATGTCATGATAGTTTCTTTTAGAACATGTAATAATACGATATAGACATAGGCATTTTAATCTCCAGTCCAAGAATTTGTGCCCAATAAAAATAGGATACAATAATATTTCTACCCGTAGGATGTAGATAAATGCAATTAATTAAACTGAAATATAGATCTCTTTCCACAGCTCACGGAAATACCCCAGGACTGCCTCTGTTTCTGGACATGTTGTTTATCGCTGTGCGAATACTACAAAGACAGTGTGATAACTAACAATCGTTCCCTGGGTAACGTTCACAAACACATGAACCATCGACCTTCTCCGCTGATTGTTAAAATCCAGCTTCTTTTTCAAATAACAACACGCACTTGTAAATTGCTTTCGAATTTTGAAACACGTTCTTCTGAGAAGATGTTGATATATAATCAAGTGATGGATTGCCAGCGATTAGGTGACATCAACTTCCAGGCGAGCAAACATACACACCCATGTTGGATGGTGGCTAAAAATGAAATAAATACGAAATCGTTATTGGAAGGTGATGTACAATGTATTTGAGAACGGGTATCATAGTTGTGTTACCAGACCAGTAACGTTTTGATAACGTTTGTAATGTGTTGGTCAAATCAGGTCAGGGGAAATTGGGTTTAACGTCGCCTCCAAGATTATTGCACTTATTTAGCGACGTGCATGCACGTGTGTGTGTTTGTGACTGATGCCGATTTATAGTGCTAGCTTACTGAGATACCATGCCGCAGTTAAACATGAATACCCCACTCAGACACAGTATACTGACTCCGAGCCGACCAGTCCTTGTTTTTGCCCCTTAATGCCCAGCGCCAGACAGGGTAACAACAAGTACCATATTTTAGTGTCTTTTGATATGACGCGGCCGGGGATCAAACCCGGGACCTTCCGTTCTCCGGGCGGACGCTTAACCACTAGACCACGGAGGCGGTCGTTGGTCAAATCAAATTTTAATGTGTATACTTTCTATATGGGCAGTTTACATTTGCCATTTAGGGATTTTGTGAAGCTTTATGAAGTAATCTATCACTGAGTGGAAGGTACTGTATTCGACGTAATAAGCGCCCCGATCTAATAAGCGCCCACGGCGATATTTGCTAATATATTGGCTAGTTAACAATCCCAATAAGCACCCCTTCCGATTGATCAATGTACGCAAGATTGATTTATTCGCATATCATACACATTCGTGTGTTATATGCACCCTTAATAATGGGCATTTAAATTCTTGAAAAATATATCTTGTATATAAACATTTCAGGTTGTCAGCATAAACCACGAAATGTATCTTTCAACTCACTTTTCACCAAAATAATATTCTAATAAGAGCCCCCTATTTCTAATTTTGAGAGCGCCATGGGCGCTTATTACGTCGAATACGGTAACTACCTACTAAAAAGTCTTCTGTTTTAGTTAACAGGATGGAGAGAACATCGGTTACTCTTAGCTAAATAGGACGATGTGTCGTGGTCTGCACTCCTCACCCATCCCCATTACCCAAATTCTACAAACAAACCTGATATTCAACATCTCATATATCAAGGCTATCATGATAAAATGATTATGTGACAATGAAATGTTTGGTACACTTAACACAACTGTGTTTTGACGAGCGACTGTGCATGTATTAGCCTTTTGATACCGACAACAAAGGTTATATCAAATTTCCTTCACATCAGTTTCGAAGTCGTGTTTGGGGTATTCAAATGAAGTTTGAGACTTCACTTACGAATAACAGGGTTTGACTTTTGTGAAATAACAATAGAAACGTAGTAGAATGAACATCAAGGGAGCGGTTTGTTTGAAAACCAAATCGATGAAAGAGTGTCAATGTAATTTCGCGCTTGCCCATAACAAACCATGTCAATATGTAATATGTCACTGATACGCCTGATCCCCAAGCGGGCTTGCATATTTATATGCCTCTTTTTGAACGAGCAGGATTGAAACATGCATGTATTAACGAGTAGTGTGTAGGAACACACTTGTCACGTTTGGTTGTCAAGTTTATTGGGTCGAGTGTGGAACCAGATGACAACAGGAAATCAGGAGCTTTTGTCCAAATGAAAAAGAATAATGTGACTGAAGTTGACAGCCAACAAATGTTGGATTAAGTTGATATCACGATTACTCTCTGCTTGTGGGTGTTGTCACGGCTTCCGGTAAAAAAACACGACATGGTGCTACTCAGATCTGGTGTGAGGACATCAAGGAATGTATTTTAAAGCAGAAAAACTTTTAGTTTTTTTAGACAATTTAACAAATCACGTAGAATATAACTTCGACATATAATGAGTGAGATTTAGGGTTTCAGTTGAATGTTAGATCAACTGGTTTCAGAAATAACATGTCAATTTCTATCGTTAATCCATAACAGTATGCTAATGGATATAAGTGGGCGAGTGCGTGAGAAGGTTATTGAGTTTAGTGAATTAGGAAGTGGTGTAACTGAGGGATTAGGGCTTTACGGAAGTATTATGGATGGAGGTCTCGAGATGTTGAAATACTGTTATATTTTCCGAGGCCAGCCAAAACTAGTATCAAACTGTTGCTTAGATACAAGAAACTGGAATACGAAGCCGTGATATCTACTACAGTAGGTAATCCGCTATTGAACAATGCCGTTGTTGTTTTAATAAAATCAGATTCAATGTCCCAAGGTCACCCGCCATCAGTCTTAGTTGGCTTAAGGTCAAACGTAGGTTGGTCGTGTCCTACTACCTTCGTAACCTGCGGTCGATGAGAGTCGTGGACGAGTTATGCCCGATCAGGTTTTATAAAGCTGCCTCATTGTGCCAGTGACACCGAATACCCCTGTGTTAATATACTGGTTAACATGTTCCTCAGAGAACGCCGCATCAGCAATGTTAAGACGATGGCGTGCAGCAGGAGTTCGGGCCTGCAGACCAAACTCCGGAATGGCCATGACCATCGGTGACGTGACGTCAGTGTTCTCGAACTGTGCGACGTTCCTGGCGGCGTGACAGGACAAGGGACTGTTCAGCGACGAGAGCAGGTTCAACTTTTTCAGTCCTTATGGTCGGATGCAGGCGTATCTATGGAAAAATGAACGATTGGTACCAGGATACATCCCTTTATAGACGGTAGCGCCATGTTTTTGGCGGGATTTGTGGTGGAGGGAAGACGTTACTGGACGTCACTTTGCAGCCAGTTGCCCTCCCTTTTTCAGAAGACACGTACTGTTGCGCCAAGCCAATGCCAGGCCCAAGCAACATCAATATTGATGTACAAATATAGCCCTGGCCGTCTCTCCCACCCGATACCAAACCCATTGACGTCCCCATGAGGATGACGCCATCGATGAGGCGGCGTGTCCAGCCTTGTCTGGACGGCAAGGAAGTCACACACGAGGTTGAGGTTTACAAAGATGCTACGAAGGCTTTAAGTGGTTAAATTGTTCATTCGTCGCGCTCGGGTTCGATTCCCCACTCGGGTGGAATGTGTAAGGCCCATGTCTGGTGCCCTCCGACGTCAGAATACTTTGCTAGAATACTTTAAAAGAGGCGTAAAACCATGCTTACTCACTCTCAGAAGCGTTGTTATCAGACTTCATGATCTGTGAAAAGGTGACAGTCAGAACACCTGACGCGGTTTTTTTTGCCTTTGTTACTTAACCCCAAGTGCCATGAAACTGTCTTTGTTGTACCCTCAATTATTTAACTATAACTTATTTAAACATAAAACTTTCCCGTTTCCTATTTTAAAACAGAAAAGTCTCTGTATACTTTCTGTTGTTTAGTCGTGTATGTTTTGTGTGATGCTTCTCGATAGTGTGAGTCCCTCTGAATAAAAGAAGAAGGCATTTAAACCATTTGGTGGTTATCATCAATCAACTTCAAAACTGTTATCAGTTCACTTGGATGTGGTATACTAATATGGTCATAAACGTAAAACAAATATAACCTTTACCATTTTTACGACGTCCTTCATTTAATGTGTTGTTTTTTGTTCATTATCATTTGAAAGGTTTCATTCCAGAGCAGTGGCGAGTCTTGTCTGATGCTGGCTACAAGGTTCTGTGAAGACGTGATTGCCAGCGACATACTGTCTATATAATCATCTTCGATTACAGAGTCATTTGAAGTACCCAGAACACAAGCTCAGAATTGTTTCATCTTGCAGCAATTAAACGATTAAAGCGTACCTAATGAACCACAGAAGCTGATGTATACATCATTTATGGGGGATATTTGAGAGATTTCAAGACCAAGTAGAGTTAACAAAAAACTGTGAGCCGTAATATCAAACACAGTAGAGGTGGTGGTTAGAGCGTATGTTCGAATCTCTCCTCATTTTAAAGCCCTTTCTGATGAAACCCGCTTCCTTGAATATTGCTAAAAGGGACATAAAGCTCTATTCACTCAATCACAGGGTTTGATCGATGCATTGCAATTGTCAATGGTCTGTAAACAGTACAGCAAATACTACAATATCTAATTTCACCTGACGTAAGGACATGGTAACATTACTACAATTGTCAATGGTCTGTAAACAGTACAGCAAATACTACAATATCTAATTTCACCTGACGTAAGGACATGGTAACATTACTACAATTGTCAATGGTCCGTAAACAGTACAGCAAATACTACAATATCTAATTTCACCTGACGTAAGGACATGGTAACATTACTACAATTGTCAATGGTCTGTAAACAGTACAGCAAATACTACAATATCTAATTTCACCTGACGTAAGGACATGGTAACATTACTACAATTGTCAATGGTCCGTAAACAGTACAGCAAATACTACAATATCTAATTTCACCTGACGTAAGGACATGGTAACATTACTACAATTGTCAATGGTCCGTAAACAGTACAGCAAATACTACAATATCTAATTTCACCTGACGTTAGGACATGGTAACATTACTACAATTGTCAATGGTCCGTAAACAGTACATCAAATACTACAATATCTAATTTCACCTGACGTAAGGACATGGTAACATTACTACAATTGTCAATGGTCCGTAAACAGTACAGCAAATACTACAATATCTAATTTCACCTGACGTAAGGACATGGTAACATTACTACAATTGTCAATGGTCCGTAAACAGTACAGCAAATACTACAATATCTAATTTCACCTGACGTAAGGACATGGTAACATTACTACAATTGTCAATGGTCCGTAAACAGTACAGCAAATACTACAATATCTAATTTCACCTGACGTAAGGACATGGTAACATTACTACCAATGTCAATCATTTACCTTTCCATTTGTTTTATAGCACACCTTTATTGACACATTGGTATCCATTTAGAAAACTTTCCGATTTTCCATCATACACTTGTCCGATGTAGCTATCAACATCCTAAGCAGCCTTCTGAAAGGAGGACTTGACGGACGTGTCAGGTTGTATTGCCCTGTTAACTAATGTAAGGAAGGACACTACATGTAGATATGAAACCAGGACGTATATCTCCCTGTCAACTCTAATACTAGGAAGGACACTACATGTAGATATGAAACCAGGACGTGACGGACGTGTCAGGTTGTATTGCCCTGTTAAATAATACAATGAAGGACACTACATGTAGATATGAAACCAGGACGTGACGGACGTGTCAGGTTGTATTGCCCTGTTAAATAATACAATGAAGGACACTACATGTAGATATGAAACCAGGACGTGTATCTCCCTGTCAACTCTAATACTAGGAAGGACACTTCATGTAGATATGAAACCAGGACGTGTATCTCCCTGTCAACTCTAATACTAGGAAGGACACTACATGTAGATATGAAACCAGGATGTGTATCTTCCTGTCAACTCTAATACTAGGAAGGACACTACATGTAGATATGAAACCAGGACGTGTATCTCCCTGTCAACTCTAATACTAGGAATGACACTACATGTAGATATGAAACCAGGACGTTTATCTCCCTGTCAACTCTAATACCAGGAATGACACTACATGTAGATATGAAACCAGGACGTGTATCTCCCTGTCAACTCTAATACTAGGAATGACACTACATGTAGATGTGAAACCAGGACGTGTATCTCCCTGTCAACTCTAATACAGGGAAGGACACGACATGTAGATATGAAACCAGGACGTGTATCTCCTTGTCAACTCTAATACTAGGAAGGACACTACATGTAGATGTGAAACCAGGACGTGTATCTCCCTGTCAACTCTAATACTAGGAAGGACACTACATGTAGATGTGAAACCAGGACGTGTATCTCCCTGTCAACTCTAATACTAGGAAGGACACTACATGTAGATATGAAACCAGGATGTGTATCTTCCTGTCAACTCTAATACCAGGAAGGACACTACATGTAGATATGAAACCAGGACGTGTATCTCCCTGTCAACTCTAATACTAGGAAGGACACTACGTGTAGATGTGAAACCAGGACGTGTATCTCCCTGTCAACTCTAATACCAGGAAGGACACTACATGTAGATATGAAACCAGGACGTGTATCTCCCTGTCAACTCTAATACTAGGAAGGACACTACATGTAGATATGAAACCAGGACGTGTATCTCCCTGTCAACTCTAATACTAAGAAGGACACTACATGTATATATGAAACCAGGATGTGTATCTCCCTGTCAACTCTAATACTAGGAAGGACACTACATGTAGATGTGAAACCAGGACGTGTATCTCCCTGTCAACTCTAATACTAGGAAGGACACTACATGTAGATATGAAACCAGGACGTGTATCTCCCTGTCAACTCTAATACTAAGAAGGACACTACATGTAGATGTGAAACCAGGACGTGTATCTCCCTGTCAACTCTAATACTAGGAAGGACACTACATGTATATATGAAACCAGGATGTGTATCTCCCTGTCAACTCTAATACTAGGAAGGACACTACATGTAGATGTGAAACCAGGACGTGTATCTCCCTGTCAACTCTAATACTAGGAAGGACACTACATGTAGAGGTGAAACCAGGATGTGTATCTCCCTGTCAACTCTAATACCAGGAAGGACACTACATGTAGATATGAAACCAGGACGTGTATCTCCCTGTCAACTCTAATACTAGGAATGACACTACATGTAGAGGTGAAACCAGGATGTGTATCTCCCTGTCAACTCTAATACTAGGAAGGACACTACATGTAGATGTGAAACCAGGACGTGTATCTCCCTGTCAACTCTAATACTAGGAATGACACTACATGTAGAGGTGAAACCAAGACGTGTATCTCCCTGTCAACTCTAATACTAGGAAGGACACTACATGTATATATGAAACCAGGACGTGTATCTCCCTGTCAACTCTAATACTAGGAAGGACACTACATGTAGATATAAAACCAGGACGTGTATCTCCCTGTCAACTCTAATACTAGGAAGGACACTACATGTAGATGTGAAACCAGGACGTGTATCTCCCTGTCAACTCTAATACCAGGAAGGACACTACATGTAGATATGAAACCAGGACGTGTATCTCCCTGTCAACTCTAATACTAGGAATGACACTACATGTAGAGGTGAAACCAGGATGTGTATCTCCCTGTCAACTCTAATACCAGGAAGGACACTACATGTAGATATGAAACCAGGACGTGTATCTTCCTGTCAACTCTAATACTAGGAAGGACACTACATGTAGATATGAAACCAGGACGTGTATCTCCCTGTCAACTCTAATACTAGGAAGGACACTACATGTAGATATGAAACCAAGACGTGTATCTCTCTGTCAACTCTAATACCAGGAAGGACACTACATGTAGATATGAAACCAGGACGTATATCTTCCTGTCAACTCTAATACTAGGAAGGACACTACATGTAGATATGAAACCAGGACGTGTATCTCCCTGTCAACTCTAATACTAGGAAGGACACTACATGTAGATATGAAACCAAGACGTGTATCTCTCTGTCAACTCTAATACTAGGAAGGACACTACATGTAGATATGAAACCAGGACGTATATCTTCCTGTCAACTCTAATACTAGGAAGGACACTACATGTAGATATGAAACCAGGACGTATATCTTCCTGTCAACTCTAATACTAGGAAGGACACTACATGTAGATATGAAACCAGGACGTGTATCTCCCTGTCAACTCTAATACTAGGAAGGACACTACATGTAGATATGAAACCAGGACGTGTATCTCCCTGTCAACTCTAATACCAGGAAGGACACTACATGTAGATATGAAACCAGGACGTGTATCTCCCTGTCAACTCTAATACTAAGAAGGACACTACATGTAGATATAAAACCAGGACGTGTATCTCCCTGTCAACTCTAATACTAGGAAGGACATTACATGTAGATGTGAAACCAGGACGTGACGGACGTGTCAGGTTGTATTGCCCTGTCAACTAATACCAGGAAGGACACTTACAGGAACATAGGTGTACTGAAAAAGCGACAGTATCAATATTCTTACTTGATCTATCGTAATACTATTGCTCGTACAAGTCCCTATTCACTATACAGTGTTGCACAGTTTTAATAGTCGGTGACATGTGTGAACCGCATGTGATATAGGAATATTTGATACAATAGTTGTTCCTATTTGTATTTATGTGTGAAACATTGTGTGACATTGATAATAATGTCAAAGAAATAAAAACTGTACACGTTTCCACTATTAAGAAGTCCAATATTCAACCCCAGACCACGTGATTGGGGAGAATGTTGTACATATCCATCGGTAGTAAGGCATTTAAGTGCGTCATCAAATATTGGCGTCATTACATTAAAATACCAGATTCACAATCCAAAAACCATCCAAAAGCGAGTTATCATATGCTATTTCATGTAATAACAGTAAAAACAATTGGGCTGTAAAAATAACAACTCTTTCATATAAATAAGGTTGGACATTTATTTGAGAAAATCAGAAAGTAGACAATCAAGAAAGCTTATATATTAGACTATATTTGTAGATTAAAAGTTATTTATCAAGGGGACTGGCATCCTGAATTGAGCAATAACCCCAAAATATTTAGTTATGCACTGTTCAAGGATCAGTTCCTACTGAGCCCTGCATAAAAGCAGAAGTTATGAATAAATACAGGCATGCATTTGGCACAGTGTTGCTTGAGTTAACATGTGGGTTCTTAGGGCCAGGTAAATGTGTGACTGTATTTAGAGTACAGACATAATGCTAGGTCTGTAATTCAGGGTATGTAGAGACTGGGTATCATTTACTGTATGTAAGTAGTTTATGAAGATGTTATGTAACAAAAATATTACGTCCATTCATCATTAACAAAATGTTATGTAATGCTATGTTCTTAAGTCGTTTTCAAATGTAACAGTTTTGATACATTTATCTCCCCTTGTCTACGGGCAATGAATGGAAGACTATCTAAGACATCACGTTAAACCTTGTTAAACCATTTTAGGTGAACACTTGACTTGCCTGTGCATGTGTTTGGCTCACACTTTAGCCAACACCTACTCTCATCATTATTTGATTGTGATTCATAAACACATGATTATGATAAAGTTGAAATCGTACAATGGATTCCGCTTTTAGAAGAGATTTCTTAAAATTATGGAAATGAATTTTTTTTTTTTGTAACGAGCGGTACTGTAATTATAAAGTTCGACTCGTGCCATTGGCTTGAAAAAGTACAAAGGGAACAGTTGGTGATACGTCACACGGGAATGCAATGAAAATGTCAAGGTGATTTGTCAGTGTCGTATGTTGGTCATTAGCAGATCATCACAAGAAGATAAATAGAGATTATCAAGTTAATACAGCCTGTTACAACTGCATGTCTGACATATTATGCGTGAGACAAATACATACATTATGAATTAATGTAAATTAATGTGAAGTGACATAAGTAAGACTTCATAATCAGAACGTCATCTGCAGTTGTGCCACCAGGTATAGGTGGTGGTGCCCAGTACTCCCCAGTGGGGACACCGCAGCAGAAATGTCCCCAGCACCTCATGATTATAGCAAGACGGCAATGGGGATCGTGTGATCAGACTGTGTGCCTTGGTTATGTAAACCACTATCTTCCTGGCCCAGAATCGATGATACACAAACCACCGTAATATGCATGTAGCTGGAATTGTTCTGTGTGCAGCGTTCATTGTTCATGTTCAATACTAGCTCTCTAAAAAACAAACCGCTCCAGCTCAAGTCATTAAAGCACAAGTATGACCTGTATAATACGCCCTTCAGTAGATTTATTTCCTCTTAATTGATCACCTGTCCTAGATTACTCCACTACAAATACGGTGTCATTCTGTTCCCGGTGTGCATGATTAAGCTCCCTGGGACTAGGAGGTGTGTAACGTGTGTTCCAGTTCAGGACGATTTGTCAAAAATGAAAGTAAATGCCATCTGAAGTTTATGGGAAAACAATATGTGAAATGTTGGCAAGAAGCAGGCATAATTATGGTCACAAATGGTTCTCCCCTTCCTGTTGATCTGTTTCCTTATGCACATGAATCAGATTTTCTGCTCCGATTGGCAAAGTCAAAACAAGGTTATTTAAAGGTAAACAAGATGTTTAACTTAGGCTTCAGGTATATCGTTGATCTAATATCGTTCAATAACCTTCAAATAGCTAACTTCCTTCCACTGACCCACTAAAAATAAAGGAAGACCAGCGAGACCGCCTCATCTGTTCCTATTTAGATCCAGGTAGAAAGATTCAGACAAAACCCTCCACAAGGGATAAATTCAACTTTCCCTTTATGTCGAGCAATATTCTTGCAGTTCAAGTCCTAGGTGTCCACACTTCACAACGTTTATGTTCAGTCGAGCATGCTCTTTCTAAACGAACGTCACACGACTCTTGCCCAGAAGTTGTTTGATCAAGGTTACAACATTCGAGACCCCACAACAGGTTTCAATTGAGTGAGTGAGTGAGTGAGTTGGGTTTAGCGCCGCCTTTAACATTATACCAGTTATATCACGGCGGGTCAGCTTAATGTGGGAGGAAAGCCCGAAGTGATGCAGATCTCAGACGGTTAGCGAGCACGGGTATAATGCTGACAAACCTAGAAACATAATCGGGGCGAACCGGGATTCGAACCCACAATCATAGGTTTCGGGCGTACCAAAGGGACGCAACTCTTCACGCGAATTGCCTTTGCGTGTGTTTGTGACGGGGGCCACCGGTGGAGGAGGGTACGCTCACCTTTTTTGCGAACACCTGGTGTCATCACTATTTGATAGTCATTCACAAACATATGTTAATGATAATAGTCGGAATCGTACATGTGACCGTTTGCAATGACGTCATTATAACACGTCTTATAACTTCATATCCTTCCATAAATACGATTGGCAATATCCCTCAGGTGGATAAAAAAGACACGATGACGAGACGTGAAGAGACAGAATGACAATGTGCCGTAGCCGTTGCAGTAGCGTTCACGTTTACAGTAAACTGGAAATATTATATATTTAAGACAGAGTGGCCATCATAGAGCGTTACGATCTGTGCGTCTTACATGACAGGTGATCGATGTACGTGTCTGAGGGTTTTCACAAACAGTCTTCATGCAATAAATATTGACTTTCCGGGTTTTGCATCAAGGTCACGTTAATCAATATAAATGGTTTTCTAATAGTGTGTAGTGAGTGAGTGAGTATGGTTTTACGCTGCTTTTAGCAATATTCCAGCAATATCACGGCGGGGGACACCAGACATGGGCTTCACACATTGTACACGTGTCGGGAATCGACCCGGGTGTTCGGCGTGACGAGCGAACGCTTTAACCACTTGGCTACCCGACCGCCCCTAATAGTTTGTAACATCCATGTGTATAAACAGAGAATACAGAAGAGAGTTTCCTGTCGTACAACAAGACAGGTAGTGAGAC
This sequence comes from Haliotis rufescens, assembly GCF_023055435.1. Taxonomy (NCBI): domain Eukaryota; kingdom Metazoa; phylum Mollusca; class Gastropoda; order Lepetellida; family Haliotidae; genus Haliotis; species Haliotis rufescens. The sequence goes on along the minus strand of NW_025964224.1, from coordinate 1,321,614 downwards.
TCCAGAATATGTATCACAGTGCCTGGCTGTGGGGATCGATCTCGTGTCCTGGGGAAATTGCTTTGACCACTGGACCACTGGGTCAATAACACTACCATGACCCTATGGTGCTTCCGTAGTTTCGTAGTGCGTCGTGTCAGTCATCAGCGCCGACTAAACAATCACTTGTCAAGCTTCCCGAATAGGTCATGTTCAGACGGTCTTGATATAGCTGGAATATTGCTCAGCGTTACACAACTGTTACTCACTAAGCGGTTAACTGTACCCATATGTGGAATAGAACACGGTCTACAGCCCGACGGTGCGTCGCTTTAACCGCTTGACCACTGCACCACCCAATACAGTAGAACACGTTCAATGATGCTGACAAAGAGGCTCGAACAAGTCTTCATCACTGATGAAGGTGGAAATCGGTTGTTAAAAAGATCGTAGTGATTAATAATGAGTCCTGCTCTCTGTGTTTTGCATATTGAAATAAAACAACAACAAGCAGGCGAAAGGTTGCTTCAATGTCTCATTGGTGAGGTGAGGTGAAATGGGGTTTAACGTCGCGCCCAAGATTATTGCACTTATATAGAGACGTGCATGTACGTGTGTGTGTGTGTGTGGCTGCTTGTACTAGTCCGGACTGATGCCGATTTATAGTGCTAGCACACTGAGATACCATGCCGCAGTTTAACATGAATACCCCACTCAGACACAGTATACTGACTCCGAGCCGACCAGTCCTTGTTTTAGCCCTTAATGCCGAGCGTCAGACAGGGAAACAACAAGTACCACCTTTTAACGTCTTTTGGTATGACGCGGCTGGGGATCGAAACCCGGACCTTACGCTCTCCGCGCGGACGCTCTACCATTAGACCACGGAGGCGGTCGAATGTCTCATGGAACAAGGGCCACCAGTTTAGTCCCCCATCAACCCAATCTCTTAATCACACAACCTTTTCATCATTTCATTTTATCCGAAGTCGCCAAAGTCATTAATTCCTGGTGATTACACCCACAAGCATTTGTTTTATTTTTAATGATATAACGGTAACGCTATTTTACAGGGCATTATCATTTGCAGAAGCCTGAGGTCTTTAATTAACTGTCCGACGAAGGATGGCAGTTGAAAAGACCAGGGCTTCTGCAAATGATAATGCCCTGAAAAATAACGTTACCCTTATTATAGCTAAAATGAATGGAATTTTGTTATCAAATAAAATGAAACAACAATATCCGTTTTGAAACATTTACTCAACACGAATGTCACTGACCCACTTTTACAAATATGGAAACGTCATAGAACAAACCAGATGACATCACTATTGAACGTGACGTCACCTATCCCTATCCTATGACGTCACCTAACAACGGGCGTGATAATGGCCCGTCGTCAAGCAATATGAGGGCATTATCAAGGAACAGTGGCCCGCTCATTTCTGATAACATGCGGGTAATGGTTCCATATAACACTGTGGAGAAATCGTATTTTGTAAATTATTTGTGAAAATGTAATACAATCCACGTTCAATGTATAATTCGTTCAATCGCTTAAATGTAAATAATGTAGTTCGTTTAATACAGGTTAAGGGTGTACCTCTTTCTGTAGCGTTAGCTAGTTCCTGAAATTGAATTTGTTTTTTTCACATAGACATGTCTTTCAGTTTTGAATGAGGATTGTTTTTATTTAGAAAATATATGTTATTATGAGCAATATGATTCTAATATTTTAAAGATGATGATGACAAATTTTAGTTCATATTTTGTCCAGTTGTACTGGTAACATGACCGTTAAATTGCACAGATTTGATAGCATACAATATAGTATATATTTTAAGCCATGTGTAAAAAATAGTTAACATACCTGAGGACCTTACTGTGTTCATTGAACCTGCAAATATGTCATGCAAATTGCCGCCTTTTCTATGTAATCCGTTCAAAATGGTGTAAACCGGCAGACGTCCGGACTAGTGCAAGCAGCCGCACACGCATGTGCAATCACGTCGCTAAAGAATTGAAATGATCTTAAACGCGACGTTAAACACCATTTCACATCAACTCGCCTCTCAACATCCGAGTTCGTTATACTGATACCTCTCAATGTCAGACCTCGTTATACCACTATTTCTCAATATCCCACCTCGTTATACCGATACCTGACGATATCCTACCTCGTTATACCGATATATCTCAATATCCGACCTCGTTATACCACTTTCTCTTAATATCCGAGTTCGTTATTATACCATATTTCTTAATATCCGTCTTTGTATAAACAGATATCTCACAATGTCAGACTTCGTTAAACTGATATCTCTCAATATCAGACTTCGTATATACCGACATCTCTCAATATCAGACCTCGTTAAACTGATATATCTCAATATCTGACTTCGCAATACCGATATATCTCCATATCAGACCTCGTTAAACTGATATCTCTCAATATCAGACTTCGTATATACCGATATCTCTCAATATCAGAGGGGTGGTCGGGTAGCCTAGTGGTTAAAGCGTTCGCTCGTCACGCCGAAGACCCGGGTTCTATTCCCGACATAGGTACAATGTGTGAAGCCCATTTCTGGTGTCCCCCGCCGTGATATTGCTGGAATATTGCTAAAAGCAGCGTAAAACTATACTCACTCACTCACTTACTCACTCAATATCAGACCTCGTTAAACTGATATCTCTCAATATCTGACTTCGTATATACCGATATATCTCAATATGAACCCTCGTTAAACTGATATATCTCAATATCTGACTTCGTAATACCGCTATATCTCAATATCCCCTTCATCCTCTTCATAACCTTGCAGCAAGCTGTCTGTACAACATCCCAGGAACTGAGGGTAAAGAAATACGAGTGTCAACTGACGCATCAAGCACAGATTGATCATGAATTGTTAACGAAACATGTTAAGATAAAAGGAAACGTCGACCTTCACCTTTGCTGCTCACCGTGGGTGGTTGATGACATGCAATAGAATTGCCAGTGTCGCTGTGAAAGTTTATTATATTTGCATTATTGTACCATATTAGGCACTGACCTAACAAACTTATGCAAAGGTCATCGTTTTTAAACCCAAGTGTTGATTTACTGGGCACCACCGCCCACTGTTTTTTTTACGCCTCGAACACTTTGTGAAAGATATTGTGTTTGACAATATTCCTACGCGTGGGTACACACAAATATATATATTTCGATTCTTCTTCAAATATCACAAACGGATGTGAAATTGCCGAGGGAAGAAGAAACGGGCCGGATTCTATCTAAAATATTTAGACGACGTTAAAGGAAGTCTGATTAGCCTCAGTTTATTGTCTTTCCAAATCGCTTTGTATTGATTTCTACACCTTTTATTGGAAATGAAAAAGAACTTGAAATTCTTTTCTTTTTTTCCAAAAAGAAAGCTGATTCACAACTTTTTTGTTTCACTTCTTGAGTGAGAAGAGATGGAGACGGACGTAAATGCTTCTAAAGGATGTCAATGAGCGAATGTCTATTACGTTACTGTGATCAAGCAAAGTGTCCGATATGTTTTTACTGAAGGTGAGCTTCTTGACAGAACAGAATATATCACTCAGAAACAGAATGATCCAGAAGATATAATTATTACACAGCGAATTGTCCTGAGATTTGATGTCATGCAATGGTTTGAAGTTTAAAGCAGTTGATTCGTTTTAGTAAAATATGTTACATGTTGTGAACTGCGTATGTATGCATGTATGTGTGTGAGTGCGTGCGTGCGTGCGTGCGTGCGTGCGTGCGTGCGTGCGTGCGTGCGTGCGTGCGTGTGTGTGTGTGTGTGTGGCGATGGTTGGATGAATGGACAGATAAATAGATAGATAGGATACCTGCCTTCCCACCATCTTCTCAAACACTGTGGTCCCCGCCTTCCCACCATCTTCTCAAACACTGTGGTCCCCGCCTTCCCACCATCTTCTCAAACACTGTGGTCCCCGCCTTCCCACCATCTTCTCATCACTGTGGTCCCTGCCTTCCCACCATCTTCTGAACACTGTGGTCCCCGTCTTCCCACCATCTTCTCAACACTGTGGTCCCCGCCTTCCCACCATCTTCTCAAACACTGTGGTCCCTGTCTTCCCACCATCTTCTCATCACTGTGGTCCCCGCCATATAACCATCTTCTCAAACACTGTGGTCCCCGCCTTCCCACCATCTTCTCAAACACTGTGGTCCCCGCCTTCCCACCATCTTCTCAACACTGTGGTCCCCGTTTTCCCACCATCTTCTCAACACTGTGGTCCCTGCCTTATAACCATCTTCTCAACACTGTGGTCCCCGCCTTCCCACCATCTTCTCAACACTGTTGTACCCGCCTTCCCACCATCTTCTCAACACTGTGGTCCATGCATTCCCACCATCTTCTCAACACTGTGGTCCCCGCCTTCCCACCATCTTCTCAACACTGTGGTCCCCGTCTTCCCACCATCTTCTCAACACTGTGGTCACTGCCTTCCCACCATCTTCTCATCACTGTGATCCCCGTCTTCCCACCATCTTCTCAACACTGTGGTCCCTGCCTTATAACCATCTTCTCAACACTGTGGTCCCCGCCTTCCCACCATCTTGGCAACACTGTGGTACCCGCCTTCCCATCATCTTCTCAACACTGTGGTCCCTGCCTTCCCACCATCTTCTCAACACTGTGGTCCCCGTCTTCCCACCATCTTCTCAAGACTGTGGTCCCCGCCTTATAACCATCTTCTCAACACTGTGGTCCCTGCCTTCCCACCATCTTCTCAACACTGTGGTCCCTGCCTTCCCACCATCTTCTCAACACTGTGGTCCCTGCCTTCCCACCATCTTCTCAACACTGTGGTCCCTGCCTTCCTAACATCTTCTCAACACTGTGGTACCCGCCTTCCCACCATCTTCTCAACACTGTGGTCCCCGCCTTATAACCATCTTCTCAACACTGTGGTCCCTGCCTTTCCAACATCTTCTCAACACTGTGGTCCCCGTCTTCCCACCATCTTCTCAACACTGTGGTCCCTGCCTTATAACCATCTTCTCAACACTGTGGTCCCCGCCTTCCCACCATCTTGGCAACACTGTGGTACCCGCCTTCCCATCATCTTCTCAACACTGTGGTCCCTGCCTTCCAACCATCTTCTCAACACTGTGGTCCCCGTCTTCCCACCATCTTCTCAAGACTGTGGTCCCTGCCTTATAACCATCTTCTCAACACTGTGGTCCCTGCCTTCCCACCATCTTCTCAACACTGTGGTCCCCGCCTTCCTAACATCTTCTCAACACTGTGGTCCCTGCCTTCCCACCATCTTCTCAACACTGTGGTCCCTGCCTTCCTAACATCTTCTCAACACTGTGGTCCCCGCCTTCCCACCATCTTCTCAACACTGTGGTCCCCGCCTTCCCACCATCTTCTCAACACTGTGGTACCCGCCTTCCCACCATCTTCTCAACACTGTGGTCCCCGCCTTATAACCATCTTCTCAACACTGTGGTCCCTGCCTTTCCAACATCTTCTCAACACTGTGGTCCCTGCCTTATTACCATCTTCTAAACACTGTGGTCCCTGCCTTCCCACCATCTTCTCAACACTGTGGTCCCCGCCTTATAACCATCTTCTCAACACTGTGGTCCCCGCCTTCCTAACATCTTCTCAACACTGTGGTCCATGCATTCCCACCATCTTCTCAACACTGTGGTCCCCGCCTTCCCACCATCTTCTCAACACTGTGGTCCCCGTCTTCCCACCATCTTCTCAACACTGTGGTCACTGCCTTCCCACCATCTTCTCATCACTGTGGTCCCCGTCTTCCCACCATCTTCTCAACACTGTGGTCCCTGCCTTATAACCATCTTCTCAACACTGTGGTCCCCGCCTTCCCACCATCTTGGCAACACTGTGGTACCCGCCTTCCCATCATCTTCTCAACACTGTGGTCCCTGCCTTCCCACCATCTTCTCAACACTGTGGTCCCCGTCTTCCCACCATCTTCTCAAGACTGTGGTCCCCGCCTTATAACCATCTTCTCAACACTGTGGTCCCTGCCTTCCCACCATCTTCTCAACACTGTGGTCCCCGCCTTCCCACCATCTTCTCAACACTGTGGTCCCTGCCTTCCCACCATCTTCTCAACACTGTGGTCCCTGCCTTCCTAACATCTTCTCAACACTGTGGTACCCGCCTTCCCACCATCTTCTCAACACTGTGGTCCCCGCCTTATAACCATCTTCTCAACACTGTGGTCCCTGCCTTTCCAACATCTTCTCAACACTGTGGTCCCCGTCTTCCCACCATCTTCTCAACACTGTGGTCCCCGCCTTCCCACCATCTTCTCAACACTGTGGTCCCTGCCTTATAACCATCTTCTCAACACTGTGGTCCCCGCCTTCCCACCATCTTGGCAACACTGTGGTACCCGCCTTCCCATCATCTTCTCAACACTGTGGTCCCTGCCTTCCCACCATCTTCTCAACACTGTGGTCCCCGTCTTCCCACCATCTTCTCAAGACTGTGGTCCCTGCCTTATAACCATCTTCTCAACACTGTGGTCCCTGCCTTCCCACCATCTTCTCAACACTGTGGTCCCCGCCTTCCCACCATCTTCTCAACACTGTGGTCCCTGCCTTCCCACCATCTTCTCAACACTGTGGTCCCTGCCTTCCTAACATCTTCTCAACACTGTGGTCCCCGCCTTCCCACCATCTTCTCAACACTGTGGTACCCGCCTTCCCACCATCTTCTCAACACTGTGGTCCCCGCCTTATAACCATCTTCTCAACACTGTGGTCCCTGCCTTTCCAACATCTTCTCAACACTGTGGTCCCTGCCTTATTACCATCTTCTAAACACTGTGGTCCCTGCCTTCCCACCATCTTCTCAACACTGTGGTCCCCGCCTTATAACCATCTTCTCAACACTGTGGTCCCCGCCTTCCTAACATCTTCTCAACACTGTGGTCCCTGCCTTCCCACCATCTTCTCAACACTGTGGTCCCTGCCTTCCTAACATCTTCTCAACACTGTGGTCCCTGCCTTCCCACCATCTTCTCAACACTGTGGTCCCTGCCTTCCCACCATCTTCTCAACACTGTTGTCCCCGCCTTCCTAACATCTTCTCAACACTGTGGTACCCGCCTTCCCACCATCTTCTCAACACTGTGGTCCCTGCCTTATAACCATCTTCTCAACACTGTGGTCCCCGCCTTCCCACCATCTTGGCAACACTGTGGTACCCGCCTTCCCATCATCTTCTCAACACTGTGGTCCCTGCCTTCCCACCATCTTCTCAACACTGTGGTCCCCGTCTTCCCACCATCTTCTCAAGACTGTGGTCCCTGCCTTATAACCATCTTCTCAACACTGTGGTCCCTGCCTTCCCACCATCTTCTCAACACTGTGGTCCCCGCCTTCCCACCATCTTCTCAACACTGTGGTCCCTGCCTTCCCACCATCTTCTCAACACTGTGGTCCCTGCCTTCCTAACATCTTCTCAACACTGTGGTCCCCGCCTTCCCACCATCTTCTCAACACTGTGGTACCCGCCTTCCCACCATCTTCTCAACACTGTGGTCCCCGCCTTATAACCATCTTCTCAACACTGTGGTCCCTGCCTTTCCAACATCTTCTCAACACTGTGGTCCCTGCCTTATTACCATCTTCTAAACACTGTGGTCCCTGCCTTCCCACCATCTTCTCAACACTGTGGTCCCCGCCTTATAACCATCTTCTCAACACTGTGGTCCCCGCCTTCCTAACATCTTCTCAACACTGTGGTCCCTGCCTTCCCACCATCTTCTCAACACTGTGGTCCCTGCCTTCCTAACATCTTCTCAACACTGTGGTCCCTGCCTTCCCACCATCTTCTCAACACTGTGGTCCCTGCCTTCCCACCATCTTCTCAACACTGTTGTCCCCGCCTTCCTAACATCTTCTCAACACTGTGGTACCCGCCTTCCCACCATCTTCTCAACACTGTGGTCCCCGCCTTATAACCATCTTCTCAACACTGTGGTCCCTGCCTTTCTAACATCTTCTCAACACTGTGGTCCCCGCCTTCCCACCATCTTCTCAACACTGTGGTCCCTGCCTTTCCAACATCTTCTCAACACTGTGGTCCCCGCCTTCCCACCATCTTCTCAACACTGTGGTCCCCGCCTTCCCACCATCTTCTCAACACTGTGGTCCCCGCCTTCCAATCATCTTCTCAACACTGTGGTCACAATCTTCCCAGCATCTTCTCAACACTGTAGTCCCTGCCAGGTCACTTATTGAAGCTTGAATAAACTCAGATTTTCAGTAAACTTATTACTTAAACTTATTTGTTATGTGTTACGACCTATCTTCCATTTCCTGAATGTTGTTAAAGTCTAGGAAAAACTTGAGGGGGTCACGCGCAAACATTTGTTTGGTATTAGTTCCTAAATTGTACGACACAACTGTACGCTGCTTGACGACAATTGGTTCAATAATAAATGAGTATTTCTTTCGCAACAGATAAATCATGCAAACAGACCATCCACTTAAACCTGACACGGACACGAAATAAGACATTCTATCCATTACAATGGAAGCTTGCGCATAGATGTAGAACGAAGTTATTCTGACTCCTTGTATGCTTGGTCGCTATAGCTGTAATACTAGTGCTATCATATTTATGAACTGAGTCGGTCTTCCACACTCATTCTTACTCACCTCACCTCACCTCACCTCACCTCACCTCACCTCACCTCACAGCTGTCAGACACGCGACCGATACAGGGAATATGCAAGTATGGGTATTTTACAAGTTGTTGTTCAATATATTTGACAAGTATGTGTTCAAGATATTTCACAAGTATGTGTTTAATGTATTTGACAAGTATGGATTCAAAGTATTTTACAAGTTGGTGTTCAAGGTATTTTACAAGTCGGTGTTCAAGGTTATTCACAAGTATGGGTTCAAGGTATTTGAGAAGTATGGATTCAAGGTATTTGACAAGTATGGATTCAAGGTATTTTACAAGTATAGATTCAAGGTATTTTACAAGTCGGTGCTCAAGGTATTTGACAAGTATAGCTTCAAGGTATCTGACAAGTATTTGTTCAAGATCTATTCACAAGTATGTGTTCAAGGTATTTTACAAGTCGGTGTTCACGTGAACATCTAACCTTAGAGGTGAGGGGAGAGTTAATCCAAAAGTAATATTTGCTCTGCTCTTTATAATTGTTCTGTTCAGTTTATCAAATGCTGGTTGTATTTCATGCACGTATGTTTATGAAAAAACGTCAGCATTCCCAACCGCGAGCTCAAAATCTCTCCACATATAGAACTCTTCCTATTATGTTTCTCTCCGGTCGATAATGTTCTCGGCGTGGAAAAAATGACGATAGAAATATGATAAAGCTTGCATTAGTGGCGCTTTGTTGGAGCAGCACCTGTATCGTGTTGGACCATTAACATATTGCTGCGTGTCAGGGAGGTTTTCTGTGAACACGTCAAGTCCATAAAATGGATGTTTTCTTGTCTGCACACTGCATCTTATCATTATAACAGGTTAGGTCAATTGACACTACTCTTGAACTGGAATTTATTCTCTATAACCTATTTCCTCAAATTCGAATGCTAAATCAGAGGTTTGTTAAAATATTTATCAAATAGGACCGATATAATATCATTGTAGGTAACCCTTAGCTTGCATAAGACGAATTAGAGTCAGAATTTGCGGTGGTTTTAATACAAGCATACAGATTCAAACAAAGTATGGAAGTGTCCGCCTTCCACATCAGGCATGAGCGATGGTTTTCGCCGTTTAGCAATATTCCAGTTTTATTACGGAGCGGCGAAACCAGAAATAACTTAACACATTTTACACGGATTGACTAGAAGGGTAATCCTACATTTTTTTCGCAGAAAAATTAAAAACTGACGCAAAAATGTGAGTGCATCTATTGGAACGCCGAGAAGTTGGACACATATATACCAAACATTACAATAATACGTACAATACATGGTCGAATGCTTCCGTTCTGCCTGAGTTAGCTCTTGACATTTTTCTGGCCTCTATTTTATAGCTGAGTGCCCCCATTGTTTCACCTGGGACCCCTACAATACAAGGATTTGAGTCAAGTTGACTCTCCAAAATAAATAACCCTGTTGTAACCATGTGGGAAATCGAACCCCGCGACGAGCCCCATTGCCCCTGTGTTATCACTGAGTTCGCTTTGTACACATGGGACCTGGTCTGAGTGCTATGACAGATCATTAAACGACTCTTGTCGTAAGAGGTGACTAACGGGATCGGGTGGTCAGGCTCGCCGATTTGGTTGATGCATGTCATCGTATCCCAACTGCGTGGATCGATGCTCATGATGTCAATCACTGGATTGTCTGATCAAGACTATATTATTTACAGACCGCCGTCAACTAGCTGGAATATTGCTGAGTGAGGCAATATAAACAAACAAACATAAAACGACTGTCAACATCGATATTAAAATATTCACGCTTCACGGTCACCCCGATGTTTAAATAAACGATAAATATCCCGATTGTCACGTTCTTTTCCCCGGAACACATGGAACCCACGACCGCAGGGAAGACTTACTAAGTTTCAGGTCAACACAGTTGAGTTACTTCACATCTTGGAGTTCCCGTGTGCAGCCAAGCGCTGAGAGTGTGTTGACTACATTACATCATCACATGACGTCATTACAATACGTCATAATAATACGTCAGATCCGGCGAAGGACTACGCAGGAATTAGCATGAGCTGTAGACCCCTTACTATTTTTAACATAACAAAAACACTAAACCCATAATCAATTTCCTAAGCTGCACCCTGATCATGAAACTAAAGCAGGATGAGAAAGCAGAGAAAAAAGGAGTGCATGAACATTTCAAAAAGGCCTGTCACCAGTACCCAGTCATCTCCTTTATCTGTTTCAAGTTAGTGAAGCCTCTGTTATTCATATCAATTCATTCGCATATCCAGGAATTCGATTTACTCCCACGCGTGGAGAGAAACATTATGTTTGTATGGCACTGCCTACCCGTCCGTAAAATATGCGTCATTGTGTTTCTTTCCAGACAGTCACGCGGTATAACTATAGACCACAAGAAGCAAGAAACGGATGTCAATAAAAAAAAGTGGAAAATGCCATCAACTTGCTGAATAAAGTATTTACCTACATCTAGGTTGTGTGTACTACAGTGTTGGAGCTGTCAACTCCATGCCATACGGTCGACCTTGGACCATCGACCAAGACTGAAAGTGTTTAGATTTGCCAAAGCATGTATTCAATATTGATACATATCACATTCAGTGGCAGAGAGTTAACTTCAACACGTGTCAATAGGAGAGTTCATTTTGTTTACGACAAGGACAGTAATCACGTATATTGCTTCACTTTGTGAATAATGTAACATCCCTTTAATAGTGATCTAGAAAACTGGATCTACAGCCAACGCCAGTCACAGTCTTTCCATACATGGAGGACAGTCAGACAGCATTGCCAGTTGGGAGTGGGAGGGGGGGGATATGCAGGTGGTGAACGTGCATAGCAATGTATCGTATGCGTTGTCAGACGAGATTAATCCCGCTCGTCACTGAATCAGAATAAGGGGTAACCATAGACTAGGCCGTATTATCGTACATAGCCTAGATGAGACAAGGTATATTCTAAAGCAGGTTTTGCAAAGCCAAACCCAATGCTCTAAACCATGAAGAGTAGGTTTTCGTTCACCAAATTTATGAACCCCGACTATCCATTTAATGCCATTTCACTTTTAATCCCTTCCTATATTCGAAAATACCACAACTTCCGGTAAAAAGACACATGTCATATTCTCTCGGACGCGTTGAAATCAACGCTGGTTGTCAATAATCAATTTCACAAATTGTCTGTTGATCATGTTCAGATGTAGAAGACACAGGTTGCAGAACTTTCCTGACCAACTTAAACTGCATTGAGAAAATTTGTCAATAATTGAAGACAAAACAAGGAATGCCCTTAAGGCCAAAAAAACATGTTTAGGGTCGAATTCGCATGTTATTCAAAGCACGACATGGGATCCAAGTCGACGTTGACAAACTTTAAACTCTTTGGAAACGTATGAAGCTTTCTGCTAGGAAAGAAATACGCACATTCGATTCATTTATATCTAATTTCTTGAAGTCATGACTAGAAATATTGTATTGGCCTTAAGGAATTTAAGAGTAGTGAGACGCGCTTTGCGTTGGAAGACATGTCAGGGACGTCTGAACCAGTCGATTTGTATGACAAGGATTCATCAAGGTCAATGAATGGTTTATAGTAGATGTGTTGTCTCAGACGTTCAACACCAGCAAAATAGTTCATCATGACATTTGCTGTTTAACAGAATATTGCTCGATGACGATGATGACAAAACAACGATGATGAAGACCATCAACCACAACAAAGTCCCGCCACCAAATAATCAACGAAACGTTGACGAACCTGTTCTCCGACGACCATGGTGTGAGGGAACGACATTTTTTTCAGTGATCGCGCAATTTTTTAACGCGCACGACGCGAATCGTCACTTATTGGGATATATCTGTCCATATTTATACCAGATCGGATATCGGGAGGGACAGTGGCCGTGAAGCTTTCATTTAGATTGCTTTGACGTCATGGCACTAAACATGGACAAAATGGAGAAATTTCATAAAATCTGAATTCCCCAAACTATCTGTTTATTGTTTGTAAATAGACTCAGGGACACAAACATGAACTGTTACAGTGTTTTACAGTTTTTAAACCTGCTGGGAAAAGGTGTTTCACTCATACTGCTCATTGTCATCAAATATCAGACTTGTTTATAGTTCGTTGTATGGATGATCATGTAATGTAATATGAACTTCTGTATATTTTGGTTTGGAGTTTTACACTTTCAAATTAAATATTGTATCCAATACATTGGAAAAGGGGTCTCCAATTTGTTGTTGCTGTTTTGCTTTTGAGGTTGTGATGACATATGATGCCATATTACATTCCCTCCAGTTATTTCACTGTTTGACTTTTGAATGAACATCCCCGTTTCTGTATTAAGCAAGAAAAGCAAGTTTCTTTGCACGTGTATTACACACTGCATTAGATGGATCTGCTGAACAAGAGCACTGCGAGCATTTTTTTATTTTAACTTACAATCAAAATATATGATAAGGAAGAGAATTTATTGATGTCAACTTAACATCCATAAATTCTCTTCCTTATGTGTATCACTTCTAAATGCCTTTCAAGGACAAAATATATGGTGATTGGGGATAACAGAAACAAGTTCGGTATGAGTATAAAATATTGTTATTACTTTGTTTCCTTTAAGTATTCGTGCGATCAGCAGAACATTGTCCGTGGTGAAGAAAGGTGAGTCGGTCAGTTTAACCATCCATAAACTACTCCCTTGGCAGGTCCATATCGTTCAGCTTACAGTAGTGTTTAGATAAGACAGCACTGGATTCTTAACTTTGTTTAAATTTTTGTGTGTGACAAAACTATCCCTAAATCATGTACGTTCCTACGGGCCACTGTATTTTGAAAAAAAAGATGCAGTCCAAAATAGAAAAAAACTTATTAATAGGGTAAAACTTATTTTAATTGGAAAGTCAGTGTCATTGGACTACTTATTTATCATTATGACAAGTCATATCGTGGATATCACCATGATACGTCATATCTTGGATATCATCACGACAAGTCATATCTTTGATATCACTGCGACACATTTTTCTTGGTCAAGTCATTTCTTGGAAAAATCTGCAACAAGTCATTCTTTAATATCCCCGCGATAAGTCATTTCTTGGAAATTAACATGACATCCCACTTGTAAGGGTCACAGGTTGTAGAAATAGTGATAACAAATGCTGAACAAATTTATTTCTACTACAAACCTTATTAAAAGTACTTTAGTTGTTTCAAATATTTGTATGAGGTTTAATACCACCGTATTTGTGCCTTCACTAAAAACACCCAGCATACTGAAATATAGTCCCATCTAGTGTCAATAACTTTAACGCGAATTCCTATTTGTAATAATAAAAATACTTCCTATTCTTTGTCAATGTCTGATGTGTTTTGTTGGTATATCATGGACACAGCACCTAGAAGACGTCAATTTCATCACCGTTCGTTCCCTACCCGTATCACACTGACTACCTTCACGGTGAGTAACATGTCTATTTCAAGTGTGGGTCATGTCAGCTGTAAGTCCTCACTACTGTCTATGTCAGTGTCTCTAACGTCCTTGTTGATCTCCTATAATGGTCAATTAGCCAGCTGGTGGTCACTTACAGAAGCCTCAGCCACTGACCACTGCCCGGAATGACTAAGAGTCTCTATAGAATGACATGGATGTGAAAGAAAGCGATTGGCACGGATTTGACTGTCAGTAATTGAGCTCTTGTCGCTATCAATTGAGAAGATGCAGCGGTTCAAGCGGTAGAGATACCGTCCATTCTGTATCGTTCAGAAGAGATGAAACAATCAATACACTTGTGTCACGCCCGAACAAACCGAATTTACCTTGCTATATGTTAAATACAAGACATAATTCAGAGACTTCGGTGTACCTCGTGGGGTGTCGGGTTTTACGTACCTCCAAAAAATATACGGTGTACAAAAACGTCTGTGACGGATTACCCTAAACTAATTTATAAGAGTGGCGGAAAGTAGCGAGTGACAACGAATGCGACCGTGATCGAGTGTCAATTCTGCCTGATGAGGCGTGCAGAGTAGTTTAGATGTTTGAAGATACATTTAACGCCTAATCGTTTGATAAAAAGCCTTGCCCCAAGTCACTCGTTGTGTACAATGATTCCACACCGGAAATCAGGTTTTTCTGTTTAATGGTAGTACAACGTCATACCTTGTTACAGACGTAAAACGTTTGTCTTAAATCCTTCAATTAAAAGACACGGGATATGTACATCATATAATTCAGTTTAGGAAGAGGAAAGCAGATGTAGAACTCCTTCCTTTGGTATAAATATACTCAACCGCAAAAGAAACGTCACCCCAAGTAACATTGCATGAAAGGTTGTCACTTAAATATCATGGTATTTTTTGTCAAAGTTTCTAAAATTTAATATTACCTTGTCCGGCAATATGAAATTTGATAATAAACAAATAAAGCAGATGACAATAAAACCGATCGCACAAACGCATCACGGCAACGACCGTGGTATCCCGGTGTACGTGAGTTCCGTGCAAATTGAAATGCACATGCGTTCCCCCATTTCTTCCCCTATAAAACTCCACCCAGGTGGGACAACATTCTTTCGTTATTGAATTGCTACCACATGCCAAGATTGATAAGAAATCAGCGACACCAAGCCCTTGGACGATTGCAAGCTGGATAAACCTCCCAGCAAGTAGTCAATGCATTTCAAGTCCGCGTAAGGACCATATACAGGCTCAAGCAACGGTACCAGACCACCAACACTACAGATGACCGACCATGTAGTTGAAGACCAAGGATCACCACCCGACGTCAGGATCGTCAGATTGTGCGACAGCATCTTCAAGATCGCTTTGTTACTGCTGTGGAAACTGCTCGACAGACCATGGGGACACACAAGCGACAGATTAGTGCGGACACCATGCGTCGACGATTGACGAGCAGACACCTCCACTGTCACAGGCCACACCGAGGACCCATTCTGACACCACGTCATCGCCGGGGCCGTCTTCAGTGGGCAACACAGCACCAGTATTGGCACCACCAGCAGTGGAGATGAGTCCTTTTCTCAGACGAGAGTCGTTACGTATCTCAACAGCAGATGGCAGAGAGAGAGTCTGGCGACGCCGTGGGAAACGTTATTCGAATGCTTGTGTTGTTGAGAGAGACTCGTGGGGTGGTCCGAGCATCATGGTGTTGGATGGAATTGGTCTTGCACAGAGGGTCGGCCCTGTGGTCTTCCAGAACATCGGTCCAGGGGGAGGCAATAATTTCACATTGATCGGTACATTCATCAAGTCTTGAGACCACACGCCATACCTCACTTGGCACGTCGCCGCAACCACGAGTTTCAGCATGATAACGCCCGTGCCAAAACTGCGAGGGCAACAAGAGACTTCCACCAGCAGAATGGCATCAGGACCATGCAGTGGCCTGCCCTCAGTCCCGATTTAAATCCCATTGAGCACCTGTTGGACGAGATTCAAAGGTGGCTGAATGACGTCCGACCAAGCCCGACAACTGCAGCTGAACTGCGTCAGGCGTTCCTCAGACTGTGGGCTCAAGTGCCTATGGCCTTCATCAACCACCTCATCCATTCCATGTATCGACGTTGCACGGCAGTCATCAATGCACATGGCGGACACATGAGATACTGACTTGTGATGCCATTTTCTCAGAGACTAGTGTTGTGTTTCACTTTCAGAACAATTGACACTTTAATTTCAACCTTGATGATCAATTTTGCCAAGTTTCATCTTTTTTAAAATGTCTCTAAGTATGTTTACAATGTTTCGACAAGTAAGGTTTCTCATATATATATATACGTGGTGACGTTTCTTTTGCGGTTCAATATATAACATATATAATATGTGTTAAAAACTAGCAATATCTCAAACTACTCTATATTTTCATAATTCATTCATGCGCTTTTATTCAGTCATGACATGGATGTAACTAGACACTAACCATCCTCAGAAACCTTGACCTTTCCAAGTCCCACTTGGTTATACAATAATTCCTACCCTGATTTGCAGCAATACATTGTATGCTGAGTGGGTGGAACAAGTATTGATATTGTCAGGAAACTCAGACAGAAGCGTGAGTGTGAATTTAAAGTTTAATTAATCTGTAACGAAGTCATCTTATAGAGTGTTGAACAAATACACGTCTGTCTATGATCGTTCATATTTCAAGGTTGTACTCCTTGACTCTGTACGTTCTTCCTTGCCTAAACCGTCTACCGCGATCAAGAACATTAACGTCAAGGGACACCAAGGAACGTCAAGGAACATCAAGTTATTTACTCAAATGAATCCTAGGTAGCTTAGTGGGTTCACTCTTCATCCTGATTGATTGGCAACATTTCTTCGTGTCCACTGCTTTTATTGACAACAATGTTAACATAGGTCACTGACGACTGAGTGACTTAAAACACGTATTACAGATCAATGGTTGTCTACCACACACATATATCATTGATCGATGGTTGTCTACCAGACACATATATCATTGATCGATGGTTGTCTACCACACACATATATCATTGATCGATGGTTGTCTACCACACACATATATCATTGATCGATGGTTGTCTACCAGACACATATATCATTGATCGATGGTTGTCTACCACACACATATATCATTGATCGATGGTTGTCTACCACACACATATATCATTGATCGATGGTTGTCTACCATACACATATATCATTGATCGATGGTTGTCTACTATACACATATATCATTAAGCGACGGTTGTCTACTATACACATATATCATTGATCGATGTTGTATACTATACACATATATCATTAATCAATGGTTGTCTACCATATACATATATCACTGCTCGCTGGTTGTCTAACATACTTCACTGATCGCTTGTTGTCTGACATACACATATATCACTGCTCGCTTGTTATCTGACATACACATATATCACTGCTCGCTTGTTATCTGACATACACATATATCACTGCTCGCTTGTTATCTGACATACACATATATCACTGATCGCTTGTTATCTGACATACACATATATCACTGATCGCTTGTTATCTGACATACACATATATCACTGCTCGCTTGTTGTCTGACATACACATATATCACTGCTCGCTTGTTATCTGACATACACATATATCACTGCTCGCTTGTTGTGTGACATACACATATATCACTGCTCGCTTGTTGTCTGACATACACATATATCACTGCTCGCTTGTTGTGTGACATACACATATATCACTGCTCGCTGGTTGTCCTACATGTACGTGTCATTGATCGATGGTTGCCTATTGTAATAAACAGATTTCTCACTGAATCTGGTTTGTTGTCTATTGTGATACACATATATGTCATTGATCGCTGGGCGGTCGATAGCCTAGTGATTAAAGTGTTCGCTCGTCCCGCTGAAGACCTTGGTTCGATTCCCAACATGGGCTATGTCTGAAGCCTATTTCTGGTACCCGTGATATTGCTGGAATATTGCTAAATGCGGCGTAAAACCATACTCACTCACTCACTCATTGATCGCTGGTTGTCTGACACATTGGGCAGAAAGTACACCAGGGTAGTCACGATCCGTCACTACTGTTCCATCCACGGACACTCCACATGATTATGACACTGAACGTGGCAGTGCTTCTTAGTGGACAAAAAGAGTAAGGTTCTTTGATGCTGCTACACCATGTTCTTTTGCTTCTTTTTGTCGCGCAAGTGTTCTCTGTAGCCTCGTTGGTGGGCGTGCCTTCTCAAGCAGTTCATGTGGACAAGGGCGGCGTGACGGGGGATTACACTCCAGGGGGCCACATGTGCAGCCTGCCTCCCTTTTTGTTGTCAAGAAGAGGATGTGTTGGGTTTCTTTTGGATCCCCCTTAGAAGTGTGTCGAGTTCGTGCGCTTGTTTACTTAACGTAGCTTATAAAAAAGGTGGTTTTATCAGTTCAGGAAATGTACGTGATAAACATTACTGAGACTAAAATCCAGGTATCTCCTTAGTGTCGATATCTAGGACATTCCATAGACGTAACTAGTAACTACGTCGTATGTCTATGTATATACATTATGTCGATAAAATAATAATAAGCTTTTTTATATTGCGCATATTTCCACACCACTCAGGGGCATGCTCAAAGCGATATTATTACCTCGGTCACTAGATCAGTGTGCACTGAAGAATCAATCTCAGCTCCCTAGGGATCATTCAACCCAAGCTTCCATCTCATCCTACCGGGTACCGCTTCACTGCTGAGGCACATTTCAAACAAAGTCCCTTTCCCAAGGAGACGCCACACGTGCTTCAGTGTGGGCAGGACCGAAGCCCTTGAAACTCTCAGGAGCCAAGCTGCCGAAACGCGGTCACCCATCCAAGGACTCGAGCTCTACGCGACCGACTTTACCTGTGCCACCATGGATATCTAGGAAATTCAAAATGGACATAAATGAGTGTTAATTCAATGTATATACTTTATGTCGATGTCTAGTGCATAAAGGTTTTTAGGTATTCACATAATCCATAGTTGTCGGTAAAGTACGCGGCTGTTTGTTTATGTTCATAGTTTAACAGAGGAATTGTGTCTAGCGGCAAGCAAATCAGCGGCCACACGCACGGGTAAAAGAAACCATCCTAACTGGTCACACATGTCATCAAAACCCAGTAAACGTCGCCGTGCACGAGAAACATAAGACATAGTGGCGAGAAACACGCACATGGAAACATCAACATGGTGCAAAAAGACACAAGCACAGTTACATATGACATACTAGAAACCGACACTTATGCATCATATTGTAGACATCAACACGCACAGGTAAAATAAGACAGAGTACAACGCGACACTTATGTATAATATACAATATTGGAGACAACATGCACAGGTAAAATAGGAGAGAGTATAACGCGACACTTATGTATAATATACAATATTGGAGACAACATGCACAGGTAAAAAAAGACAGAGTATAACGCGACACTCATGTGTAATATACAATATTGGAGACATCATCACGCACAGGTAAAATAAGAGAGAGTATTACGCGACACTCATGTATAATATACAATATTGGAGACATCATCACGCACAGGTAAAATAAGAGAGAGTATTACGCGACACTCATGTATAATATACAATATTGGAGACATCATCACGCACAGGTAAAATAAGACAAAGTACAACGCGACACTTATGTATAATATACAATATTGGAGACATCAACATGCACAGGTAAAATAAGAGAGAGTATAACGCGACACTTATGTATAATATACAATATTGGAGACATCATCACGCACAGGTAAAAAAAGACAGAGTATAACGCGACACATATGTGTAATATACAATATTGGAGACATCAACAGGCACCGGTAAAATAAGACAGAGTATAACGCGACACTTATGTATAATATACAATATTGGAGACATCAACATGCACAGGTAAAAAAAGACAGAGTGTAACGCGACACTTATGTATAATATACAATATTGTAGGCATTAACACGCACAGGTAAAATATCACAGAGTATAACGCGACACTTATGTATAATATACAATATTGGAGACATCAACATGCACAGGTTAAATAAGAAGAGAGTATAACGCAACACTTATGTATAATATACAATATTGGAGACAACATGCACAGGTAAAATAAGAGAGAGTATAACGCGACACTTATGTATAATATACAATATTGGAGACAACATGCACAGGTAAAATAAGAGAGAGTATAACGCGACTTATGTATAATATACAATATTGGAGACAGTTTAACGCGACACTCATGTATAATATACAACAATGGAGACATCAACACGCACCGGTAAAATATTGTACTGACTACACAGGGTACTGACTACACAGGGTCCTGACTACATAGGGTACTAACTACACCAGGTACTGACTACACAGTGTACTGACTACATAGGTTATTGACTACACAGGGCACTGACTACACGGGGCACTGACTACACGGGGCACTGACTACACAGGGTACTGACTACATAGGGTACTGACTACACAGGGCACTGACTACACGGGGTACTTACTACACAGGGTGCTGACTACACAGGGTACTGACTATGCAGGATTTCACTCACACATTTGTACGCGCCGCTATAGTGATAAATAAGAAGTGGTCATTAGGATTCAGTGAGTTCGGATTTGATGGAACTGTCAAGCACGCTCATGGAGCTGAAAAACCAAGGCTCGTAATTGTCGCGATTCTGAAATTCAACCAACGACCAGCTGCACCTGGCAATCTGCAACTCATAACAGAGGGCTTCACCGACAAAAGACACCGGGAGCACACCTGCCTGCGACTCGTACAATGACCATTTTCTAGATGCCAAATGCCCAAGATGTGTCACGAAATGACTTCCAACTTTGTGCGGGTTCATATGAATATGAACCTTCACAGGATGGGTGTCAGCCAGAAGGGTGATGAGACAATTTCCTTTAGTACACGTGACTTATGTTTGCACTGTCAGCCATGCAACAACTACTTGTATCGCGGAAACAATAGTTCCTCAAAACGAGTGGTGACAAAACCTATTTGCTCAAATGGTTCTTCAGTAACATATTTCATAGTTTGGTTACACAAAATAGATCAATAGAATATCAGCATTAGATCAGAAATGTATGTTAAGAAATACGTCAGTCAGTCGGTGACAGTGGCGTTATACATTTTACTCCAAGTACAGGGCTTCAAACTTAATGATGGTATTGAGACTGTCCTCATTTGGCAATGTGATATCCTTCATATACATGTGGATATACATTGTCAAGGGTATCGAGAAGCGGCATAAACTTTCGTCATTTTATTGGATCATAATTATAGT
This sequence comes from Haliotis rufescens, assembly GCF_023055435.1. Taxonomy (NCBI): domain Eukaryota; kingdom Metazoa; phylum Mollusca; class Gastropoda; order Lepetellida; family Haliotidae; genus Haliotis; species Haliotis rufescens. The sequence goes on along the minus strand of NW_025964224.1, from coordinate 1,300,114 downwards.
GTATTTTATCATCCAAAACTGGCTCCCACAGGAGATATCGCTTGGGTGAGATCAAGCGATATCTACACTGTAGATATCGCTGCAATGAAATTGCATCTCAATGCTTTGCAGACAATTGTGACGTCATTGGTCACCATGACATCACAATCAAATGACATCACTAATTGCTCTGCAACTGAAGCTGTTAGCAGTACTTTTTACACTTAAGACACTGCTTATTACTGTCTACGGGGCGGTCGGGTAGTCTAGTGGTTAAAGCGTTTGCTCGTCACGCCGAAGACCCGGGTTCGATTCCCGACATGGGTACAATGTGTGAAGCCCATTTCTGGTGTCCCCCGCCGTGATATTGCTGGAATATTGCTAAAAGCGGCGTAAAACCATACTCACTCACTCACTATTACTGTCTACAAACTAAAAAAGTTGGAAGAATGATGTTGGATGATAAATAAAATCTCACCCTTGTGTCTTTTGATATCAAATATATCAACACTCGTTGAGAAAAGTGGAAAAAATCCTCGGCAAGCCTCGGAGCTTTCCCACTTTTATCAACTTGTGTTGATATATTTGGTATCAAAAGACACTCGGGTGAGATTCTCTATATGTGTCTAACTTATATACTTATACCGATATTATTCTTTTCCGCGAAACTGTCCCCAATACGATTTAGCACAGGGTTGTCGACAGAGGAGTCATATAAGTGGCTGTGGGATCCATTGTATATTCACCGAGCTATCGTGTCTTACACATGGCCCTTTCTTCTTGGCCATATCCCTTGACGCGGTCAATAGGTGGAAGGAGGTCAATAGATGTTCTGCTTGAAAGCTACCCTGTCGGTTGATATGTTGAAGTATTCCAGTAAAACCACTCAGTATTTTATTTCATTTTTATGAAACCTAGCATGAGTAAACTCCACCGGAAATGACGATTAGTGTAGATGCCATCGAGGTAAAGAAAGACCACACAGGAAGTAAGTGACACAAATCAATACGCAGCCTAGCGACTTCCGGTCGGAGCAAGTGCAAGCGCTCGGTATTTGTTCAGTTGGAGAACTGTTTTAATCGTTATGATTTTATCGCTCTGAGGCACACTGTCTGCGTGTTCAATCGAGTTGTTGTGGAAAGGCCATAACTGTTTATTTTTCTTGATCTGTATCCATAACTCTCATTCACAACTCGCAATAGCCTCAATTGTTTCATTGCTTGCACGTTTTTATATCATTTGTTCCTCTTAACTGCAATAATATAAATAAAAGCCACAAAAATCCGACCTTAACCCTAACCGTAACCCTAAACCTTTTCACTAACCCTAACCCTAACACTAACCCTAATCCTAACCCTTTCCCTAACCCTAACCCTAACCCTAACCCTAACCCTAACCCTAACCCTTTGCTGAAATGTTGACACTAAATAAAAGGCCGGTGCTGTAAATGCCGGAGACATAAAGGAATAATGACTATTGGAAAGTTTCAGTTCACTTGTTCACTTGAGTGTTCACTAATTAATGGGTGTTGTTTTGTAAAAGATGTGGCAAGTGGCAGAGTGAATATTCTGGTCGTGTCTCGGCCAGTAAACCCACTGAGTGATTGCATAAGCAACCATCGAGTCACACATTATAAAAAAATACAGAATATGTTTTAATCTATCACATAGTCAATAAATATGAATATATTGTGCTCTTTTCTTCCAATGAAGTTGATACACTGAAGTTCTGTAGTCTATCATGTTGGAGCTTCCTGCTTGATGCCATCAGGCAAAGAATCTACTTAATGCATCATGTTGTCCACGACAATGAAGAGCACCGTTGAAGCATCATGTTTTGACCTATACTATCAGCGAGACTCCTTAGATCTCTGGATCTCAGATCGCTCCTTTGTCAAAGATGAAACTTGAGCTGGCGTTATGGGCAGGGTATGTGCATGGATAATGAAGAACAATAGAGGGGCGAAGTAGCACCCTGGCTTACTCCTATTGAAATTACGTACCACATCATTTTCTCAGCATTCGAGAATTTATATAGAACATCACAGTGGCGCATTTTACGAAGAAAGATGGTTTGATAGTGGTCTCTTATGAGTCTACGTTGTTGCGTGGATGCAGGGTGATTACATTAATCAAGTGGACACAAAGCAAGTTGAGCAACCATTTCCTTGGCTGTAGGATAAGGGGTGGCAATTAAATAGACATGATCTTATTTAGTTTCGTGGTTGACGTCATTTATAACATCTGGTTTCTTCGTTAAGCAAATTTGTTGTAGTTAAACATAAGATATTTCACGACACAGAACTACACAGGATGACACAAAATACAGGATCGTTTATCTAGGGTTGTATGTTCTCAACCCTATGACGTCATTTGTGAAAGAAAGCGACTCTATTCAACACTAATGGCGGAACCCTCGAAGATATAGAAAACAGAACTCTACACATATGTCAAAATACAAATATGGTCATCTTGGGCCTTTGGTGGAAAACATTATTTTATTTATCAGTATATACAAAGAGAAATGTGAGTGAATGAGTTGGTTTTACGCCGCTTTAATCAATATTCCAATATCGGGAATCGAACTCGGATATTCGGCGTGACACGGGCAATACATGATCGCTAAAACATATTTTATATAAGTGAAATTACATCACAGAGGCGTGTAGAGCTATGTTTCGTACACCGTTTATCAGTCACTATTTTCTTCTCAGAATTACAATTCCACCCAAATCCTTATCACAATCCAGGCAACCGCCGTGAATACAGACTCAAGGTTTGGGGTCGATTGCCACTCAAGACATGTCAGGCAATGTTGGGAGATTGCCACTCGAGACATGTCTGACAAAGTTGGGAGATTGCCAATCGAGACATGTCTGACAATGTTGGGAGATTGCCACTCGAAACAATGTCATGTCTGGCAATGTTGGGAGATTGCCACTCGAGACATGTCTGGCAATGTTGGGAGATTGCCACTCGAAACATGTCTGACAATGTTGGGAGATTGCCACTCGAGACATGTCTGACAATGTTAGGAGATTGCCACTCGAGACATGTCTGACAATGTTAGGAGATTGCCACTCGAGACATATCTGACAATGTTGGGAGATTGCCACTCGAGACAATGTCATGTCAGGCAATGTTGGGAGATTGCCATTCGAGACACGTCTAGCAATGTTGGGAGATTGCCACTCGAGACATGTCTGACAATGTTGGGAGATTGCCACTCGAGACATGTCTGACAATGTTGGGAGATTGCCACTCGAGACATGTCTGACAATGTTTGGAGGTTGCCACTCGAGACATGTCAGGCAATGTTGGGAGATTGCCACTCGAGACAATGTCATGTCTGACAATGTTGGGAGATTGCCACTCGAGACATGTCTGACAATGTTCGGAGATTGCCACTCGAGACAATGTCATGTCTGACAATGTTGGGAGATTGCCACTCGAGACATGTCAGGCAATGTTGGGAGATTGCCACTCGAGACAATGTCATGTCAGACAATGTTAGGAGATTGCCATTCGAGACATGTCAGGCAATATTGGGAGATTGCCACTCGAGACATGTCTGGCATTGTTGGGAGATTGCCACTCGAGACATGTCTGGTAATGTTGGGAGATTGCCACTCGAGACACGTCTGACAATGTTAGGAGATTGCCACTCGAGACATGTCTGACAATGT